>NC_140297.1:3133883-3733883 GCF_964211825.1 Aythya ferina
CCCGGGACCTGCTAAGGAAAGGTAAACGTGTCCCGGGATGCTTAGTTGAATTTAAAGTCACCTGAAATACGTTTTGGGAAGATTTGCATTTGTTAAAGGGCCTGAATGTGCCTTTTTTGTGCAAGGGGAACCCAACCTGGCAGCTCCCCGTGCCTCAAACACCCGGCACCAAGGAGAAGCCAAGTTCAGCCTCCTTAATCCCCGGGTACATCCTGCGTAGGACTGGCTGCCTTCCTGCCTTCCTGCGTGCCCTGCTTAATCCTCTCGGCCGCCACACGGAGGAGGTGGCAGCTCCTCGATGTCTGACCCGGTCCGAGTTGGTCGCGGGGTGGATGTGGGGACGGCTCCTTTCTGGGGCTGGCTTCTGCGAAATTTGCAGATTTTGGCGTTTAATCAAGCTTGGGCGGAAAGGGCTGACAGGATCAGGAGTTCTTAGGAGGGAATCAGAGACCTGAACGCCTTCCAAAAATAAAAACTAAATTATGTTGGAGTTTGGGTTGCAAAGCAGAGAGGGGCGAGGGGTACACATGCTCATCTGCATCTCAGACGATTTGGTCAGCGATGGGGAGGCAGCACAGGAGAGCAGGAACGTGGTTTGGCTTTTCTCTGCCTGGTGATGGTAATTTTGCAAGAGTAGAGCTTGGTGATGAAATGCCACGAAGTCTCACCAGCTAATAATAACATTTAAAACCCCAAAATGAATTTCTTTAAGGACAGAGCCCCCTGAAAGGCTCCCGAAGGAGCCAGGATTTTAATTAACTTAGAGGCTGCGGGCAGAGGGGAGGTGTTGGGGTTTCTTCCTTGGGGCACTGGGAGCTGCTGGCTCTCGGCGAAGTGCTTGCAGCAGGAGCGTGGCAGAGCTGCTGTTGGGGGAACCAAGCCCCCAGCGCTGGTTCTGGAGGCTCTGACCCCTTCCCCGTCCCTTCTGTCCCCAGCAAAGCCGCGGTGCAGGCTGTGCAGGCCCAGAACCAGATCTGCGTCCTCGACGTCGACATCCAGGGCGTGAAGAACATCAAGAGGACGGACCTGAACCCCATCTACATCTCCGTGCAGCCCCCGTCCATGGACGTCCTGGTGAGCGGCTGCCTTCCCTTGCCGGTAGCGGTTAGAGGTAATCGGCGCCTTGCTCTCAAGCCACATCCCCCGAGCAGTTTCCCCCCTTCTTGATTTATCTCCACGTTGATTTATCTTCGTATTTTAAGGGCTGCACAGCCAGGGGCAGGGAGGTGTTTCCAAGCACGCTCCTCTCCTGCCCGGTCTGACTCTCCAGGCCCTCACCCCAGTGATAAACCTTCCCGTGCCCTGGGTTTGGGGCCCTCCTGCACGGTTTCCATGCTGAAGTGAGATTTCTTGTGTTGGTTTCAGGCTCTGTTACAGCACAGCCAGGCTGTAAACGCCTTAGATGTGCTTAAGGTGGGGAGGTTTTGTGCTCAGACCTGCTTCCAGCTACTGAATTTAACCCTAAGGGGGCTGGTTCTGCAGCATTGGAGTTCCTATACACCTTCTGGCCTCCTGTGGCCCTATAAAATACCAATCACGCTGTACCTCTGGCAGAATGGAACCACCGACGTGGTTCAGAAGGGGATGCAGATGCACAAGTGCTACTTGCTGAAGCCGTGCAAGGAGTATGTGGCAGGGAGGCCCACAAATCCCAGCTCCCAGCCCTGGCTCTTGGTGTGGGGGTGTTTTCTGCACGCAGCACCCGGGATGCTCCTTTTTTTTAACGCGTTTGTCATTGGGTTTAGGAAAAGAGGCTACGTGACCGGCAGACTGAGACAGAGGAAAGTTTACTGAAGCGTTTGAGCGCGGCCCGCGTCGATCTGGAGCTGAGTAAGTCCGGGGGCCTTTGAGCAATGTGCCCGGGGAGCAGGGAGGGGGGCGCTGGTGACCGAGGAGCTGCTTTCTGCACGGACGTCTGGCTTCTGCTCCCCGAGGAGCGCTGGCAGGGCTCGGGCATGAGCTGGCTTGGATCTGAGCATCGTGCTGCATCGCTTCCCATCGCGGCTTCCTCGAGGGCATTGGGCAGAGGAGCGCGTTGGCAGTGGCTGAAATAAGAACGGGAAAAGGCTGCAGGAGCTCAGCTCACGCACGAGCGGCGAGGCAGGGAGAGAAAGAACGCGGCCTCCTCTAACTCCCCTGCCCTTGGCTCCTTCCCTAGGTAAAGAGCCCGGCCTGTTCGACTTGGTCATCGTTAACGATGATTTGGAAAAAGCCTATTCCGAACTGAAGGAGGTGCTCCTGAAGGTGAGTTTGGGTTTTTTTTTCTGCCTCGTGCCCTGTTTAAGCTGCAGGGACGTGCTGGTGTGCAGTGTTCTTCCAGCCCAGCCTTCTCCAGATCTGCCAGACCTCGCGTTGCTTCCCAGGAGTGACGAATGCTGAGTTGTTTTCCCCGTCTCCTTGCAGGAAATCCAGAAGACCCAAGAATCCAGGAAGTCCTGAGCCCGCTTGGACCCTTTAACTTATCATTCCCGAACCACATCGCGGCGTTGCATTTCAAGAGACATTCCCCTTTAGGCCGGCCCTCCTCCCAGAGTTCCCCTAGGATGTTTCTATTAAAAGGAAGGAAAAAAACCCCACAACTTTCAGTTGTTTCTGTACGCTGGGGGTGCTCGGGCTGTGCTCCCATGGGTTCACACCTCACGCAGACAATTTGGAAGCGACTTCTCAGCACCTGCTGAGGGGCAGAGCTGTCGGGAGCTGCCTCCTGCTGCCTCTGCTTCCTCGTGCAGACCCGGCCGCAGCTCCTCCAGGTTTTTCTGATCATCCCCAGCCTCCTGGCGTTCGATTCCGTTGCTCTTGTAGCACCTGGACACAGCTCAGGTTTGTTTAACAAGCAGGAGGGGAAGGGGAAAGGTTGTGGGATGGGATCTATCCACAGCCCCATTCCAGGGGAAACGTGCCATGAGCTTTTCTTTCTCTGTCACTTTAGCAGTGACGTTGTAATTCAAATGCCCGTGTTCCACTTCAGTGCTGGTAGGTTTTTGGTTGCTTACATATGTACGAACTAAGGAAAAAAAAAAAAAAAGATTTCCAAGCGGTGCAGCCTGTTCTTTTTGGAAGATGCATAAAATGCTCTCTTGAGGGCAGAAATAAATCTGCTTTCCTAGCAGGGATCCATGAATTTTAGTCTCTGGCTCGAGCCAGGGAGAGCTTTGCCTTGTGCCTTGCTTCCCTGCCTTTGTGCAGCCTTAACTTTGCTGCCTTCAGGGTAGTTCAGAGCCTTTTGATCCCTCCCTCGTGTCGTGCCCTGGCCCTCAGGGGCAGGATCAGTCTCTCCCTGAGCCGCGTTGCTCAGTTGTGAGTGTGGGAGGCACCAGGCACGAGGCTCCGCTCGCAGCCTTGCTGTCCCAAAACCTCTCCTGGAAGACACGGACACTTTTGGGGTTTGATTCTTGAGAAATGGTGAATCCTGCAGAGCTGGCACCCTCCCCATGGTTACTTCTGCCCATCCTCCCCAAAAACAAACCCAGACCAACTGCATTGTGCACAACAAGCAGACAGACCGTACAGCACCAGGCTGTGCTCATTTGCTCACCAAAACTGCCTTTCCATGGCAGGCTCATGCTTTTAACTCAATTACCTTGGCTCTTACCCTCTTTATATCCTATTTCTCTGCTTTTCCCTGCTCCTGGCCCCCTCCTAATTCTCTGAAACCCCCCGTGAGGCAGGACCTGACCTCCCACAGCCCTTTTTTTTAAGCCGATTAGCTTCATCATTTACCTCTCCTGGGGTATTTTAAATATCTTCTGTAGACTTGGGTGCAATTCTCTCTGCTGACAAGGGGCAAGTTTCTAGGATTTGGTTAAATAACCAGGAAAACGCTTCCTTAAAATTTCCCCTCCCTGGGAGCATCCCCGCTGTCCCCATGGTGGCGAAGGGCGCGCTGCTGAGCGCTGTGGGGCCCTGCGTGACATTTCCCCGGGGGGCCGAGAGCTCGGTCCCGTTCCGTGGGCTGCGTTTGCAGTGGGGAAATTTCCCCTCTAGATGGCGGAAAGGGCAGCAGGAAAACGCAGGGGGCCCACGCTGCGGAGCGTTCAAACGCGGAGGTGCGCGACTGCGGCGCTCGCCCAGCTCCGAGGGTCCCCACGGCCACCGCTCGGGATCCGAGGAGCCGCGGCCAGATGGAAAAACCAGATGGAAAAACGGGCCCAGCAGCCGGAGCCCCGAGGCACCCCGAGCTGTAGGGTTGCCAGCCCCAAATCCAGGCTGCGGGAGAGGTAAGCGAAGGCTCCCGGAACAGGCAGGGACAAAGCCGCTGCTTCGCGCAGGGGGAAAAGTCACGCGGAGCGCTTGAGCTGTGGCTCTGCGACCCTGCTGCTCCCTTCCATGATGGGAGCAGGGAGGGAATCCTAAATAACCTGCCCTATAACGGGGTGACCTGCTTTTAGCCTCTGCTTGCTGCACCCAGCGCCTCGCTGCCCGTGCTGATGTGAAGCGATGGGACGGCGGCGAGCGGCTCGTGCGGGGCCTCTGGGCGCTCAGCTCCGTGGAGGAGAGGAGGTTTCATCAGCTAAATACACGGGGAGGGGGAAAAAAAAGCGAGTGTTGCATGCTCAGCCTGCCCGCTGCCCGCCCAGGTGGGATTTGGGGGGCTGCGGGGTGTTTTTGGGGTCTCGCGGCAGCCGCCAGGAGGTGTGGGGTGCCCCCTTTCCAGGGGCAAGGAGGGCGTTGCGCTGCCTTATCCGTGCCGAAATGCTCCTCGGCTGCTCTGCCGGGATGCCAGGGTGAGGTGCTGGGGGATAAAGGAGTGGTGGCGATACGGGGAGAGCAGCTGGGGGGGTTGTTTGGTCCTTTTCTGGCTGTGGGGGGCCACCAGTAGGACAGGGGGGTGGCAGCGGGTTTGGGGTTATGAGGGCAGGGACGTGCCTGGGGGCAAAAAAAAAAAAAAAAAAAAAAAGAGCAAAAAAAAAATAAATCACGTGCAGGTTTTGGGGCAGGTGTTGTTGGATCGTGGGCATTTTGGGGCGTGCAGGTGACCCCAAAGGCCGGGCTTGGGGCTGCTCCTCCCAACAGGGGGAGCAAAGGCACCGGTTGGGATGTTTCCCCTCTGCTCCTTCAGAAGGGAGCATCCGGGGTGCTAATTACACCTCCAAAACCAACCCCCCTCCTGGCTTTTGGGGTTTGCCTTCTCCAGGATGCTGCTGGCTGCTTGGGGTGACACCTGGGGACCCCAAGTAGTGACACCAGGTGACTCGTGTGACAAGTCACCCAACGGGGCTCCTGTTTCAAGGGATAAATGTGGGGTCGGTGGCTTTAGGTGCGTGATGGCAGAGGTGTTTTCACCTCCTTTTGGGGTGATGACAGGGCCACCAGCCCCAAATCCCGCCTGGGAAGGGAGCGGGGTGGTGGCACGGGGCTGGTGGCAGGGACAATGAGGGCAGGCAGCGCCCCGGCACCCGCTTCAGGTGCCCCCAAGCCCAAATCGTCCCAGGGGGAGCCAAGAAATGCCGGAGCCACGCTCGGGGATGGCATCGAGCAGCCGAAATCAGCCCGTGGCCCATCCACCACCCCGTGGCTCTTCCCCTCCTCGTGTCCCCCAACGAGCCCCTGGGCCAGAGCCTTGTCCTTGCCGAGGTTTTTCTCGGCGTCCGTGCCTTTGGAGGCAGCGCTGAGTCTCGGGCTCACTTCATGCGACTGCAAAAAGGCCCCGCGGGGCAGAGGCGTCCCGGGAAATAATCGGGCAGCGGGGGCAGAAACGGGCAGGAGGCTGCGGGGAAAGGGGCAGCGGGTTCCCCCAAACCGGCCCGGAACGGGGTTTTGGGGTGATGGCTGTGGATGTGGGTTTGTGGCGGGCTGACGACTGGACCTGGTGATCCTAAAGGTCTGGTGATCCTAAGGGTCTGGTGATCCTAAAAGCTGGATGGCTTTGTGAATCTGAGATTATCAGTTAAAAACTTCATGATCAATGAAGTTCCAAATAAATAAATTTATTTTCTGTATCCAGCACCTGCAAGCCCACATTTGCAGCGGGAGGGAGCCGGTTGTGCCTGGTAGCACTGGGGACAGTTTGGGGGTGATGCTGGATGGTGTCTGATCCCCAAGGGATGCTGTACCCCCCCTTGGGGACACCGATGCCCTCCTGTGCTTCCCGCAGGACAGCGAGGGGACCGCTGCGCGCTGGCTGCTGCCGCCTTACCCTGAGCCACCCGCCCGCACCGCCGCAGAGAGCAGGTAGGTGCCATAAAACCCCAGCTAATTAACCCTCATTTGGGATATTAACCCTATTTGTCCCCACCCAGGATGCTGCTCCTCCGGGGCTCTTCTTTCCCTCAGGAGGAGGCCGGGTTTCTCTGCAGCACCCAGGGGATGAGATGCTCCGGGGTGCCTAGAGACGGAGACCCCACAGCCCCTGGCGCAGCCACCCGCAGCAGGAGGAGGAGAGCGGGGCCGGGAGGTGGCCGTGCCCGCCCCACCAGGCTGTATTTGGGTCATCCTCATCGAGCGGCCGTGCAGCTGTGTCAGCCCTGGAGAGCCCGGGGACACCGCTGCCCGCACCGCTCGGCTGGGCGCCGGTACCCATTTTCCTCAAAATGGGAGGAAAAAAAAAAAAAACAAAACACAAACAAACGGGGAATTCAGTCCGGCCTCAGCTTTTTCTGACAACAGCAGCTGTGCCTCTGCTGGTCCAGGACGTGGCTCCATCCCCGTGAATCACCCGAAGCCATCTGCAATTCAGATTGCGTGCGGGGCGGCCGCTGGTACAACAGGATGCTCCTGCGGGCGGGACGCGGTCCCCTCCTGGCTCCGTGCTCCTTCCTCCCCGGGCATGAAAGGAGGGAGGTGCAGGATGTTTTCCCGGCTCTTTCTTTCCCCATCCCGGCTGCCGGAGGTGGGGGAAGCGATAAAAAGAAAGGAGGTAGAAAAGGGCAGATGCTGGTGCCCAGATCCTGCTGTGAGGGGAAGGATGGGGCAGGCGGGTCCCCAGCATCCAAGTCCTCGCTGATGGTCATGGTTGTGCCCACAGAGTTCAACCTGGGCTCTGTGAGTGCTGAGCTCATTGCTCCTGCATCCTCCCTGCCCCCTGCATCACAGCAGCTCTCCCAAATCTGTTTTGCCTTCATATATGTATTTTTATTTTGGAATATGCTGTGTTTTTTTTTGCTCCATCTGCTCTGCCAAGCATGGGCGCTGGTGCTCCCAGCCATCACCGCAGCTTTAGGACCTGCTGCTAAACCCCAGGCACCGGGGCTGGGGTTGGAGGAGCAGAAATCAAGCAGGTGGCCCGGCTGTGATAACACCTCCAGGCTCTTCACTGTTTTGTTTTGTTTTGTTTTTTGCTGAAATCCAACCTGAATCCCCCTTGCTGTGTTTTGAGCCCTTTGGAACTCATCCCACACCCCGTGGTTGGAGAGAAGCAAATCCCCCGGTCCTGCTGTGGCTTCTGGTGCTCCTAAAGGAGTGGTTTGAGCTTTCTTCATATCTCCCCATCATCTAGCCTCCTGCTGGGCCACACTTAGCAGTAAGATCTCCCCTTCTCCACCCCACTCATCCTCTCCTTGTGCATCCTGGTGGCCTCTCCGTGGGGTCCTTCCCTGGACACAGCATCTCCATGCTCAGTCCCTCCAAGGATCCCTCCCGAACACCACCCTGAGCATCCCTCCTTTCCACCAGCGAGCCCTTAACAGCCGTGAGTCACAACCCAAATTTTCCAGCCACCCCTGTGCCTCCGAAGCATGTTATCCAGGAGCTGCGCCACATGCAGGAGCCGCAGCTCCGGGAGGGGACAATGACAGCATTGAGCGCATCGCCGAGCCGCGGCTGCATTGTGCCTGGCAGAGAGATGCCCGGCAATAATCGCCTCCTCCTTGGCTTTGTTGCAGGGCTGGGGCCGGCGGCGCAGCAGGGATTTTCCCCCCAGGGGCTGCGGTTATGCGGTGAGGACCCGCACCTTTTTTTCCTGTCTGTGAGAGGTACGGCAGGGACCCTGGGTTCGGAGGGAGTGTCGGTTTGGGGGGCAAAAAGATGCTCTGGTCCTCGTCCCGCAGGGGACCAGCTCACTCCTTCGCTGATTTTGGTCATGCGTGTGATGTTGGGAGCTGTGGACGCTGTATTCTTTTTTGCGGTTATAAAATGTTTTATGTTAAATGCGGGCTTAAGCTAGAGAAATCAAATTCCGCTTAGGGGCTGGGCGACCCTTAGGAAATTGGACCCAGGGCTTTGCTTGAAACTGTTACACAACAAGGCAGAAAGAGATGTTGCTCCAGGTCCGTGACGGAACTCAGCTGAGATTTTTAGAGGCATTTAAGGTTGTGTTCAAGCTGGGCACTTAAAAGAGTATTTCCCTAAACTCTGGCAAGGATGTTTTCCTCACCCAAAACCCACTCAGAAATCTCCAGGCTGGGCTGAAGTTTGTTTTTGAATCAGTTTGAGGGTGGCAAAGACCCTCCTCGTCCTCCTGCTGCAGTCCTGGGGTGTGCTGCCTGCTCCTTTCCCCCCAAAATCCCCTTCTGGGAGCGCATCCCTCCGGCACGGCCAGGCTGGCTCCCAGCTCCGTCTTGGGAAAATAAAAGAAGAGGATGAAAATTTGGCTGCCCCCATCCCAAGGACATTCCTCCCCCTTAAAATGGGGAAAATAAGTTATTCTGAGCGGTTTCGTGTGGCAGTGCTACTTAAGAAAGTGCGAGGCGTGGAGTCCTTGAGATGTTTGCAGAGCATGAAGCAGATCTGGCCATGAGGTTTGTGGGGACCTGGCCCCTCGCAGATGGGCACGGGCTGGCCTTTTTCCTGGATTTATTTAGGGTTTTAAGCCCAGGCATTGATGGGGACAGGCGTTGGGCTGAGCTGACCCCAGCAGAAGCTGCGGTTTCGCCGCTGGCGTCCCTAACCGCTGACAAAAGGTCCATTGAGGAGATGATGATGCTCTTTGTGAGGTGCTTTTGTCTTGCTGTATGCTTTATTTTTAAAATAATACTCATATTGAAGGACGTGAGCATGCCTGTCATCCTCACACCTCAAAGCACCTCACGAGGGCTGTCTGGAGCAACTGGGGAAACTGAGGCAGGGGGAGGGCAGCAGCTGGTGGCCTCATCTCCTCATTAACAATTTTTCCCCTCTCATCAGGGGTGACCCCCAGCTCTCTGGTCCCCTCAGAGCCACCTTGGTGCCCACCGGGGTCCCCTGGGGGCTGGAAAACTCCTCCGGGCCCCAATTCTCTTTGGGGGCTCCATCTCCACCTAATGGCCTCCTTTAGGACACACCACATCCTGTGCTGCCATGGGGGCAAACACCCCAGGCCCTCTGAGGCTCAGGAGGCCGCCGGCACCTTCTCCTTTCACCCAAATTACCTCTAAGAACCACGGGAGGGCAATCCGTCCTCCCCCAAAAGCCTCTTTAGGAATTGCCCTGAGGAAGGAAACGCGATTTAACGGGGGAAAGGGGCACGGCGGGTCCCCGCCTCATCCTCCAGCGAGCCGCGAGAGCTATTTCTGAGGCAATCTTTGGGCGCTTTCCAGGCCCAACATACCAGAGGATGTTTCTCGGTGTGTGTCATGAGGAACCCCCCTTTCCCCGGTGACACACGGCAGAGAGAACCCAAGGGCTCCGCTCCCTCAGCACCGCTCCCCCACCATTTCCAGCTCCTCTGGGGCTCGCCCACCCCCGGCTCCTCCACCCTGGGGCACTGTGAAGGCCTTTGACCCTCTGTGTTGCTCAGAGATCTTGGTGACCGGCCATATAAACCTCTGTCGTTCCAGCTCCTTGCCAGAAAAAAAAATAATAAAATAAGGATTTGGGCTGCTGCATGCTGTCTATGTACACGTTATGAGATGTGGAAATGGAGGCTGCCAGCCTCAGGTGTCCCTGCTGCCCCTAGGGCACAAGATGGCTCTGTGTGGGTCTGAGGGCTGTCCTCATGCCCAGCAGAGGCTCTGCCATCCCCTAGGGATGGTGGGGAGCCATCTTCAGCCAGGGGGACAGGGGCTGAAGGTACCTCAGGAGGCCTCGGGGGAAGGCCGGCTGTGGTTGTCCTGTGGTGGTGGTGGGTGAGGTTGCCCAGGGCTCTGTCCAAATGAGTTATCTCCAAGGGTAGAGATGCCGCCAGCTCCTCGTGCCAGCGTTTGTCATGGAAAAAATATATGTATGCTTATTTGTCACATCCATTTGAAGTGTTTCTGGCTGCAACTTGTCCTTTCACTGCGTGCTTCTGAGGAGAGCCTGGTCCACCTTCCCTGCAGCCTTCTGTAAAGCAGCTGCTGCTGGTGAAACCTCCCCCTTCTCTTCTCTGGGTTGCTGAGACTCGGCCTCCCCTTGGACAACCATTTTGGACATTTCTTGTCACCAGGACTTGTCACCAGGACCCCTGCAGAGCTGCTCTCCAGCCAGTTCCTCCCAGCTGGCCTGCATCCTGCTGGGGCCATGGTTCTGCCTTGGTCCTTGCTGAACCTCACCTGGGTCCCCTCAGCTTCACCTGGGTTCCCTCAGCCCCTTTCTCCAGCCTGCTGAGGTCCCCCTGGGTGGTGCTGCCATGTAGCTGCTTCTCCTCCAGCTGGAACCAGCCACAGACTCGGTCCCATCACCCCCACCATTAATGGTGGTCAACAGCCTTGTAGTGACGCCCCGTTTCTGGGTGAATTTAAAGACAGCCTGGCCACCTGAGCTGGGATTAGGTCTGTTTCAACACAGCGGGGACGGAGGGATCTTGGCATCACCCAAGGCCGTGGTTTTGCTTTGCCTTGTTATTTGTGGCTGTGGTTTTTTAATGCCTTCTCCAGCACATGCTTAGCCAAGAGGTTCCCCAGCATGTGCCTCGTGCCAAGGACCTTTCCTACACCAGGGAACGGGCCGCAGAGGGCATGCGAGAGCTTCGGGCGCTCTCCCATCAGCGGGATATAAACAGATAAAACCTGGGAACGCGGCCCGGAAACGCAGCTCATCCCCGGGCGGCCGAGCCGCCGCGCTGGAGCATCGCTGCTGGCCCCAAGCATCTCCCGTTTCCTTCCCAGCAGGAGGGCTGGGATGTTCCTGCCGTGCTTCCTGCCCTGGGGCAGTTTGCAGCTGCAGGGTGGGAAGCTGGGGGGAATGGGAGAGCTGGGAGCAAGCGCCCGAGCCCCCCAGGCTGATGCTGCCTTCCCTCACCATGGCTGAGAAGGACCTTGAGGACCACAAGAGCATCTCTGGGTGCCCGAGGCAGAGTCAATCCAACCACAACCCCGTGATGTCCCCAGCTTTCAACCCATGAAAACCCCCTGAACATGCACCCAGCGGTCTCTGCTTTGGAAACCTGCTGCCGGTTTCCGAGCCAAATTCCTTCAGGCACGTTTTTATCATCCCCTTTTTCCTGCCAGGGACAATGGCGTTGCTGGCTGCTCTCTCCAGCCATTTCCTCCGCTCTCCCAGACAGAAATAGTTAACCAGGTTTACTACAAGACCCTATTTCCCTTCCCAGCCCCCCAGCTGTGGACAGGAGACTATTTAGTGACAGGGTGCAGGAGCAGAGGTGCCTTTCTTCACCCTGGTACTGTGTCAGTGACCACATCCCTGGGGCTTTGGCCGGTGGCACGGCACCTCCTGGCTCTGGGGATGGTGTGAGCCAGGTCAGGAGAGTTTCGAGCACGAATAAATGGAGCCACTAGGAAAATGGTGGGACACCAGCAGGGCCGAGCACGCCTGGCTGGATTTTGTTGCCCAAATACAAGTGTTCAGGTCCATTTGAGACATTTGGGGTAGCCGCACGGGAGGCTGCCAGGACACCCCAGCACCTCTGCTGGGGACACCACATCCCCCAAGCCTCCGTGCAGCCCCCCAGATGAGCTGCTTCAACCTGCAAGCCCTGGTTCCTGCAGCCACCAGCCCCGTTGCCGTTCCCAAGCATCCCATCCCTCTGCCCCTACACCCCTTGTTTTCCCCTAAACCCCGTTTTCCCTCCCCAAATCCAGCCTTGGGCACATCAGCGGAGGCACAGGGCTGGGGCAGCCTCCAAGACCGACTCCCCAGCATATTGCCACGTCACCATTACAAAAAAAAAAAGAATGCTTTCCCTCAGAAACACAGATTCCAGGTGGAAATAGTTTAACCTCCAGCCACTTGAGATATTTTCGCCGTAACCCGTCCGTTTTGGGAAGGCTGCTGGCTCGCACAGACCTCCAGCTGCCTGAGCGGCCGGGGGACGAAGGCGATGCGGGGCTGGGGAGGAGCCGCGCGTCCCCGATGTAGCCACTTCCCCAAGGGCACCGAAGGAAGGCTGCCTGTCAATGGGGCTTTGTTGCGAGCATACAAGGCGCTTGGAGGGTGTCAGGCCCCCAGCAGCACGGACAAAGCATTTTTCATGCAGCGGGGACAGAGCAGGAGCTCCTGGGTGTGAGTGAGGCTGAACCAGGCGCTCGGGGAGCTGCGTGTGGGGTAGGGGTGTGTGAAACCCCTCTTTCTGCTCTCCTCCGTGCTGCCCCATGCAGGAGGTCTTTGCTGAGGAGGTCAACACTGCTGGTAATTGAACACAGCCAGAGTTTTGCTTGAGATGGACCTGGAGTTTGGCTGGGCATGAGCCATCCCACTGCCCGGGTGGGAGCAGGGAGATGAGGAGCCGGCAGAGCTCCACCAAACATCCGTAGGGGAGATGGACTGCACAATCCCATGAGTTCAGGAGATGGAGAGGAGCACCGTGTCCTTCCCTTTGGCCTGCCAGATGTCCTACGGCTGATATCGTCCACGCTGCTGCTCTTCCAGCCCGCTGTGGGGCGAAACCCACGACCAAGAGACCAGAGCTGGGGCTGGAGCACCAGGACTGCTCCGCACCTCCAGCCTCCCGGCTCCCCACACAGCTGTAGGGTCTGACCGAGGATGTTTCTGCCCTGAGACGGGAGAAAGCTTCGGTGGCAGACACGGGAGGACGGGACGGGACTGCCTGGTGAGTCCGTGCCGGGTTGTACTCGGTGTGAGCTGCGAACCGAGGAGCCCCCGGGAAGGTTTTGATCTCCTGCTCTGCTCCTGTAGATGAGCGGGAGCTGCTTGGGTTAAACAGGGCACTTCTGAGGACCCCACAAGAAGCTCGTTTGCAGGAGAAGCTCGTTCCTAGCTGTTACTGTAGACAGGGCTGCTCTGGCAAACGGGAGGAGATGGCTGAAAAAGGCTGACATCCCCTGCTCCTCGGGGCAGCGAGGCTAGGAGAGCAGTGGAGGAAAGCAGACAGCTTTCTGCAAGAAATATTGTGCAAAAACAGCAAAAAACAAGCGAGGCTCTGCGTGCTGGCCAGGATGTGCGTGGGTGTGGAGCTGATTTATTTGATACTCCACGAGCAGGGCTCGCCCTGAGCTCCCAAGGCAGGAGGACGAGGTGGAGGCTCTGCTCCCAGCAGCTTTGCTCCACGCCTGCCACCGGCATTTCTCCCCCTGGCGGGTGGCTCCTGAGCCCCCTGGCAGCTCAGGGCACTTTTTTTTTTGGCCTTTCCATAAAATTGTAGCAGCAGTTTGAGTGAGGATGAACTCTGATTTACGCAGAGAGCCTCACGGTGTTTATCTTGGCAGGGTGTGGTTTATCTGTGGCTTGAAGCCTTCACTGGAACCTCTCGTAATTGGAGTTGGAGAGCAAAGGAGTGCTGGTGACTGACCTGCACTAATTGTAAAAGGGCTGATTGAGGCTGTGGGGCAATGGGGTGGACCTCCTGGCTCCTGTAGGGCTTGGGAGGCTGCTGTAGGGATGAGAGGCCCCGCTGGCAGGAGGGTTTCACCCCCAGTGGGGTGGGATCAGTCCCGATGTGGCCGTACTGCTGCTGACGGCCGTGTGCCGCTCCCAGCGGGGCCGTGGCCCTGGCCTGGCAGAACAACGTGGTCAGCAGAAAAGATACTGGCTTGGGAAACCTCCAAAAGCGATTGCTTAAATGTGCTGTTTTGTACACCAAAGCAGCTCATCCACCGCTCAGATACAGGGCACCTTCTACTGGTGTGAAAATCTCAGCTCGTTTCCCTTCCCGTTGCTCCTCGCTTTGTCACAGTGCTAGGATCCCAGTGGCACAGTTCATATTGTACTAAAATCGGTGACTTTAGTGGGATCCCGCCAACATCTGTGGGGTTTGGAGCAGTCTAAGCTCACAAACATCCCACAAAAAAGCATCTCCCTGCCCTTCTACAGCTCCCTGCTGGAGGCAGGACTGTCCCTCTCCTTAGACCTGCAGCTGAGGTCTGCGAATACAAAACTTCTTGAGGTGCAGTGGGTCATCTTGGGGCGTAAGGAGCCAATTTATCCCTTCTGACACGGACACAAGAAGCAGGGAGCTGAGCTGTGTCCTCCTATCTCATCGCTCTTTCCTTTCCGAGGCAAAGCCACCCCATGCACGTGGTCCTGCCTCCGCGTCACCCCATGCTTGCCCCATAGCCCTGCAACCCTGTTCCCTGGAAGCATCTCCAGGGACTCCCTTTCCAGGGAAAAAGGCACTTTATTGCAGGCCACTTGATTAGGAAATTTTGACTTGCTTTGCGCCGTTGTGCCCTACTAGAAAGAGGAAAGAGAAAGCCAGAGGACTGGAGGCACACGTACGTGCCTCCAGTCTAGGTGTGCATACTGGAGAATGGAGCAAATTTGGTTAAAACTGGTTTTCTGGAGCAAGCAGCCTTCTATTTTAAGAAGCTTCTGCTATCTCGAACTGCACGGCAGCAAAAAAAAATAAATAAAAATCAGTAAAACCTCGTCTGGCATGTGTGAAATCCTATTAACCCGTGGCCCGTGCTAATGTGCGGGGGCAGGAACGAGCCGTAGAGTAGGAGAGCCCATCCTGCTGTTCTTCCTTGTAACGGGACGCTTCCAGCGGGGAGGCCAACACAAATATTTGTAGCACGGGCAGGGGCTGCCCGAAGGGAGCCGCGGCAGCAGGACCGCTCCTGTCCCCGGGCAGGAGGTGACATCACCCGGATTCCTTCACTGAGGAATGCAGGATTTGGCCTCTTCCCTGCCACTAATTGCTTTTTAAAAACAGGCCTGCCCAGGGGGGGCACGTTTCACCCAGCCCCGTCCATCTCACACCCCAAAGCGCCCCCAATTCCTCTTCTTTTCCACGGCGTTTGCAGGGCTGCTGCACAGATGGGCATGTCGAAATTGGTCATTTCCCCAAATCGCAGGGAAAAGCACCCAAACTTCCACGAGTGGGGGCCAGTCAGGGACCTGGGAAGCTGGTGGGGGAGCGATGAGCCCTTCTTGGGGCTGGCCAGGATGGGCTGAGGACGTGCACGGACTTCTCTGCAGGGTGAAGAGCTGCGAGCACAAGAGGAGCCCATTCGAGGGTATGGTGATGACCCCATTTCTTGATCCTATGAAGCTCAACAACCCTGTTGTGAGTTTCTGAGTTCAGGATTTCTCTGTTATCACAGTTTTGGATACGCCGACGTGCAGAGCATTCTGGTTGAGCACAGGTAGGGCTTGGAGTGGTGGGGCTACCCTGAGCAAAGCCAAAATTCCCCTTCCACCCAACCCTTGACTCCTCCGTAGGGTTGAGCATCGCCCACGGCCCCTTGAGCTCACACCCTTCCACCCCTGGCTCTGCTCTGGCTCCAACTTCAGCCACCACCACTGGAAAATTGAGGGGGTCACTGACGTTCACATGTCATCAGCGCTTCCACCGGCCTCGGCGGCAGCGGCGGGTCAGTTCCTGTGGGCTGGAGGCGCTGCCGTCATTTCAATAGCTGGAACTAGGTGTAGATGTCCTGCCCCGCTCCGGGTCCGAGGGGGTGATTGAGTGGATGGAAAGGCACCACATTTTTTCACTCTCGGGGCCTGAAAGAGGATGGCCGGCAGGAAACGAGAGCGTTGTTCTCCAAGGCAGGGGTGGTGTTGCTCCTGCGCCGATTCTTTAATTTTCCGTCGGGTTTATGGAAATTGTTGGCTGTTGCAGCCGGACGATTAAATGCAGAGAGGAGGAGAAGGGCTCCGGCCAACGGGGAAAAAAAAAATCATGCTTGATCAGCTGAATTCTTGAAATGGGGATGGAGTGAGGACGTCTGAATGGAGAGCAGCAGAGCAGGGTCCTGGGGGTGGGGAGATGTGGCACCAGGTGTGCCGGGCACGGGTTTGTTGAGCTATGGTCATGGGAGCTGGTGGAATAGATAAATCCAGTGGGGATGGAGGTAAAGGGATGGTGGTGGAGCAATGCCGTGACATTTTGTTAAGGGTGTAGGCAGAAGGGGGATGCGCATCCAAGCTGGACACAATGGGGTAGATGCTTGGGGCAAGACGGGCAGGTGGGACAGAGGGGCAGGACCATGAGGCAGGTGGACCTCTTGGGGTCACCCCAGAGGTGGCACGGCAGCTCTGAGGTTGGCTGTAGAGGGTTGAGGTGAAGGCTCCCAGGTTTTGAGGGCGATAGGGACCCAACAAACAGCCAGGAACGAAGATGGTGATGGATGAAGTTCTGAAAACAATGCGAGGAAGCTCACAGGCTCTGTGCTCCTAACGTCTCAGCGGGATGGATGCTGCTCTGGGGCTCTGCTCCAGCTCCTTGCTGCACTCATGTCCAGAAGGGCTCTACCTCACCCGTCCACGTGCAGATCATCCTGCTGGAAAGCAACTTGTGGGTTTGGTTCCCATCAGGGCAGGGAGCTGTGCTGTTACTGAGCCTTTCTCAGGAACACAGGAGGTGTGGAGGCTTCTTCATTTTTTTCTCTCCGGAGGCTAAAGGGAGGACGCCTCAAAAAGGAAGGGAGGGAAAGGGCCAGAGGTGGAAGGAGGGAATTTTCAGGAAGATCTTCCCACAGCTTCATCTTCCTTCACCTCCTGGTAACGGCCAGGTCACTGACCGCAGCTGCTCACTCCAGAAAAATTTCAGGAGGTTTCCTGGAATACCGAAGCACGGTGGGCTGGGGGATCCAGATGTTGCTGGAGCCCTGCTGAAGAAGAAAACCTCGCTCAGCCAGCAGCAAAAAGCATCCCAATACCCTCCTGTAGGTGTAACTGGTGCCCTGGCCTGGCATTTCTGAGAGCTGTTTATCACACAGTGGAGGAGGATCGGGGTTTATTTCCTTTTGTACTCTTTGCTTTGTATTTTCCATGCTGTTTCACTCTTTAAGCAATGTTGAAATCAACAGAGCCGGCTCTGGGCAGTGAGCTTCGAAGAAAAGAAACATGAGCACAAGACCGGGAGCCCAGGAAGGGGCTCGGTGAATGTCACAGGGGGATTTCAGTGTTATTGATGATTAAACAGTGACTGCAGCATCCTCTGTAACCCATCTCAGCCTCGCAGTGCAGAAAACCTGCTTGGGGACCAGCCAAGTACCCGGCAGGGGGGTGTTTGGGCCCTGTGCCCACCCCAGCAATGCCATGGGTACCGCGGGCCCCTCTGCATCCCAGTGAGCAGTTCAGGGTTTGGTGTCAGCTGCTCATTGCTCTACCAAACCTGCACCATGCACCTGGCGCTCTCTTGGGAAGATCCCCACCTCGGGGAGCATCCTGTTGTATCAGCACAGAGAGCAGAAATCCTCATTTGGCTTCCCACCTGGCCCAGCCCCGAGCACCGGAGCAGTGCTGGCTCAGCCCCGCGGCCCTTCCCCTGCCAGATGCAGAGGTTCCCCCATGCCAAAGGCGAGGAAGGGCTGTCCACCTCCTCCTCCCGCATCTCCCCCTCCTCCCCTTCCGCCTCAGACCCGCTCATTCATGAAAAAAAAAATGCCTGTTGGGCGGACGCGGACAGAGGAATTAGCCTTGGCGCGTTCCTCTGCCTCGCGTTGGCCAAGGGAGGTCGTAGGCTCAGAGGGTTTTAATCTTTGTTTTCACAGCTGGATCCGATATCGCCCTTTCTTCTCTCCGCCTTTTTATAGCTGCTCCCTGCCCACGAGCAACCTGTTGCAGAGCAGAGCGGGAGCGTGGAGCACAACCTGCCGCCGGCTTCCCCGGGGGCAGCGAGCTCCCACCTCGGGACCGACCACCCGCACGGCCCCACATCTTCATTAAGGATTATTTTAATCCCCTAAGAGATTTACGGTCTCCTCCTGGGGTCCTGTGCCCACGAGGGCAATGCTGCAGTGAGGAAGGTGCCATCTCAGGAGGATCCTCTGAGAGCATCCAGCTGGACCTGGCTGCCTCCCTGCGGGCACCACGTGGGGTGAAGGCGTCCCAGCAGCGTGGTCCATCCTTTGGTAGGCAGCAAGGTGGGACGTCTGCGCGTGGGGTAGGAGGGGGCCGTACCAAACCAGCCTGGGGACATCACCGAGTGGGGTGCTGTAGGGTTTGGTGGTGCTGGCGTAGGGTTTGGTGGTGCTGGCGTAGGGTTTGGTGGTGCTGGCGTAGGGTTTGGTGGTGCTGGCGTAGGGTTTGGTGGTGCTGGTGTAGGGTTTTTTGTACTGGTGTAGGACTTGGTGGTGCTGGTGTAGAGCTTGGTCATGCTCATGGTGTAGGAGGTGCTGTAGGGTTTGGTGGAGGTGGTGTAGGTGTTTGGTGGAGGTGATATAGGGTTTGGTGGTGCTGGTGTAGGGTTTGGTGGTGCTGATACAGGGCTTGGTGGTGCTGGTGAAGAGCATGGTGGAGGTGGTGTAGGGCATAGCGATGCTGATGTATGTCTTGGTGGAGGTGGTGTAGGGTTTGGTGGTGCTGGTATAGGGCTTGGTGGAGGTGGTGTAGGGTTTGGAGGATGTGGTGTAGGGCTTGGTGGTGCTGGTGTAGGGTTTGGTGGTGCTGCTGTAGGGCTTGGTAGCACTGATGTACAATTCGATGGTTCTGGTGCAGGGCTTGGTGGAGGTGGCATGCAGTTTGGTGGTGCTGGTATAGGGTTTGGTGGTGCTGGTGTACGATCTGGTGGCACTGGTGGCACTGGCACTGGTTTGGATAACTGTCCCATGCAGCAGACAGGCAGGTGGGTGCCCAAGGCTCAGACCTCTGGCTCTGAAGGTCTTCTTGATGCCAAAATGTGCTTCAGGAACCAGCACAGCCAGATGGGACCAGCTCCGTTCCCACCTGGATGCCAGCTTGAGGCCATGGGGCCCTCCCCTTTGGCACAGGGGACCTGGTGGTGTCTAGACATGAATTTTGATGTGATCCCTCATGCAGGGACCACCAACCTCTCCAGGGAGCTTCCCCATCCTGCCCAGCCCGTGCTCTCCTTCAGATCACATCACCCATCCTTCACGGTGCCCCAGGGCAGAAACTGGACAGCTCGCCCAGCGCCGGGCACTCCTTTGGGCATTTCTCTCTTCTATTCCTCTTTTTGGCATGTAGACACAACAGTTTAAACATCTCTGTGTATAATTATCTAAGCACTCATTTAAATATTTACTGGTGATACTGGGGTGACTGTAAATCTCGGTCAGAGAGTAGAAACCTGCCCCGGTCACTCTGGGACCCCGGCCAGCAGGGTAGGAAAGCACTTGTAGTAATAACGTTTCCTTTTTTTTTTTTTTTCTTCTGTATTTTCTGTGCTGTCTGTTATCTAAGAACAGCTGGCAAGAGCACGTCCAACCCGTTTGTTTCCTCATTTATCACGTTCGAGTCTCTCACTCTCTTCCCTTATAACTATCTTTAAATCTTAATAGTGATGGAAAGACATCACAAAGTCGTGTCCAGGTGCCTGGCACTTCTGCTTTGCCCTTCACTTTGTTGTCTTCAGTATCCTTATGTAGTTGATGATGTTGATGTTGAATGTAGTTGATGGATTGTGTGTGTGGAGGATGCCGGGGGGTCCCTGCTCCTCTGGAGGGGCAGGTGCCATCCATTCCTCCCCGGCCCCAGTGTCCTTGCCGAGATCCCTCGGTCAATAACTGCTCCAGATCCAAGCCTTCCAGGTGTGGAAGGCCTCGGGAGGACATTTTGTGTGGTGTTTACTAAGGAGGGAGCAGGGATAGGTTTGTCGGGAGGAGGGATGGTCTGGGCTCCACCTCAGCTCCTCCAAGCAGGCCTCTCACGGAGGTGCTGGGTTTAGGAGGCCACCGCTGGTTTCTGAGCGGGTCTCAGCACCCCGAGCAGGTGCCACACCACACCAGAAGGATCTTCACCTTCTCACAAGCACGGCAGCTCTTCCAAACCAACCCACGAGGCCTTCAGCCATACTGCTGCTGAAGGCACTAAGGCCTGAGGCCTGCCCGAGGGACAGGGCAGGCACCTGGCTCGCTGCTGGTGGCCTGTAGACCAGGTTGGGTGAAGGTGTGACCACACGTAGAGCATGGACCTGGCTCACACAGCTGGGCTGGATCCCTCATGGGTCCCATTCCCACACAGCTTCGTGGGGACTTGCTCACTACGAGTCCCTGTCCTCACTAGGGCTGTGGTACAGCTCCTCAAATCCACAATACGTTCATTTGCAAATCACAGTTATTTTTGGGGTGGTGAAGAGGCAAAGATAACTTTGGATCGAGTCATTCTGGGCTTCTCCTGCACTCGGGGGTTAATTAATCTCCACCAAATCCCATGTCCAGAGCCATCTTCCCTCCTGTGCTCTGGCTGGGGCAGGCGGACATCTGACAGAGGAGGCATGTGGTGATGGAGGTGTCACCGTCCTTCTTCTTGTTGGAGCTCCTGCAAAAACAGGCAAACTCTCAACATCAGCAACCCACCGGTGTTTGTGCTCCCCACCTTCCTCCTCCCTTTTCCTGGGGCTCTTCCAAGCTCCCCTCTAACATACTGCCCATTGACAGGTGTTAGGGGAAACAAAACCCTTCTGGAACAGCCAGAAACGCGTCCGTTTTTCGGTGCAGCTTGACTTTTTCCAGCATTCCCTCATCTTTCCCGTGCACCCTGGCCTTTTTCCTCTTGATGCACCTCTGCTCAGTGAACCGCTGAAGGAGGAACGACCACGGGGGCGAGGACAGGCGGAGGTGATGCGCCGCGAACTTTTGCACATCCATTGTCGCCCGGGGGAGATCCACTTCCTCTGATTTTTATGGATTTTTGGAATATTTTTCCTACAAGTTCAGGAAGGTCTCCAACAAGCCCAGCCTGGCGGGGCTTCACAGGGCCATGCCGTCGGCCAGCCAGCGCTGGGAACGCCGGCTGGGAAGTTTATTGCTTCCTGTTATGTGCCGTGGTGGGTTGGTGGGGGAGACGTGGGCTCAGCGCCGGCACCAGGTACTGCCCCGGCACACGGGGTGGGGTTGGAAATGGCCCCTTTTCCTCTTTGCTTCTCCGTCTGCTTCAGGAAAGGGAAGCAAATAAAGGGAATAATTGCTCGCTTTGGCCTTTGCGGGGACCTCTGGCTGTTGAGGCAGATCTCCGCCTTTGGTCTGCTTGCTTTGGAGCAAGAACAGACGCAGAGAAATATCCTATAAAGGATATTCACCGAGCAGTGTCCCCACAGGTCCCCATCACGGTACCTTTCTTGCCATCTCTTGGTACATCGGCCTTGAAAACTTAACCAAAGTGTTCCTGACAGACCAAAAAAAAAAAGTGGTTTTGTCAACATCAAAATTTATCTCAGGAATGTGTCCATCACAGCGAAAATTTCAGCTGGGAAGGGCTGGAATAAATCACTTCTGCGCTTCAGCCCAGGCTTAGATGCTTCCTCTGGGCTTTTGTGCTTTGTGATTTAAATCTTATTGTTATTTTCCTTTATTGGATTTTTCTCCTCCTTTTCAAAGTGAAGTGCTTTTACCTTTCCGCAGTTATGATTCAGTGAAATCCCAGGGAAACATTTCGCCACTTTGCAGCAGAAACATTCTTCATCCTGCTCACATCTGGCTTTTTCCTCCAATTACCAACCAAACCAAATTTAACAGGAATTCTGTTTTCTGACCTATCTTCTGGGCCAAATGAGGCCAAAGCGTGGTTCAAACTCTGTGGTGATTGAGAGCTAGAGTTTATATTTTCTGAGTGTATTAAATAAATCAGCTTCCACCTTGTTTTCAAGGTTACCTTTATATTACGCAGCCAACATTGCCAAGGGGTGTTTTCTTTTTCTCAGTTTGGTCCTTGCAAGAGGCAGAGACCCACCGCAGTGTCCTGATCCAGATCGAAACCTTCTCAGGTTGATCCAACAAGAAGAGTTGGGAGCAAAATCACCAAAAACCGAGCCCAATGATGAAGGGGTAGAGGCCTCTGCTCTCTGGGGTTAAATTCTCTTCTTTACACCTCACCATAGTTCTGAAAAGTCCACGCAGAGATTTGTGATGGAGCAGATTTTAGCAACAGACACTGCCATAACATTTTACCCCGCCTGTAAATTTTCTGGCAAGACTGTTTTGAGGTTTTGGCTGAGTCCCTAAGATGTGAGGCAGTCTTCTGCCTCCTTGTCCTTGTCCTCTTCATCCTCCTCCTCCTCCTCTTTATCCTCCTCCCCCACCAGTGCCCCACTCCAGGACGAGCAGAAGACGAGGAGGAGGTTAATGGCAGGAAGAAGGGAATTGGAGACAGGAGGAAGCACTGACGAGGGAGGTTGCCCTTCCCTGAAGCATGTTTACATCTGACAAAAATCTCCATTGAAAGCTGTTTCTGGAACCGTGGTGCTCTGCTCAAGGCACGGGGCTGCAAATAGCAGCCCAGACAAACCAGAAGCACTAACGAAATCAAAACCTGCCTCTTTTTTTTTTTTTTTTCCCTGTTTAGCTGCAATGTTTTAAAGCGTCACCTCTGCTTGCAAAGACAAGACCTCAGCCTGTCAGTGTCATTCACTGGTAACTCTGCAATTCCTACCCGTTTTTCTCTCTTAAGTTTTGCGATATTTGTCTCAACACGGTGACGTTGCTTCCCGGGTCTTGTTTTAAAGAGCAGGCTTGTTATTTGAACAAAGACGCTTTTCTTCATTTTGCGTAGTCACGAAACAGATCAAATGAAAAACCAAAAGGTGCAAATTAGGGAAGAAAAGGAACCCTGTGCAATGCAGCACAGAGCTTTGGAGACTCAGGACCAGGCTGGCTACCTATGTCTGCTACTCACCACTGCAGGCAGGGAGACGTAGCAGCAGATATTACTGTAATTAGTGGCAGCAGTTACTCATTTTAATGGGACGTCCAAGAGAAACACATCCAAACCAACGCCTGGCTGGAGAGGTGGCTCCCAGCAGCCAAAAGCGCTCGAGCTTGCATTACTTCCACTCCCCTCCATCCCCACCGTTGTTTCTTGTTTGGTGCCAAGCACCAAGTGGAGCCAGGACACGGGACGCTGCAGAGCGAGTCAGGAGGTGCCTGTTGCTGCTTTAGCCTCTAACATTTATTTATGGCTAGAGAAGCTCTGTTTGGTCTCCAGTGGCTGCCTTGGAAGGAAGAAAACACAAGCAGTTTATGAGGGCGCATATCCCTGCCGTTCTCTACTATTACCCTGGCTACACGCAGCGAAGGTTTTGGCATGCATGCAACCTGCTCGGAGGGTGAAAACCCAACTAAAGCATGCAGGAGAAAACGCTCAGCCTCCAGCTCTCTGCCTTCTTCCCCAGGTGATGCTTTGGCTCGGGGAGATCGGAACCACACGATCCCTACCAGTGTGGCTGCTGGAGCTACTGGAGCAGCCGGCGCCCTGCTCTCCCAAAGTGTGGCCGCCCCAAGAAGATGTCCACCAAGAGAGATTGCTGTGTGTATAAATAACCCGCACGGTTTGAAAGCAGAGGGTCTGGAGAGGCTGCTGTGGGACCCATGGGACCGGGACGGTGCCGAGCTGCCTTTTATCTCCCAGCCGCTGCCTGCGCTCCTGCAGAGCCTGGAAGTTGTTCTCAGCTGGTTATTTTTAACGAACTAATAATACTTCTCCGCGCCTCCATCCTGCACCCGCTGGGGCTGGTGGAAGTCTTGCCACGCTCCGCGGTGGGAATGAGGTTTTGGTGGCCATCCCTCAGGTCTGCTGGGTCTCACGGTCCTTCCGAGGTCGCTGGTGTGAAACGCGCTGGAAGCCGGATGGGAGAAGGCTCCCAGGGACCACGCGGTGGCCCCTGTGGAGGTGCCCACCAGGTGTCCCACCACGTTGTCCCCAGACGTGAAGGACCCTGCCCCTCCAGCCTGCGGGAGGCCAGACCCAGCCCTGAGATGTTCTCAGGGGTACCATGAGAATTTTCTCCTTCTCCGTGGGGTCCTGGTGGTCCAGGGAGGTCGGGGCATTGCTGGAGGAGCTCTCCAGCCCTGGTGGAACCAGGTCCATATCACCCCAAGTCCTTTGAGAGTGCAAGCTTTGTAGGCATGCTAAGGACATAAGTTGAAGCATGAAGCTAGGGTCATGACCATTTAACCTCTTTAGGGTTTCACTCCCCCCAAAATCCCTCCCTGGACCTGTTTTCCCCTAGCGTGGCAGCCACCCCTCAAGGGTGCGTTCACCCCTACCTCAAACTTTCTGGAATATAAGGATTTTCCCACCTGCCTATCAGAGATGGCTACTTCTGAACAACGAATTAAGCGACCGATTAATTAAATGAAATGCTTTTTGGAAAACCGGAGCAAATATCCTGCTTTGTCAGGACCTTCCTGGGCTAAAAGTTCCCGAGGAGCCACATGTTCTCTAATGTCATTCCCCTCGATCACAATGTGCCTCCTCCCTCGCTGTCCCCCCTCAAAGGCTGAGTCAGATCCTTTTTTGTGACTTGCTGGCTGCTGCTTCCTTCTCCTCCTGGGGAGAATTTCTGCCTCTGCTTTCACCCAGCAGCTACCTGGAGCCCCAGCACTGATCCCACCGCTGCCAACAACTCCCCATGGGCAGAGCAGGGACGAGAGGTGCCCCCAGACCACCAGGAGGGAGGGTTTCTTCTCCACTTCCCTTAGGCTTTATGCACATTCCCACACTTATTTCTTTTCCCTTCTGCAACGAAGCCAGAATGTGTATTCCAAAGCCCTTCCCCATCCTTTTTCTACCCTCTGCCCCCATCCAGCTGCTCTGAGGGAGCACCACATCTTCCAGAGAAAGCCTCGCCTCAAGGAACACCAATGCAGGACCTTCACATTGCCTTTCCTTGCTGCTGAGCCTCACCTCTTTCTTACTTTTTTTTTACTTTTTTTTTTTTTTTTTTTTCCACCAGCTCTCTGCCCGAGAAACCTTGGCCAAAACGCGTTTTCCACATGTTCCCTATTAGTCATGCTCTCTGTCTTACAAATCTGTTACCAGCGCCGCTAGCTGATGCTATTAATTTACTTCCAGCCGGCTCCAGAGCTCGGCAGCAAAATTCCAGGCAGCGTTCCTAAAACCAGACCCGGCGGCTTGTTTGGATTTAAAACCTCCTTCCCCTCCCCTCCAGGATACAACTTCCACCTTCTCCCAAGGCTTGGGGAGAACCCAGCGAGGTGTGGAAGCAGGAGGTCTGGGTGGGAGCGGGGCTGCCCCAGAGGCGGGGTCTTCAGCGCCTTAAATTCGTCCCCGGAGCTCCGGTTTCCAGAGGCTGGGGCATGGCTTGACCACGGCGGTGGCGGCGGCAGGAGTTTATCTAGGGCAAGGCGCAGGAATGCCGACGGAGGAGGGCAAGCCGCCGCAAGAAGCACCATGTCTCCGTGAGTACGTTTCCCATTGTCTTCCCTGCAGTTTAAACAACTGGGTGGGAAGCGAGCGGAAAGGAAGGACGTCCAGCGAGCACGGAAAAAGAAGAAAATTCTTTTTTTTCCCTTCTATTATTCTTGTTTTGTTCTGCTATTATTCTTTTCTTTTCTTTTTTTTTTTTTTTTTCTCCCTGTTCTGCTTAGTTTAGCCTCGGCTTTTCAAGTTTCCCCAGTCGCAACAGTCGTGCCTGCGACTGCACAGAGGGGTCAGTGGATTTGGGGACGTAAACACGATGTGAACGTGGAGCCAGCAGCTCATTCCTGGCTAAAATTGTCGCTATCCTAAAACTCTGCTGCCAGGAGGAGAGGTCCAGCCGCTCACTGTGCAGCGTGTGCCCTGTGTGCACCTCGTGCACGGCAGCAGGGCTGGAGAAATGTGCAGGCGGGTGGCTGTGAATGAATGGATTTCCGAGCCGGAGGGATGGGAGGTCCTCTCAGGGGATGTCCGTGGCAGATAATTGAGCTACAAAAGCCACCAAATCCCCTCCATCTACCTGCTGCAGACCTGGGAAGCCATTCCCCAGGGGCTCGGCTGCCTGCCCTCTCCACTCAGTGGAGGAATGAGGGCTGCAGCACATGGAAAATGCAAAAATCCAGTTGTTGTGCTTCGATAGCCAGCAGCGTGCAGAGATGAGATACAGTCCTTGCCTGTTATCCTCCCCAGCAGCAAAAGTGAATGAATCCTTCCTCAGAAGCTTGCTTGTGTTAGAATTGGTTTAAAAATGTTCGTATAATGCTCTCCCCCTGCAATTAAAGGCATTGAAATCCCACGGCACTGCCTTCCCCACCGACACGTCGCAGGCCAAGCATGGCAAACAGAACCGAGCTGGCCCTATGAGGGTTTCTGCCCTCGTTTCCCCTGGTCCAGGGGCTGCAGGAGCTGATTCCTGTAGATGTTTCTGAGGGTTTGGGACAGCACCGACAGCTCTGCCCCATAGCTGGCATCCTCTGAGCACTTCCTCAAAGCCCCAGCCCCCTGTTTCTGCTGGTTTGTGGCCTCTCTCCCTGATGCAGGGGGGTTGTGAATGTTTTTATACCAACGTTGTGGGGTGCTACTTTCTGAAACCTGCCTCCCAGAGGAGTCAGTGGGTGCTTTGCTAACAATCCTGGCTAACAGGATTATTATAATTAGGATCCGAAGTTGAGTGTTTGCTCCAAAATCCACCGTTACCTGGGGCAGGCCTTCGCTGCTCCAGCCAAACTGCTGCTGGGAGGGGACTCCAGTCTGTGTGGATCGTGTCACAGAACCACGGCATGGTTTGGGTTGGAAGGGACCTTAAAAATAATCTAATTTCAACTTGTGCCATGCCCAGGGCCCCCTGTCCCCAGCCCAGGCTGCCCCCAGCGCCATCCAGCCTGGCCTTGGGCACTGCCAGGGATGGGGCACCCACAGCTCCTCTGGGCAGCCTGGGCCAGGCCTCACCGCCCTCTGAGTGAAAGATTTCTTCCTTATATCTAATCTAAATCTCCCCTCTTTTAGTTTAAAGCCATTCCCCTTGTCCTATCCCTACCCAGAGTCCCTCCCCAGCTGTCTCACAGCCCCTTCAGGCCCTGGCAGGCCGCTGGGAGGTCCCCCCAGTCCCTGAGTGACCCTTGTGAAATGCTGGATAATCCCCAGGGCCCACCTCAGGCGAGCACCGAGCTGACAAACGAACTGCTCTCTGGGACATTTGATGTCCATTTTTTTAGAACAAGCCCAATCTGGGGCTCACAGATAATTGGGGAAGCAGACAGTGGATGAGCACCCACATGGGGACCATGGGGCCAGGTCCCCATGTGTTCCATGCAGCCCCCAGCCCAGCTTTGGATGGACACAGATGCTCCAGAGGTGGAGGCACGGAGACCCACAGCAAGAAATCAGCACCCTGGTGCCTTCCCCTCCTACACCCTGTCAGCTGGAGATTGGCTAAGCACTAGGATTAATCCTACAAATTGCCTGAGGCCCCATCTTGCCCTAAAGGAGCAGGGACACAATGCAGAGGGAGGGTTGGAGATGCTTTTAAGTGTGCCTGAAAGAAAGAAAAGGTGCTCAAAGGGGACGCTTTCCTATCTCACCCCAAAATAAACAACACAATGCTAAACCCAAATTCTTCAATAAAGCAAGGAGAGCTCTGTGGGGTCACTTTCCACATTATTCTGCAGCTGTTGTATCCGTGGCAGCATTTCTGTATTGACCATCAGGTCCGAGGCGCCACTTTTGGGGCAGGAGATGAGGATTTCTGCTCCCAGTAGCGTTGTGCTTCTCCAGGTAAGCTGAGGGCAGAGAGGAGACCATCCCCAGCCCTGCTGGCTGGGCTGAGCTCTTTCCCTGCTCCCTGCCCCGGTTCCTCCAGCTGCAGGACAGGAATTACAGCCCCCAGCACCATCTGCGGTGCTCCCGCGGCCCCAGCCTGGCGTGTGAAGACCTGGGGCTTTGGGTTCGCAGAGGTTTTGTTTGATCTAGAAATAGCAGGGTTAGAAAATTCCATCTGCCGGCTCTTGAGAGCCCTGGAAGAATTGAGCTGGAGCTCGATGCCTCCGGCCGCGCGAAGGGGAGCGCTGTGCAAACCAGAGCTGCTTGGCTCCCGTCCTAAGAAGCAGCGTGAGCAAAATAACATTCCAGGAAGGCAAAAACGTGGAGAACAGAGCGAGTCACGTTCGTGTCCTGCTCCTGTGCCGGCTGCTGCTCACGGCTGCTCCCACCCCGTGCCCGAGTGGGTGCTGGGGTCCAAGCCTCCCCTGAAAACTTCAGGGGGGGATTTTGTGTCTCCCTCCTGGACATTCACCCCTGTAAATGAGGGCTGTGGAGCAGCAGGGAGGTTTGGGAAGGTTTGGTTCTCCACCTGCGGAGCCATCACACACCCCACACCAACCCGCCTGTGCCCACGCCCATGTGCTCAGCTCCGTCATCCAGCACCAACCATCCCCTCTTCGCTCCCATTTTGCAGCTGGGACTGGGCTCACTGGTGCCCAGTTCACCACCTGCCATCAGGGGCACAGCTCCGAGGCTGGGGGTGATCCGGAGCAGGGACGCAGGGGTGCAGAAATTCCTGCAATTACCGCCTGCCTTTAATGATGCCTGGGGCATCCCAATTTGCTTGGGCTGAGCCCTCACTCCCACAAATGAAGCTAAACACAAAGCTGTTCTTCTTCCTGCCCAGCTGTCCAGGTCTTCTGAAACGTGCGTGGTTTTCCTTGCAAGCTTTTGAAGGTTTATTTTTAAAGCAGTCTGCATTTGATTTAGGCATGTTTTGCTTTGTTTTTCGAACGGAACTTGAAAGGGACATCAGCCTGTAAATATAAATATTCCCATTCTTTCGCTGATTCTTTGCATTTTTCTGGGTTTGCTAATGAAAGACATTTCAGCATCCCCTGCTCTCGCTCAGCCCATGGGATGAAAGCAAGAGACTATCCCAAGTTACGGATGTTTTGGGTACCTAGGTGGCCTCCGTGGTGCACTGCATTCATTTTTAGTCACCCAAGCCCTTCCTACAGCTGAGCAATGTCTTGAAACAGGCAACAAAATGTGAAGCTGGGATGCTGCGATGTTTACTTACAGCTCTGTTGTCTTCCCCCCTTCTCCCTGCAGGTTATAACTGAGTAGCCCTTATGACCAACATGAGCTGGAGCTTCCTCACCCGCCTGCTAGAAGAGATTCACAATCACTCCACCTTCGTGGGGAAGGTCTGGCTCACCGTGCTCATCGTCTTCCGCATCGTCTTGACGGCGGTCGGCGGGGAGTCCATCTACTCGGATGAGCAGAGCAAGTTCACCTGTAACACCAAGCAGCCCGGCTGCGACAACGTCTGCTACGATGCCTTCGCACCGCTGTCGCACGTCAGGTTCTGGGTCTTCCAGATCATCATGATCTCCACCCCTTCGGTCATGTACCTGGGCTACGCCATCCACAGGATCGCCCGGTCGGCGGAGGAGGAGAAGAAGTTCAAGGGGTTCAAGAAGAAGAAGCAGTTTGCTCTGAACTGGCAGGCGGTGCGCAACATGGAGGACCCGATGGAGGCAGACGAGGAGGAGCCCATGATCTCCGATGACACGGCAGACAACGAGAAAGCCAAAGCCAAGCCCAAGAGCAAAGAGCCACAAAAGCACGACGGGCGGAGGCGCATCCAGCAAGAAGGACTGATGAAAATCTACGTCTTCCAGCTACTTACCAGGGCTTCGTTTGAAGTTTGCTTTTTGATAGGGCAGTATTTGCTCTACGGTTTCGAGGTGGAAGCTTATTTTGTCTGCAACAGACTCCCCTGCCCTCACACCGTGGACTGCTTCGTGTCCCGGCCGACAGAGAAGACGATCTTTCTGCTGGTGATGTACGTCGTGAGCTGCCTGTGCTTACTCCTCAACATGTGTGAGATGTTTCACCTGGGCTTCGGGACCATCCGGGACGCCATTCGCAACCGGAAAATCAACAGCTTCAGGCAGCCCCCCTACAACTACGCCTACCCGAAGAACATCTCCTGCCCTCCCGAGTACAACCTGGTGGTGAAATCTGAGAAGTCCACCAAGATCCCCAACAGCCTGATGGCTCACGAGCAGAACCTGGCGAACGTCGCCCAGGAGCAGCAGTGCACCAGCCCAGACGAGAATATCCCCGCAGACCTGTCCACCCTCCACAAACACTTGCGAGTGGCCCAGGAGCAGCTGGACATAGCGTTTCAGAGCTACAGCAGCACCCAGGCCAACACGCAGCCCTCTCGAACCAGCAGCCCTGCCTCAGGGGGCACGGTGGTGGAGCAGAACAGGGCCAACACCGCCCAGGAGAAACAAAGCGCGAAACCTAAGGCCTCCTTGGAGAAAGGGAGCTCCAGCAGTAAAGATGGAAAGACGTCTGTATGGATATAGCTTGAGAGGGCAGCGTACGTGCGGTTTTATTTTGCTTTGTTTCTGGTTTTCGGTATTGTCTTGAGTTCATTTCGCAGGGCACAGACGCAACTTTGATACAGAAGTCAAGAGAGAAAATTCAGACCAGTTTAGTGCTGTCTTCCGGTGCATTAACAAAAGACGTTTCCTTCCTCTTCCCAACGCGTTCTCCAGCTGGGAAACTCCAGCGAGCAACCGCAAACGCCGCATCCCGCTGGGACCAGCCGCGAGCAGGCAGCGCGAGGACGCAGCACTGTAGGTCAAATAGCGTTTAATTACTAAATACCCTTAATCAAAATTAACTTCTGATCCCTCCATGGGAAGGGAAAACGACCGGTCCGTGGCGTGAACTTCGACGACATGCTGCCCTGCCTGAACCTGCAGACCTCAGGCATCGCCGAGGGCGGCAGAGACGCGTGCTGTGAGCAAGGGCCCAACACCCACACCGCAAACACAGCACAGGAGGTTTTCATCTTTTGGTCCCCTGGGCTGAAACACCAAGCAACTACGACTGACCACCCTCGCAGAGGCGGTGGGAAGCTCTGCGGTCAGGGTGTTTGCAGCAAACCGCTGCTCCACATCATCAGAAAGTGCCTTTATGCAACCAGGAAAACAAAATCGCAAAGGGTTTCGACTACGTGGTTTGCTAATTCGAGCAGAGATGGGAAGATCGGCGTCGGCAGATTTGTTTTTCTGTTTAATCAAACCCTTCTAACTAGTGGCAGAGAGCAGATCTATGCATCGCGTGTACATGGGGTGTGCGTGCACACACGTATATACATGGACCCATGAACATGCCTGTGTGAATATAGATGTAGAGAGAGAGATATAAATGTAATATCAACCCTCTGGTGATTTTACAGCCTTCCAGCCTCACCGGGCCACGGGCAGGTTTCCACACACTTGTCTGGGGGCTCAGCAGCAGCTCCTGCTTCCCTGGGGGCCAGCAGCAAGAAGGTTTCCCCTGGTTTATGGACAGCTTCTTTTGGCCTCACTTGGTTTTAGGGTGAGTTTGGGGAGCTAAGCTCCAAGGCTCCTGCTAGTGCTGGATGTGCTTTGTCAGGATGGTTTCATGCCAGGAGCTGAGACGTCCCTCAGATGCTTGAGGCTTGGCAGATGCTCTTGCAAGACTCAAACAGTTGATTCACCACCATGGCCAAGGTCATGTTTGACGTGAAGGAAGCGAATCCTTTCTGAGCACAGCACCATCCCTGTGCTGTGCTGTTCCTCATGGCTGTGCCAGCACGCAAGTCCCCATGAATTTCTCATCCACTGGATGGGTGTAACTTCTTGGTGGGCATCTTTCTCCTGTCCCTCAGATCAGTCTCTGAAAGCCTCACGGGTGCCAGTTGTCACGGGACAGCCCTTGGGGACCTGAGGGTGGCCTTCAACACCTCGTTACGGCACCAGAGCTGTGCAATGCCTTTGGGGAACAGTGCTGGTAGCAAAAAAGAGATCAGAAAGATGCAAAGAAACATCCTATGAGGTATCCAGCTGCAAATATTCAGCTTGCTTTTGGGGAAGAGTCTGGGGAGCAGCTTCAGGCTTGTTCCTGGTCCCGCTGAGGGCACTGGAGAAATGCCCGGAGCGCTGCCTGCTCTCGCTGCTGGAGATCTTCCCCTTGAAAAAGCCCAAACGAATCCAGGAGGAGGATCAGCACCTCCTCACAGCAGCAAGGGGCAGCAGCAGCACACCCTGGTCATGTGGAGGGATGCTTTCTGCCATGAATTCTCCATGAAGGGCTCATAGAGTTCACACCGTGGTGGTAGGACACACATATCACACGGCTGGAGGGAGCGGGTGCTGGTGGGTGAGCTCCTGAAGGTGCAGGGAGGGCACAAGAGGAGCTCCGGGTGGACATTTGCCCCCAGGCAATTACAGCAGACACCAACCTGTCCCGCACACTGATGGGAAATCCTCACCGAGGGAATCCCCCGTGTGGCCTGAGCACGTCCTGGTGACCCTGGTGGTCACTGCCAGCGATGGGGTGAGGTCGTGGGGCTCTCTCAGGAGCCCACGATAGATCTGTTTCCACACCTGCAGGTTCAGAGATGCTCAGAGCAATGGGGCTGGAAAGGAACAAGGATCTTCTCACCAACTTGCCAGCATCAAACACATCCCCAAAGGCTAGCACCAACCCCTCACTGCCACCCCTGGCTTCTCCTCTGCTCAGCAGACACGAAGAGCTGCTTCTTCCCTTCGTGTCTGCAGAAGGTTTGGGGTGCCTGAAGATGGTCTGTCTCTTTTTTTTTTTATTATTTTTATTTTTTATTTTCATACCATGGATCCAGCATGAGGAGAGGGGTTTGGGATGCTCTTGGTCCTGCAGCAGATCCGCAGCCTCCTCCTCACCCTGTGCAACACGCACACGCTGTTTTCCATAGTGGGAGCCGATAATTGCAATATTGACGAGTGCTGGAGCCGGGGCAGACACTCGGGGGATCGATACCAGCTCCTCATCGGGCAGGGCAACCGCTCGCTTGGCCGCCCTCCCAGCCAGCCCTGCTCATCTCCAGGGCTTGAAACCTTCTCTTGCATCAAAGTCTTTGCGTATGGGGGCCGATCTCGCATCCCTATTTCTTTTTTCCAAGCGTTTTGACAGGGACCAGAGCACACAAGCCATGGCAGGACTGCTCGGTGCCGGAGAGGGACGCAGGGTATCCTGCCAGGCCCCATTAACTCCTCTCACTCTGAGTCAGGCACGCATAGAGGGTTATAATTATAATAATATTATTATTGTATTGCTCACTTCCTCCTTTCCTCCTCCGCTGCTTGGCCCCTGAAGCCCTCAGGACGTTGTGTCTTCCACTGAGCCACCACCAGCAACGCGACCGGCGCGCACTGAGCAGCTCCTTCCAGGGCAGGAGGAGCAAGCCCACCTCCATCTGGGGACAGAAGGCAAGGAAGGGAAAAAAAAAAAAAACAAAAAAAAAAAAAAACAAAAAAAAAAAAAACAGAGCCACAAGCCCAAAAAAAAACCCTCACAAGCCCCACCGGCAGCCGGAGGAATTTCAAGTAGACGACTGGCAGCGTCGGCCGCAGAGGAGACGCCAGGAGAATAATTAACGCTTCGCTTTTCTTCCTGCAGGTCATTTTGTTCACGCTCCGGACGGGTTTAGCTCTGTAGCTGAACTAATCATAAATGTTGACACTCTCGCTAAGCTTTGCCGGGTAAAGCGCCCGCCCTCGCGTTTCTGTTCTTCCTATTCAGGGCCAGGAATGTCCCGCTAAAAGCCAGATTACCTTGTTGCTTGCATTGCATTCCTCTGGGAAATACTTGAACTTAACTCGAGGCCATAACCAGTCTGTGCTGTTATGAAGTTTCTGGGATTTTTTTTTTGTTGTTGGTTTGTCAATTTTTTTTTTTTTTTTATGTACTAACTGTATTTGTACTAGAAAACCTTTGAGTATGAGGTTGAATCTCTAAGTATTTTTTTCAGTGTAAATGTTCCATCTGGGCTGTGGTTAGAAAACGAAGCACTGGGCAAAGGAGGGATACATCAGCCCGCCTCTTCAACCGGCTATTCCACATCCATTACTAATAAATGGAATAAAACTTACATTTTGTTACAGTACGCAGAGCGTGTGATGTTTCCGTGTGAAGGGGGCTGACTGTTGATGAGGAGACATTCTTCCCAACCTCTCATTTGCCTGGTTTAACCATATAAGACCTCTATTTTCCCAGATACAGCCATAAATCACCGCAAAATATTTTTGCCTTAAGAAGCAGTTGACCTTCGGGTTGTTTGGGATGTGTTGTCTCTCTCTGATGAATCACTGCCTGCAGCTCCTTCAGGCGTGGAGCTGAAAATGCTTAGGAAAAGCCTCTACCCCGAAAAGTGAGAAAACTTCTCCGAGGCTGGGAGAAGTCAGGAGCAAAGCTTAGCAAACGCTGGGAGAGCCCTTGTGAGAAAACCTGCTTTTTGGAGAGCCCTCGGTCCTCGCCCCTCCCATTAACTGGCAGGAGCATTCACTCACAACTGCCGTCCAAAGAGTCTTCAGGAAACGGATTTGGGGCGGAAACGTGCATTTTTTGCTGTTTTTCTGACAGCTGGGCTGTCTCTACGACTCCTCCGGCAGAGCAGGAGCCGCTCCCCCCAGGAGACGAAGGGGAACGGGACCCTGTGAGGCGTCCTTGAGGACGGCCGGTGGTCAGAGGCCCCTCGTAGGGCACCCACTTTGCGGTGCTACACAAAGCTGAACAAATAATTGTGGACGGGAGTTTGTGTGCTCTGAGGAAAAAAAATGGAGCAAATGAATGTTTGGCAGCAGCGTTGAGCCACAGGTGGGCGGCTGGGGGTAGCTGCTGTGGGCACAGCAGTAGTGGCAGGATAAGGGGGAATGGCTTTAAGCTAAAAGAGGGGAGATTTGGATTAGATGTGAGGAAAAAGTCCTTCACTCAGAGGGTGGTGAGGCCCTGGTGCAGGCTGCTTCAAGGAGCTGTGGGTGCCCCGTCCCTGGCAGTGCCCAAGGCCAGGTTGGATGGGGCTGGGGGCAGCCTGGAGCCCCTGGGGAGGTGGAGGGTGGGCAAGAGGCTCCCCATGTCTGCCTCGTCCATGGGGCCAAAGCTGGATCCAGCTGTGGGTACACGGTGGCTGTTACCCCTGGGGGCTCAGCCCAGCTCTAAAAACACAACAAAAAGCAATGAGAGGCATCACTTCTCCACATCCCCAGCTGGCTCAGCCACCCTGTGTGCAGCTCCCCCAAAACACCAGCCCCATCAGCCGTGTTTTAGGGCTCAGTGTGTTGTGCCTTGGGGCCACCCCATTTATTTGGGGCCAGCTGATCCCGCCATACCCAGGGCAGCAGAAAGGACTCAACCACAAGCGACAGGCACCCCTCAGCTGGTGGACGAGCCCCAGGCTGACCAACCAGGGCCACACCAGGCCCTTGAGAGCCGCCCGTCTCTTGGGAGCCACCCCAAGGAACGCCACCAGAATGGGCGAGCAGTTGGCTGGGTTGACCAGGCGGCCCTAGAGGATTCGGCGGCCAGGTCTACCCGATGGGTGAGGACAGCGCAGGGGGCGTGGTCACACATGGAGGGCGCGGTTTGACGGGGGCGTGGCTTAAAACGGGGGGGGGCGTGGCTTGTATCCAAGGGGCGTGTCCCTCCTCGCCCCGCCCCGCCGGCAGGTGGCGCCCGGCGGACACACACAAGATGGCGGCGGCGGCGGGAGGAGGAGGCGGCGGCCCGCCCTGACAGCCCGTTACCCCGCCGCCATGTTGGTGAGGGCGGGCCTGCCCGGCCTGCGGCGCCTGTGGGGGCGCGGAGGGGGGAGAAGGGCCGGGAGCGGGGCCGGGGCCGCCGCCGCCGCCGCTTGGTGCTTCCCGGTGGGCCGGGCGCTGCTGAGCGTGCGGGGAGCCGAGGCCGCCATCTTCCTGCAGGGGCTGCTCACCAATGACGTCACGCGGCTGGCGGGGGCGGGGCCAGGGCCGGGGGAAGGCGCCGCGGCCCTCGTCCCGCGGGCGCTCTACGCGCATGCGCTCAACGTGCAGGGCCGCTGCCTCTACGATCTCATCCTCTACAGGTGAGACCAACCCCGGGGGGGGGGGGGGAGATGGGCGAGACCATTGCCAGGTCTCGGGGGGGGGAGCCTCGGAGCCTGCGCTGTTGCCATGGAAACGGGGGCGCGCGGCCTGCTGGCATAATTCTAATAAAGTGATAATTCTAATAAATATTCTAATAAATATTCTAAAAAATATTCTAATAAATATTCTAATAATTCTAATAAAGGTTATTCTTCTAATCATTCTAATTATGTATCTTTATCATTCGCATAAAACGATAATTATTTTATTTTGTCATTATTAAAAATGATATTTCTTTATGTTATCATCACAAAATGATCATTACCACAAGTATAATTATTTTATTTTGTTTTACCGTTATTAAACATGATATGTTTTATTTTATCATCAGAAAGTGATCATTGCCACAAAAAGATAATTATTTATTTTTTTATCATCATTATAAAATGATAATTTTAGTGTACTTTACCATCATAAAAATTTAGTTTTTATCATTATTTTAAAACTATATTTCTTATTCTATCATTATCATATTTTTTTTTAATTTTATCATTATCATACAATGATAAGTCCTGTCAGTAGCGGTCACCCACCCTCCCGTAAGAAACTTTGTACGTTATGTCTTTAAAATTAAAAAAAAAAGTACCGAAAGCAGCTCCTCTGTTTGATTTTCCTCACTGGCTGTCAGTTCTGTGAATTATCCCACAGCAAATTACAATAACCTGATTTTTTAAAGCAGCCCTCCCAGCAGGTCCAGTGCCTGAGGAGCTGTCTGGATGGTGCCCAAGGGGTTCGGGTTCTCCACTCACTGCAATTAACGGGGTCATTAGCACAAGCAGGGTGTCCGGCACTAATTACACTTCACTGCCACCTGAACCAGGTGTGAGAGGGGAAATGTGTAAGCCAGTGAATAAACATCCCATTTATATCTCCAGGTCACTCGCTCAGTAATGAAAGGCCCAAAAATGAAGGCCAAAAGATGGAACTGGCAGTCTGCTTCTTGAGCTGTTTATGGTCTGGAAGAGAACAAGAAAAATATGTGTCAAAAATACGCTCTAGGTGACCCAGCTTGAGCAGGGGGGTTGGCCTGGATGATCTCTGGAGGTCCCTTCCAACCTCAGCCGTTCTGTGATTATTTTGTTACAGGGTGCCGAGTGCTGTCCTTGCCTGCAGCAGCATTCCCCAGATCTCTGGCTTCGGACCAGGCTCAAGATAATAATGCCTGTTTGCTTCCCTGACCTTGTAGGTGTTGCTTTTTTTAGGCTTCACGAGAGTCCAGAAGAAGAGCCACACATCCTGCTGGAGTGTGACAGCAGCGTGCTGGACGCCATACAGAAACATCTGAAACTGTACAAGATCCGGAGGAAAGTAAACATTGTCCCCTGCCTTGACCTTTCTTTGTGGGCCGTCATCCCTGGGGAGCAGGCTGGAGATATCTCTGGCTCCCTTGCACAATGTGCAGACCAGGCTCTGGTTTTAACTCCTGACCCCAGGACAGAAGTCATGGGGTGGAGACTGGTTACAAAGAAAGGAGCAAATCTGACAGAGGTCATCCCTGGGAGTCGTATCGGGAGCATTCAGGATTACCACAGGCACAGGTATAAGCAAGGTAAAGCCAAAACCTGCTTTGCACTCTGGATTTTAGATAAATACATTTCTTTATGATGAGAGTCTTATTATCAGAGACCGGTGGAATAAATTATAAAAGCCACAGGGGAATGCCTCAGTGTGCTTAACTTTTTAGTAAAGGCAGGAATTGTTTGCTAATTTAAGGATAAGACTCATCCAGTAGTTACAATTCCGGCCTGTGACAGAATTAGTATTTGAGTCCAGTTTCCCATTACAAAAATTGTGGGATTGTGGGTCAGCGAAAGATAAAGGGGATTATTCATTTTCTTAGAAGGGAATTTCTGTGGTTTGAGTCATTTTGATTATTTTGGAGTTATCCACAATCTACGTGTTTTTCTTGTTGCTAAGGAAGGACAAGGAAACACCCTGACATACTTTCCTAGAAATGTATGACTGGATTTGCAGTTATTTTGGGGGCCAAGGAGCGTATGTTTGACTTGAGAAGGAATTCGGTCCTGCACGCCTCCGTGCCTGTGCAGAGCTCCCATTGATTTCACTATGTCCACATAGACAGTGGAATAAAATAATTAGCAGACAGAAAGATGTGGGTCCTCTGCTAATAAACAACGATCACAACCTGAGTGTCTGGTACAGAAAAGCAAACTGTGAATGGGTCACAGTGGGCTGGACCGCCGTGGTGTGCTGCCTCCCAGAAATACCAGCACTAGTCTTGCTTGCTACTACAAAAAGCCAGGCCCAGCACTGCTTCAAAAAAAAATAATAAAGATATGTCATTGTTCACAAAAGAAGCAGTCATAGCTACCCATACAGCGTTTGACAGTTGGCTGGATTACTTTTGCTAGCTTTGAAGAAAATAACTCATTGATGAGTTCTCTTCTCCTGTGGGAGAAGAGAATTTTGCCATAAGCAGTAAATGTATGTTGATGCCTTCTTATGGGAGCCTGTATTGCTCTGGTTGCTTCGAATTTCCACCACTATCCCTATGAAGTGCTTTAAGCTTCACAAGATGAGGATTTAGTGCAGTTTTTCCAGTTATCTTTTAAAATAATCTTTGCTAACCCTGATATTTACAGCTAGCGGTTTCATTAAGGCCCAGACCAGATTACTGGCAAGCTCATTACTTCACATTGCTTCTTTTCACCTCTCATTTGATAACACAGAGGAAACATACTCCAGAAATCTAAAATACTGAAGATCTTGCTGTGTTTACACGTTGTTTTTACTCCTTTCCTAGGAATTCCTGAAGGTGTGAAGGATCTCCCTCCTGGAGTAGCCCTCCCGCTGGAATCCAACCTGGCCTTCATGAACGGCGTCAGCTTTACCAAAGGCTGCTACGTGGGACAGGAGTTAACAGCCAGGACCCACCACATGGGTGTCATTCGCAAACGTCTGGTGCCGGTGCAGTTCTCAGTTCCTCTTCCCCAGGAGAGCATTCCCGAGGGTGCCGAGATCTTGACTGAATCGGGAAAGTCAGCTGGCAAGTTCCGGGCTGGAGGAGATGAACTCGGCATAGCTTTGCTGAGGCTGGCTAATATAAACGAACCACTCTGCCTAAAAGTAGCGGGTGATAAGGTGAAGCTCACCGCAAGGATCCCTGAGTGGTGGCCAAAAACTGCTAGCAAATAAATGAGGAGGCGCCGCTTGCACATTTGCCTTATTGAGAATATTTGTGTGTGACAAGCTTGGGAAGGTGACTGTGCCTTCAGCTGTTGTTTGTGGTGTTCGGTGAGGGGGTGTGTGAGCAGAATGCTTCAAATTGGGCTTAAACAGCAGGAGCCCAAACCAACAGTGAGTGCTGCTGACTGTAAAGCTTTGTGCAGAGACCCTTACGCAGGGAAGCACACCTTTCTCTGAGGGTGCCCCTTGTTTATTTGGACTCCTGCTGAATCTTTAGTCCACCGCTTGCTCCATCAAGCTGCATTCTGCACGGGGTGCTGTGTGTATTGAGAGACCAAAGTGAGTGATGGGGCAGGAGTATCACCAGTGTATGCACTGAAGTTTTGTGTTCAGAATTACCAATCTGTGGTATTATAATTTTTCATTGGAGAGCATGCTGCACTTAACCTTGAATAGGATGTATCGTTGCTATACTCAGGCTGAAGTGTTCATTGCAAAACACTCATTGCATTGAGCTTCTTATTAAACTTGCTGATTGGGTGGGTATTTTTTTTTTCCCACCACTCTAACTTCTAATTGTGCTCAGGAAGAGGAATAAATTGTACTTCTCCTTTCAAATCTGCATTTAATACATCATGCAAGAAATGTGGGAAAGCTCTCAAAGTATCCCTGTCCTGTTTCTTGCCTCATAGCCAGCAGAGGGTGCGCAGCCAGAGCAACCTGCACCGAGCTCCTGTGCCGTTGCTCACCTTGGCCACGCGTGCTTTGTTCACTCCAACAACTGTTCAGAGAGAAAAGTGATATTTTATGGAAATGAGGTGTGCAGGGGCACACCCTGGAGTGGCCATTGTATTGGTGTACTGGTGCTTGGCTGAACAATCTATTACTATAAGCACCTTCCCTCCAGCGTTACTGATTGAGTTGCCAACAACAATTGAGGGGGGGATTTTTTGGCACCTCTGTAATTTGTACGTGAATGTGTGCACAGTTACACAGGAGGAAAGATTCCTTACTGTGTTTCAGTTATGCTGGTGTAGTTGCAAATGAAGGTAATGGCAGGTGAAGGTGTTGTGATTAAATGCAAAAAAACACTAAGGCCACATGCCTTGTAATCTTGTAGAAAAATCCTCTGAACTTTCCTGAAGGCTTTGGCAGGGGTAACACAGCTGGAGAAGGGACAGCGTGCCCCCACATCACACTGAGGTGCTCTCTCTTCCCTCTGTGTTAGCTGCAGTCTCTGGGGCAGGGGTTAGTGCTCAGCCTGGTGCTTGGGGCTGGATTTTCACCATGTTCACTTCTCTGGCTGCTTCATCACCACACTTTTCTTCCAGTAGTTCTCTGTGTCCCTCATACAAAAAGCCCGTTATGGACGAGTTCCTGCTGCCATCCCTTGCTGAGGTTTTCTCCGTCCACTGTCCCCTCTGGGTTTTCAGAGCAGCCCAATACTTCAGGGTGTCTTTGCTGCTTTTTGCTATCTCCTGCTGCTCTTCTTTGAGCTTGTTCCTGCTTCTGCAAACGATGTATCCATCTCTCTGTGCCCCAAAGCCAGACAGATCTGTGCCTGTCAACCTGTGGTAATTTATAGGAGCCCTATGTATTTTTATATTACGATAAATCCATTACATGTTCAGTCTTGTATTTCCATGGGTGATGAAGGGGGTGTTGAGAGAGTTTAGCGGGTGGCTAAAAAAGCTCTTGTATGCATATTTGTAACAAAAAACCATCCAAAGCGTGTTCTATTACTGTGAAGGGAATTTATCTGTGAAAAAAATGCTCATATTGCTTAAAGCTCATTAAGCTTGCTGTGAAATGAATCTGTGGAATATCTCATTAAAAGTTTATTGTATCAGTAATTTAAATGCGACTTCTCTTAGAGAGAGAGACATCAGCTGTTGTTTACCTTGTGCAAGGATATACAACAGAAGAGCTGTTAGGGCTGGTTGCCGACAAGAAACAAGTTCAACACAGCCCTAAAACACTTTGATGGGTTTGAGATTGTTAAAAAGTCTCTGCGCCGGAAAAATAAATTCAGCTGTGATGCTTCACACTTTCAGGATCCTCTGAAGGCGACAAAGGAGAGCCTGTGCTGCCTGTGTTTATGCCAGTCTGACAGAAGCAGCTTTTCCTCTCAGCCACCCACTGTGCAAAGCCTTCTCAAAATAGTTATATTGCACTGCCATACCAACAGCCTGAATAAACACCACATTTCTTCTGTCTGGGGAAGCCCAATAGCTCTTTCCTGGTGCGCACACATTTCTCTCCCAAATAGTTGAAAGGCTTTTCTGTTGTCCACTGCTGCATTTTTCAGAGTGCAGACTGAAAACGTACAGGCACAAAATATGCCCACAGGCTGATTTTCAGAGGCACTAGTCCACTTCTGGAGGTGAGAAGGGATGTGGCAGAAGTTGGGAGGGCAGCCCCCATCCCTGCCACCTTCTTTTTTTTCTTCCTTTTCTCCCTCACAGCCTGCTCCATCACTGAGAGCTTTGGCTGGGCAAGCTTGGGCTGAAAGGTCAGCAACGCAGCTTTATAACTATGAGCTTGCATTTGCAGTGGCATTTACTCTGCTATTGATTTTTGCTAAGGAAAATCTCATTCAGCTAAGGTAGAACTGAATGAGGCACAAAGATCCACTGCTGAATGAAGAAGCTATCGAATACAAACTAGTCAAAAACACAGTAACCACTGACCTTTCTGTTAGCTGCATAAACTAAGGGGTCAAAGTGGCACTTTTAATGAGCAATTTCAGCATGAATGAGAAAAAATTGCGAAATAAATCACTGGAGGGCCACTGCCTGTGTGATCTGACACCTTCCTAGCCAGGGTTTAGGCACAGCCCACGTATTAGAGGATTGCCTCCCTACAGACTGCTCTCGGTTGCCAAAATCCTTATCAAACTGCTTGCTCTGAAATTTCCAGCCAGCTGTAGACAGCCTGAAACACCTGAGCATGGCCTTGCAGGGAAACAAGACGCTTTTATGGTGCAAAGTCATCTGGTTTTTGTGCTTTTGCCAGCAGGGGATGAGCATTGCCCCAGGTTACCAAGCTCAGCTGCGTGTATTTACCTCCCCAGAAGCTAGGTGAGGTGAATCCCACACCAGGTGCTTGTCTCAGACTAAATATAGCTGAGAAAACGTCAGCCAGAGCAGATTACATCTGTAAACACGCAGCTACGGGACATTGTTGTGGCTATTTAAAAATCGCGATGGCCCTGCCCGGGAGAAGTTTCTGGGCTTTCTGAGGTGGAGCAGGGACAGCGTCCAGGACCAGTGGGCAGCAGGAGAAGGGGGCACGTATAATTTCTGGGAAAAAAAAAATACAAAAAATGAACATTTCAGTGGGCGGTGGCAGCAAAGGGTGGGCGGGCCGGGGCGGGCTGTGAGGGAGGGGGAGAAGGGCTAAGATGGCGGCGGGCAGTGGGGCTGAGGGGGTTGTGAGGGGAGGAAGGGGCTTTTTCCCTGTGAGGAGCAGCGGTGTCGCTGCAGTGGGGTTGTTGGACTCCCTTAGAGTTGAGGGGAACCCCTGTGGTGGCGTAAATAAATAAAGGACTGTCTCTGAAAGCACCAGGGTTTCTTGTCCATCGTGTGCCCTGCTGGGGATCTGTCAGAAGTTAAAGGGTCGTGAGGGGTGCTGGCACCCCAAAGGGGTGATGTCCCTGACCTGATAGGGAGCAGGACGGAGCTGTGAAGCAAGCAAACGTTATCGCTTGAAACCCCAGCAGGGTAAGGCAGGCATCGTTTTCTGAGACTGTTGAGGGGAATACCCTGAAATGTTTGGTTTCAGGAAAAAAAGTGGTGGTTTTTTATTATTTTTTATGCTTTTCTTCTGTTTGTTTCTGGAAGCAATGCTCAGTTTCACATTTCTGGTTTTTAAGTTTCCTCTCATAACAAAAAGCCTAAAGGTGTGGTAAGGGGTCCCAAAGGAGGAGTGCTGGTGCTGAGTCTGCTGTGCATGCAGGTGGTTGTGGGGTTATTGAAATCACTGCTGCCTGCCCCGTAAAACGTATCATTACTTGAATGAATCCACTGCTGTGGCCTGCTCAATCTTATTGATAGCTTTATTAACATTTAGAGTATGTTTGTCAGCTGTTGATACTTTACTAAGACCTTTTAAATCTTCAGTGAGTTGGAGTGCTGCGCAGGTGAGTCGCAAATGCCACGCATTCCTCCTCAAAGCGTGTGGTGTTCCTGCCTTTCTAACAGGCACGTTTTCTTCAGAGTTTTCAATACACAGCAGTTTGACAGCTTATGCTGACTTTTTCATAGCTGTCCCTGCTGAAATCCACCTCTGCCAATGCATCTGCACAGGCAGAAGGGGCTCTCAGTGCGTTGCTTGGAGGTGTAGGTGCAGGTACCAGTGCTGGTTCCTTCATTACCTTCATGGGAGCATGGGTTCTGCTGCCTGGAGGCAATGAGATCTGCTACGTTTTGACTTAAAACTCCTCCTATCAACCATTTACCTTTTGTTTTTGGCATAGACTGTGAGCCCATCTTATTCTGCCATACCATGCAGTTCTGAAGCTAGTAGAAATAGTTTACCTCCAAGTAGATTTTGTGGATTTGTGTGTGGATTTCTTTATTGTCCCCTCTCTTGTCCAGGTCAAATGAGTGTGAAATTCTGTTGTCAGGCTTAATTTGAAGCCGTTGGGGTGTCCATATCACTAAATTGAGCTCATGTACTTCAGCACTGTTTGTGTTGCCATAGCACTGGAGTTGTTTGGACCTTCTCTGTTTCTTTAATCCTTGGTCAGATCTCAATCCCTGGCTTGAGATCAGACTTGGTGAAACAATCGAGCTTGGCCTGTACTTTTGGCAGCGTTAGTGCAAATACGTTATTCTACAAGCCTAAACGTGGAAGTGGCTGTTAGAGCTTCCTATATCACATTTATGTACACAGTTGGTCTTAAATCATGCCCCCATCCGACTGTTGGGGAGGGTGGAGGAGGACAGCCACCTCCTCGAAGCCCTTCGTGATAGGGGAACAGCGACAGCCTCATCATGAGGGGCTGAGGCTTTTAGGAAGGGAGCCCTCATTTCCTACGTGCTGCTGTTTCAGGAAAACCATATGGAGTGACTTAAATCACATCTGGGGAAAGTTATTTGCTGCGGGAAATTCTGGAGTGTGTTCTAGCGGTGCTGTCACTGGCAAGTGCCGGGGTGATGGTGATTGTGAAGGATTTTAGTGAAAATGCCTTGGGAACAAAAATCTTTGGATGAAGTTTCTCTTTTTTCACCATTTTTTAGTTTTTAGTCTGCCTGCACTAAGTTGTTCAAGAATTCAAGAAAGCGATTTTCTGATTTCTGATGCAACACTTGTGGCTGTCATAGGAGTTTTCTCTGATTTTGTAGGATGGATTTAGAGGCATGGCAAACACTTCATTTTTATTGCTTGGGGTGAGCAATGTATATTTTTAATTGTAACTCAGCTGAAGGATAGATTGAGATTTTTTTAGGAAAAAAAAAAAAGGCTAGGGACTTGCTGGCTCTTTACTTCTTTTTTTTTATTCCAGTCTCCAGAGTCTGTACTAATACCTGGCTGGTGATGGACTGTCCTACTCAGACACTGAGCTGCTTTCATTTATAGCTGTGTGACAAGTTGATTGCTTTGTTGGTTTGCTTTCCCCAAAAAGAGATGAAAATGACTCTGTTAGCACTTCCCATTGTCTCTATGGATTTCTTAATTTGCTCAAATTATTTCTTTTGTGGAATGAAAGAACATGGTGTGAGGGAAGGATCAGGGTTCACCGTTTGTCTGAATTAAGGCAAGGACTTGTAGAAAAATAACATCTTTATAAGGAAAAATGTGTAAAAGGTGATAATATATAACTGTTTAAGAGGAATTTGACAGAAAGTGGGGAGAAGGTAAATCAGGTACAGCACTTTAGCTGGCAAGGAAACCTTTGCCTAACATAGCCTTTGTTTCCTGTAATGAGAATTAAAAATATAGGGCTCTGTTTGCTCACACTGCATCCTTCCCTGGTTATTTAGCTGGAGTGAGCTGTAGCTTTCAGTGGGGAGAACAGAAGTTGCAGGTGAACAATAGCCACTGACAAAACTTTCAGGGAATTATTTTTTCATGTGGAGAAGCAAAAAACACAGGTATAAGAGGCAACGAACTTGGTATAGGATCTCCTGTATTGTTAAATAGGATTTTACTATACCCCATAGCAATTAATTCTTCAGTGATAGCACTTCCTCATTACACCTTAAAGGCATTTGGAGATGTTGATTACCTGAAAACAATTGCCTAGGAACTGCTATTCCTGTGGGCAATAGGATAAGGTGCATTTCACAAGCACCAGAGCCCTTTTCCTTTCTGTCTGAGCAGCAGTCCCCAGCTGAAATACTTCATCTGTGTTTGCCAGGCAGTTCCTGGGAGGTGCTGTGCGAAGGAGACTGCTCCAAAGGCTGCAGCCCTGGCTCCTGCGCCTCGTGGCTGCTGCACGACGGAGAGGAGACTACAATTCCCATAGTACTTCCACATACTGGCACTCCGCTGACATCAGACGCTGCATGGCTGGGACTGGTTGTAAAGCGAGGAGAGCAAAAATGTAAGCTCGGTGTTTCTTTCGCTTCTGGAGCAGGGGCCTTCGGCAGCGTAGAAATCTTTGCCTGCTGGGGGAAGATTTCACTTGCTGCGGAGGTGCTTGATACCTGAAGAAAACCTGAGGTGACACCGAAGGGCAAGCCACCCGCACTGCTCGTGGCGGTGCTGCTGCAGCTCTGGGACTCCCCAGGTCTCGGGACAGCTGCGTGGAGTCCTCGCTTGATGCCCGGGCTGCCAGTTGGGCTGGGTGGGCCGTCGCCTTGCCCTCTGCTTTCCACTCTTCCTGACGGGTGGAGAGGAGACGCTGGCCATAGCCTGGCAACGGCTTCGTCTGCGTGTAGTAACCAGCTGCGCAGCGCCGGTCCCATGGCAGCGCTGGTAGGAAGGGGAACAAGGTGCAGCGGAGGCACCGGCTGAGCTACACCAGCGGACTCACAAGCCCAGGGATCGGCTGCTGCAGCGTGTACAGCTGGTGCACAGCATCCCAGCGCCTGCACCACGTCCTCGGTGGCCCGTGGCGGGGTTGGGAACGCTGCCACGAGCGGCTTGGGGGGACCGTTCCCACAGGTTTGTCTCCGGGGAGCTTGATTCTCGCAACAGGGAGAGAATTAAGAGGGTTTTGTTGTTCTGTCTGAAGTCGTGCTGGTGTTTTAGGGAGCTGGAAAGCAGCTTTGCAGTGTAGTATTGCTTGGGTTGCTCGGATGCTGCAGTTTAATCGCTTGCTCGCCTGGCAGTGCCCAGCCTTTCAGGAGATCCCACACTACGACTGCCTGGCAAAAACAATTCTCCAAACACAAACATTGTGCAGTGTGGACTGCCTGAGCTTTCTATAGTGGCAGTGAGGGACTTACAAAGTGGGTGGGAAACTTGGGAACGCTTACTGTTGCCCTTTACTCTGAGACACTTAACTTTTCAAGCAGGTAATAGTTTTCCTTTAATTCCTGTTAACAGTTTAAAGCTGTTAAATGGCCTTGGGATGTTATTTGCTGAAGTCTGCAGGCTTGAAGACTGTTTACTACTTGAATTTTACAGACAGAAGATGTGGCCAAGAGGGAAAAGCAGCTTTATATCTAATCACAGCAGTCTAATGAAATTAGGAGACAAATCTCTCTATAATGATATATAGTGTTTACAGTTCCTTGTACTGCTGACCTTAAAAATTCAATTTGGCCACATATGCTGGTTTGTAACTTCAGAAAGTTTATTTTGATACATGAACTAATTGACAACTTGAGCATTTTATATGTCTGTTTAAAAATAACTCTTAAAAAATACCTTTGCAAAGGCATTTTCAGTTAATGGAGTTTAAATTGTAGTGGACAGTCCACCTGTCCAAATGAATCTGGAAAAATATTTCCTAACTTCATTAGGAATTTTGTATTCCTAAACAAAGAGGTTTACTGGGAGCATGTCAGTACCAACAGTGCAGTTCTGCAGAAGCATGTCTGGAAGGATATCATCTGCATATTGCTTTTATTTTTAATGTGCTTAAACCACCTTTGGGTTAGTTAGCTGTGACGTGAGGAGTTCAGAAGCCAGTGCCTGCCTGTGTAGCAGTGCCTTGTGTTTCCCTGCTCCACCAGGAGGTGATGGCTGTGACACGTGGTAAAAACTGAGCTGAAGGGGAATAAATAGAGGTAGCTGCTGTTAAGTTCCTTTATATTTCCATGAAGCCTACAGTGGGCTTAATATTTTATTAATTAAAATACTTAAGCATATTTGTCAAATATTTTGAGTATCATACCCTGCTCACTAATAAAGGTGTTAGAGTAAACTCTCACTACTTCTGTAAAACTTTCCCTTCTCAGTCCCGAATCTGACCTTCTGGCTAAGGACATCCCACAGCTGAGTTGTGCCTGCTGCTCTTACAACTGGCAACTTCATGTCAGGGCTTTGTAAGGAGTGGGTTTTCTTTTTTAATTGGGGATTGGTGTGGTAAGACTTTATAAACAAAAACATCCTCTGAATGTCACTGCCTGCAGACGGACTTGGAAATTAGTAGGGCTCTGCTCTTTGAGGTACTCGGGGTTTTGGAGCACTGTTAGAGTTTGTAGATCATTAAAAACAACGCTGGTAACTTTTGTTTGTTTAAATAAATTGCAGATCAGGACTTCGTTTCTTAGCTACCAACTGGCAAAGTAATTCCTTATTTTTTAAAAATTAATAAAGCAAAAATTGCAGCAAGTGGAGAGGTTACAAATCTGACTTTCTGAAATTGAAAACTTCGGGAAGGTTGAAGTTACAGCGCTTGCACCTACGCAGCCCCACTTCCTGTGGATAAATCTGTATTGTGTGGCTTCCCAGGTGCTTCATTGGCTTCATTTCTTGCCATTGACAATCTTAAGTGTTTATTTTCATTTGTAGAAATGTTCTGCGTGTTCATTTTTATTTTCTATTTATTTTTTTTGGCCAAGGAAGAAGCACCTCACAGAGGTGGTGGCATACTATTCCAGGGATGATCTTTTCATAAAGTTGCAGTTAAGGAGCAGATGGGAGATCCATCCTGCAGCAGAATTTCAGTCTTGTGGCTTTGTAAAGCAGACAGGCCTAAACATTAAAAAGTCCAAACCTGGTGTGTCAAAAGAAATGAGGGTCTTCAGACTTAGCACTTTACCCTTGGAATCTGATTTCTACAACCTGTAAAGGCTCAGGTAGGGGAAGTGGAAGCTTTTATGCCCTCTTTATGATCTACTTACAATATTAAAGTGATGTTTCAAATTCTTTTCCCCTCTATGGTTTGTTTTAGATGTAGCCCTGATGCTGATACTCTTCCATGCTGACATCAACATGGGTGCATGTGCACGAAGCCTCTCTAGGAGGGTGATGTGAATCCTTTAGAAGATGCTGCTAGTTGTATTATTTTTGAAAAGCAGGCCTTCAGGTTGGCAGAGCTCACGTTTATCATCGAGGAGGAGCTCAAAGTTAAGCTTCACCCTCAAAGTTTGTTCAATCAGCACAAGAAGGCTGTCGAAGCGTGTGTCGAGACGTGTATATAATTATAGCGGGGATCACGTTATCCTTGTCTTCACCAAGGTTCAGGGCACGTGGGGGCAGAAGCTCAGAAACCAGACTGTCTGCATATATCTTGAGAGGTCTCACTATTTACTGGGCTCACTATTTACCAGGCTCATTTGAAGTTTCTGGTGTTAACTTTAAGAAGTGCTGGTGGACATTACACTGGCATAAAGGGCTGGGGGACTGTTCTTTCAGGTTTCTGAAGGTTATGTATTTGGGGAACCCGTCCTTCCTCTGGTAAGCTTTGAACCATCAATTAAATGCTCTGAAATTGTGGGAGAGGTGGTGAGGTGTCTTGGCAATAATGGATTTCTGTAAATGCTACAGAATTCGACAGGTTTACACAGAAGAGAGCGTCCTCGTACAGAGAAAGGCTTCTGAGTAACTTCAATCATCCGTTGTGGCCTGCTGATGCAGCCCCATTACCATGAGCTCTGTGCTGGTGGCCCTGAGGAAGAGAATTGGGGAGGTCACAAGGCTGCAGTAGGGGCGATGCTGCTCCTACAGGGGTCTTGGGGCAGGGCACAAACGTGGAGGAAGGAAGCCAGTCTTTGAAAGAAGGAAGCCAGTCTTTGGTGTTCTCTGCTGATGGAAGAGTGGTTTCCTGCAGGTGCTGGGCTTGTCGTCGTTCATCTTTTTCACTCATAGTTCTTGAACAGTGTCAGAAGAAAAAAGGAAAAGTTAAAGTTAAAAAGTTTAAATAAAAAAAAAAGTTTAGTGTTAGGTCAGAGGTTGGACTGGGTGATCTTGGAGGTCTCTTCCAACCTAGACAATTTTGTGAGGATGTATTGGCTGGGGCACAGATTGCACTCTTACTTCTCTTTTGGACAGCTGTATGAATTTAAAACTTGGGTGTTCCAAGCCAAGCCTGTGGAAATCCCACTTCTAAAGCTGCACGTAGTTGCAGTGTGTCACAGAGGAGAACGATTCGGCTAATCACTGCAGGTTTCATTAGGTCTGCTTTGGCAGGGGAACAGCTAATAAATAACAAGTAGTTAAAAGCTTTGTAAAGGTTAGCAGCTTAAATGTACTGACCATCACTGGTGGTGTAAAGAGACTGCTCATCACCTCTCCTGAAAGGAAGATGTGCAGGAAAGGCAGCACCAGGAGCAGCTGTGTGCACCTGAATCCCTTCAGTCTCCTATCATAGCTTAAACACAGGGGGCCTGATACCCTGCGTTGTAGGGTCATGGAGCTTTTTTCAGGAGTTCAGAGGACATCAGTGCATCAAACGTGCACTGAAGGCCACTTGGTGCAAGAGCTACAAGCTCAGTGCTTCCTAGAAGCATCGAGGTGCCTACAGGATGCTTCCCAGCACTGTTCTGCTGCTGGTTGCGGACTTTGCTGTCTGTCTGAGCATGTTTCTCTGCTAAAAGGTGATGGAAATGCTGTAGGAATCCCCAAAAAGCTGACTATCGAGAACTGGTTAAGTAATTCATCCAGCTCTTTGCCTGTTTCCAGCAGCCAAACGAGCTAAATGGAGACAAAAAGCACCACTTCTTGCTTCCACCAACTAATTCCTTGTGTCAAAAAAGATGAGACCTTGAGCCTCGTGCAGTTTAAATGTGGGCTCTGCTCTGCTGCATCCCATAACACGGGCAGCTGATGCTCACATACAGCTGCAGGCGTGTCAGTAAGCAGCAGCAGCTTGACAATCTGCTTCCCAAAAGGGAAGCATGGAAGGGTAGACGCTTAACATGTGTGAATGCAAGTGCTGCTCGCCTCGTCTGGGCCTCCATGTGACCCGTGGTCAGCAGCTCCTGGCTGCCGAGCTTATTTTGTCATACGAGGTCTCAGCAAGAAAGGGACATTGTCATCGTTCTGTCAGCATCTCAGACTTAAATGATCGTGGAGGAGCTGTGGGCATGGAAAGATGGTGGAAGGAGCAGTGAGGGGCGGCTAGAAAAGAGTTTTATGCATAACAAGAAATACATTGACCTGGTAATGGTTGTTCTTTTTTATATTTTTTAATAGGCTAAATCTGTCCGTAAGAATCTAAATTTCTGCTTGCCTGGCAATGCTGCATACGGCAGAGAAGAGAACTGGCATTCTGCTACCAAGGACATGGTCAAGCCAAGTGCCACAGTTGGTCCTTACAAGTCACAGGTGGGTCCAAAGACGAAGATTGCTTAAGGAAACAGAAATAAATACTTCTATAATATGTTGGTTTTTTCTAACTACGTGTATTGAATAACCGCATACAAAAAAAATAAAACTCCTCCAACACAGAAAATGAAGAGAGTGCTCCGTTACAGCCAGAGCAGATCTCACTGCGTGTCAGTGCAGGAGATTAATCCTCTGCTCATGGCAGTCAGCAGTTCCTCATCCAGCTGGGCTTTGACAGGAGACATTCAAGGGCATTTGTGAGACTCACCACAAAGTCTTCCGAAGAACAATTACTGGAAATTACTCTGGATAAAAGTTCTTTGACCGTAAGAAGTGAACATGCTTAAATGTCAGTGCTTAAAACAAACAAACAATTCCACAGTAGCCCTTGAGTGTGCTTAATGGTAATGGGGCTATAGGACCCCTGTATTGAGCAAGCATCTCAGTGCTGTGCTCTCTGTAGGATTTTGACCCAGCTGTCAAAGGAAGCAAGTCTTTCAGAGCTCTCTTATTCTCAGAAAAAGTTTCCAATGCTTTGCTGGGAAGGAGCGTTCCCTTTTGTCCTACTAAGCCCGTAGGAAATTGAGATTTAGAAGGAAGTCTCCAGTAACCTGCCATCGTTGTTTTTTTTGTCCCTAATATCATGAGATCTGAATAACAGACCTATTTTCTCCCCTGTTTGTAGTTTTTATGTATCCCTGTCACCTGTTTGCATCCCTGCTGTTTAGTTTGAGGTATCACAAGAAGGCAACTTGTAGAATTCTGATTTTTCACTAGTTTCAGAGAGTTACTAGCAGTGCCTCCCGAATGACTAAATGGTTTGTGTGCTGTAGGTAAGAGTTCTTAGAGTTCTTAGTCACAAACACAAACAAAACCCACAATACTTTATCATATGTTTGGTTTCTCTTGCCAGGAAAAACAAGAAATAAACACTAAATGCTTATCCTGCCAAGAAATCAAAGAAGAATACACTCGATATAGAAGCAGTAATGCTGTTGTGGTGCTGTCACTTACTGGCATCACAGATAAAGTTTGACAGCTGGTCACAAAATGCATCTGCGAGCAGTGCTCTGCAGTGGGCCAGTCCTGCAGCTTTAGGATCCATGGCTGTAAAAGGACTTTTTCCTGATTTAGCTCAAATGTTTTTCTGGTAAATGCTTGAGTTTGCTTACTCCTCAGTTGTGATGAGCTTCCTGGAAGCTAAAAGCCCTCTGTGTGCATCTGAAGATACAATATTAGATGTCTCAAAAACAAAACAGTGTGCCCAGTTATGTTTGCAGAGAGAGCTTAGCATATGCACGCTTCCATTTTCCAGGAACAAACTGAAGCTCTGTCTTGTTATGCTTTGGAAAAAAAAAAAATCCCCTGAGATAGTCTGTGTAGGTTTTAGATAGGGCAAGTCCCTTGTTGTTGTTTTGAGAGGTAGTTGAGTGGGAGCAGAGGTTTTCCCATGCTTTGCAGAGTGGGAAGAATAAAGTAAGAACCAGACTGCAGGAGTTGCCACTTGGTTTTGTTGGAGACAGCATTTTGTTCATTGATTTACTTCATACATTTTTTTTTAAGGTTGAAATTTGGAGTGGAAGACATTTGTGCTTCTGCAGACAGCCCTTTGATTGCAAGGCCTGTTAGGGAGATTATCACTGTCTGAACCTCAGCAGAGAAGCTTGAAAATAAAACAATCAGGCAGCACGTTTTTTCCTCTTTATTTTTCACTCTAACTTGCGACTAGTTTGTACGTAAAGCCCAGGTGAGATTTCCCAGTTAGTTTGGAATTTTGTTGAACCAGATCAAAGGAGACTTCAGCGTTTTGCAAGTGCAGACTGATGGGGATGTGTGTGGGGTACGTGAAATGCCTCCTCTGCTGAGCTGTAGTCACATTGTCCTGCACAACTCCCATTAACAATGACTAATGGCTCTGAAAATAAAAGATACATCCAATAGTTACAGGTCCTATTTTTAACCTATGCAAAAGTATTTTTATACTTTAGCCAAGGAGTGTGATTTATCTCCATGCTTTGATTCCGAGGGGACTAAACAAGAGGCCATTGGGTCTCTGGGAGATGAAATATGTCTTGTATGGGATGTGAATGGAACAGTACAGAAAGTGTCCACTCTACAGGATGATACTACCTCTAAAATAACCTGTTATTTAATAGGGGTTTGTTTGGGTGTGTGAGGCAAGGTTGTAGCAACTGATAAGCCCTCACTTTAAGCTTTTTTCCATTCAAGTGCGCTGCAGTGTCAAAGGGCTGCTCAGTCCTGCTCCCAGTAGGAGCAGGCTTTGCCAGGTAACTCTGCGTTTTCAGACTTAGAGTCAGGAAGAGAGCCTTCTGAGGCTCTGGCAGCTTTCACTAAATCAAATTCTGGCTGAAGAGTTGTAGTAAGCAAGGTTTCACTGGTCTACTATTGAAAAATAGTCACATAAAGAGAGAAAAAATAATTTAACTTGGTATTTTCTCTTTTAAACAGATGAGGCATGAGGTAGTGATTGATACTGAGTTTATTTTTATATTATTAATTTAAACTGACTTTTAAAAAGCCTGTCAGTGACTCTAGAGAGACTTAAAACACAGTTTCACATTCAGACAATGTGAATTTCTCTAAAGCTCTTTGTTTCATTTTGGCTTGTTGAGAGCTTTAGAGCTATTTCTCCCATAGCAAGTGCCAGTCTCGCAGAGCTGGCAATTTTGGCCACGTAACTATGACTTTAGTGACAGTGCAGTTTTTAATCTTAAAGCCATAAAATGAGATTTTAGTAAATCTGTTGAAATGTTTTGAAATACGAGGACCCACCCGTCGTCATTGCACTGTTTCTTCCTTTCATATTCTGGTTTTAACACTTTTCAGGATTTTAAGTACATAGGTGAGATTTCTCTACAGTTATTCAAAAAGGATTTAGCAAACAGTTTGTTTTGTGTGATCTAAGGCTAGTTTGACCATGCTGATGAAAGGTGTTTTTCTGTTTTTTAAAGCTTCCCTGCCAAAAAAAAAAAAAGTTAAATCTGTCTTTCTGTACTTTCTATAGTTGCATTTGAAATGGAGGAGGTGAAGTGTATCTTATCCTCAGTCTTAAAAGAGCTCTTGCTCTCCATCCTCTGCAGCCAGGTAGCCAGAGTTCAGCATGGCTTTTAAGTGCTAGGATTTCAGATGAAGCTTTCGGCTGTGGTGCCTCTCGAATTCTTCCTGCTGACAGGTTGTACACAGAGGGGCTGAAGGTGGTGAGAGATTAGTGTAAGGAAGGGATTCCTTTTATGCAGCAGGTTTTTTTTTTTTTTTTTTTTTTTTTTTTTCAGTCTACCTACTGACCGTTCACTTACCAAGAACACGGATTTCTGAGATGGTTTCAGGAAGGTGGGTTGAGTTACAGAAACTGAAAGGTGGCATCTTGAATGAAACGCATCTTGAAATAGGAAATCCCCTTGATAGATTTTTTTTAAGCTGAGATGTTGGTGTTTTTCTTTGCTTGAAAAATCACCACTTACTAAGAAATACTTCTAGAAATGGTTGGGGAAAAGAGGCAGCTAAATGTTCTCCTTGGTTTACACCTTTCCCTCTCTCCTGTGGCCTCTTGCAGCTTCTGCTACAGCTGGCTGCTTCTGCTGGTGTTGGTTTGAGACTCCCAAACCTCACTTGCAGAAGAGGAGTTGGTACCCTGTCTTGACTGGGGAGCTTTACTTAGGAGAACTGAAGGGACCTAGTTCAGTACAACATTATATATGAATTTATATTTTTTTCAGGAAAGCTTGAGGTTTTATTCCAGGACCAGTACTCGAAGAGAGGTTACTTTTCTTAACCCCACTTTTCTCTGTGAGGTTTACCGATGTCCTTCCCTGCTTACATGGGGCTCTCTGTAGGAATATTTCAGTTCTCAGGGTGTATAGCAGGGGTAACTGCTGTACTGTTTTCCCAGAAGGGATGTGGATGCCTGTGACATGTGCATTTCCAGTCATATAGGCTAGAAGACTCTGAGCTTGTCAACTTGACACTCAAAAACCTACAGTGTGAAATCTGTAGAGAATTCCTGTTATTGTACAGTAAATAATCTTTATTTCTTACTTTCTTATTTTTAGGAGATGCATAATCTTGTCAGATTTGGACTACCTTAAGGCAGGGAAAGGAAGAAGTTTTAGACAGTATCCTCTTATAATACTTACGTTTCATTTTCCTGACAAATTATTTAGCTCCTCGTATAAAAGACAAGTTTAACTTTGCCCTTACTGCTCACTGGCGTAAACATCTAATGTTAACAATTTTTCCCTTTTCAACATAGGTAAATAGCAAGAAACAAAAAATGGACACTCAAATATTTTCCCCATTACTAGGGGCAATTACTAGCACGCCACCTTCGTTGGAATCTTCCCAGCTGTATAGCGACTGGTCAGCATGTGGAGAAGACAACAGCACAAAAACATCTTTGCAAGACTGCACAAAAAAACGGTATGAACCTTCTTGGCATAATCTTACAATGGTGTTCTGCAACACTGAAATTGTTCCTGAGCAGCACGAGTGGGATTCTGGGTTGGTTTAAGAAGAGGTTATGGGATAACCTTGCCCATTGTGGCCTTTCAGTACTTGAAGGGGGCTTAAAAAAAAAAGATGGAGAGCAACTTTTTATGTGGAAGTTGCTGCTAGCACAAGAGGGAATGGTTTTGTACTAGAAGAGGGGAGATTTAGATTAGAGGTTAGGAGGAAATTCTTCACTCAGAAGGCGGTGAGGCCCTGGAACAGGCTGCCCAAAGAAGCTGTGGGTGCCCCATCCCTGGAGGTGTTTAAGGCCAGGCTGGATGTGGCTTTGGGCATCCTGGTCTAGTGGACAGGCACCCCTGCCTGTGGGACAGGGCAGTCTTTAAGGCCCCTTAAAGGCCCAGCCCAAGCCATTCTGTGATTCTGTCTTCATTAGACCCTCAGATTACTGTGTAGTAGTTGGTGTAGAGCTTGTGAGAAAAGATGAGGGAGTCTGTGTACATGCATGTATGTAAAAACTTAAAATTTTTGGTAAGGATAGTACAACTTCATTGCTAGGGAATGAAATGGGAAACTGCCATGAGAACTCCTTTAAAAACAAACACAAAAACCCTCTCCTTCCTTGCCCCATCACTCAGTGCTGCAGCTCATAACGATCCTGCCTGGTGGTGCAGTGTCATGGAACATGAGCAGTACGGAGGGTGCTGGACACAGATCGGATGTCAGTGGTACCCATTTGCTTCTGAAAGCAGAAATACGTGCAGCACTGCTCTTGTCGCAGCCTACTGTCTTCATGTGCCCTTGACTAATGCACTCAGGTTTTCATTTTATAATACATTAAAAAATGTGTTTCGAATGCTGGCGGAATGCAAAGCCCTTTTTGGCTTGCATCATGCAATAACTTGAACCATGTATTAAGAATAAATAAGTGAACTTTCAAGTCAGCTAAAATTAGCTGGTTTACTACACAATTTCCTTTTCTTGATGGAAAAGATTAATGTTCTCTTCTGAGGTTAAAAGCCTTGTTTTCCCCCTAATTAAAACAGACAGCTTTAAAATGCTCTCAGAGAGGGGAGGATCGCTGAGTTCTCTGTAAATTACAACAGGCTTCCTGATTTGCACTTCTCTTGGGTTCTCAACCTTAAGACCAAAGCTATTTTATCGTTATAGCCCTCCCTTGGATGTCTTATGGAGTCCTCTATGGTAGATCTCTGAAAAGATCACCATAATTCTTTAGCATTTGACACATACATCACTTTGAAACTTATCAAGGAAAAAAGGCAAAACCAGAAACAATTTTATTCCTCTGGAGAAATTCACTCTGAGTCTTGAGTATTGCAGGCACTTGTGATCCATCTGGTCTTAGTAACGCAGTAAAATTATTAAAGGGACAGAACGAAGCTGGGCAAATCTACCATGTCCACTGACTACTCCATGTCAGTAGAGAGTAAGTAAAACTGCTTTTTGGTCGTGATAAGTCAGGTGGGTAGACAGAAAATCATGACTTCTGTAAAATCATGAGTTATATGAGGATTGTGAGGAGTAGGGAATGAGTTCATAGTATACAAACTAGGGTGGCTACTGTGGTTTTATTGTATCCTACAATTAAAATTGGAATGTTGATCCATTTCAAAAGTTGAAATAATTTAAACAGTGAATTGATATTAGGCTTCTCACTCCTTTTTTCTTAATAACACGTGCTGGCAGTATAGTACTGCCTTATTTTGGGGATTTGTTGGTGCAGACTGACTAGCTTTTGACACTTGCTACCAGTGCTGCTGTCGGTGCTAGTGTTTCTAGTATCAATCTTGCTGTATTTAGAGTCACAGAACGTCCTGAGTTGGGTTTCTATAAGCGAAGGGATAGTTGAACACTTGGTGTTGTCACAAACACTTAACAAAATTCTGAGTTTTCCAGCATGGGATTACAAAGTGGTTCAATAGGTCTTAAAAATAAAATTTCATTTAAAAAGTGATTAAGATTAAAACAGTGGATCTTTGATATCAAAATTGAATAAATCAGAACCCTCAAGATTTTGAGAATGATGATTGTATTCACCCAACAAAGCGAACAGTCAAGATTTGAAGAAATGTTGTGTTCAATGAAATAGTTGCATTGATTGGGAAGAGATCTTTTGGTGCTCCTGTCTCTTCATGTAACAGCTAGAGAAATCTCCAGTGAGGCAAGAACTTAAGAATTAGGAAACAACAAAGGAGCTTGGTTCTTTTGCTTGTTTTAGGCTATAGAATTCACAAATGCAGGAAGAGATTTCTGTATATTGCTGCTGAGAATACATTAAATTCAGAACACTTAAGAGATGCTGCTAATGCAAGTTAAAGATCAAAATTAATATTTTACCTTTTCTTTTACATGTTTTGTGTAGGAGAAAGACGTACTTATGTAGACACTATTTTTTTTCAGGGCACAAGTAAATCTTCCTTATTCTGGCAGTGGCCCTGATATGTTTGGGCTCGTGTCAAGCATTTTAGAAGAGCCAAACAAGGCAGAACCAGTTACAGATTGGTAAGTTTATTCTGAAAATTCTTATGTTGCATATCACTCTTGCATTCTTTTATCATCCATACACATTTTGAATGATTTCATAGAATTTAGAGGTAAGGGTCTTATAAATGTCCTTAGATGTGAAAGCTTTTTTTTTTTAACAAGCGGTCAAGGTAAACTGTTAGAAATGAAAAATTTGTAGTCTCATCTCAAAGCATTTGGAGGAAAAACTTTATTTAGTCAAGTACCTATTATTTTAAAATGGAGTCAAATCTAAAATGTTGAATCTAAAACCTCCAGTGATGAATATATATATATATTCAATTATAAACATCAAAGAACAATGTTGGCAGTCAGATCTCTTATTGAACTACAGCAGGAACTTCCCTGCCCTGAAATTTTGTAGGAGAGCTGTGTGTGACTAGAATGTAACAGGGGGACTGTGTTAGGGGCAGAAACCAACCCTGAGATGTGAACTATTGCACTGTATAAAAAAGTGTTCAATTATTGCTGGAATTTTGTTTAATTTCGTTACAGGAATTCTCTTTCAAGATTGTTCCCACCAATGTGGGAACCTGATCTTGGGAACAATGGTGAATTCTCAGGGCTTTCATCTAAGCACTCTGGAGAAAACAAGGATCTTTCAAACCTGATGTGCACACAGAACTACTACCAAGAGCAGCTGCAGAAGTCGCGTGATGTGGAGATGCTGCACAGAGGGTTAGAAGACCTTCATCTCCTAGAGTCTTGGCTTTCTCCATCTGGCCCTTGCACTCAGCCTGATAACATGCTGAAGAACAGTTATCCTGACAACTCCTCTTTCCAGAACAATAATTCAATTCACCAAGAAGGGTATTCATTTCCCAGTGCCGACTATAATCAGCACTTGTGCAGTTACAACCACACGAGGTTAAATGGGGATTGTGAAAAAATCAGTCCCCGTTTTAATTTTTCTTCTAGAAACAGACTTAAAGACGATGCTAGCATTCAGAAAGAGTATTGGAAAATCGAAAGAACAAGGAGCAACATCACGAATAATGACACACATGAACAAACTAAATATTCCTCTGATCTTTCCAACCAGCCTGTTGATGACTCCTGGGATAAAGTGTCCCAGGACAGCCACTTCTTTTCTAAAAGATATGAGAACTTTACAGCTGCTCATAAATCACAGTCATCTGTTCACCCATCACTATATTTTTTCAATCAACCATCTAAAGAAAATTTTTCTGGAGTGACAAACAGAAAACCACAGGAAAGCCACATGCAAAATGGTCATCAGAGCTTTACTTTGGGGGATGCTTTTAATAATAATGAATCTAAGATCCATGCTAGTCCTAAAGAGTGCTCTCATAAAACTTCGGAGTATGATTTGTCTGTCATAAATATGCAAAATGGGAGTTATTCGTCATACCACACGTGGCTGGATGGAAAAACTGCAGGTCCAACAGCTGCATCGGATGTTATGTATGGAAAGCAGCTGGTAACGAGCCCCCAGTCATCTTCTGGGGTTTCAACCATGTCTGGTGGTTCTCCCACCCATCACTCTGTAACACACTCCTCCTACTTCTCACAGCTCTCCCCCGTCCTCCCTTCAAGGAAGGATGGAAGGTTACACCCTTCAAATGGTGTTTCTAATAATTTGGGACTTTCTAATTTCATCTCAGAAAACCAGAAGCAATTGAAACCCTTTGGACGCTTGCAGCACGAGTCCTTGACCAGTAAGGAGTGGCAGCACCGCAAATTCCCCACGAGTTTTTCATCCAGCTGGTTAACACAGCCCAATTCTGTGAGCGAAGACCCCGAGCTATTCCACAGATTGCAAAAAAAGCAAACGCAAGAAAACGGTAATAAAGATGATAGAAGAGGCAGAAGGAACTGGGTTCCCCATTTTGGATATGCAACCCCAAACCGCCCACAGTTCAGCGTGTTCCAAAAAAAGCCTGAACAGAATGGTGGTGGCATGTCAGATCTCATCAGTCCTCCTTTTCTCCCCTCCTTCCCATTGATGGCTGATTTTAAGCAAAATCCTGGCTTCCCTCCGTTTAATCACCACCTGTTTTCATCAGCAAATAACTTCAACTTCCCCCCTTCGCCCTTTCCGTTCTCAGAACTTGTTGATCTTCTTCATTATGACGATTTTAACCGCTTGAACCCTTTCATCAGTGATCTGTTTTGTGGGGAAATAACCGCGCCGTACTTTGCCTTTCCGACACCGTTTAACAAGTACAGGCCGCCAAGAAATCGCAGCGGACCCGCTAATGAGCTTCATACCCACCTGGAGGAGTGTTACGAGCAGTGGAGAGCTCTGGAGAAGGAGAGAAAGAAGGTAAACCATAAATAAATAGCTTTCTGTCAAAGCTGGTGATGGGATCAAACAATCAACAGAGAGCAGATGCTCTGGCACTTCTGCGGAGCAGAGGGTTCTGTTGTCACACTGTTAGATTTAAATACTTCAGGTGCCATCTGAAACATTTATTTTCCCTTTCCACTCAGACAGGGCTGCTGACACGACATTTTTCTCCATTAACCTGCAATATTTACTACAGCAAACATAAGTGTCACTGGCCAAAGCACTGAATTATCTTTAGCATGGATGCTGGTTTTTAGTTTTATGGTCAATAAGAGATCACCAGCTGCTTGTTACTCATTCAGTACGCTTTTGTTATGATTCTGGAGCCACCGACCATATGTGATGATAAATAGGGCCAGTGCAAGCACAGGTGATTCTTGTAGACTGGTGTTTTATGCACCTCTGTAGTGTGAAAGTTTATATTATGTTCAGGAATTGTTTTTCTTGTCCCACCCTATTTCTCCCCAGCTAGATCTTTAAATGATGTATTTGAAACCCAGGTTCTCCTTTTCCTTAGCGCAGTCACTTAAAGAGAAACAAGAGAAACTTGTGTTGTTTTTTATTTAATTAAGCTAACAGTCATCCTCAAGTGTTTTTGTTTCTTCTTGTTTCTTGTTTTTACTAAATCTTTGCCTTAGTAAAAAAAAAAAAAAAAAAAAAAAAAAAAGGAAAATAATCCTGGGCACCCTGTACACAGCTGTAGAAGACACCTGCAGTGTCTTGAGTGGATGTGATTTCTCCCAGAGGTTCCCATTTGTACCTCAGATTCTCTTTAAGAAATTCTGTCTGTGAGGGGACCATGCTCCTAATAAATGTCTTACTTCTAGGAGTGAAAGCTCTGAGCTCCGAAGGAGCAGGAATTGCTTCCCCAGGAAGAGTCAAATCTCCTAACTCTGCAGCAGGTCTTGGCAGCTGCCCTGTTGCTTATCTACAGTCCCAGCAGATACACTGAGCGCCTGCTTTCTGCCTCTGGTAGGGAAGTCTCCCGACCCTTGGAGAAGAGGCAGGCTTCTGACCCAGCTGGCTCACTGGAGGGCACCTCTTTCTTTCTAGAGCTTTGGAGATCTACCTAGAACTGCTTGTCTTGTTTGCTCATGGATGCCCTTAACTCTTCTCTGCCTGTTCAGTTGTCAACCAGGAATTTGGTTGTGGCTCTTGTTTGGACAAATGCTGGTTGGCAGGGAGTAAAACTGTCAGCAACTGCTCTCATGCTCCTGACAGTCTGAACTATGCTAGGACAGTGCTGGGGCCTCTGTGTCAGTGTTGTTTAGCTCATTAGGATATTCATCTCACCTTTCCTTTGTCTGTAAGAAGGGTTTGCTCTTGAGGTTCTCGCCCTTTTGGTGTTCTCAGCCTGCATGCTCTCTGAAGAGGGTAGGCACAAACTCCTTGCGGTGGGACTTGTGTTAAAGTCTGACACAGCGAGCGTGGTTCTTCTACATCTCCCTCTTCTAGGGATCTGTCGTCAACAAAATATTACTAATTGCCCATTTGGAATTGCCTGCAGTATTAAATTGGCTATAGATTGACAGCTAAGAAACAACTTTTAGTGTTATTCTTGAATACTTGGTGGGGTTTTGTAAATTCGTGACCCTTTCTCCAACTTTTTTTTTCCTGAATGTCAGACTTCAAGAGTTGACTGTAAGTGCAGTCATTAAGCTCTATACTTAATGATCCTGTGTTAGGAGAAAACAGACACCCGGTGGTAAGGATGCTAGTAAAGCAAGAAGGAAGAGACTTCAGCACATGTTTTTAGTCTGAATGTGGACTTAACCTTACCCTGAACTGCAGCATGATACCTGATCTTTGTCCTCAGTCCCTTTGTACAATGAAGAAGGACCAAGGTAGGGAATCCACTGCTAGTTTTAGCTCTTTTTATACTCCAGGTACAAGAAGCTCCTATCCAGGACCAGCTTTGGTGGTGCTTAGTCACTACTTGTGTTGTATACCATTTGGGCCAGCTCCTTTCTCAACAGAGAGTCTGGCAGCTGTGTTGATGACTTTCAGAGCCAATACCAGATTGTTAAATCTGGTTTAATTCTGATGCAACTTGTGCTCCTGTGACCATCTGTTTCTTTTGTTATGATCATAATATGCAACGATAGATGCAGTGAGAGACAGAGTTTAAATAACTGGTATAGAGAATAAGAAAGGCTCTGCCTTAGCCTATGCTCAAGGTTGGTTAAAATAAAGCTGCCCAGAGAACTTTATTCTAAGGTTGAGCTGAATTACATAAATATTCTTTTTCTGTAGCTGGCTGTACATCTAGCCATAGTTGGGAGTGTTTTTGCCGTGAATGCAGTCAGAAGCAAAGATAGGAAGCGATCTTCTAATGCATTTGAGAGCTCTTAAATGAAAACCTTGGTTGTAATTTTGTGCTGCTTTCAGACAGTTAAAATGGGTATTCATTTCCCCTTCAGACTGAGGCTGACCTCGCAAGAAACTTCCCAGGAAAGCGCGTATCTAGCTCAAACAACACTCCTGTGTCTCGGCTGCCTGCTAACCCATCCCGCGTCGATCGCTTGATCGTTGACCAATTTCGAGAACAGGCCAGGGTAAGATTTCTTGAAATATTGCCTGGTGAGCTCTAATACCTGGTTAAATGCTTCATTTCTCTCTCTTTTTTTTTTTATTTAATTTTTATAGAGGGTTATAAATAGTTAGCGATTTTGGTGTTTTCAATGTGTCTGGTAGGTGCTCACCTTGATAGGGAGAATGGAAAGGCTTCGTGGTGCCCCTGTGCACGGTAACATACCCGCGACGTTGGAACACCACAGGGAAGCCATCCACGTAACACAAGCGAGGCGTAAGGATGAGATTGTTAATGCTGCTAATCCGCAGAGACCAGGAGCGCTGCGCTATAATAATGAGAAAGGTAAATACTTTCCATCTGGTAGTTCTTGGAAAATCTTTTCCGAAGATTTAACTATGAAAATAAATGATTTGAATTATGCAGCAATTCTTTTTTCTTCAGGAAAAAAAAAAGTTGTAAAAAAAAAAGTCTAAACCTGCCACTTAAGTAAAATTGTTTGTTTTTTGAAGAGCTTTTTTTTTTGTTTTGTTACTACATTAAACACTTTGAGGCCTTCTCCTCTTTAATAAAAGGCAGCTATAAAATCTGTTCAGTGATACTATCTAACCAGATGTAGTTCTTAAAGCAAAATGTACTCATTCTTAAGTTTATTTTTTTATTAGTGCTGTTTGGCTAAATCTTTTTCTCTTTAGCTTATAAGATAAAAAAAAATGTGTTGGTGCTGTGTTACTTCATGGTGTTTACCTTATCAAAGTCACAAAACCACCAGAAATTAGACTTTCTAATTCCTAACTTCTGTTAAAGTAAAGCCAGAATAATTTGCAGCAGAAACATGTATTTCTGTAGAGACATTGTGTGCTGTTCTGCAGTGTTTTTCTCAACTGTCACAGCTGCTATTTAACTAAAAGATTAACTTCAAGAATTTACCATAAGTCTGTTTTCTAACTGACTTTGAAAGCATATTAATTGCTAAAAAGTTAACAAACTGTATCTCGTTATGTATTACAAATTGCTATTGGCAAGCAATTCTTAGAAAGTAGCCATACGATATAGAACTGAGGGAATTATGCTTTACATACTAATTTTTCTGCGAGTTGGACAAAGCAGACTTTGCTAAAGTGGCATATTAATTGGAGGAAATGTGCTCATAACACAAACATTTTCATCTACTACTAATTTATCAGTACTAAGGCACAACGAGGAGAAGTTGCATTCCCTTCTAATAGAGTAGGATACATGGTAACTGCTGTTCAGTGTAGTGACTGTACAGCTGCTACCTCCAAAACCTCAATGCTTAAAGGTGCAGATCATTACTTTTCTTCAGAAAATACCCATCTCAGGAAAAGGTTTCCAGAGGGGACTCCACTTCCCTGGCCTCATATGGATCTGTGCACAGCGCTGGCCTGCGGCTTTGTGGGATAACTCTCCTCATAGGAGGGGAAAGCTTAACTGTAAAGAGTCAAAATACTTAGTTTTCACAAATTAGGTGTCAAGCATCTTCTTAATTATGTCATATACTTAAAAGTAACAGTCCTGTAAGCAAACCACTTTTAAAAAAAAATACTCTGAAAGTTGTATGATATGATTTGAAATGCAAGTATAGGGCAGGAAGTAAACATCTTACAAAGAAAACCCAACACCAACCATGTTTTTGTAACACTTTTTTTTGACAACACAGTCAAATTACATGGAACCATTATGTCAGCTGTTCTGTGTTGCACTTGTAGTTAAGAATTGCAATTACTTCTGTCGCTAACACTGACGTTTCTAATGTTGATATGGTTCTGAAGAAGAGTTGTGCTGCTGTTGCTTGTCAAAGTTTAGTCTAAATTGCACATAGAAAAGCCTCAGGTCTGTTTTCTGCTGTGAAATAATTTTGCCCTGGGTTCTGCTGCTGATTAGGTAGCCAAAGTTCGGCAGCAGGTCAGTGCTGCTGGCAGGTAGGCAAAGGAGGAAAAAGGGATTGCCTCCAGCTCCTCTGGCTGGCCTGAACTAGGTACTTTACTATCATACTTGTTTATTATCATTGTAGATAGAATAATTAAGCCTAATTAATGTTATCAAAGGAGACTATCGCAGGCATGGTGATTATGCCAGTGAATTTTAAACATGATTATGGTTGCTCGTAGTGTGAGATGTTAGAGCTATCAGTTGCAAGGGGGGAATAACTGCTGGAATTCAACCGTTGCAGTAACAGGGTGCAATGTTAGCTGCTTCTTGGTCAACTTTTGTGTATTTTCAATATATTATCAGGCTTGTGTGCTAGTTTTACCCATAATATATTTTTTGGTTGCAGATGTTTTGGCTCTGGCAGCTGCTATTAGAGAGTTGGCTGCTTCCACACGCAAGGCTCGTACCGCGCTGTGGTGTGCACTACAGATGACTTTGCCAAAAACCTCTTTAAGCGGCCCAGTACAACAGGATGACATTGAAAAGGCCTTGCAAGAGCTTCGTCCCCCAGGCATAAGCACACAAGAAAGAAACAGCGTGGAGCATGAAAAAGGAAGTGAAAAAGAACAACCTGAGGAACCCATGAGGATTCTGGATTAATAACAAATACTTGAAGGGAGGAATAGGGATGAGGATTGAGAGGGAAGGGCAAAAGGCCTGCCTAGTACTGAGGGGGGCATTTTGATGGGCTATCGGAAAGCAAAAGGGTTAAAAATAACCAATCAGTGCTGCAATTCTATTACTGTGATTCTGGTGTTGAGAGACACATCCTGTAATAGTGTTAATGCAATTTTAATATTGCTGGTTTTGCGATGTCTGCTACATAAGAATTTTATTATTAAGAGGAACTAAACAGTAGCTGAGCATTTCCTTGTCTGCTTATCCAAAGCTCTGTATCAGCTGTGACTCAAGCCATGACCCGAGAAACCAGTGAGACTGAACTTAATTCTTTTGTTAATGATTTAATTTAGCATACTTAAAAGAAGAAAAAGCAACACATTTGAAAGGTATTTAATTCAGGTGTTTTTTTCTTTTGATTGTTTTGCACCATGATGTCGTTTCTTGAAGTGCCAAAGTGATCAGTAAGTAGTTTATATCCTGTCACAGAGCAGTCCACCTCCTGTAGTGTTTCTGTGAGCAGGAGTCGTTGATCATTCAGGTTATTGCTGAATTTAACGAGAACAATTGGTGTTTCCTGGTGATTTCATGAGATGCTTCAGCAGTTGTGCTGCTGATTCAGTTTCTACCTAGACCAATGTAGACTGAGATTTCATATCCTTTATTCCATATAACAACGTTTTACATCTTAAAAAAAAAAAAAAAAAAAAGAGATTTTGTAGATGTGCAGTAAGCACTGCATTAGTAGGCAATGTAAAATTGTCACTCAGGATTAAAAACTAGATGTATTGATTTCTCACTGGGTTCAGACCCGTGAACTAGAGAACATAATATGCACTTAATTAGAAAATATTTTTTGTTACTAATGGAAGTTCGTGGTACTATAATTTTTCAGAAACATTCCATATTTATTTTAATATGTTTATTGAATGTTTATTTAAAATTTGATTTTAGTAATATAATGTTGCATCTTTTGCCAAACCTTCCGAATAATCAGATTTAACGATTTACTCAGGAAATATGTATATTATAATATAAATACACACGTGGTATATAGGGATTTTGGGTGGGAAGGGATGTTTGCAAAATATTTACGCAAAGCTAACTATGTACTAGATTACCAAAGCTGTTTAATTCCTTTTCCGCATGGAAGATTTTCACTTAATTGCTGTTAACTAGTCTCCGTTTTGTGGCTTAGACAATCAGAAGTGTCGTGTGTCAGCGTGGATGTTCAGGGTGAGAACTAGAAAGGGAAGAGGAATTCCAGTTTTGTTCGTAGGGCACGTCAATATTTTAATGCTTTAACAGCTGTCTTAATGGGACAGGATCTCTTAACATGTGCTTGTAACCAGCTGCGGCTCCTGGGTGCTGGGATATTGGCAGGTGGTTTTGGAGAGCAGGTCTTGTTTTAAAAGTCTATTAATTATGAAGAAAGGTTGAAAGACAAAAATAAGGACTTATTTGTGTTCCATAATGTTCGATGTTAAATTCAACACTTTGTGGATAAATAGAATTGTCTCCATATATATGCACTTGCAAAATGTTCAGTAGTTTTGGATCTGTGAATGTTTCTAGAACAGATACAGACTCAGTAGTCCCATCCTTAACTGGAAGGAGGCAGTAACCACAGAACCCCGTAGATGCAAGGTTACACGAGCCCCTTTGTAATGCACTGAATAAAGCTCAAAAGCTGGAGTTGACGGAAATCAGAATCTTAGTGTAGCAAGATCATTTTTTCCTAATGAAAGTGAATTCAATTTAAATGAATATTTACAGCCTTAGCCTAAAAAAGAAAAGGTACTGAAGAGTTATTTTAGTGTTTTCCTTGTGTGCGTGCAGTTTATTTGCACAAATTAATTTCAGAATTTGCTTTTGTGAAACTAATTAACTATACTTCACGGTTTAGAAAGTGGAGTCTGCAGTATTTCAGTTAATGACTAATCTTTAATTATGGTTACTGTACTGACGGGAAGTCAGAATTTGGAAGCCTTGATCTGCTTTTCTGTTTACAGAACAATCGTGGTCCTGCGGGATTGCTTTGTGGTGGTGGATGTACAGGGCGTAGTAGGTCCTATACTGTATCACTTGTGTGTTAATTATTATTGTGAGGGAATGTGGTCTTAATTGGTTCATACCATAGTTAATGTGCCTTCAGCTGTCTCAGTTTTCAAAACCAGTAACTGTGCTCACTCTGTTTTTTCCATTGCAGTTTAAAACCTCCCTTAAAAAGGGTTACGGTGGCTGCGTTTGGCTGCAGCTAGCACCTGGCATGCTCAGTCCCATTGCTCGTGGGACTGCCCAGCACAAAGCTCCATGGCTGCAGAGAATTATTGGGGTCAAATGTGTTCAGTACGGGACATCCCTCATCATGCCCCACACATGCAAGCACCATGTGCTCAAGCTTCACTCTGCCTTGCTCTGCTTTCCTCGAAACCCCAGGTCTTCATATCAAAATGATTTTGTGGCCATTTCTTTAAATTATTCAAATATAGATAGCACTGGACCTATGAAGACCTATTTCAGAATATTCAGTTCCATTGTTTTCACACCCTTTTATATTTCAGGGGAAGTAGCTCTATTTTATCAAGTTGCCACTTAGAGTTGCAGTAGCTCTGTTGGCAGTCATAAAATATTTTTAGCTGCCTCGTGTTTAATTGTGCAACAAGGCACAAATTGTGTACATATTGCACTGAATTGTTGGTATGAATGAGTATAACACTTCTGCTTTTAGGGGCCAATCCTGTTCATGTTTTATTGACTTTGCTGGGAGCAGAGTTGAGAAGCTAGGTTACACTTCAGCCAGAGATGGTTTTGGTTTGGACTTGGGATTGATTTTTATTTTTTTTTTCCATTTGTAAAGCAATCAGGTAAAAAAAAAAAAAAAAAAAAAAAAAATTAGCAATGGATCCTTAATGCTTTAAAATCTCCGATTCATATTCCAATACAAGGTGGATTTTAAGAATTCAAGTTACATTGTGGCCTGTGTAAATAACTGGAGTCCTCTGATGATTCGACCTTACGGTTTCCCAGAAGAAAGGGGATTTGGTCTTGCTTCAAAGACCAAATGTTCTTCTGGTAACATTTCATACCTCTGCTTTTCTTCTGTATCCACGGAGTCCCCATGGCAGTTAAGTTAGTCTGATGGGATTTACATAAACCAAAACTGAAGAAGTTGGTATTAGTTTGTCATTACTTACTAGAACACCACACAGGGAGATTGTTTTGCTGGGGCTTTTTGAGGAGCATGTGTCAGGTTATGTAGTTCCTAAGCCAGCCCTATTGTTTTTTCTTCCCAGACTGACTCTTCTTCGTTGGTATTGGTATTTACCACTGCTGCTAACCTCTTTCCCTCCCTGCCTGGATGTGTATAATTGGAAACAATTTGCCTTACAGCTTAGGAACTGTTGCTCTGGGCTTCATGAAGTCCTTGGATTCCTGTTAATGTTTCCCAGTGGTGTAGCAAACGCATGGCAGAAGATGTAGGTTGGTTGACCTGAAGGCTTTCTGAGGAACTTGCTGGCCTTTTGGCCTTCACTGTGTCTTCAGAGCAGTGTGGAAATGCTCTAGACTGTAGTGGAAAGCTTCCTAGCCTTACTCCTATGCACTTGTCCAGAAGTGACAGTGAGCACACTTTCCTGGGGCTGTTTGATCTGCTGTCCAGGCCTTCTCATGCTCAGTTTGGGGAAATACAGAAGGAAAGGGGAGCCACAAGAAGGAAGGGAACGCTGAGCCACTGGAAGCCTTCCTTCCAGAGGAGAAAATCACTGTGTGGTTTAGCTTGAGACTTCTCTTGAGCTATCTGGTTGTGGGTTGGTTTTTTAAGCAGCTATTCCCCAAGTGAGAGCATTCAGCTCTGCTCAGCACGATGTATCTGGTATCTGATTTATACGAAGTCATAGCTCTAGATCTAGGATGTGGGACTTTTTTGGTCTAATTGCTGTGAAGATTATGCAACTAACAAACCTTAAAGTAAAATGTATTTGTTTAAAAGTTACCTTCTTACCTTTTCTGAGAGCCGACTTTTTGTTTTATTCTCTGTTTGGGAACTGTGATGTCAAAATGCTGCATTTTGGAGCAACCCAAAGCAGTAGGGCTTTGAGTTTTTTGTTCTTTGTATCTTTATTGCTCTGAGAGTATATATGATAAAAATTTTATTGCCATGATATCCTATAGATTTTTTTTCTAATAATGTCATTAAAATGGAAAAAATTGAGTTCGGGATTATTTAACTTTTCAAGATTGTACATTATGTTGGACACGAATAAGGTATATGGCACCTTGGTGAATATATGAGAGCAGATGACTTTGGAATATATATTTTTTTATTTTTTTTAAGTAGATGCATTTGCAATTAGGCTACTGAGGGGATGGGTGCAGTCCTGCTTCCACTGAAGCCAGCAGCTTTAACAGATTTTTGTCTTTATCTGTCTTTGTCACTCTCCTGGCATGGTAGCTCGAGTTAGGTAGGCTCTTTGTAAATACAGCCTTAGTAGTTCACCTTGAACATTTGATATTGAGAAACTCCGGAAGGATGTGTTCCTGACCTTTTTGATAAGGTTTCTCCCTCTGCTGACAAACTTGGGATTAGCAGGGTTGGTTTGCTTTCTTTTAAAGCTGAGGAATGTACCCACAGCTGAAGCTTCGGCTGGGTTGAATTTGTGGGTTTCTGAGAATTTTGCACCTTGTTTTAACCTGACTCGCTTGGATGGAAAATAGAGCCTTAAGCATACCAAGACCTTGATTTATTTCCTGTGCAGTTTTTTGGTCTCTGTCACCAGCACTTTTTTGTCTTGTGGAATGTTCTATACAAATCAGGCATCTCCTCGTAGATTGCTTTCTAATTAAGAAAACAAAAATCACTTTCCTGATTGATTTTATCAGTTGCATAAAATGGAAGGTCGTTTATTTTTCTTCGTTAGCAATACTGAAATCAAAGGTGCAAAAAAAAAAAAGATGCATTTAATGTTTGTCTGTGCTGTTACAGATTGGAAGTTTATGGGGTTAGGAGCAACTTTTAAAAAACTTGAGGAACTGGAGCTATAAATCCTCTCTGCTTGTTTGCCAAATGAGCGTTAAAAAGGAAATTATTTGCAAATAGTGTGTCAAAAGTTTGTTAGAAAGAATCAACCAGAGTCAACGTAAAATCATTGCCAGATGAAAGTTGCTTTACATTTTTTTTTACTGTATAAAATACAACCAGTTTAAAACTTGTTTATGCACAGTAATAACTTAAGGAGCATAATTTTTTCACAGAATTAGGCTATTTCTGATATGTGTGGGAAAAATAAGTTTCCTTTTATTTTTTATGATGGATATACAAAGATTAATAGTGTCTATATTTTAATATACTATTTGGTGTCTGAAGTATCTTTTACATGCTTGTTGGTCAAACTCATTTACTTAAAGTAGTAAATTTTACACAGCTGGTGTTGTATTACTGCAGGAGGGTTTTGTGAGTTGATCCGTGCGATAGACCCAACAGAAATATGTGAAAGTATAATTTAGCTTAAAAAAAGGTCAATTGTTGATTATAAAAGATTTTAATCGTTGGCCAATTTTGGCTTATTTAAGTATTTCTGTAAAAACAACTGTGGATGTTGAATGAACGCTGCAGAAATCTTACTTCTACCTCTTGTGTGATGTTCTTAAAATTATACTTCACACATCTCTTTGGGATGTACTTTGACGTTACAGAAAGTTGGTACACCTGAACTTGTGAATTTCATGTGCTTTCTCTTTTTTTTTCCTGTTAGTAGTTTCACGTGGAACACCAGGATGCCTTGTGGCTGAGGCTAGGTTCTGTTCACTCGTGTAAAGTAGCTTCAGGCAAGCTGTGCACATTCATGCACCATTTCTGTTGAGCAAAAGGTATAGCAGTCGAGAGATGAGGTTTGTGTTACATGTGTGAAAGTCTTGGAAATATGAGAATTCTGTAATAAATCATGGCCAGTGTAATTTTCTAGTCTTTTTATGTACACGATTGATTCCTTTTATTTAAAAAATCAACTGTGTTGTATGGATGTCCCTAATAAATAGTTACAGCTCGTTGTTTCGTTTAGTTCAACACTATTTATCAGCTGCTGCTCTCCATGGGGATTATTTTTTGGGCAATTCTGTCACAAAAAAGACATGTTATGCGTTCTGCTTTAACACAGTTACAAAAATTAAAACTCTTCATGTTTTATGACACTGATCTTACTCCTTTAGCAAACTCTGTGGGTGAAGAATGGGCAGTTCTGAGTGTTTGTTGTGCCTGGGTCTAAGGAATACCCTTTGATCTGTATGTGAGGTCACATACAGCTTTTTCTCAGAATGTAGAATTGCATCAAAGAGTTGAAAATAAAATAATCTTTAGTTGTACTTCCAGTAAATTGTACTCATCACTTCACACAGCATTACTTGGGGTGGGGCTGGGTGGGAAGTGCTGATGAATTTGGCATGTTTCTCGAACCAAACTACCAAGTGTCGTGGTTCTCTTGGTGTGTTGAAATAGTTACAAGCAGCAACAGAATTCCTGTGTGCTGAATATCCTAAAAGGCACTGAAAGAGTGTGTGCTTTGCAAGTCACGGACATGCAGATCTGTACTTCCCCCTGTGCCCTCAGCAAGACGACTTTTGGCAAATCTCAGGTATGCGGAAACTTCAAATTCTGGGCTTACTCATTGAGAGGGTATCTGTGTGTGCACATCAGGTGAGTTTAAGCATTTTAAAAATTAAAAATAAAATATTGTTGATAAATAATGAACACTTGCTTTCTTTATTCACACCGGGTTAGCTGTTCTTTACAGACTTTTGAGGATCCCATCTATTCTGCATATAATAGCTGAACACTTTGTAAGGGTCAAGGGTGATTTTCTCTCGACAACACGTAGACACGTAATGTGAGCCTGGCAGGTCACATTGGCTGAAAGGGCCCATGTTTTTTCCCCTAGTTAGAGATGGGGCATAAGCTGACTATCTCTTGTTACTTATGTTGCTGATGAGATTAATCCTGTCTTGCATACTTCATGGATATATTACTGGTAGCAAGTCAAGCCTTGCACAGCCAATGTAAGGATTCAGCTTGTTTGTCTTTTGGAGTCTAGTGTGAAATTTCAAACCTTGCAAGGAATAAATGTTCCTTAGTTTAGAGTTTAAAACTTTTTCTTACAGCATTTTCTTTGCTGGTGGCATGCAGGAAAAGAATAAAAGTTCCACTAAAAACAATTGTATTAAGATTTGATGGTGCTTTGAATAATACAAATCTGCAATTTGCAAGCAGCACATCTCTAGATTGAAATGACTTATGTATGTTAGATACCTTAACATGAAGTCATTGAGCTCTTTTTCCATAGCTCAGCTTTGCAAGAGTTCCACCAAAACCAAAGCTCTACAAACTAATTTGGTTCTTGTTTCTGAAATCCCCAAGTTCTTGCATTTCCTGTATTGCACAGATTCTTGTGGCACCCAGGGCATGTACGTGAAGGCTCAGAATGACAGCAGCAGTGTCAGATGCGGCTTGAGGAGGGAGGTTGCAGTGGTTTCCTGAGGCATCCCGCTGCACCTGCGTGGGTTTGGGTTGAAGTCTTTGCTTGGGGATTGATCAAGGGATGTCACTTCTGGCAAGCCATAGGAATTTAGGTTACTAAACAACCTCAGTGCCACTACAGCTGTGATGGCTTGCATGATAACGTAAGAGAAACATTTGAAGTCTTCCTATAAAAATGCCTAGTGAGGTAATGGAAGCAGCTGTCTGGGTTCTGGACCCCAGCTCTATTCACTTATTTTCAGCAGGTTTCTGTTGCTCTGGGGTCACTAAAAGAAACTTTTTTTTTTTTTTCCTTTTACATAGAGAACAGGATTTCCAAAGCGCTGTTATTTATCACATCTTTAGAGGAACGTGCCTCTGCTGATGAGTATCTCTACTTTTGCTCAAGTACAGATGGGTTGCTTTGATGCTTGTTCCAAAACACCTGTAATGGAATAGTCGCAGCTATTTCAGTACAACCATGCTGGCCACTTGCCTGCGAAGATGCTTCGGAAAACAGCCACAGTGAAATGTTCTGGTCTGTTACTCACCCCCCTATTAATCTGATAACGTTTGGTTATCTAACGGTGGTTGTTAAATAACGTAAACTGAAAGTATGTGGAATATGCATTTGGTAGCTTGGTTTTTATTTTACAAAGCCATTCAATTTTGTTCTACTGTTAGGATTTGAGTAATAGTCCCATACAAAAACACTTTCCACGGTACTAGCTTGTAAAAGTTCCTGAGAAGACCTTTGACTTCTAGCTGATGAATCATGATGTGTATAGATAGATAGATCTCTGTTTCATGAGTGTTGAGTTGCAAGATAAACACAGCCCAGTAAGTGAGGAATTCAGTTACACTGTATGTTTTCCTAAAAGAAGCATCATTCCTTTACACTGCTTAAGGAATAAAAATTGTTGCGCTCAATGATACTGCAAGTAGATCATAAGCAAACGGAAAACTGAAATGTTTGTTTTATTTGTTTAGGATTGGTGCCTGGAAAGCAGAAGATGGATGTGCTGAATGAAGAAAACAGATTTGGCATAAAGACCTCAGTCTAGCTGTTAAAAGGGAAGTAATGACCAACCAGAAAAGTGGCAGTGTCGTCTTAATTTCCTCACTAATGTGTTGTCCTAGAAACAGATCTAGCTTGTCCTAGCAATAGGAGTACCAGCGTACCAGCTGTTGGGATTTTTTTCCTCCTAATAGAGCCACTGACTGCCTCATCAATTTTATTACAAAACATTATTTCAGATGGTCCTTTCAGCCTGCTAAGTAGCTTCTGCTGTTTCTTTTTTTTTTTTTTTTTTCAATATACAGTTCCCAGATAGTTCTGCCTTGGGTAAGCCATTACTGAAGGTAGTACATAACATATAACTCAAATGCAGCTCTTCACCACCTCTCCCTTATTCCTTCCACCCCCCTTTCCTTGCCTCCACCTCCATTTGTGACTTTTCAAGTCTTTGGTGGTGGTCAAAGAATCTGTCACAGCAAACCATTGATGTTGCATTTTAAAAAACAAACAAAAAAAAAACTTTCACAAATTGTGAACTTGAATGTGAGGCTAGTAGGTTTTTGCTTTTAACATAACATAAGATTTTTAACTCAGTCCCATCGTTTTATTGTTTCACTTTGTTGTTCAAGAAAGCAAAATAAAAAGTATAATATTGAATATAATATAGTAATACATAATACTCAAATATTTATTTTCTTTTCACAGGTCCGCACACAAATCAGGAGCCAGTGTAGTTCCTACTGTGACTTTATAGATGCAGGTAGCTGGAATATAGGCTCTAATGGCAAAATCACTGTTGGGAAAAATCTGCTTTTAAATTTCTGTCTGGTTTTGTGAGTGCAAGAGTGCACATGTGTCAGAACAACTGGCTACCAAGTGACTGACAATCTGGAAATTCCCTAAATACATCTTCAGTGACAATTCTTCACAGAGCTTACAGCTTGTTTGAAACAAATATAATCTTTCTCATTTTCTGTTTCCTTCTTTATTAGCATGATTGCATTAGAGGCTAGGCTTCCCACTGCCTGTTCACTCGCAGCTAGCTGGTTTTGTGCAGAGCCCTGCATGCAAGACACGCAATGTGGAGGAGCTGTATGGGCATCCTGACTTACAGAAATAATTCCTTACGGCATGAGCTTTAAATTTGCTTATAAGCTGTTCTGAGAAATGTAGATGAGATTAAGGGCTTCTGAAACTCGCAGGGTTATGTTTCCATCAATACGTAGAAGAAAAGAGTGGCTTCTGTAGGTAAGAGTGAGTTTCAGTTCTTATGTAGGCAGTGTTGCATATGTAGTTGTCTAATCTTCTAGAAGCTCATACATTACATAACTCTCAGGACCCACTTCTGATTTCCCTCTTCCATCTCGCAGTGTTACAGACTTACTGAATGAAAGAGTTATATGAGAACTATAAGAACTATATATAGAACTATAGAACTATAAGAACTTATATAGAACTATATAAGAGAATATGAGCCAGCAGTGTGCTCAGGTGGCCAAGAAGGCCAACGGCATCCTGGCTTGTATCAGGAACAGTGTGGCCAGCAGGGCTAGGGAGGTGATCGTCCCCCTGTACTCAGCTCTGGTGAGGCCGCACCTCGAGTACTGTGTTCAGTTTTGGGCCCCTCGCTACAAGAAGGACATCGAGGTGCTTGAGCGGGTGCAGAGAAGGGCGACAAAGCTGGTGAGGGGCCTGGAGAACAAGTCCTACGAGGAGCGGCTGAGGGAGCTGGGCTTGTTCAGCCTGGAGAAGAGGAGGCTCAGGGGCGACCTTATCACTCTCTATAGGTACCTCAAGGGAGGCTGTAGCGAGGTGGGGGTTGGTTTGTTCTCCCATGTGCCTGGTGACAGGACGAGGGGGAATGGGCTTAAGTTGAGCCAGGGGAGTTTTAGGTTAGATGTTAGGAAGAACTCCTTTACTGAAAGGGTTATGAGACATTGGAACAGGCTGCCCAGGGAAGTGGTGGAGTCTCCATCCCTGGAAGTCTTCAAAAGATGTTTAGATGTAGAGCTTAGGGATATGGTTTAGTGGGGACTGCTAGTGTTAGGTCAGAGGTTGGACTCGATGATCTTGAGGTCTCTTCCAACCTAGAAATTCTGTGATATCTGTGAGTTCCTTCTAGTTTCTGTGGTAGGGAGGCAGGCAAGGCAGTTCTTAATGTAAATATAGGAGGACTCAAGCTCTGCTTGAGTTTAAGTCAGTGTGGTTGTATCAATATGACACTAAAAGCTTCTGGTTAGTACTGCAATATAGGATACACTAAAATCACTTAGTGTGCAAAATAGGATTGCAAAAGACTTATCAGAACCTTAAATGAAGATGTGTGGGCAATCAATATCAAAAGTTTTAGAAAAGCAATCTAGCTGAATTGATGGATCACGGAAACAATGAAGTGGTGCTCTTGTTTTCAACAAATACTTAATGTGTATTTGCATGGGGCTTGTAGTGCAAAAGATGACTTTATCCTGTCAGATCACCATAACAGAGACAACTACATCAAGACTCAAATGTCCAGAAGAACAAATGGTTTAGTTGGAAGGATTAGGCATATGAAACTGCAGGTGTTGAGGAGGGAAACAAACTATCTTGCTGGTGTCAGAGATTTTTATCAGGATACTTAAGTAAAATGTTCATGGTCACCTATCACAAGGCAGTGTATTAGCAGGAGGATGATGGTATCTGTGTCACTACAAGCTCAGCTAATGATGAAGTACAACAGTTGGGTGAGCTGGAGAGGCAGAAGAAGGGATGAGGTGATGGTCAAACACCAGTGTTCTGGAGGCACTGGGACAAGCCTTGGATAAGGTCTGAAGAAGGTTTGGGATGAGAAAATGAGACCATTTTATCAATGCTGACACCTCTTCCTTAACTGAAATCACTATCAAGCAAGAGCTTTATACATACGACTAGCTTCGAGCATCTGACTCATCCCAGTGACATCAGTGGTGCTACTTAAATGCTTAAAAATAGACATTACTTTGGGGTAACTTTGAAATGGATTAAACTTCTCATGGGACAGGCATCCCATAAAGTAAATCAGCTTCTACTTTCTTCTGATAGTCTGTTATTGTCTGAATATTTATGTACAAAAGCTTCTGACCAGCTCCTGTATGGTCTCTTCAGTTGTCTGTGCATGGTCCAAGGTGTTTGCATATTCTTGAAGATCTTCACCACTCAACAAAAGTTGTTGACAAGCAAAACCGTACCTGCATCAGGATTAAATTTTAATGTATCCAATGTAAAAGCTTCTAACTTTGCTATAGTGGCAAGGCAAGAGCTAGTGAACTACTGACACTCAGTGATAAAACACTTGGTCAGAGGAGCCTACTATGATAATGTTTTGGACCCTTGCCTTCATGAAAATGTCAGGTGCTTAGAAATAAATGCTGCTTTTTGAAAAACAAGGGTAATAAATAATTACCTGTGCTCTTCAAGAATGCATGTTTTCAGGAGGTAGGGAGTGTTTTGAAGAGGTGAAATTATAAGAGAAAGGAAGGGATGAGAGAAAATGCAAAGAAAAACATCCATGGAAGACATAGTGAGGTCTTAAAAGCAATGGAAATGTTTTATGAGGACAATTTTATTTTCAGAAGTGAATGTTTTCTACAAATAATATTATTTAGTAATGACAATTGCACTGCCCTTGGTGTAAAAGAAGAAATATATCCGGTGTCTGTGTCTAATAGTGCACTTTTGTCCTCTTCATGAATCAATCTAGAAACTAATGATTCCTAATCTTCCTTTTATTCCCTTTACATCAAAAATGATCCATGTAACATCTAGGAAGTATTAGACAGCTTTCAGGGACAGAAGTATTGTACAAAACCTAAGAGAAGAACTGATTAGCTCAGGATCATGAAATACGTAAGCTTGGAAGAGATTTCTACAGTATATACTTCTCTGCCTGCTCAAAGGAGGGCAAATTTCATAGCCTGGGACCTTGTCCACTCCAATTCTGCATTTCTCCATGGATGGAGATCCCCCAGCCTCTCTGGGTGCTGCACCACTCATAAGGAAAGCTTTCATTTTTCTTGTATCCAGTCTGGCTTTTCCTTGTGACTTTGTGTCTTGTCCTTTTCCTCTATCTATCAGAAGAGTCTGGCCATGTTGGTTACAGCTTTGTCTCCCTACCCTTTGGGTTCTGGTATGTGTTGGTAGAGCTTAGGAGGAATGTCAGATCGTGTAATGGGAAGTGGGTACTGGGGAATGTTCCTTCAAAAGTTTATCAGCTGTACCAAGACTAGTGGGAGCACTTTACATACAGCTGGAGAGGGAGGCACTTCCTTGCTTGCTTTTCACCTGGGCTCATATGCAGGAGGCTGGGAGAAGTTTAGGTATAATGGATGGGGCTGCTGTGTGCAGAGGAATTTTAGTTATGCATAGAGAAATGCTGGCACCCCTGTTCAGGATGGAGCCAAGGTAATCAAGGAAGGTTTGTAGGCTACCTAGAAACAGAGCTTGGCTGTAAGGTCAGGCTTCTAGCTGGGATGTACGTGTGTGCCTGAACAGGAATGAGCCTAGAGAAATAGTCAAGAAAAGCTGCGGTGTGAAAAAGATGCAAGGAGCAAGCGATTTAATGATGATAAACATTTTACAATTATATGAATGATTAAAAAAGATTGAGGAAAGGATTGGCTGAACATTCAGTAAAGCAGGGGAGGTGTCAAAACATCTTTGAAACTCTTTATTTTTACCCAGTAAAAGGAGGCTGCAGCCAGATGTGTGACGTAGTGTCAGAACAAAAGGCTTTATGGAGCAGGCTCTGCTGTGGGCACACTGACATTTTTCTGAAAACCTGATTCTGACAGGGTGTATCATGACCTTGGCAAGTCAGATTTAGAGCTCCACAATCACGGATTTGAGAAGAGGTCTGAGAAATACATGAAGTTCTTTGAGAGGGAAGGCGTTAATAACAATTGAGTGCTCAGTGACAGTATGGGTATAGCTGTCCAGGTGCAGTTCTGTGAAGGATTTGGGGATTACTAGGAAGCACGAGTAGATTTGGGATCAGCAATGCCCGGCTCTTGTGAAACAGCAGAGTCCATCCCGGGATGGACTGGTTAGTGTTAAGTCAGAGGTTGGACTAGGTGATCTTGGAGGTCTCTTCCAACCTAGATGATTCTGTGATTCAGGGATGCCCAAAGGGACTGGCAGTCTCTAGCAAGGCCCAAGTCATCCCGCTGGTCTGCTTCCCCAGGGGCTTTGCCTGGCTTTGGCCATCGTGCATAAAATTCATGCAGACAGGTGGATTTGGTCCAGCTGAGAGGAAGGAAAAACACTGGTGGGTCAGAACTGGGTCTGCCAAGGCCAAAGAGAAAAGTGGAGGTGGCAGTCTGCAGCCACGTCAAGGCTTCCTGCCAGAACAGAAGGGCATGAAGTGTCTTTTTTATTCACAGAATCACTATTCAGGGCATATAAGGCTAAGTTATGGGACAGATGTTTCATATTTTCTGCATAGAAATAGGTTTAATGTTAAGGGCAGGAAAAGACAGAAAAAGATGGCATAGGAACCTTTGTATGATTTCGTTGTTGTTGTTGAAGCCTTTAATACTAAGCCAGGCAAGCATGTGTCAATTTTGTTTTTTTGTTATTGTCTGTCCACAAATTATTTTTTTCTCAAATTCTGGAAAGATGCCTTTAAAAAAAAAAGTTAATCCAGTACCTCTGTTCTTTTTTTTTTTTTTTTTTTTTCCTCAAATACTTAATTTTCCCTTTGTACTATGGTCATTTTCTGTGAAAGCTAAATACATTGAGAAGGAAAAAGGTGACACCTTTTAAGACTTTTGTTACAGCATCACTTTGAAAAAACAAAAACCTCCTGGAGGGAGAAAGAGGTTTGTATTTTGTTTCTTTTTGTTACTGTTGTTTTATTTTTCTTTTTTGATGAAAACCTGCCTCTTTATGCAAAATATGTAGCACTTAAGAGGAATGTTGCAATCAGACTTAATGCCCTAGGCCTTGCCAGTTAGAGCAATTCAAAGAATTTCATTGATTGCTTGAAGGAAAAACAAGCACAGCTCATTTTGTTTTCTGCAAGCTGTGGTTAAATCACTTTGGAATCCTTTTGCTTTCAACCTAGAATTTAGATGAACAACTCTAGAGCTCAAAGATACAAACTTTTCAAGCATGAGCAAAGATTTTTCTCTATTTTAAAACCACATGAATAGAAATTGCTCCTTAAAGCACAGCTCCCTGATGTTTGGAGGGACAGAGGGGAAGAAGACATCCTTGTGGAAGAGCTGGCTGTTGGCTTCACAAAGGGTGAGAAGGGACAGGTATCATGCCTGATACTGGTGTTTTGTGTTTTCATTCAAATGCAGGTCACTTCAACCTATTCATCAGTCTATCAATAATTTATTTCTATAGTTTCAAATATTTGTTAGTTGATATAAAGCTCTTCCTTTAGTTTATATCTGCAATGCTGTAGCTTCTAGGTAGATAAATAACTCCTTGCTACTTCAGTTCATCTCGCTTTAGAGACCTTTGTTCAGGGTATCTCAGGAAATCCACTCAAATGAAGAGATCTGCAATGAGTTAGAGTTCAGGAAAGCAACTGCTAGTGCAAGAACATGGAGAGAGATCACTCATTTCTGTGGTGCCTGGGAATGCCACTCCGGAGTACTGGCAGGCACGGTAAGAGGAGCTGAAAGGAGATGAGTTAAGTGATGGGATAAATGCTCCATGGAAATATGCTTGGAGAAGAGAAAAGTGAGAAGGGGTCTTAACGTGTGTAGCTATCTGAAGGAAGGGTGTTAAGAGGATGGGATCAGTCTCTTTTCAGTGATGCCTGGTGACAGGACAAGGTAATGGGCACAAAGTGAAACACAGGAGCCTCCAGCTGAATAAGAGAAAGTATTTTGTTACTGTCAGGGTCACAGAGCACTGAACAGGCTGCCCAGGGAGCCTGTGGAGTCTCCTTCTCTGGGGGTATTAAAAACCCATCTGGCTGCCATCCTGTGCACAGCTCTAGGTGATCCTGCTGGGCAGGGGGTTGGGCTAGATGATCTCCAGGGGTCCCTTCCCACCTCGACCATTCTGGGGCTTGGTGATGTGCAAAGGTGGGGAGCAATTCAAACAAGGGTCTTCTTTCCCATTAAATTCAAACAAGGATCTTGTTTCCCATTAGGAAAATATGTGACAATTTGCTGGAACTCTAAACCCAGTTTTGGTGTTTTCTCCCATTGTTCTCCAAAATAAAAGGATCACACATTCATTGACCAAAGTCTGTTTAAAAGCCTTCCATAAAACAGACCACCACCACCAAAAAAGCACCCTAAAGCCAGAATAAAGGAGCGCTCCTTGTCCGTCTCTCTAGTGAATGAAGGTGTACAGCTGGATGCCCTTCCAAAAAATGTGCCTGTGTTTCCACTCACATCAGGGGAGTGTCAGCACCCTTACAATGCTGGGTGGTTTCAGCTGATGCCTGCAGAACTGAACAGGAACAGAGCTGGGGGGTTGGGAGGGATTTTTGTGCCATTATTATCACAGGGTTGCGACGTGGAGCTGATGCAGGTGCATTTGTCTTACACTTAGCACCTCCAAATAGTGAGTCTTGCATATTAATATCCCACATATTATTTAATTGCATATCAAGTAATTGATTTGCATGTTGCATATTAATTGCATGTTAATTAGTTAATTTATGTTCCTAATGGCAGGTGAGATTTCTGGAAGAATGCAACTTCTGTGCATACTGCCTGTGGCTTTGGGTTCTGGTCCTGGTGTTCCTCATCCCTCAGCCCATGTGCTGGCAGTTCAGGACCAGAAGGTGATGAGGAGCAGTTACCGTGCGTGGATCAATACCCAGTGGAGCCTGACCAACCTCGTGGCATTTTGTGATGATGTGGGGACAGCAGTGGATGGTTAGCACGGACTTTGTCATCGTCTGTCATACCCTACCTATGGCCAAGTCAGAAAACTTATGAACTAGATGGGCAGACTTCAAATTGAATGGAAAACTGTCCAGAATCCCAGGTTCAAAGGGATTCAGTTTTTCACCTTCCATCTGGCTGGCAGACTGTTGATTTGATAACAAAGCCTTACAGTTTTCCTGTCCTTATCTCCTGAGGCTCAGCATTAGGTACCCACCTCAGGAGATAATTTCTCCCTTTTTTCCTTGCCTGTGCTTTCTGATCAAACCGTGTTTGTATTGATATCTTGAACTATATCAGGAACTTTTTAGCATGTTCTGGTTCAGGATTGCAAAGCTCTCTTGATGATACCACAAGCCAGGATGTGTCTACTTCTGCCTGGGCTTTCTCTATCAACTGGAGGAACTTAGGAAAACACCACCTAAGATCTAGGTGCCTTCCCCCCTCAATCTTAAGCTTCATAGTCATTTTTTTGACCCACTGTGGGTAATTTCTGGCTGTATTTTGACTCATAAGGAGTGGGGAGCATGAGGCTGTAGCATGCCACCTTTCTGCAGTGTCTCTTTGGTCCCTTTTACTCTTATCAGCCCCTGCTTTCAAAATCCCTAATACCACTCCCACTTGCTCCCTTGCTGGTGTTTTTGTCCTCTGGAAAGTGAGTAAACACAACACGTTGTTGTGCCTTCAGCTGACCCATGTCCTCAGACATGCAGAATGTTATCTGTTTTGTTTCCTGCCAAAAATAAGCATATCTCACAGCCCATTCCTGATAGCCATGTGGAGGTGAAGTTGTTGTGGGGGACTCTGCTAGGCTCTGGCCTAATTCCTATATCATTAGCAGAATTGAGTTTTAAACTCAAAATTGTGAGCCTTGATTGCTACTAAGAGTTAGCACAAGATGCATGTTGAGGAAATAGTTAAAAAATGGCAGTTTTACAGGTAGAAAATAAGATCTTGGGCTTGTGAGATGCAACGCGTGTGCAACTCAACACCGTTTCTGCCAATGCAGTGCACAACAAATTTGTTCTGCAAAAAGGGAGATATAGTGAGGGTTATTAACTCACTGCTTGTTTGCCGTTGTAACAACTCTTGCCTGGGAGGCTATAAATAAACCCACTATTGATCTGATGCCTTTTGAAAGAGGCATTACTCCTGTGAGTGTTGATAAGCTGGCAACAGCCCGCTCCTGAGTCCCTGCTTCACATTTATCGCTTGGTTCCAGGATGGGCTCTGGAGAAGCAATCCCGAGCCGTGCTGTCACCACAGCCTGTCCCCCACACCACCGACCACACGCCCCTCCGATGTGTCCCCCCTTGTTGCTGGACTGTCCCAGCGAGTCCCTAAAACGCTGCCCTTTCGCCTCTGTCCCGCGGGAAACCTAATCTCCCCGGTAAATGACACCCGGAGCTATTTTGGAGCTGGGCTGCAGAGGGAAAAGCGAAGCACGTCAGCGATTTGACGGGAGGAGGACAAGCGAGAGGAGGGGTGGGGAGGGGGTGGCACAGCCTAACCCCGAGCCGCAAAGGCACCGCCGGGGGACTTGGGGGGACCTCCTGCTGCACGTCCCTGTCCTCGCTGGGGTTTCTGTTTTATTTTGCTGAAGGGGAAAGGGGGGAACCAAAAGCAACATGGTCCCCCCACGTCCTCTGTTCCCTGTTTCCCCCTTCCCCCTTCTGTCATCTCAGTAGGAAGCGGCTGTTACCCTGCCCAGAGCTTTTTACCTCCTCAGACCCTGACAAGACTCCAGGTAAGACCTAAACCTTCAGCTAAAGAGGAGTAGGCTCGGGGAATCTGGTATTTCGGAGAGAGTGGAGGACGGTGGTCCTAGCTGAGGGAGGGTGAGCTTGTTCCTCTGTCAGTGTTTCTGGGCTGGAGTTATGTCTCGTCTCGCGAAACGTATTTGAAGATGGAGCTGAAGACGGAGGAAATCCATCCTTCTCCTGGTCTGAAGCAACTATGGATTTGCTTTGCTTAATTATTTCTGGCCTTGTTAGCAAAAGAGCAAAGATCGGCCTCCAAAGGAGAGAAGAAAAGAGAGGAAAGCCAGGTTTAAAGCTGGTGGTTGTACTTGCTGCATTTTCTCCTCAAACTGGCAAGAGCAGTGTGCATGAAGAGCCTGGAATAAATAAGGTTCCTGCGGAGAGGTGGCAGCAAGGAGTGTTTTGTTTTGTTTTTAAGAATTATTTCCAGGGCATAAAGCCTGCGCTGCTTTTCTCCTCAGCAAGAACTTTTTTTCCTCTGAGCTTCTCTCCGGTGTCAATACCAATTGAAAGCACAGCCCCCCACCCTCCTCACATTTCTACAAATGGCTCTGACGAGAGATGGGGAGAGATGGAGCTCGACAGCTGAGGCTATTTTCGGCCCTACAGCTCAATGGGGTGGAGTGGCTGTAATGACAATGACGTCCACCCGTTAAAATACAAGCGTTGGGGCTGCAGCCTCGTGGCTAATTGTCACGGAGGGAATTCTTTGTCCCTGCGGCAGTTGTGATCCTGAAACTCCCTCACATAGGAAATCACACATGGTAAAACTCGTGGCAGTGCTCCCAGGTTAATAAAAGCCAGTTTCCTTCTCTGTTAATGCTGGTGGTGATGTATTTAAGGGTTGGGATTATTTGTTTCAGTGCTGGTAAGAGCCTGTGGTCTTTGTGGATATGCATGCAACAAGTGACAGAAAGTAAGAAAATGGTTTCGGATTGTACCAAAAGGGGTTTAGGTTGGACATTAGCAAGAATTTCTTCACAGAGGTGGTGGTCAGGGATGGGAACGGGCTGCCCGGGGATGTGGTGGAGTCCCCAGCCCTGGAGGTATTTCAGAGATGCATGGACGTGGCACTGAGGGACGTGATGTAGTGATGGGACCCAGGAGGTCAGGCTTGTGGTTGGACTTGCTGACCCTGAAAGACTTTTCCAACCTAGATGATTCTATGATTTAATGTGTAAGGGAGAGAAATGTACGTGTACACATCCAGGGGGTGTGTGTGCATGGAGAGGAAATGTGTATTAGCTCAACTGTGGAATAGTGCTGCCAACTTCAGGCATGTAAAACTCCAGCCTTCAAAACTGTAAGACTAATGAAGTAATATAAATCCGTGTGAATCTGCTGTTTTTCTGAACCTTTCAAGCTCACCCAGCTCACGCTGTCATTCCTTGCCATCTGAGCAGACATTGGGGTGCACCTAGGGCAGGGGTTCTGCCATAGCCATTTGCCTCCTGGGTATGTTTTAATCAAAATCCAGTTGGAGGAAATCTGTGATAAATTTGCTAGGGTTTGCATCACTCCTTTTCTGTCCGCAGGGTGGCAAACCCAGAATTTTTGTCTTTCCCCTCTACTCGTGTCCTGCCTTTTCAGCCCCGTGAAGCAGTGATGAGCATCGCCACATGCCTAAGAACTCCCCTGCATTGTAGCTATTCTTTATGTGCTGTCAGAGCAGCCTGGGTGGCTTTAGGCTCAGAAAAATAAAAGGAAAACATGATGCCACACCATCTTGAGTATCAGAGGGGCTGAGCTGAGCAGTTTTGGTCCTTTGGAAGATTCTGGGGTTGTCTTTGTGGCTTCATCAAGGAGGGGATCCCAATGAAGCTGCATGCTGCAGCAAAACCCTAGTAGGAAGAAGTCTTTATGTGGACCTATGGACCTTTTTGGACCTATGGATATGTTAGAAGGAAAGCGAATGCTGTCTGTATGGTTAAAAGAGGGGTGAGCTTCATAAGCAATAGGTCTGCCTTCATCAAGCAGGAAAGATCAGTGTGCTTGAACCAATGTAAGTCATCTAATTGGCTTCAGCCCCCCGTGTTTTACATTAACCGTGTGCTTATGTGACTGGAGGGTGATCTGACTGTCTCGCTCGGTAGAGTCACAAAATGGTTTGGGTTGGAAGGGACCTAAAGGTCATCTAATTCCAACCCCTCTGCCATGGGCAGGGACACCTCCTACTAGACGAGGTTGTTCAAACCTCATGAATGATACTTGTTAGAGTTTTCTAATGGTTCTACTCTCTCGTTTGCCACCAGTCACTGGAAATATTCAGATTATTAAGGATTCATATCAGGAGCCTGAGGTGGTGTAGGTCCTTTCCTAGATAGCTGGTGCATATTTAGCCCTTCCCTGTGGACCAGATGAAAAGATTGCTTTGTCTTGAGCTTAGCTGTCTCTGAGGGCTACTCACAATGTTGAATGCCACATGCTAGCCACTGACCAGCTATGAAACTTCCCTGAGCATCTCCTGTGGACTTTGTCTAACTATGGAGGCACCAGATAGCAGGGAAGGTAAATGAGCCTCCCTCTGACTTGAGATAGCTTACGGCAGCAGGCTTAGTTTAATGCATGGAGTCCTCTGTGTCCAAATCTCCTACAGAGTATGGACACCTATCCTCCAAAGCGCCATGGAAGGCTTTCATCTGCTCACCAAGTGACCTTTAAACATGCCAAAATCCGTTGTCTCTCACTGAAGAGGAATTTAGAGTAGCCCAGGCTAAGCTCTGTGTCCAGCTCCTCCGTGACAGATCCTGTTCCTGTGCTGATGAAACAGGCATCTGATCAATTCTGTCATCTCAGAGCAGCGCGTCTGTGCGAATCTCTACTTACACCTGCCTTAGAGGTGTGATGGGCACGTAGCACTGGGTGTGCTGGTGTGCATTTCATCCTCCAAGCGGGAAGGGTTTGGGACCCAGGAACAGGAGCTTTCCTGACTTAATTGCCTCTCATCTCAGGAGAGGAAGGAGTGCAAGGCTGTAGCAGTTGTCCTTGTGGAGAAAGCCCAGGAAACATGAACTCTAAAGCTGATTGAATAAATGAGCAAGCAGGCATGTGACGGGTCTTAATGTGTTTCTGAGAGAACCCTTGTGTTCCTGACTTGCATTTCAGTAGTCTCTTAGGTTTAGGGATCTGTTGTCAAGTGTTTAATACCCTTAAAGTTCCTTGTTCTTCAGGGGGGCTGCTCATGGCCACATTTGTCTAGGGAATGTTTTGTGAGGCACATTGCACAGTGCTTTTTGCTCTTTGCAAAGGGTCACGGTGGACAGGATTTCCTTTCTAACCATTGACCTGAGAGGCCTCAGCAGAGAATAACCTGCCACCTCTGTACCCTCTCATGCCAAAGAGCATCACAATGGGGGCAGTACTCCACAGTGTGAGGCCTCTGCTTGCCCAGGGGCTGCTGAAGGCTTCTCAGATGCAGCCCAACATCGGTGAAACGAGGAGAAACCCATCCGCTACCCGGCCCCACTCAGCAAGTCACGGGAGGTCAAGCGAGCGATGGTGCTGCCTATACATGGGGTGACATTTAATGACAAGGGCAGTGCCTGGCTCCTCGGGCTAAGACAAGTGGCAGGAGGGAATCATCTCATTGATGTAACCAGAGATGCCTGCGACGGCTTCCAGTGGGGGCTGCCTGCTGGGGTGCCCATCCTGGAGGCCTGCTCTCAGTGCTGTAGTCGGCAGGGTGGCCTGAGGTGATGTTTCCTTGTTGAGAGGAGAGACCTTTCTCTCCCTGAAGGCCATTTATTTTCTCTTCAGAAGGAGAATCTTGAAAGTAAATGTGCCCTTGGTGGAAGTCCACTGTCAGGGGCTTGCTTATCCTGGGGGAAGCAGGTGAAGGTAGAGTCTGGCAGCTGTGAGGAGAGCATTAGAGACCTGGGCTGTGTGCATGCAGTGTATTATTTCCTATAATTTATTTACATTATATGACAATTCTTTCCCTAAAACACAAAATAGTGAAAATTTGAATGAATAAAGACGCGGTTACGCGGTTAAATTACAAGTACCGCTACTTTGCCCTCAGTGCGCTCAGAAACACCCCGATGGGAATGTGATCTCTGCTGCAAATGATTAATCACAGTGGGATTATAAAGTGAAATATGACACTGGTAAATGTCTGAGATTAATTGGAAGGGGCGTTTGCATTGACAAGGTTTATTCATGCTTTGCTGTCAGTCCTGCTGCTTCCAAGAGAGCTACCCTGGCATTTGCAGAGTTACTATGATTTTTGATGTTTGCATGTGCCTATAAAGAATTTGAATTAGTGATTATTTTTTTTTTTTACTAAATTGATTAACAAGTTGCACAATAGAGAAAAAATAAATCTTTTAGCAGTGTGTCCACAAGGCCATCCTCTCCCTCTTACTCATAATCTATTTATCAGTTTAATCTAAGATGATGCATTTAATCCTATTTAAACTAGTAAAATGTAGTTTATCTTGTCCAACCTATCTAAGCCTTTTGTTATGTCTGGCTGTTGGTTAGATATTTATTGTAGCTTCATCCTTGCCACAAGTTAAGATTTCATGCCTGTTAATGGGATTTCATGCTTTCAACACCCTTAAGACAATGTTTTCATTCAGGCAGAGACTGAAGATACGAGTGATTTTCTCATGATTATACAAGTAAACCAGTGGCAGAGCAAGGAATAAGCCCTGTTTTATTTTCCTACCATGTTAGAAATGTATCTAAAATAGTTCTGGTGAGCACACTGTTGTCACTGATGCCTGGTGGTCTCCTGTCATCCTGGCCATCTATAATGGCATAAGAACCGTTCAGTGAGGGTGCGTGATGAAAGCTGGTAGATGGCAAGGTGATGAGATGAAATAAGATGCAGACACCAGGGGAAGGTTTGGGAGAAAGGGGGAAGGGAGGCTGCAACTTGAGGGAGCAGACCTTGGAGAGAAGCGTCTTGGAGTTGCTGTACCAGTCTAGTTCAAGAGCAATAGGCACCTGATGCTGCAGTTTCCTCATGTTTTAATTGCTCTTGGCTGTCAGATCTGCCAGTGAATGGTGAGGCATCCGTTTGGAACAGGGTTGTGTCTGTGCAAGCAGGCTGTGAGTGGAAGGAAAGCACAGGAGGGTGGGTGATGTGAATGCACAAGAGCTTTAGGAAGCATTCCTGTTCTCACCTTGTAGCAGCCAGGCTTTGTGAGCACCCACCGCACACCCTCCGCTCTCCTCCAGCCGTGGAGATGTCCCCTGGTGCCCAGGGGAGGCAATGCTGCTCACAGGAAGCCACTGCTTGATGAAAGGTCTCTGCCTGGCTCATAGCCACACACCTCATGTCCGTAGCCGTCTCCGTGCTCCAGCACTGTTCCATATTATGCAGAACTGCTTCAAAGAAGTGAAGCAACTTCACTCTGTTGTTCTTTTTGATGCCAAGGATTTGAAGGTGGAAATGGAGTTGGTGTGATATATCTATCAAAAACCAGGGATTTAGAAAGGATGAGACACAGTAAAGCCTTGTGAAGGTAGACCCAAAAACTTTGATGCCACGATGCAGCCTGAAATTCTGCCTGATGGGCAGGAAAGATTAGGGAGGACTTGAGCTCCAAGTCCATACCTTGATTTATTCATTCTTACTGTCATTAATGTTCCTGCTAGATTCTCCAGAGGTGAACTTGGATCCCAGCACACACACACACACCCCACTAAAACTGTCCAGCCTCAAACAAGCAGAAGACCCTGATCATCACTCAATCAACTTCAGTGGAAATTTCCACTGACTTCAGTGTACTTTGGCTCCAGCCCAACGCCTGTATCTACATCTTCCAAGCATTCATGCAGCTTCTCTGCTTGCAGCCTTGCATGTGTTTATGGAAAATATATTTTAAAGCTTACATGAGGACAGAGATTGAATTTAGAGGGAATAGGAAGTGCAAACTAGTTTACAGACTTCTGAACTCAGTTTGAGATCAAGGGAAAAACAGTTCTGTACATTAATTTCAACTGCTAAGGGTGACCACTGCACAGAAAGTCAGTTGTTCTGAGCACTAATGATTGCAGGTCAATTGTTCTTTGCATTCTTAGCATTTACCCAGTGATTTTTCCCCATTACTGTTTTTCAGCTTTAAACTTTGAGAACAATTTATTTAATTGCTAAAGATTTTTGGTGGAATAATGCAATATGCTCGATAACTGGAAGAAAAACAACAACAAAAAACACAAGCAAATCTGAATTACGTTAGCGAGTATCAATTTCCTCTAAAGGGAAAGGTGTCTGACTGCTTCTTAAGAGTTCAATATGTTGGAGAGAGAGACAGGAGAGATTGTAAGTCGTGTATTTTTTGTGTTATGTATAGCAGGAAGACTGCATTTGGTTTTGGCTTAGATCCATGGCCCAAATGAAGTCTGAAGGTTAGATCAGCTATACTGTCCTCAATGGTAATAACGATTAGAATGAAAAACATTTTGTGTTTTTGTGCCACTGCTTTCCCCATATTTAGTTTTAATGGTAATTTGTGCCTTTCAGTCTCCAGCAGAGACAATGGAATGAAAAACGGTAATTTGCTGTTAATTTTCATGCATGATTTGTCATATACTCCAGCAAGTACCTTGTCATATACATGGAGCACATCATGATTCATCAGACCATCCCTGTCCTAATGCAGAGACAATTTGGGAGGGGAGCCAAGGCAAAGGGCAAGCAGACAGTTTCCCCAAGGTCATGCTGCAGGTCAACAGCCCACTCGACTCCCACCCCCTTGTGCCATTATGGATTTGCATATTAACATTAACGCACTGCAACGGGAACTGGGGGAAGGAGGAAAAACTAATGCAACTTCTGCCCAAACAGTGCAAAAAATGAAAGCACGTTTTTGGCCTGCTCTTAGTGCTTTCTGCTGGAGGTGGGAGGTAGGTTGTAAGGGCATGCATCTGTCATTGGGTGAGAGAGTGGGTGGATTTGTGGCCAGCAGGGAAGCCAACCTGCTGTAGGATTAAGAAGGATATTTCTGTCAGGGTGACTGCGTATTATTTCCTTTGAATTACTTACAATGCTGGTGCAGTTTGCTTTGTGTAGCCCTTCTGAAGGTGAAAAAGCAGAGATGTGAGAGCAGCCTTGCAGATCTCCCTTCAGTAGCTCCCATAGCTCAAGGAGGTGCAACTTGCTAATGCCCAAGTGTCTGGCATTATACAGCTGAGGACATCTAGTAGCTTGGAGAGAAACAGTGCACATGGGTCTGGTGAATAGGACTTGCAGAGAGGCTTGGAGCTGGGGAGTTTGCTCTTTACAGAGCACTATTCCCAGGCCTCATCCTGCTCCCGGGAAGAGTCGGCTGGTGTACCCTGGGGTTTCTGGTGCCGGCAGGGTCAAGAGCAGGCCTTGAGCTGTGCTTTGCTTGTCTAAGTAAATGACAGCCAGTGTGCAAAAGGGCTTCTGCTCCTGGAGGATTAGAAGTAGTTTCACTTCACCTGTAGGGGAAGGACATCCAGGAGTCCATAGAAAGAGGAGCAAATGAAGAAGGTAAGTTAGTATGCCATGGGGAACTCAAGGGGACCCTAAATGCATTGCTCTCTGTAGAATCATAGAATCATAAAGGTTGGAAGAGACCTTCAAGATCATCTGGTCCAACCGTCACCCTACCACCAAGCCATGTCCCTAAGCACCATGTCCAACCTTTCCTTGAACACCCCCAGGGACGGTGACTCCAGTGGAAAAGTGGGCCACTTCCTCCTTCAGTAGATTCACATGACTGAGCTCAAATCCAAAAAGTATGTAAAATCTTCTCACCCGTAGTGAGAACGATGAAAACGTGCCCCAACCAGATTGTTCTAGATGGCAAATGTCCTGAAACCATGAAAGTGCAACAGTTCTTTGCTTGTACCACCTAATCTGTTCACTCCTGACATTTTTATTTCTCACCCTTTAGGTAACCAGGATGGATTACAGCTCGTTCAGTGGAGTCCCCCGATTCTTGACCCGGCCTAAGGCATTTATGGTGTCTGTGGGGAAGGATGCCACCCTGAGCTGCCAGATCATTGGGAACCCCATCCCAGTTGTGAGCTGGGAAAAGGATAAACTTCCAGTCCAGTCTGGGGGAAGGTTTAAAACTACAGAAGATGGGGATCTCTATCGGCTAACAATCTATGATCTGAGCCTGGAGGACAGTGGCCAATACATCTGCCGGGCCAAGAACACCATTGGGGAAGCTTTTGCTGCTGTCAGTATCAAAGTTGGAGAGGAGACCACGGTAACAGAGTCAGCCCCGTATTTCATCCAGAAACCGTCCTCCATCAAAGTAACTTTGGGCGAGGATGCCATGTTCAAATGTAAAGTTCAGGGCAGCCCTCCCCTCTCGGTGAACTGGGAGAAAGACGGGAGACACCTGCGGAACCGGGCTGACGCAGGCCGCTTCCAGATCGAGTCCGCCGGGGAGTCAAATGCTCTCACCATCCAATGTGCCCGGCTGGGGGACAGCGGCACGTACACGTGCCGGGCAGAGAATCCCATCGGCTCCGCCAGCGCTTCAGCTGCGCTGGTGGTGGAAACGCAGGGCTCTTCGAACCCAGGCAGCAGCAGCCATTTCGACACCAGCTGCGGCAAGACGGCTTCCTTGTTGTCTCACTTGCAAAAGAGGCGGGAGGAGATCAGGAAGACGGACGTAGCCCATGGGTCTTTTGATTCCACGGCTGCCCAGTCTTACTCCGTGACAGAAGGGCTGTCCAGCATTGGTTATAGCCTCTCCCGGGACTACGAGCGGGCAGCTGGCCTCACCACCAAAGGGGCCCGCAATGCAACTTTCGGGGCGCTGACGCGCACGTGCAGCGTGACAGAGGGCAAGCACGCTAAGCTGAGCTGCTACGTGACGGGCGAGCCCAAGCCTGAGATCGTGTGGAAGAAGGACAACGAGGTCATTTCGGAAGGGCGGCGGCACGTCATCTACGAGGACGATCAGGAGAACTTCGTGCTGAAGATCCTCTTCTGCAAGCAGGTAGACAACGGGCTGTACACCTGCACAGCCTCTAACCTGGCGGGACAGACCTACAGCTCCGTGTTGGTCACTGTCAAAGGTGGGTGCTGACGTCTCGCTGGGGTGGGCAGCCCACAAGAAGAAAGGCAAAGCACTTCCACACCGAGTGGGAATTTGGGAAGAACTTCAGGAAAGGGGTGTGGGTGAGGCATGAAGAAAAACCCTCCAGCTGTAAAGGGGGGTTAGTGCTGGAACAGATGACCTGGGGAAGGGGAGAGAGTCCCATCACAGGAGGTTTTTAGGAAGCACAATAAACAAGCATCATTTGGGGATGAATGATGTTGAACTGGCAGGTTGTGGGGCAGCTGGAATGAACTAGATCTTTAAAGATCTCCTCTGTCCTCATTTATAGTAATCTAAGAGATCCCTTACCATCCTCTGGTTCAGCTAACCCCCCCCTCCCCCCCCATCTTTCCCTCCAAGGTTTAATCATATCGGGGTTTAAATTCACCACAGGGTTTAATCAAACTGGTCCTCTTAATCTAACTTATGCCATTTAAAAGGTGGCAGAGGAAACTCCTCCCTGCAAACTGAGTGTGCCAGGCTGCACTGGATCCCTTGGGGGGCCTACCCCAGCTCTAATGCCGTCTCCTCTCAGTTTTTCTGCCCAGATTGACCCACAAGCAGCATTTTTCTTGTCTGGCCTCTTCAGTCTTTTCCCATCTTGTGTTGCTGGATAGCCTGTAGTCCTCGTATGCTCCCAGATCTCTACCAGCTCCAGCATGCTTCTGCTTGCCATACTTAGTGGTGATGAACTTGCCTTCAGAAGGTCCCTCAGCTCTGGTGGAGGTCAGGACAAGCTCTTCAGAACACAAACAAAATTGTGACACATTTTCACAGAGGAAGTTCTAAATCTTCAAGTTGCTCTCCCGTTTGGCAAGGCTTCAGCAGGCAGTCTGCAACCCCAATAAATTAACTCTCAGATGTAAAACAAAAACAAAATGACAACAGCAAAACAAAACAACAACAACAAAACTTTGCCACTTTGTGTGACAAAATAGACTTTTTTGACTGGAAGCAAAATGTGTTAGAAATCTAAATCAGTAGGAAGGGTCTGTGTTTGAAACTTGTCTTTAAGACTCTCAGCTTTTATTCAGTTTTATTGGTTTCCCTGTTCCAGACTTCTCCTTTCGTGCTCACCATCTTTCCCGTCAGTGACTCAGTCCCTGTGTCTGTCAGTGACACCCGATCCACCGAGCTTGCTGGCACTTGTCCTGCTCATTGCCATCCCTCGGAGGTGCTGAGTGGTGTCGAGAAGGGCATTTGGCCCCTTCCATAACTCTGTGATTCCCTTATGAGACAGGACTCAAGGGAGAAGACCGAGCCTCTTCACTCTGAGCGTGGATCAGGCTCCGTTCCTTGCCTAGCTTTTGTCTTGCAGAGAACTGCCCCGTGCCTATGTGGTTATTCCCAACGGGGGCACCTGCTCCAACAGAGACAGGGAAAGCATGTGAAGCAGCAGGTCTGGGAGCAGGCACCATGGGAAAGGGTTATTTATCAATGTCCATTGTCAAAAGACGCCTGTGAGTCAGAGGGCTCAAGTGGAAATGTTTGCGGTATGTTTCTTTGTTACACTACACCACAGTGGGCTTGCTGGCCAGGCCAAGGCTGCCATGGAAAATCCACATGGGCTGGTTATAATTAGGCCCTACATAATGACTCTCCTTTTTGTTACCAGAAGTCCTCAGCCATCCAAAGACAGCAGAATGATGGAGCAATGAAGGGAACTTTTAATTCTGTCCATTATGCCATTGGTGGTGTCCTTAGCTCATCTGCAATCATGTTTTGGGGGGTAGGTCATATTGCCACATTATCTTCTCTTAGGCACTTCTGCAGTACTGAGAAAAACTCCCCATGCAGCCACTTCTGCCAGCACAAAGCTGCTACAGTGGCTTTGCACAGGTGGCAGCATGTTTGTAGAGCCTGTGACACTGCTTCCCCAGAGTGTATCCATAGCCACAGATACACGGGTAGGCAAGCTTCAAGGGTTTAAGTACTCTCTGGCATTCTGGTTCACATATAGCACATAATTTCAACCTGAGTGAGAATATTTGTGGGTGTTTTAAGTGTAATAATAAGAAAAACTACCTGCATCCTGCCTCGGAGGTAGTTAGTAGCAGCCTCGCAGGGTACAGGACTGGGCACAGGTCAGGCATCTTCTAGCTCGCCTCCTGTATTTTGTCAGTCTAAATGTTAGACCTAGGGACTGAACACTTGGCCAAACCCATGTCTTAAAGATCATTGAGCTGAAAGAGAATTTTTTGTTCTTAAATGGGATGTAGTCAATTAGGTGTAAATGTAAAAGGCAAGGCTACAAGGCAGAGAGTCACCATCACAGTTAAGGAAAACCAAGAGTTGATAACTCTTATTCAGAAATGTGCTGGATTCTAGTGTCTAGAGCAGGGATAAAACCACAAACCATATACTGAAACATGAGCTGTAAACGTTAAGAAACTCTTCCCAAGAGCAAACCTCTTTGACAAACCAAAGAGCACAGTTGATGGGAAGAATGTGAATTAATGACTTGAATTTCCCGAAGGCTTTGAAGATGTCCCTAAGCCGTGCGTAAAGTGAGCAAGAATAGCGTACAGGTCTCTATCCTTGGGCCTGGGCCAAGCAATGTTCATCTGAGGAAAGGAATTTGGGACTGGGTCACTGAATACAGAGGGACTAGTTGAGTAATCAGATACTGTATGGAAAGGTTAAAGGCTGCGGCTCAGATAGGATCAGGACTGGAAAAACAGACCGGTGCTGAGGCTACTCCTTTCTTCTTCTGATCTGAAGTGATTTTGGATGACCACTGTCATGGTAGCTGTATTTGAGATCTGAAAAAGAGCTAAAACATGAGGAATGTGGAGGTACAGAGGCAGTTTTAAAAGCACAGTTACTAAGGAAAAGAGCAAGGAAACAAGATGGTGGAAGCTTATCCACACACCTTCAGATAGCTACTCTTGGAAGTATTTTCCATATTCTTACTCTCATTGGCTTTTTTTTTTGTAACAAATGGAAAAATTGCCTCTAGAATAATAAATGGAGAACCTTTAAGAAGCCAGGAGTAGGCAAGAGGAAATGCAGGCAGGTGAAAATCACAGAATATCCTGAGTTGGGTGGGACCCACAAAGATCATCAATTCCAACTCCCAGGTCTGCACAGACCCACCCCAAAATCAGCAATCAGAGCACATGTCTGAAAAGACCTACAGGTGAAAAGAGAAAGGTCAGGCAGGCAGATATGCCTTGGGAAGGTTAGGAAGACACTAGCTTCTCCGCAGGCTGCACCTATTCTTAGCAAAATATGTGTGAGCAGGACCTGCTTTTAACATCTAACATCATCTCATTGCTAGTTTGGTTGGTATGGACCGAACAAAAGCCTATGACACTCTGGAGAAATATGTTTTCAAGACAAGCAGCCAAATTTATAGCTGGTTTAAGCTCTTGCAGCTTTCCCACTGACTCCATGAACTGCTCTTGCTCCATGCTCCCTTGGGGTTTTGTTGTGCTGTTTCCATCTCACATTCTTCCCAGTAGGCAGGATTTTGTAGGTCTTTCATTTTTCCTTCTTTAGAAATGTTTTTATGTGCCTTGGTGAGTATTTCTGCTTTGTCTGGAGACAGATTAATAGAAAAATGTAGCCAAAAAATTGTGGAGAATTCATCATTAAAAAAATAAATTCATTTTGACAGTAGAAATGGATTTAAATGACCTCTCAGGGCACTCAGTGAATGAAAATGAGTCATGTTGGGAGTTCAGGTGCTACAAGGACAAAGTAGAAGAGATGCTTAAATTAGCACCACTGAGCTTGGATGGAAGTAAATGTGTCTAGAGAATGAATGGTTGATACGGAGTGATCAGAAAATCTTTGTTTTCATACTTCAAACTTCATTCTCCCAGAAAGAGATTGCTGTTTTTACTTGATGTTAAATAACTTCTAACCAGCTCTGGTATTATAGGAGCTAGAGGTGGGAACTGGTGCTACTTCTTATGCGAAAACTGTCACAGGTAACCTCAGATGAACACACCTCATCTTCCAAGGGCATTTTGAGTATTTTGGATAAGGAAAGAAATTGGTAGCCCAATGGTTTTATCCTCCATATTAGTCATACTTAACAAGAGCTTACATTGAGAATTACCTTGTGAAAGAGTAATGTGTGACAAACAGGCATGTAGAATTGAGCAGTCAATATTTATGGAGTCCGAGAGATCAAGAATAATGTCGTTATCTGTAGAAACATTTCCCCAAGTGCCTGTGGCTGCAGCACAGAACTGAGAGCTGTGCTGGGTGCTGCACAGAGAAGTAAGAGAGGGTCCCTGGGCTGGGGGATTTGCACTGTAAATGTCACTATCTGACTGATATCTGCAGTATCTGCAGCCCAGTGTGGGTTGAAAGAGGTCGATGTAGAGGTCTCTGGGCAACTCACCGTTCTGACCAGTGGGGTCCTTCTGTTGACCCGTTACCAAAATTAACACCTTCTGCCTGACAGCTGACCAGGCACAGGTTAGACTGTGTAAAGGACATGAAGGTGTGTTCAGGAAGAGGAGACTGGTGGGTTTCAGAGCATTTCGCTCAATTCTCCAAAAGAGCAGTGGGCTGGGAAAATTGCAGCCTTTAGTTCAGTTTGTCAGCTGCTGTCCCTCTGAAGCCCCATTCAGAGCAAAATAAGACGTGTGTGCACATCAGCAGAATGAAAGCAAAGTTGTTTTCAGAGGAGATCTGTGACCCCAGGCTGGCACAGATAGCCTTGTACCTACTGTCCCTGGCTGGAAAAGCAGTTCTTTTACTGCAACACGTAAGAAAGAATCTAATGATTTGCCTATGTTTATACAGTTAAGAGCCTTTTCTTGGGGTAGCTTTTTTTTACCTTAGGTACTGCTTGGTGGCTGTAAAGGGAGAGGTTAATGACATGGCCAGCTGCTCCAAATGTGGAAACAGGCTTGTGTGCTTCTCAGGTGCATCTTGGATTTCCTTCTGGCCCTTGGACATGCCCCTGTGCTCTCATGGCCAGCTCCAGAGTCCCTCCAGTCTCACACAGCAATATCTCCTCAAGGCTGGCATCCTTCTGATAAAGGCTTGTTCTCATCCTCCTGCTTGGTCCCATGTCATGAGAATTGCATCCACACCATTCCCCCTAACCACATGGGTGGCTTCCAGATGTGAAATACAAGAGTGCAGGGCAGGAGGCTGAATTTTCCATGGGATAGAGGAAGAGGAAGATAATTAATACATGGACTGGGGGCAGAGCAGGTCTGTGTTACTGCAAGACTTTGACTTGCGTTGAAACGAAACACATTAGGCAAAAAGACACGTCCCTGTTCCTAAGGTATTGCATGGGTTCCCGGTAAGTTTTCAGTCCTGGGGTAGCCACACAGGTTCAGTATCACACAGGTAATACAGCATCGCTCCCTCCAGGTGTCCTGCCCAAGCCCTGAGGGTCTGGTATCTCTGTCCAGGCTGTGCTCAGCTGGGAAGGATTGGAGGTGTCCATGACAGCTGCAGCTCTGGCTGTGCCAGGGGTGGAGTAAGAGCCCTGCAAAACTGAACATGGATTTCCAGGGCTCGAGTTCAATAAAGAACAAACCACACCAAAGACAGTGGGGGAACAGGATGGGGTAGACAATGGCTTGGGTATACACTCAGCTACTGAAAGCACGAGAAGCAAGTTTTAAGCCATGCTCTGAGATGTGCCACTGTGGGCATGGGCTCATAAATATAAGAGGAATCCACTCCTGCCTGACACTTAGGCTAACACGTGCCATTACGAGCTGCTAGCCACCAGCTGAAATTATCAGCCAGGGAGTGTGATCAAGAAGAGGGGAATGGCACCATGAGAACAGCCTGGATGCTGATGCAGGAGCTATTAGAAGGTGGAGGTACACATCACGACATAATTTCTCATGAAGCACGAGTGGTGACACATCGTCATGAGCTAATCCAAGCGTCTGACGTGGTGGTGGCACCGCTGACCAGTGGCTGCCCTGTTCAGTTCAGTTCCTCTTTCTCTAGTTTGTTGCTGGGGTATCAGGATGATTTCACAGCTCAGCTGTCACAGGAATTAAATGGCATCTGCATTGTTCTGTTCGTAAAATGTTTTTCTCACTGCCATGCAGCTGTCCTGCCCTTTGATCTACACTCTGGTGTCTCCCTAAGCCAGAGTGTTGTAGCCCAGTTGTTGAAGGAAAGCAGAGGCAGAGGAGACTCGGGCTTTTTCTCTCATTCTTTCATTGCCATTGACCAAAGCAGATGCAGAGGCTTTGGTGCTTGCAGGGAGAACAGGGAGCACCTCCATCACCTACTTCAGTGCTTTCCCCCACATCTGCTTGTATTTGCACAGACACCTCTCATCTTTCTGTGCCATTTCAGACCCCTCCACTGAGCTCCTTTCTGACACAAGACCCCTAACACATTGGTTTTTGCACCAGCTGACTAGCTCAGCTGCTCACCTTTACGTAGAATTGCTGCCCTGTGTCCTACCCACCTGTAGCACGTAGCGAGTACGGTGCAGAGACGTTCGTGTTAGAGGACGAGCAGGCCATGAGAGCAGAATTTACCGACCTGATGCTGCACCAGTTCAGGATTAGAGCTAACTCCTGGGCAGTGTTGTGGGGCAGGTAAACAGTTCAGACACTGGTTCGTTTATAGGTAAATCCTCAAAAATACTTCTGATAAGATCTAGTATATATATATTAAGATAAGAGCAGATCACCTACTGCGGTAGGACTTGATTCTGGGGTTGGATGGGAGCCCAGTACAAACCAATATCATTAGTGAGGAGTGTTAGGGTTAAGTCTTCCCTAATAAGTTATTTATTTTCATGCCTCTTACCCCAGACCATCCCAAATTCTTATTTCTCCTCTCTTTTTAATTCCCTGAAGAACCCTCAATACCCTTCAAGGAAAAACTGAAGGATCTTGAAGTCCGGGAGAAGGAATCCGCCACGTTCCAATGCGAGGTACCTGTTCCTAGTACGGAGACAGCTTGGTTCAAGGAGGAAACCAAACTCCGGCAGAGCAAGAAATACAACATCGAGGAAGAGGGCACGTACCGCCGGCTCACCGTCCAGAACGTCACTGCAGACGATGATGCTGTCTATATCTGTGAGATGAAAGAAGGGAGCAGGACCATTGCAGAGCTGTCTGTCCAAGGTAAGGAAGAATCACTATTTCAGATAGGCCAAGCCTCACCTACTGAGTGCCAGATGCACACGTGAGCCTCCAGATGTGAGCTTATGAACCACGTTCATCCCCTGCATGTGTGTAGGGAAGAACAGCAGACTCCCTTACAGTGAGAGGAGAGCCACGTGTGATGGGTCAGTGGGTCCCTGGGTCTCCTGCCAGGGCGTATCTGGGACACGGGGTCACAGAGCAGGGAGAGATTGTGTTTCTGCTCAAGACATGTCACCTGGTGGGGCCCTGTGCTTGAAGGGGCTTCCTAGAAGGCAAAGCCCTTGAGCTGCAGCCCAGCATTGTAGACTTCCCTTAACATGATCCAAAGCAAAGGATGTGTCCCCTGGTGCTGTCTCACACAGGTCTTGTTGGGTGTCTGGCAGACACAATGGTAAATCTGGTCTGAGAGTGGTGCTGACCACGCTGGGAAGTTGGCTTAGCAACTGTCCTATGGTCTGATGTGTGGTCACCACCAGTTTCATTTCCAACTGGGAACCATGTTCATGTCTCAGAGCTCTGACATCGGGAGCTGCTTTCTGGAGTATGAAAGGCCGATGAGTAAGGGGTAAAATGTAGGTGTAGATCCATGTCCAAGTCCTCTGAGACTGGTGACTTGGGACTGAAATTAATGTAGGCATAGAGTTGGGTGCACTGTTGGTGTCTCACAACCAGTGGATGCGCTCATCAGAGACACAGGCCTGTCTGCAGAAGGGGCCATCAGTTCCGAACTCACCGATTTGCTCACTTACCTGTGCAACTCCAGGACCTGCAGTTTTGATTTAGATACTGCTTACACTGCCATCATTGATGTGTTTTCTGTAGTGTGAGTTGCAGACCTGTAATAGCTACAGAATCACACTTTTCCTGTCTTGTTTGAAGCCTGAGTTTACTTCCACTGAAAACAAAAGTTCTCCACTACACAAATTGGTGCAAGATAGTTGGGTGCTGTGCATCCTTGGGCATATTCCTTTTTGTGTCATTAGCAAAGGCTTAACAGTTTGTATGGGTGAAGGCAGAAGGGGTAATATAGCCCACAGACACCTGAGAGTTCAGATAACCCTAACAGAACAAAAAGGATGTCTAAGACATTCAAACACTGTAAATGTGTTTGTCCCTGGTAGCACATCTGGTATTTGTGTTGTGCTGTGGTCCTACAACAAGCTCCATTAGAAGAGAGTGACTGGGCCAGGTGAAGCTCTCAGGAGGGAAAGGAGGCAGAGGCTTACCAGGGGATCCCATTGCCTGCCTCGGGGGAGAATATTCGAGAGCAGGGTGGGGTTGGGAGAGTGTGAGAGCTTGGCAGGATGCACAGCTCTACGGCACTGCAGGGAGAGGGACACCGCCAAGGGCAGACACACAGTCGAGCTTCAGAGAGGATGAGCAGAAAACAGATACTGAATCCTCCTGATGCAACACGTCTGGTTTGTTCCATGAAACAGCTCAGCATTGCTTCTCATGAAGTATCTCTAGGTGCTTTGCCTGACTGAGGGCACTTCTGCCTGGCAGGGACTGTTCCAGGGCTAGAGACAGTCATTATCCATCAATAGGGCTGGTCTTCAGACCTTACACATTCCCCTGTGAACAGTCACATCCTGTAACTCTGACATTATTCTTCTAAATCATAATCACAGTAGCTTGGAAAGGCCACAAGTAAGTGACTTAATTCCATGTGAATTTCAGGGCTCACTCTAAAAAGAAATCTGAGGCTGTCAATGTATTTTCTGCTAAGTTAGGTGGCTGCTGTGTCTGGCCTCTTGGTTATGTAACTTACTGCTCATTTAATGGAAGCAAAATCCCAGAGACAGCCGAGGACCTGTCTGGTTAAAGACTGACCTACTTCAGCAGATTGTTTGTGCAAATTCCTAGAATATGCAGGCAATACAAGCCATATCACAGACAAATCTGTTCTTGGCAAAGCCACGTACCTTGTGTTTACCCAACAACAGATACTGCATGTGAGACTAGAAACATGAGAGACTGTAGTCAAATAAAATTGCTTTTCTCTCTTTGAAGGGCAAAATGAGTCCTTGGGATTATCTCTTCTGTATAACACAGAGCCTAGGGTTTCATTTAGGAATGCCTGTGTAGTGTCTGTAATGTTTCGATTAGGTGAGAGCTATTGGCTAGAACAGCTGTAGTCTGGGTGGTCTCGTGTTACCAGACACTTTCATATCTGCTGTTTGCTAATCATAATTACTTTCTTATTTAAAGGGAACATCATTAAAAAACTTCCACGAAAGACTGCGGTTTCCATAAACGATACAGCCATCTTCTGTGTGGAGCTGGAGAACGAATGCCAGAACATCCGCTGGCTGAAAAACAAAGAGGAGGTGAAAGCCAGTGATCGGATCTCCATCACGCGCTCTGGCAAGCAATACACCATGATCATCCGAGAGTGTACGATAGAAGATGCTGGCGAAATTGCCTTCCTGGCTGATGAAAGCAGGACTTCTACCCAGTTCACAGTGACCAGTAAGTTCCCCTTTTATTTGGCCTTGGTGTTGTGTCTTCCCCAGCAAGCAGGTACTCCCATGTTAGCACTATTTTTTCCAGGTATTGTCGTGGTAAGTCATGCATTGTCCAAAGACAGGGGGAAGTTCATTGCCTGCCAGAAAAGGCTTACGACAACCTGATGTTATGGAGAGGTCAAAACAGAGAGAAAAAACACATTTTGGGAAAGAGCATGGCACAAATGTGTCTCCCCCATACCATTCTCATTCCCTACTGGAATGAATATAAAATGACAACTGGGATGAATATAAACTGGAATGAATACACAACGTAGTGGTAAGGGATGTGTGATTTCTGCACACTGGGAGGTGCTTAGAAAACAATTTGTAAGCTACACGCATTGTGGTCATCTTGCTTCATTATGCATGTAGTGCTGTGGGTACTGTGTCTGCAAGCTGACCTTCATTTTCCAAAATCATTAGTTTATCTGAGAGCTATTTACCAGTTCTTGTGTCCACTTATTTTTCTCTCTCTCTTCAGTGAGTATTTGGAGGGAAGTGTCAGCCAGCATTCAGTTCATTCCCTAAGTCCTGAATCTCCAGAGACAGGAGGGTAGCTTGTGGGTATGCTGGCTCTTACAGGGAAGTAGATAGGTGTCCCAAATATTTTTGGCAGTGTGTGAAGTTCATTTCCATTCTAGGAAGCAAAAACATCTGTGAAAGAACATCTACACACTCACACACTAAACATTTCAGGGGCAGTCAAGCATTCAACAAACTCAAAGCATATTACTTTGATTTTAGCTTCCTAAGCTGTTTGCATTGAAGTAAAATAAAAATAAAATAAAATAAAATAAAATATAAATAAAAATAAAAGAAAAAACAAACACCTGTAAGAAAAAGTAAAAATGTTTCCTCCTAAAAATATAATTTCCTTCCTTTTGTGGGGCAACAGATATAATATGCTGGCTGGAGAATTCCTTCAGATGGCAAATCTGATCTGAGCAAGGGTCCCAAGCAGAGCAGTAGCAGCAGGTGCAGTGTAGCTGATAACAGACCTGAAATGAAATTTTGATGAAACTGCCTGATTTTATTAGGCAGGTGTTTGTATCTTGGCACTGTGTCTCCCAGACGTGTGGGTTTTGCCTCCACTGCCGTTCTAGTCTGCATGTGAACACCAACTCAGGGAAAATAATACTTCTTTTCTCCCACCAGCACCTCCAAATTGCAATTACTGAGTAGTAAAAACAAATCTTTAAATAACAGTTTAAAACTGTTGTATTATCTAAAGTGCTTGGGGCATTCTGACGCTATTAAGCTACACGTTTTAATGAGAAAAAAAAGGCATAAGCATCTTAGCATTGTGGCATTTTCTAAGGTATTTGGGAAGTTGTAACTGAGTTGTAACCAATCCAACCAAGCGTGGATGGGAATGACAATATTCAGCATGATTTCTGACTCTGCTGTTTAAATTATGAAGCAAGAGCTGATTCATGGAACAGAAAAAGTGAAGAAGTTGTCTTCCTGCAAGCAGGTATCTCTGAACAAAATATTACATTTCAGTTTCTGATGGTAAGGTCAGGAGATCCGATTCCAGCGTCTAGTTTTCAGCTTAATGCTATGTTAGCAGGACCTTTGGCATCTAGCTCTGACCAGCAGCAACTGACAGGCTGGTAACAGTGCACCCCAAAACACTTATGTGTCTATTTATGTAATGAAGAAAAAGTGTATCACATTGAGATTTCCTATTTTTACACTTTGTGCCTATTTGATAAGCTACTGTGTGCTATGTCCACATCTTTTCAATTAGCTGGATGAGATTGTTGTTAGCTGTTTAATACCATTCACCAGACAAGAAATGTGTATATATTAGTTGCTTAGGATCATGTGTTATTAGTCTGCCTGTTTTACAGATGGGTAAACTGAGGCAGAGAGCAGCTCAGATCTCCCAAACTTCAGTTTGCAGTCTAGGCTCATCACAAAAGCTCCCTCTTTAGTCTTGAATACTTGAGAATCTGCAATGTGCAACCCATTGCCCCTGCCTCACACACCTTTAAGCTGGGATGTGTTGCTCCTGAGTGTGCTGTTCTCTGTAGGATTGCAGCTGGAGTCTGGATGGCTGACTTAAACCAGGCAGCTGACTTTCAAATAGCCAGAATTAAACAAAATGAGTCATTTACTGGGTCAGTAATCTGTAACTAGAGCACATTAGATAATTCCTAGCCTCTTGTCCATGTCAGTGGAAGCACATAGAGAAGGATTTTAGCCTTCTCTACAGGAGCAATAAGAGGGTGAACGTAAATCTTTGCTATGCAATTACCTGCAGGAATAAATCTGTCATATGTGACCTCAGGTACCACAAAATAGCCACATCTCCTTGGCTGTAGTGTCCCCCAGTGGGACATGCCTTTTGCATCATTTCCTTTCAAAGTTAATTCCCCGACCCCAAAAGCTGGCTCTTCACAGATTACTAAAACACCTTTCCTGACAGAGGTCCCTGCTGACGGCTATCACTCTTGGGAGGGAAAATTTACAGAAGGCTGTCTGTGTGGCAAGAAATTCAGAGGCAGAACAGATTCCCAGAAGAAAGTGGCTGCAGAGATCAGCCAAGCCTGTGTAGCCCACAACTGAGACCTCTGTGAGACAGTGTGACTTCAAAACCCTTGCACTCTTTATTCATGTGTATCTTTTATCTCTGAAACATCCCAGTCGTTTAGCTGGTCTGTGTTTAAGCCTGTTAGAACCTAGTTCTGGTTTGGTTGAAGTTCTGACAGCAGATGAATCCCAGTAGGCTGGCAGTATTATTGCAGGTCAATGCCCTGTTCAACGAATGACATGTAGTAGGCAGGTGGATGAAGGATAAAATCACATTGATGTCCCATTTTTTTTTGGTTGGATTCACACTAGGGAAGTGGAAGAGGAGTTCAGTGCATACAATTTTGGACAATTTCTGATGGTGATTTTATCCCTCTTCTGAGTGAAAATAACATACTGAGCCTTAGTCTGCTTCATCCAAGAGCTGTATAGGAGGTGGCATGGGCCTGTATCTAGCACTGAGGGCTTAAGCCTGTGAGTTGTTCATAGTAAAGTCTGTGTAATGCAATCTAAAAGGATCTTCCATCCATTCTCTTGCTTTTCCACATCACACTAAGGTTTTATGGATGTTTATTAACCTGGGGCAGCCTTTAGACCAGTGGAAGCTCTAGTTTTCCTCAGTGAGACACAGTGGCTTTTTTACTCCAACATTTGGAGTACCCATTCTTGGAGGTTTTGGAGTCTACATCCCAGGAAGTATTTCAGAGATGTGTAGACATGGCAGTAGGGGGCATGGTTTAGTGACAGGACTCAGTAGGTCAGTTTGATGGCTGAGCTTGATGATCTTGACAGTGTTCTGCAACCTAAATGATTCTATAATAAATTTCTTGCCTTTTTTTTTTTTTTTTTTTTTCTTTTCTGTGCAGCTCCCAAGAAGCCTCCCACACAGCCCCCAGCTGACCCCGTGGTGAAAAATAAAACAGAAACCTCAGTGACGCTAGGATGGTCCCCTCCGAAGCTGGACCGCCCCATTCCAATCGACGGCTACGTAGTGGAACGCAAGAAACTAACTGGCTTTACCTGGGTGAGGTGCCACGAGTCTCATGTCCCTGTCCCCAAGTTCACGGTGAGCAATCTGGCAGAAGAGGCTGATTACCAGTTCCGAGTGTCTGCTGTCAACGCGTATGGACAGAGCCCATATCTGGAATTCCCAGGGAGCATGCACCTCGGTGAGCACAAAACCCCCAGAGAAATGGGTCAGCCTGTGCTGACCTGCCACGTTGGTGCTCTAAAGACATTTCCCGTGTCTTTGAGGAGTACAGAGCAGCAGCACTCCAAAGCCTTTTTCCTTCGCTTCTAGCTCTCCTACCTCATTTCAATGTCTGCCCATCACTAAAATGGTGCAAGTTGGGTTTCTGTGATATAGCTGTGAATATGGTTATATTCCAATATCTCACACCAGGCTGTGTGAGAGGCAGAGCTCTCTGTAATGGATCTTCAGCCTGGAAGTTCTAGAGAAACTCTAGAAGCTCTTCTAGAGCTTGTGTAAAAGGAAAAATAAAGGTGTACTTATGATTTAATCTTCAGTATATGAATTAGGTACTGAAATTGCACCTAAAGAATGTTTCTGTGATGATCATATGGTCCTAAAAAACAGGTTTCTATTGGTCTCTCTATAGTCTCAGAGTTACTATGAGAAATATGGGTATTTTACTTTATTTCTAGGGTACCAGTATGCCACAGAATTATGTATAGTGGGATTGTCTCTTCCTTTGATTTGTTCTACTGAGCAATATCTACTTAGACCCAGATCACACTCTGTCTTGTTATTGTGTCATTCTTTTCCCTAGCTGACCACCTATGCCTGAGCTTCCCTAGAATATCTAAAAGTAATTAGTGTTCTGCCGAAGATCCTTTTAAAATCTAAGAATAATATTTCTTATTAAAGAAATAGCACGCTTGCTAGGGATCCTGGGTGGTTCAGGATGCCTAGCAAGTGTTACGTCTGTCATGCCTTTAAAGACAGCAGGGAAAAAATAAGTAAAATATATTTGTTGTTCTATCTGTGCAGGAAACAGGATTTAATCTAGTGCCACAGGTCAGTTAATGGCAGACATAGAAATCAAATCCCATTCACCAACTGTGCATTGCTTTCAGTATATGCAAGATTTTATCCTCATGTCTCGCTTACCTTGAGAACTTTGTTCTTAGGAAGGACTGTTCTCCAGCATGGCAGTCTTGTGTCTTTTGGTCTCAGACATACAAGTTGTTCTTCTTTCCCAGAACCGGTCCTGGCTGTGAAAACCCCCTTGACAACTGTTGAAGCTGTACCTGGAGGGGATGCCACGTTCACTATTGACCTCACAAAAACATGTTCTGGAACTTGGTACCTTAATGGTAAAGTCTTGCAGGAAAGTGAGACCTATATCATTAAGAGAACCCAAACTACTCACAACCTAATCATAAAGAATGTCACCAAGAACGATGATGGAGCAGAAGTGAAATTTGTTGCCAACAATGTTGATGTGAGCACCAAGATGAGAGTGAGAGGTATTTACTTTGATCGTTGTCCTTTCTTCTTCCAGTCAAGGGACAGTTGCTATGACCTGATGGTTAGAACAGGGGCTGGAGGCCTGCACTATGGCCTGGACTGTACAAAACACATGAAATTGCAGCATATGGACTAATGTGGGTCCTGGTAATGACCTAACCGTGGTAGCACAGAGTTTAGAGGGAGTCAGTCTACCTGGCTGCTTGGTATCTGAACTAGACTGCTTAATGTCAGCTTGGGAATTTCTGCAGCTCCCAACCATCAGTCAGTAGATTCAGTTACCAGACAAACTGCTGAATCTCTAAACTGGTAATTTCAGCTCCAGGTTTGGCTAGATTTTCTGGCTGTAGTGGAATCATTCAAAAGTAAAGGAGCATTACTATCTGTATCTACTAGTATTGCATAGCAAAAGGTAATGAATAAAATGTTTCTTACGTAAGGAAGTGCTTGGCTTTGGGTGAAAATCTCTGCAGAAGCACGTTTAGAGTATTGTTAATCAGTAGAAAGATGTGCATTTTTTCTCAGTGAATCTGAAAGAAAAAAAAAGATTAAATCTCCTGAAATGGGAAAAAAATTGTGAGGGCAGGAACAGGAACTAACACTTTTTCAAAGGTCTTGCAGCAAACACATATCAGGGACATGCTAGCCTGATATAACTTGAAATAATGAGGCCTTTGTTCCTGACAGGTGCTGCAGTGAGATTTACCAACAAGAGCAGAGATATAGAAAAGGTCTCTGCTCGGCTGCGTGAGGAAGCCAAGCTTCAGGCTGAGCTTTCAGACACAGACACTACTGTGAAGTGGATGAAGGATGGGAAAGAACTCAAGGCCAGTGAAAAATACGAACTTCAAGCTGTGGGGAAGAAGCACATCCTGAAAATTCACAACATTGCAACAGAGGATGCTGGAATTTATCAGTGCGTCTGCGAAGGGGATAAAATGGTCTTTCAGCTTTCAGTGAAAGGTATGTGACTGGGCTGCTTTGCATGAAAGGCCTATTCCTGACCAACAGAGTCTTCAAGGGGCAGAAAGGGAGTGCACCAGAGGTGGTGGCATGAGCTGCTGGAACTGAGGGTTGTCTTAACTTCCCATCGGCATCTAGTGTTGACAATGTCTAAGATCCCAGAGTAGGAGAATTTGGGAGTGAATATAGCATGTAACACCATCTCGGTGGTAAGAGCTGTTTTCACTCAAACTGGCATCTTGAAATTCTGCAGGGTTTATTTCATAAGCTTAAATTGTAGGTAGTGAAAAGGTGAAGAAACTCAGCCATGGAGGCAGGTCATGGTGCCATCTCTGCCCTTTGCTTGCTATGTGATGTTGGGCAAGTCACTCAGGAGGTAGTTCAGCTCTGATTAAAGGTGAAGAGACCAAGGTAATCTTGGCACTGTTTTTTGGCAGTTTTTTGTTTTTCATCTATTTGTTTGTTTTCTGTCAGTACCCTGGCAAATAAGAACAGACATTTCCAGGGCATGTTTGAATGGCTTGACTCATTGCTATTTGCAGGGTGTTCAGATAGAGGGCCGTGTGGAACAAACAGCAAAATATGATTTCCTTTATATCATAGAATCATAGAATACCCTGAGTTGGAAGGGAACCATAAGAATTGTTAAATTCATCTCTGGACTCCACACAGGGCAACCTAAGAGTTAAACCATGTATCTAAGAGCATTGCCTGAATGCTTCTTGAACTCGGGCAGACTTGATGCTGTGACGAGGGCAGCTCTGGGTGCAGAACCTTTCCCTAACACCCATCCTGACTCTCCCCTGTCCCAGCTCCATGCCGTCCCCTCGGGTCCCGTCGCTGTCCCCAGAGAGCAGAGCTCAGCACCTGCCCCTCCGCTCCCCTCATGAGGGAGCTGCAGGCTGCCATGAGTTCTCCCCTCAGTCTCCTCTGCTCTGGGCTGAACAAACCACATATTAATGATTCCTGTTTGACAGATTTGAACCAGTTCAATTTTACAGGTCTCTGTTGTTCAGCTGTTCCCACCTTCATGGCTGTACTTTCCTTACTGCATGCCGTCTCTGTAGCTGGCAGGCCCAGTGACTACACAACCACCCTCAGAGAAAGGTGTGGAGTCCTTAAACCTTTCTCTGAAACCAGTGGAATGAAACTTTTGTCTCGCAATCCTTCCTATCTGTGCAAGCTCTTATGAACTAGTTCAAAGGAGAGCTTTGTCTGCCTTGAACAGGACCAGAATTTGGCTGAAAAGCACCAGGTCCATGGACCTGGTGTCTGCTGAAGTCTGCTGAAGTTCAGAGTATAAAGCCTGACTCCAGGACAGTCTAGTCCATTATCAGACGTCATTTGGGGTGTGTTCAGTAGCTATTTTGATTTAAACTGGCAAATTGACTTTGTAGAGACATTTGATTTCTTTGTTCTGTTCTGTAATCTGTCCCTAAGATACAGGAGAAATCAAGGAAAAGATGGGAGAAAGAGCAACCTAACTTTTCTGCTATTCTCTTAGAATAGCTACAAGAGGTGATGTAAATAGCACTTTTTTTTTTTTTTTTTTTTTTTTTTTTTATGACAGTGATGCAAAATTTGAAAGAGGATAAGACCTCTGAAGAGTTACAGGGGTTTTTACCTAGCTGTCATTCTGTCATTTAATACAAAGTAGTAAAAAGAAGGTTAAATTTTCTGCCCAGGTACCTGTTTTGCTGAAGGTTATAGGTCTGATCTCTGAGATCAGTGTGCTGGGCGTTGGTTGCATTAAGTGAGAATCCTTTGTGTACTCCATAGAAAGATTTGCTGTTTTGTCCTAAATCTTCAGGACTGCTTGCAGATTACAGTAATGCAAAGGCACCTTCTTCCCAGCAATGACTACACTGAGTACGTATGAGGCTCTTCTCCATCATACTCTACTGGCTTGTCACACTAATTCATCTCTAGAAACAACAAAACCCTGGAGTAATTATTTTTGGCATTGGAATTAATAATCATTTTGTCATTGGAAAACTTACTTGCTTGGTTATTCTCAAAAGGCAAACTCAAAAGAGACCTGAAGACTGCTGAAAAAAAAAATAAAATAAAAAATTGAAAAATGGGACTAAATTTATGGAGTAGGAACTTTCTGTCTACACTTGGCAGCTGTTCTTAATTTTGGTTTTCTTCTCTCTCTCTGCCTCTTTAGCATAATTTTTCACACTGGCAGATCTACCCACGGGTTTAATTGACTTAGTTGATGGACATGTCTATGTGTTTTTCACTGTAATGTGACCATCAAATGAGTAATGAATGCTATTATTTTAAAATCTGTGTTGGCAAGCTGTGACTTAAATGTCTGCTGTTTGTAGCTTGATTACTAGAGAATCAGCTTTGATACATCTCATACTTGCAGCATGAGGCTCACAAAACTAGTTCCCATGTCATGCTGTCCCACTATTTCACTTTCCAGCATCTCCACCTTTGATCTGTTCTTCCTGTAAATCAGATGCAGCTAGCTGGTAAATCATTTGATTTGCAGGTCAGCTGGGTCTAGCACATGGGCATCACGCGGCTGCCGAGAGGCCTCTGTGTCAAGCTGCTGCCAGAGGTGTGCCGCTTGCTGGGCCTGATGCCCAAAAAGCCCCACTAGAAGGTGCATTTGCCATTTATCACTGCAGTCCCTACACTGCTGTGACACTTCACGTGCCAGATGTCCTCTGACACACGACCTCATGTGTCGAAACAGGACATCTGAGAAGTTTCTTTCAGCCTGCCGTGGTGTAGTTTTTTATTCTAATCTTCTAATAATGGAAAAGTGCATGAACAAACCAATTTTCCTGTTCTTCCTCCCAAACCTTTTAATTCATACAAGTTCCAGTAATTCTGATAGAGGGGTGGAGATTTCAGCAACATTCAGCCTCCACAGGCTTCATGGGCATAGGAGTTGTGTAGAAGAGAGACACTGTGTTGTTGTCCTGCTGAAGGGAAAGCAGCAGCATCCTGAGTCTCTAGAGAAACCACTGGAAGAAGAACCCCAGATAAATCAATAAGAAATGGGGCTTCGTTGTTTAAATGTATCTGGTATGACTTCTTTACCCATAGAAAATGCTGCACTAGACTTACTGAACCCCAAAAAACAGGGCTGGTAGCAACCCTGCTCCAGCCCTCTGGTCATCCACTTGGCCTCCTCTGGACTTGCTCGAGTGCAGGCTCCAGGTGGGGTCTCACAAGAGCTGAGCAGGCCTGCCCAGGTCCCTCTGGGTGGCATCCCTTCCCTCCAGTATCACACAGCTTGGTATTGTCAGCAAACCTGTTGAGTGCACTCAATCCAACTGTCCATATCACCAACAAAGATGTTAAATAGAACTGGTCCCAGTACTGACCCCTGGGGAACACCACTCATTGATCTCCACCTGGACATTGAGCTGTTGACCACAACTCTTTGAGTGTGACCATCCAGCCAATTCCCTACCCACCGAGTAGCCCATCCCTCAAATCCACGTCTCTCCAATTTAGAGACAAGGATATCATGGGGGACAGTGTCAAATGCCTTGCACAAGTCCAGGTAGATGATACATCTAAAGGAAGGAAACTAAATGCAAAATCCACCCTTGTTGATAAGGTCTCCTGAGGGCTTTGAGATAAGGAAAGCCCTCATGAGTTGCACCAGGAGGTAGCACAGATAATAACACCTTTGGAGCAAATCCTGTGAGAGCTGTGCTTAGCTGGTCCTGTCCCATGGACTGTATCAGCAACAAAAACCAATAACTGCATTTGCATGGACTGGGCTTATATCCAGCAGTGGTAATGTGCAGTTAGAAGGAACAGCTTCTGAAAAATGATTTTTTTAATCTGACATTATTATAGGATGGAGTTAAACATATTTACAGGATCTCAGAAACTACAGTGTACATCAGCTAGCTCTTGAGCTCCTAAAACACAGCCATTTGGTACAAATTTGTTTAATTAGTATTATGTGTGCACATTTTTGAAATTACAGAAAAAAATGCATACGTAATAAAGACTTTGATTTTAGTAGCTTTGGCAGCACAGTCCCAAATATCTGACTTAATTATATGTGCTATTTTAAAATAATACGTTAACAAGAGGTTTGAAGATTAATTCCGTTATCTAGAGTAAAGTGGGACTGTGGCTTTAGGCTAACATTTTTGGCTAGGATACTGGTGATTTTTTTGAATCTTTGCAGTCAGTGACTTGATTATTCCACTATGCATTAATAGATGCCAGATTCATCGTCTGTCTTCTGTGCTTTACTTGATTTCCAGGAAGGTTTTTTTTTTTCTCATTTCTGTCCTATGTGATATCTCCATAGATTTTTAATTTATTCTAACTTTATTTATCTAGATTATATTTTAACCTTTTTTGCAGTTGATTTCTCTGCCAGGAGGTTACAATAGAATGATTGGATATCTTTCATCGCTTTCCTTCCAGTTTGCTTGTTTCAATTATTTCCTCACTTTTCCTATTTCAGGTATTTTCTTAAAGCCCAATTGCCTAGGACTTCATCTCCCTTTGGCTTAGCCTCTGTATGTTTTCTGGCTTTTGTATGTATGATTATCCGGTATATGGTTTGTAAAGGCTGAAAATTTGGCTGCTTCTGAATTAGAATCTAGTGACTACATCCATAATTATACATGGATATTTGTTCTTACGATAAATTAATACCTTACGTGCATGTTTTCTAATGTTTATGCTATTATTTACCAGCACTATGTGTCCATATTTTTGTTTCAGCACTTGCAAACTTCGTAAACAAAGAGAAAACTGGAGGAGTTATCAGGGCCATTGCTGGAAAACAAGCTGAATTTGTTTCTGAGACCTCTGAAGCCAACATCATGGTTAAATGGTATAAAGATGGCAAAGAAATCACGGCCAGCAAGAAATTCACCATGGAAGATAAGGGGAAACTGCATAAGCTTGTGGCTTCAGCTGTGACAAAAGAAGATGAGGGAACATACACATGCAAAATTGGAGATGACACTCTTATTTTTGATTTAAAAGTCTCAGGTAATTTTCTGATCCAAGTATGGGATCAGAGTCTGTGTTAGGAACTCAGAACTTGATTCAAGTTACTTGTCTTGCCTTGTAGATTGCCAGGTCTTTGGACTAAGTTTTCACAGCACTATTTCAGAAACTCTGACCTCACTGTAGTCCCTTTGCAAATCCACAGTACAGGCAAATAATATAACCGTGCTGTTCTATGTTCAGGTCCACTCAAGGTTTTGCTAGGGTTGGAGTCCTGACTCAAACACTCCATGTAGTGAGCCGGCTGAAAGCTACATCTGGGCTTTTAGTTTAAGGATAGCCTCAGCATTTATATTATCCTTGAACATCCTGACTGAAGCAGTTGTAAAGTCTTGCCATGGAAGTCCTGTGTCCTCATTTGACAAGTCGGAGCTTGGAGATTTGGAGAGCTAAGCATCTCTTTTTGTTCCCAAAAGACGTTGTGATCTCTGAGATGTCTCCCCGAGGTGCTGTAAGCCCAGCCATTAGTTCATGGCATATACCCATCAGCATAAAGCACATGCTCGAGCACGCGCTTCTCACATCAAGCCCAGAAGAATAATGCTTTTCACTGATGCGTTCCAGTTCAGGATGGAGCTGGAGTATAAAATAACACAAGAAATTATCTGTGAAATTCAATATCTGTGAAATTCTGCTGACTCAATTTGCATAGCCTGGTGGGAAGCTTTCTCTTAAAGGTGGTTTTCTGGCTTGTGTCTTGAACCTAATTTTTCAACCCAGTCCTCAGTTATAAACTAAAACTCTAGTGAAAGCTTCTCATTTTGTATCCATGTGCTGCAGTGCAATGCAATTTAAGAGAAGTAACATCTCCCTGCTTGTGACCTGTAGCAGTACATCTGAGTTCCTGTGACACTGTCCATCAGCTAACTTAAAAACTTAGCAGAGCTGATAGATTTAGCACAGCACCGGGCTTGGGATTCATAGAGGGTTTACTGAGCTAGAGGGATTGCTTCCAGCTTACAGGTGGTGTTTGCTCAAGTATTCACTCTGCATCCTGCCCCCAGTTCTGTTTGCTGTTTTTTTCCAAAACAGACAAACAAACAAACAAAAAAAACCAGCAGCATCTGCAACGTATCTGCGTATCCCCACGAACTTTTTGATGAACAAGGAATGAGTTACAGCCTGTTAACAAAACCTTAGCTAGGGCAACTTCCAACTTGTTTCACATGTCACCACAAAATGTTTTCAGGTTGTTAATATGAAGTACCAAACAGTCATGATATGGTCTTTGGGCAGGAAAACAATCTGCCTTTATGGTATTGAGTTACCCCGACAGTTTTGAACAGCAGGACTCAGGAGGGAGCATCCTTCCTTGCTCGTATAGTTTTAAAAGAATAGATCACTCCTAATGATTACAGTTTTAAATGAAATATCTGTTTCCTGATGCCACAAACTTGTCTGTCATGGGTGTAGCATAGCAAGTGTCCTTGGTATATTTGGTGACTGAAAGCAACAGTTGCTGCTAGCAGAAATACAATACTGAGCCAAGATTGCTGGTAACTGACAGCCATCAGCTTGCTCCTCAGGCAGGGGCTGGCTTGATGGAACGAAGGCTATGAAATACCTGACGTGCTCATCAAACACTGCTTGTTAGCTTAGGGACACGGCGTATTGAGTAGGTTTGCTCACATTTTGCAAGCAAGGTGACTGTTTCCACTTAGTTGCCTTCATTTTAACATTAGAAATACAGAGAAATAATACAGAAATACAGAAAACTGAATTTATGTTAAAGAAAAAATGGTTGAAAAAATAAAAGGCTGTCAGTAACTTGAGGGCATCTCAGCTTGATTTAAAAGATCAAAGATTGCAAAGATTTTAAAATTTCATGTATTTGACTAAAACACACTGAATATTATTTGTATACATTTATAAAAAAAAATTGTATACATTTATAAAATATTTATCAATACCCGGCTTCCAAACTGGAGACCATTGTGTACTAACTCTCTTAAAACTTGAGCAATGAGTTCCCCAGTACAGATAACTCTGCTGTATCTCTGTGGGAGGACTTTTCTGACTTGTAAGGGCACCTTATTGCTGTGTCTGTTAACGCTCTGCCCTAGTTAAATTGCAGTATTACCATGCACACATCTGTACCTTTATACCTCCAGAGATGAAACTTCATCACCCAAGTGTGACTAGCAATAACAATCAGTTGTAACTATATCTTAACATTGTGCTGAATAATACTGAATAAAGGCATAAACTGATTTCTCCTTTTCTTGTCAGATGAAGCTGTTAATTTTGTCAACAAGCCCAAAACAACTCCAGAAATATCAGTCAGTCCTTCTGAAAACCTTGAGCTTGTGTGTGAGGTGTCGGCTGCAAGTGGAACTGTCATATGGAAGAAGGATCAAACTGAGGTGAAGCAGGACCAGAGGACAACAATCATCTCTCAGGGGACACACCGCAAGCTCATCATCAAAAATGTGACACTGCAAGACCAAGGGAGCTATACCTGTGAAACAAAGAACGACAAAGTAACATTCCAAGTCAAAGTCAGAGGTGAGAAAATGCCCAAAATTCCAAAGATCAAGGAATACTCAGAATAATACTCCGAATAAAGATAAAAAAATACTTGGAAACAAGGAATACATTTGGAATAATATCTGACAGTTGGAGAATGATCTTAAAACCTCTCTGGGTACAATATTTCAGCTGTAGGACTTGATGTGCAGTCAAGTATCACAGTTTTTTACACACACTTTTAGTTGTAACTTCAAGAAATGATAGGCAAGGAGGTTACTTCTGCACCTCTCGCAGTCAGCTGGTGTGTCTGCAGAAACACTCATGCAGAATTACAGTGCAAGGTGATAGCAGAGGTGCAGGGGTAAATAAAAGGGAAGGGGGGGGTGTTGAAGAGCACTGATTAGATGGAGAATTGCTAAATTTAAGTGACTCAGATAGGTGAAAAAAACATGGGTGATTCCTAGATATGAGGGCTGTTCCTTTCTTATTCGCTGGAAGCTGAGAGAAATACCAGAAGAGAAAAAGAGGAGGGTTCAGGCAGTGCATATTGGTGCCTCAGGTCCAACTCTGTGCTTGAATTTTTTAACATTGTCCCACAGTTCCCACACACCCATCATTTACCAGTGGAAAAGCAGAGAAGGTGCTTTCCTGCCCTAATGGGCCAGCACTTGCTCTGTTAGGGGCAAGTACAGTGAAATAGGGGGAACTTGAATAAGCACTGGAGAAGACTACTGCAAAAAAACTGTGTGACTATTGTGGTATTCTTGCAGAGAAAGATGTGTTTACAAACAAGGACAAGGTACAAAAGGAGGTGAAGGCTGCACTGACACAAAATGCCACACTGAGCTGCGAGGTGGCCCAGGAGAAGACCGACGTGAAATGGTACAAGGAGGGGAAGCTGATCACGTCGAGCAAGAAGTTCAAGGTGGAGTCAGAGGGCAAATCTCGTCGGCTGGTGGTGAGTGAGGTGGAGAAGAAAGATGCTGGGGAATACACCTGTGAGGCTGCTGGCCAGAAACTGACCTTCAAGATTGTTGTCACAGGTAGGAGAGATGTTTCTTATCACGGAATGGCCCATGAGTCTGCTTTGGTACAGACCAGAATAAATCACTTTCTATGCTCCAGTGACTGGGTAGCATAGATCTTCACTGAGGTAGTGACAGAGATCAGGCAATCAGCTGGTGTGCATTCACTGTCACACAGACACTTATAGCTTGGTGTCCTCATCTGTAACCTGAATCTCACTTAACCAACCTTGCTGTTTTCTGACTACCTGGTAAAGGAAAAGCAAACAATGATATGTGCTGTTGTGATTTATGGGGATGAAGGTAGGGCCAGCTCCCACATCTGTTGGAAAATAGATCTGGAAGCCGGTTCAAGAAGACACCTAGAATGGACAAGGCTTATGTATGAGTAACAGAATCACACAGAATCACAGAATCACAGAATTTTCTAGGTTGGAAGAGACCTCAAGGTCATCGAGTCCAACCTCCAACCTAACGCTAACAGCCCTCCACTAAACCATATCCCTAAGCTCTACATCTAAACGTCTTTTGAAGACTTCCAAGGATGGTGACTCCACCACTTCCCTGGGCAGCCTGTTCCAGTGCCTCACAACCCTTTTAGTGAAGAAGTTCTTCCTAACATCTAGCCTAAAACTCCCCTGGCTCAACTTAAACCCATTCCCCCTCGTCCTGTCACCAGGCACGTGGGAGAACAGGCCAACCCCCACCTCGCTACAGCAAAGATGTAACAGTGTAACAGTGTAACAGTGGCAGATAAGATCAGATAACTACGTGTGCATTACATTATGGAGCAACAAGACAGATATCCTATGCATCCACTGAGATAGGAAGAACCTGAACTCTTAAGGCATTGCAACATTTTGCTCAGCAACAGTGTTGTGTTGCCCTCAGACTGTACACGGGGTCTGAGGTGTATCTCAACTGAGTGTGGGGACCATTCTGAAATGACAGAGCTGTGTGAAACTTTCCTAAGCAGGATTTTGTATTAAGTTGTGAAAACTATGGACAGCACGAACATACCTGTGCATTTTAATTTGCGTCTCCCACTCTACAGAAGTAGAAGAAGGTTTTATCAACAAGGACAAAGTGCAGAAGGAGGTGGAAGCTGCACTAACAGAAAATGCCACGCTGAGCTGTGAGGTGGCCCAGGAGAAGACCGACGTGAAATGGTACAAAGAGGGGAAGCTGATCACGTCGAGCAAGAAGTTCAAGGTGGAGTCGGAGGGCAAATCTCGTCGGCTGGTGGTGAATCAGTTGGAGAAGAAAGATGCTGGGGAATACACCTGTGAGGCTGCTGGCCAGAAACTGAACTTCAAAATTGTGGTCACAGGTAAGGGAAGATACTTTGTCCCATCCTTCCTATTTCTAGAACATTTACAAAAATGATTATTATTCTGTAAGTGTTTTTTCCAGTGACACTTCAAATTTTTGGAGAATGTCATGGGGATGACTTAGCTCTGATAGGGAAAAGGAAGAAATTGTTCCAGGTACAGTTCTGAGGCAGCTCCATCCTTTAAAAAGTTTAGGTGTTTGCCTTCACTGTGGGAATGGGGCCATAAAAAGGAAGGTTCTGATTGCACCTCTCCATCGCCGCGTGTTGGTGCATGCAGAACAACCGAGGACATTTCAGAGCAGGGGCACAATGGTGAGCAGTAGGGTGCTTGCCCCATGTCTGCACATTTTTTGTTTGTCTTGGAAGGGCTCGTTTCAGCCTGTGGGGAGAACAGGACAGGAAGGCTTTGTGCAAGTTCAGGTCTCTAAGGCATTGGGTAAATGGAACTGAGGGAAGAAAGTGGCAGGGAGAGTCATTCAAGGTGCATTATGTACTGGGGCTCCATAGTGGGGGAAAGGATTCTATTTTCCAGTTGTCTCTCTGCCTCCTGCTCCTCTTTCAAGTGGTCTAACTAATCTCTCTCTCTCTCCCCATCTCCTCCCAGAGCCAGAAGCTGTATTTACAAACAAGGAGAAGGTGCAGAAGGAGGTGAAAGCTGCACTGACACAAAATGCCATGCTGAGCTGTGAGGTGGCCCAGGAGAAGACCGACGTGAAATGGTACAAGGAAGGGAAACTGATCACCTCGAGCAAGAAGTTTAAGGTGGAGTCGGAGGGCAAATCTCGTCGGCTGGTGGTGAGTGAGTTGGAGAAGAAAGATGCTGGGGAGTACACCTGTGAGGCAGCTGGCCAGAAACTGACCTTCAAGATTGTTGTCACAGGTATGAGAAACCCACCGTTTTGGGTGATATTTCATTGCCTTTTCTTTGTGTCTAGGTGTTCTCTCCTGTTCTCTCAGTCCAAAAATACTGTTAGGCTGCCTTTCGGTGTTGGCCTAAGCTACCATTTCAGTGAGGTTGTGTCAAACTTGGCAGGTCTACTGATTGCATGCAGGTATCTTGTTATCAGCCACTCGACTTCCTCTGCCTCCTTAGGGTCAGATACTGAATCTAGAGTTTTTTGCTAGGGGGCACTGTACTAAAGGACCTCTTCCAGTTTGGTATTCCTTCCCTTATTTTTGCCATTAATCCATGAAAGTAACTGTTTCTCTCCTCTTCAGTTCATCTTTTCTCTGCACAACATCCTGTCTACCAAAACAGAGAATTTCTTTGATTATTCCACTGTCTGGCTGTGCAAACACATACTTGTACACTTCCTCATGACTCTACCATGAAACAGTTTTGTGGATGCTGAACAGAAGTGGGTACAGATACGTGCAACTTGAGTTATGAGTTGTTTTTAACAACCTTTCATCCAGTTCTTCCCTTACCAATTTCTTCAACATCAGCTGCTTTTGGATACCTGAATGGGATTTATGCAGTTATGAGAACTGTGCAACACTGGTCTACCAATCAATATTGCAACAGTAGCATTTACAACACCCTACTTTATTGTGGCTGCATCAAGTTTTGGAAGTTGATTGTAGCATACTGCCCTAAAAATTTTCAATCTGATGCATTGCATTTGTCTGTGGTCTGTTGAATCCAAAGGAGATGACTGTTCCTTCCAAGTTTTACATCTGTAATGACCAGTCGTGAGTCCAGTAATGTGTATTTCTATTTGCTTTTTTTTTTTTTTTTCCTGTAGCAATGTGATTTGGAGTCTGAGGATTTAGCACTGAAGCAGTTCTCTTGTTCTAACTGCAGTATGGATTTCTTTGGTATCAGTAAATTTTGTGAGAGGTCTGACTGTTTCTGAATTGGCTGATAAGAAGGGCTTTTGTTTTGTTTTATTGGTTGTAGTTATACTCTGCTGTCTCTGCTCATAAGTCAGATGGCTCTCTGTTAACTTTATGGTTTTTGTTTCATATTCTGAGCTGATCAGAACAAGGAATCCATTCTCTCTCTTTTTCTCTTTCTCTCTTTCTTTCTCTCCTTCTCTGTTTCTTTCTCTGTTTCTTTCTCTCTCTCTCTTTCTCTCTTTCTTTCTCTCTCTCTCTCTCTCTTTCTCTCTCTCTTTCTTTCTCTCTTTCTCTTTCTTTCTCTCTTTCTCTTTCTTTCTCTCTTTCTCTTTCTTTCTCTCTTTCTCTTTCTTTCTCTCTTTCTTTCTCTCTCTCTCTTTCCAAATTTCCTTCTTTCTTTATTTCCGAATTTCTTTTTTTCTGAATTTCTTTCTGAATTTCTTTCTTTCTTTCTGAATTTCTTTCTTTCTTTCTGAATTTCTTTCTTTCCGAATTTCTTTCGGCATTGAACATACTGGACCTTAATCCTGGCTGAGGTCTGGCATTTTATCAGCTACGTAGAGGAGCAACTGCACTCTGAGTCTACTGACTTTCCTGCTTGCACATATGTTGGAGACCTGAAGTCCTTGCAGGGCATAGCTTGCGTTCTGTTCCCTTGTAAAGGTTGCAGTCTTTCTGCTCTCCCTGTCCTGGGGCATCCCACTCCCAGGAGTCTTCAGCGTGCAATGTACAACTGCTCCTATAGCACAAAGCTTTGCTGCTGCCCTGTCAGCCATCAGCTGTTACTCTCCCCACACCTCATGGTGTACATAGGGTATGATTTGAGGGCCTTGGGATCTTTATCACGAGCTGTATAGCTCATGCTTTTGGCTCAGGAAATTGCCAGTTTCAGTGGAGGATGGATTACAGTAAGGCTAGGTTTGAGAGACATCTGTCACACAACATGGACATTGATGGAAAGACCGTGGCATGGATTGGAATAAACCAAGTTCATCCTCAGCTGCTGAAGCCAGCTCATACATTACTGCATGGGTGAAGATAGGAAACGCAGAAATGTAAGGCTTTTACACTTGAATTTCACTAGCTGAGGGCTATTCTTAGCTGTTTGCCTCAGAAACCAAGGGATTTCAGTTCTCTTTCAAACTGGGTGACTTCATGGCGGCACAAGGTAATTTAACACCTTTCCCTCTCTGTCGTAAGTGGAGAGCGCTTGCCTAGCTACTGTTGCTGTATTTCTCATGTGTACCACTGTAACGTGACGTGCAAGCCCAGCACTCACTGGAAAATGATCTAGTGTGAAAGTCAGGAAGGGATTACGAGTACTCTTTGAGTGGTTGGCTCTTTCGCTGCAGAAGTCCTCGTCTTACTAGATTATCCCAAAGTGCAATGGCTTTCTGAATCTTAATTTATCCTCTTACCACTGCATTCAGAAAGCTTTTCAGGGTTCCTATATTCCAGGGTTCCACTGGTAGCACAAACTCATCCATTTTAAGGACAGCCTGAAGTTTAGATTCTTAGTGTTGAATATTGGAATGCAGCTATGGCCCTTTAGCTTATCATAAAAAAACACACAAAGTGCTGCACACGTTAGAGAATGAGATAAAAGTGTAGTAGAAAGAGTTGGTTCTGCAATCTCATTATGTCAAGATTCATGATATACAGTGAAATCTTTATCAAAAGGATACACGATATCCTTTTGATGCCCACTCCATTTGTTGAGACAGAGGTTCCAAAGGGAACTGTGGAAGAAAGTGTCTTTAAACAATTCATTTTTCCTGTCTTAATTATTGAGAGAAGATTCCCTCAGTCAGTTTTCAGAAAAGTCAGAGGTTTCCAAGTACAGAAAATTATATTTTATGCATAAAACTGAGCTATGAAAATTAACTTAAGCCAAGTACTTTTCTATATTAAGAACTGTATCTTTATAATTTCCTTGGAATTAAGTTAAAAGATATTTTCTGAAAAATACCCAGTCTTAACCTGACATACTCAGATGCTGGTAAATTCCTGTAAATAATGTGATAGTGAAGTCTGCGATTCATAATTGGGTTGTATTTGGCTAAACTCAAATGTAGACTGTAGCAATATGAAAAAAATACAAAGGTAAAGATTTATCTTTGTCTTCATTAGAAGAAATTTGAAAATGAGGAGTTCCAGCTGTTTGAAAAGAATAGTTAGAGAGACAGAATGATTATGAGGACTGTCTGTAGAGTTTGTATTATAATGTATGATAAACACATCTGTAAAGCAATGTTCCTTACAAGAAATTGTCCTATACAATGTGTATACAAAATATGTATAATATCTTCCAGTCACAAGCTATTTGTATCTTACATATATTTTCTCTAACATTTCCAAATACCAGAGCCAGAAGCTGTATTCACAAACAAGGAGAAGGTGCAGAAGGAGGTGAAAGCTGCACTGACACAAAATGCCATGCTGAGCTGCGAGGTGGCCCAGGAGAAGACCGACGTGAAATGGTACAAGGAGGGGAAGCTGATCACCTCAAACAAAAAGTTTAAGGTGGAGTCGGAGGGCAAATCTCGTCGGCTGGTGGTGAGTGAGGTGGAGAAGAAAGATGCTGGGGAGTACACCTGCGAGGCTGCTGGCCAGAAACTGACCTTCAAGATTGTTGTCACAGGTAGGAGAGAGATTCTCTCAGTACTGTTTCCTATCGTGATTAATTGCTGCCTTCAACATATTCTGAGTTTATATGCACTCTGCAGCTTTATTTTATTTGTCATTCTACAAAACTGAGTTTGATTCACAGTGTGGTAGATGCATCTTACCTCTATCTGTTCCCAAGATGGACATAAGATTTGGTTCAGATGCCTTCATGTAGGCTTCCAGTTATTCCTGAAACGTTCTGGAGATCCCTGGCTGACATCCAGCTGCCCTACTAGAAATGGGCAGCTTTCCCGAGAGTCCCTGGTGTATCTCCCAGCCTCATGAAGACATCTTGGGTGAACAGGGTGTGTCAAATTGCCCAAGACACTTGTATGTGGGCAACTGAAATGTGGTCCTAATCAGTGCAGTCTGTGAAGTGACCATTGACAGGGTGACCCCTGACTACAGCAGGGTTTCCAGTAGCACATTCTCACTGGGAAATCTAAGTTTAGGTGCCTTAATCTGGGAGCTGAGACCAGTTCTACCTCCTGGGTAGCTAAAGTTGAGTGAATCTCTGTCATGATGTCAGATTCCTAACTGCTGAGAATCATCAGTGGCTTCTGGGGCTCGGTAACATAAACTTTTTTTTTCACTCTTGAAGATTCTCTCCACAGCTGAGATTGGTTTGCAGGTATGCACTAAAAGATGCAGTATTCCTGCTGACAAGGGCTGAAACAAGCATGTCATTAGAGGTCAAATAAATACTGGTTGTGCATATTATTTTAATATGAGTATATTTTTTGTGTACAAAATATTTCAATTACCACAGATTTTAGAAGGAATTATTCCTGATACCTAGATATCACAGAGCACATCATGTTCATAATTGCTGTTTGCTGTTGGCTTCCAATTTCTAATTAATGTAACCATGCAAATACTATACTCATTTAAAAACAGATTTTGCAGAAACAAGTTTATTCATAGCTCCATGAACCACATAGAAATGGAGTTAAGAAGGATTTCAGTAGGTCAACCTAATGCATCCCTCTCTGCTGCATGACAGTAGCTAGATTTCCATCCAGATACCCAAGGGGGTTGCAAGTGGCTCATTTAGGGACAGCTCTGTGCTTAAGTTAGGAAAATATTTGATTAAAAACCTTACTTGCTTTAAAACTTTATAAGGTATGAAGAATATATGGTTTTAGTAGTCCACTAGTTGTCCAGAGAAGGAAGTGTTAGGTTGTTAACTTATAGAAATAACATTTTAAAACTGGATCATGTTCATTCACTTTAGCAGGTATGGAATTATTCTAAAATGACAAAGATGCATTAAGTTGTTGTAAGCTGAATTTTGCATTTTGTTATGAACATTTTGGACAGCGTGACTGTATCTTTGCATTTTAAATTGTCTCCCTCTATAGAAGCAGAGGATGCTTTTGTGAACAAAGAGAAGGTACAGAAGGAGGTGAAGGCAGTCATGAAGGAGAATGCCACACTGAGCTGCGAGGTGGCCCAGGAGAAGACCGACGTGAAATGGTATAAGGAGGGGAAGCTGATCACCTCAAGCAAGAAGTTCAAGGTGGAGTCAGAGGGCAAATCTCGTCGGCTGGTGGTGAGTGAGGTGGAGAAGAAAGATACTGGGGAATACACCTGTGAGGCTGCTGGCCAGAAACTGACCTTCAAGATTGATGTCACAGGTGAGAGATTACCTATTTACATTTATTTATTTATTTTGGTCATAACTTTTAAGACAGTTCCCTAGTGTTTTGATTCCAGAATTCCAGCGATTTATTTCCAGCATTGACCTATGTGGTTCTGCAACAGAACGCATATCGTTATTCTTAAAAATTGATGTGCATGTGCTTGGACACTTTAGGAAAGAGAGAAATCCATGCATGTCAGTATTCTTTCTCAGAGACTGACCAAGAATAGTTATTAAGAAATAGGATTTAAGAACAAGACGAACATACAACAGTCCTTCCACACTTTAGCAATCTCTAATTCCAGTCTAAGAATCTGTAGTTTCTGTCTCTACTGGGACAGAGCTCGCTTCTACCATATCTATACAAGACATGGCTTTGCTGAAAGATTTTACCAATATGGCCTTGTGAGGAATTGAGGAACACGCTTTGAATGTAAGTTCAGAACAATATCCAGCAGTTTGTGTAAGCAACTCTATCATCAATACATACCCTTCTATTCTTGCTGCTAGTTATTTTTGTTGCAAACAGTACCCCATACTTCGTTTGTCATGATATATAAATCTTCCTTCAGTCTTGTTTGAAAGAGTTGAGGGAGGACTACCTAGTTTTGATGTAGTCATTTCTTAACTGTGCACAGAAAGAAAACTCTAAAGATGCATGCAATGAAAACTAAAACAGACAAAACTACCAGAAGTTTACGTGAAACAATAGAATTGGATTTGGTGCAAAGACCTGCTGTTTTTTCTTTCAGAGGATTCACACTAGAATCTAACAGTGTCATCTTTGAAGTGTGTGCATCTACACAGCCCAATGCACCACTCACACCTCAAAGCTCTTTATTTTGGACTCAACTGAGAATGTGGTTATTTATCTTCTGCACTGGAGGTGGTTTGTGGCTGGCCTCCTCCCAGTGTGGTCTGAGCAAAAGCATGACATTACAGCATTGAGATTCATGTGACTGCCAGTTGTGGGTCTCACTGAGATACAAGCTGATTGGATTTCACTCTGCTTGCTCTGCTGTGTGTGTGTTCTGTGGTATATATTACTGGGGAGTGACCCTACAAGGAAATTAGAGACAAATGTGCCTCGTTCTGGTTTGAGAGATGGCAACTCTCCTTTGTGCTATAAAAAATACAGTAATACTTATTTCATGATTCAGTTATATGACTTTACTATAGCTCTATGCCATTTGTAGGAATGGTACAGGGTAAAACCAAACCATTATTTTACTTCAAACAATGAATGTCATTGATAGCAGTAGCTGTTCGAGGAAAAAATGTAGTAGATTATTAGTTTCTGCCTTTCAGTTTCATTTACAAAGGGTCTTATTACACTGTTTGAAAGAAGAACTCTTCTTAGCTCCCTGTGGAAAGATTTTATAATCTGGACTGGGAGAACTTTATCCTCTATTGGATGCAACAAGGCACTGAAGGGCTTTCAGAAGCTGTTTGTGCTTATGACTTAGCCAAAAGGTCTATCTCTGAGGAAAGCTGTTGACAGCAATAATGGAGGGTTGCATGACAAGCTATTTGTATCTTATATATGTTTTCCCTAACATTTCCCAATTCCAGAGCCAGAAGTTGTATTCACAAACAAGGAGAAGGTGCAGAAGGAGGTGAAAGCTGCACTAACAGAAAATGCCACGCTGAGCTGTGAGGTGGCCCAGGAGAAGACCGACGTGAAATGGTACAAGGAGGGGAAGCTGATCACCTCAAGCAAGAAGTTCAAGGTGGAGTCGGAGGGCAAATCTCGTCGGCTGGTGGTGAATCAGGTGGAGAAGAAAGATGCTGGGGAGTATACCTGTGAGGCTGCTGGCCAGAAACTGAACTTCAAAATTGTGGTCACAGGTGAGAGAAGACACTTTGTCCCATCCTTCCTATTTCTAGAACATTTACAAAAATGATTATTATTCTGTAAGAGTTTTTCCAATGACACTTCAGATTTTTGGAGAATGTCATGGGGATGACTTAGCTCTGATGGGGAAAAGCAAGAAAGTGTTCCAAGTACAGTTCTGAGGCAGCTCCATCCTTTAAAAAATTCAAGAGTTTCTCTTCACTGTGGCAACAGGGCCATAAAAAGGAAGGTTCTGATTGCACCTCTCCATCGCCGTGTCTTGGTGCAAGTGGAACAACTCTGCGGTGCAGCTAATTCCCAGAACGTTTCAGAGCAGGGACACAGTGGTAGCAATAGGGTGTCTGGCCCACATCTGCACACTTTTTGTTTGTCTTGGAAGGGCTCGTTTCAGCCTGTGGGGAGAACATTACATGAAAGCTTTGTGCAAGTTCAGGTCTCTAAGGCATCAAGTAAATGGCAACTGAAGGAAGAAAGTGGCACAGGGTGTCATTCAAGATGCATTGCTGTGATGGGCCTCCATAGTGGGGGAATGGATTCAGTTTTCCAGCTCCCTCTCTGCCTCCAGATTCTCTTTCAAGTGGCCTGACTAGTGTCTCTCTCTCCCCATCTACCCCCAGAGCCAGAAGCTGTATTCACAAACAAGGACAAAGTGCAGAAGGAGGTGAAAGCTGCACTGACACAAAATGCCACGCTGAGCTGTGAGGTGGCCCAGGAGAAGACCGACGTGAAATGGTACAAGGAGGGGAAGCTGATCACCTCGAGCAAGAAGTTTAAGGTGGAGTCGGAGGGCAAATCTCGTCGGCTGGTGGTGAGTGAGTTGGAGAAGAAAGATGCTGGGGAATACACCTGTGAGGCTGCTGGCCAGAAACTGAACTTCAAGATTCATGTTACAGGTGAGTAAGTGTTTCATCTGTTTTACATCCCCCCCAAAACTGAAGGAAAGACAAGTTGCATAGCTTGACAAATTCCACCTCAGCAGTCAGTTGATGGAGTATTTAAATTTTGCTGTTCAACTCATGTCCATTCACGCTGTTAGGTCTGTCTGCTTCTTTGAAAGCGGAGAACTTAGAGGATTTCTGTAGACTAAGCCCAGGATGTCTGTTAATCTAATGGAGATTCAGAGATAACAAAATAAGAATTCAATATTTGCAGGAGAAATTAAAGGATATAGAAAATCTTCGGATCACAAGAATTCTCTTCTCAATACTTCTTCCTGAAATAAAGTGTCTTTTTTACTGTGGAGTCTTAGAGCCAGTATTTGGTCACAATGATGGAGGAAGGCATGAATTAGTGGTTTTCTGTAAATTTAAAAAATTACAATTTAAATGGAATTCACATTTTTTTTCTTCTCTGGATCAGGTAAGAGAGAAATGTTTAAAAAAAATGGGGCTTTTCTTTACAGAAATGGAGAAAAGTAAACTTTTAATATGTAACAAAGGCTTATACGAAACATGTGGAAAGATTTTTTACCAGGGCATGTATTGACAAGACAAGGGGCAGTGGTTATAAACTGAAAGAGGGTAGATTTAGATTGGATATAAGGAAGAAATTCTTTATGACGAGTGTGGTCAGATGCTAGAACAGGTTGCCCAGAGAAATTGCATGTGCACCATCATTGGAAGTGTTCAAAGTCAGGTTGGACAGGGCTTTGAGCAATCAGATCTAGTGAAATATGGTCCTGGACATGCCAAGGGGATGAGACTAGATGATCTTTAAATGTTCCTTCCAACCCAATCCATTCTCTGATTCTACAGAGGAAACCTTTTTATTATCGCTTCTGCCATACTAGAACCATTCTCAGAAGTGGTAGGTGAGGAAAACAAGTTTCTTCAACATGACATGAGCAAGAATGGGATTTAACCCTGACATACCTTGGTCATATCCTGATGAATTTAAAGCAAATTGAAGAGTTCATGTATTAGATTGCATTTTGATTCTGGCACCGTGCAGTGCTAAGCAAATACCATGGGGGCTAGCTAGTTTAAATTCATTAGAGAAACATAGTTCTGGGTTGACACATCTTTGAAACACTGGGCAAATAAAGGTAATAAACACAGAATGTACTCACAAAGATTGCTTCTCAAGCCTACCTTTGCTTTTGCTGTCAAAGTAAATTACAACTCTCAGCTTGTTTGGACAATTTAATTTCTGTCCACTTATACAAACTTCTTAACAGCTCTGTGCACTGGTGCTCTGCTGGACATTGAGGAAATGTGAATTTTTCTGCATATTTTGGAGAATTATGGTAGTAGAAATGAAAGCAGGTTTCAGGCCATCTAAATTGAAGGAGTCCTTCACTGGCACTTGATCTAATTCAGATGTTAACATTCAGCTGATAGCACTGGAAGGCAATCTGGGTGGGAATGCCATCCTCTCAGCACCACAGTCCAAAGACTGATGTGAGCATTTGGGAAGGGCTGTATAGAAGAGGTTCACTTTTTGAATCTGCTGCTTTACCCTCAATTCCAGAAGTGGAGGATGGTTTTATCAACAAGGAGAAGGTGCAGAAAGAGGTAAAAGCTGCACTGACAGAAAATGCCATGCTGAGCTGCGAGGTGGCCCAGGAGAAGACTGACGTGAAATGGTACAAGGAGGGGAAGCTGATCACCTCGAGCAAGAAGTTTAAGGTGGAGTCGGAGGGCAAATCTCGTCGGCTGGTGGTGAGTGAGGTGGAGAAGAAAGATGCTGGGGAATACACCTGTGAGGCTGCTGGCCAGAAACTGAACTTCAAGATTCAAGTTACAGGTGAGAGAAAATAATTTGCTCCTTCCTTCCTATTTCTAGGATATTTAGAAAAATGATTATTATTTTGTAAGAGTTCTTATTATGCTTCAAATTTTTCAAGTTTGCTTCTTTTTCAAGTATGCACTTTTTTGCTCTTTTTTTTTTTTTCTTATTTTTTTTCCAAGTTTTTCCTATTATGCTTATTCCTTCGGGGGAGGTTTAGGGAAGATATTAGGATAAATTTCTGTACTGAAGGGATTGTGCAGTACTGGAATAGGTTGGCCAGGGAAGTGGTTGAGTCACCATCCCTGGAGGTCTTCAAGAAATGTGTTGATGTAGAACTTAGTAGCATGGTTTAGTGGTGGACTTTAGTACTAGGTTCAAGGTTGAACTAGATGATCTCAGAGGTCTTTTCCAACCTGAATGATTCTATGATTCTGTGATAAATGACAGCTTGGGGGAGAAAGTAGCATGGAGTGTCATTCAAGATGCATTGCCCTTCTGGGGCTTCAGAGTGGGAGAATGGACTCAGTTTTCTGACTCAGTCTGCCTACTGCTCCTCTTGCAAGTGCCTGACTAAGATGTCTCCTGGAGAACAGGGGTATTTCACAATTTGGATGCAATAATGTGAGATGGGCTAGGCTTTCCTAAAGGTCACATAGGAAGTAAGGATACAGTCTTGACCATGGATGTCCTGGTCAAGCACGCTTCACACTGGACAAAATGATCTGGTGCTGCTCGGACAGCAGAGGCAGTCGGAACCAGAGAAATCAACAAATGGGGCTCTGACACAGCATGGTGCAGTTTCTGCCGCTAGGAATTTATCAGTTTGCACTCAACTTCAACCAAAATATTTCCTGCCTTAACTGGGCCCTGCAATAGAGTGATGATGATCCATCAGGTGATCTCTTAGCTTGCTGCACTGAGACACTAATCTTTCTGTGATTTGTCATGAAGCAACTAAAAGCTTCTTTGAAAAACTAAACAACAAAGCAAGCAAACAACAAGAAAAAAAAACACCCACCCCACATGGAACAGTTTGCATGTTCCTCCAGTAGCTTTAGATGTGTACTGTCAAGTCAAAGAGATGGTTTCCAGCATTCTCTGTAAGCCCAAAGGGGACTGGGCAACTTCATATTTTGTAAATGCTGAATCTTTCTCTCTTTTCAGAGCCAGAAGTTGTATTTACAAACAAGGAGAAGGTGCAGAAGGAGGTGAAAGCTGCACTAACAGAAAATGCCACGCTGAACTGTGAGGTGGCCCAGGAGAAGACCGACGTGAAATGGTACAAGGAGGGGAAGCTGATCACGTCGAGCAAGAAGTTCAAGGTGGAGTCAGAAGGCAAATCTCGTCGGCTGGTGGTGAATCAGGTGGAGAAAAAAGATGCTGGGGAATACACCTGTGAGGCTGCTGGCCAGAAACTGACCTTCAAGATTGATGTCACAGGTAAGACAGACATTGTCTGAATTACAGTGGAGGACAATAAAATAAAAAGTGTAGTAATTATCACAGAGTGGTCCAGTTGCAATAGACTCTGTTCAGGGTTTGCCTGTATCTGATTTTCTTGTGACCAATTGCCTGTATTTGTAGGACCTGAAACATTTGGCTTTAGCTTGGCACAATGTGGCCTATCTCATTTTTTGTCTGTCTTCCCTAGTTTCCATATTGCAATTTGCTTCCACAGAAGGGTAGATATTGTCTAGTGAAGGTAATCAGTTTTGTTATAAGTGACAACCTGAATATTTACCAGCCTGTGCACATAAATCTGTAAGATGACTTCATTTTAATCTCTCTGTGAATAATTTCTTCCTTTTCTGCTCTCAGAGCCCAAACCTGCATTTATAAACCAGGAAAAGGTACAGAAGGAGGTAAATGCCGTCTTGACTGAAAGCGCCGTTCTGAGCTGTGAGGTAGCAGAAGATGCAACTGAAGTAAAATGGTACAAGGATGGCAGACTGCTTGTTTCCTCCAGGAAGTTCAAAATAGAAACTGTGGGTAAAACCCGTCGTCTGGTTGTAGAGCAGCTGGAAAAGAAAGATGCTGGAGAATACGTCTGTGAGGCTGCTGGCCAAAAGCTGACCTTCAAGTTGGAACCAACTGGTGAGTGTTCACTTTGGAGGCACTAAGCAGCATTCTGTGTGGCTTAGAGGAAAACTGGATGTTATCTACCCACCCAGTGGCCATGTTGCAGCCATGATTTCCCCTGGAACAACATTATTGAACCACATCATGCATGAAATTGTCTTTGCATTGTTCAATATAGAGAAGAGGCCAAGAGAAAGGGAGTAAGCAGAAAAGAGACTAGACCATAAATTCAGATTTAGCATATTAATACTTCTTAACTAGATTTAGAATCCTAAAAATGGGAGAACACATATTATACAGGTCATTTTATCTCTAAGAAACAAGTTTTTATAGGTAGCAGGATGTGTATTTTCCTCTCCTTTCCTCTGCTTCTCTTCTAAGCAAAAGCTTAGGGTTACCTGACAGGTGATTTTCTTTCTTTCCACTCATCGAAAGATTATAGCAGCCACAAAGATTCAGCTGTATTCCCTGTGTTATTAGAGTTTATAGAGGAGCTGGTATGTGACTGTGAGTCATGAAGACAGAAATTGAAAATTGCTGTGTTTAAGGACTGGAGAATTAAGTTATTAGTTTTTCTATTTTAATGTCTTTCCTAGAACCAGAGGCTAAATTTGAAAATAAAGTTGTCCAGAAGGAGCCCCTCATTGTTCAAGAACATGAAAGCATCATTTTGACTACTTCAGTAACGCCTGAAACTGCTGTAGTAAAGTGGTTCAAAGATGGAGCAGAAATCAGGGCGAACAAGAAGTATGTGATCAAGAGCGAGGGGGCGTCCAGGACTCTGACAGTGAACCTGGCGGAGAGCACAGACACTGCTGTGTACACTTGCAAGACAAAAAGTGACAAGCAGGAATTCAAAGTACAGGTGAAAGGTGAGCAGATAGCAGCCTTCAAGTTGTATCCCTTCCTATCAGTTGTGTTTCTCTTGTGGGAGGATAAGGTGAAGATTTTGTACCTCTCTCAAAAATTGTTCCAACCTCTAGACTTGAATTGCTTTTGCAGCTACTGCGGCTTCCCTACCATGTGCCAATAAAGTCATTCCTGCCTTCAAAGACCAATTTTCATCCTTCAGTGGCCTCTTGGGCAACAAGGACACCTAAGATGGGTGCTTTTCCTGGCATTTGCTCTCCAATGTTATCACACCATTTCTGTCTCCTTCTATTCCAGTGGGTAGGGTATGGGCAGAGCCTTAGCTCTTCCTGACTGCTCACCAGTGTGACAAAGCTGATGCGTAGTTTTTATGCATAGTCAGGCAAATTAGGCTCTGATGTTTAGAACAAACAAACAATCAAAACTAAAACAACAACAAAAAACACAACCAATCAAACAATGAAACAATAAAAATACCCACTGTGGTCTCCTTAGGTTAAATAAGAAAGAAAGGCACAACACAAACACAATCATGTTTTAAAGTACAATTCTTGCTTTACAGAGTGATAATGCCAATATAATTTCATTTCAATGTAATCTCCACCTTTCATATATATTTTTATTAAGGTTGGCTAGAACAGGTTTCATAGAACAGATTTCTTAACTTTTCCTTTCTTGCCATTTTTTTCTTTCCTCTGCACCTCAGAAATCCCAGTGAAGTTTACCAAAAAGCTTGAAGCTGTTAATGCTGAGATTGGAGGCAGCGTGTCATTGACCTGTGAAGTGAGTCATGCCAGAGGGAAGGTGGTGTGGCGCAGGAATGGAGTTGAGATCAAGCCCAGCAAACGTTTCCAGATTCACGAGGAGGGTGTCAAACGAACCCTGACAATAACAGGGATCCGGGCTGAGGATGAGGGAGAGTACTTCTGTGAGTCCAGAGATGACAAGAGCAGCATTACCATCACCCCCAAAGGTAAGTCTCTAGAACTGAATGGTGACAATGTGGAAAGATCCTTGGCTTCCCTCCTCAGCTGCTACAACCCTGCAAAGCCAAGTTTATTCATGTGTTTATGCTGTTCCCTGTGTTAACAACAAAGTGCAAAACTCCACTATTTCTCTGAATGTCTGTGGAACCTCTGTTTGTGAAGAACATCATTGATGAGCTCAGGTCTCCTGATACGTGGGCAAATCAACCTTTATAATTTATTTGAGGCTGGAATTAAGTATCCCATATCTAAGACAGGATTTTTCCCCTCTTTGCCTCTTTCTTCTGGCATCTTTATACATAAAACCTATTCAGAGATGGTAAATATGATGGTCCATTTTTTATTACTGTAAGTAATGAACTTTGATGCTTCCAATGAAATCATTGAATCTGTTGGCTCTTTGAAGGTGCTTATGCCATGCCTCAGAGACATGCTCCTAAACATTTTCTTCCTATTCATCAGCTCCCAGAGTGGTGAAATTTGTTACGAGTCTCAACAGTGTGGTCTCTGAGGAAGGAAAAGAAGCTGTGTTCAAGTGCACCGTTTCTCCCAGTGATGCTGTAGTCACGTGGCTCAGGAATGGTGTCAAGATCGAAGCCAGCAAGAAGTATGTGATCTCACAGAAGGACACCAACCACAGTCTTACGATCACTGATCTGACTCTGGAAGATGCAGCTGAAATCTCTGCCAATGCAGAGGGTGTAGAAAGCACAGCCAATCTCAGAGTCCGAGGTAAGAGGCAATAATGCACCCTTGACAGGCTGTCACTGATGCTGTGGCCTTCCCTCTGACTGTGGGAGGGGATATCTGCTTTTGCTTCATTAAATAAGAATGCTCATAATTCATTGGGACTAGAGATAATTAAGACACCTTTTTAATTCTTTCTGAAAACATGTTTTCTGGATCCTATACATTCTTACTGTAATTTCCTCTCCTTTATCAGAGGCCTCAATCTCCTTCAAGAAGAAACTGGAGGCCCGAACAGTTGAAGAGAAGGATACAGTGACCTTGGAGGTAGAACTGACCAAGCCTGCAGAGGTGAAGTGGATGAGGAACAGCATTGTGTTGAAGCCCAGTGAAAAAATAGAGATCAAAGCTGAGGGAACAAAGCATATCTTGGTGGTTAAGGACATCTCCTTTGCAGACAGGGGCTTTTACTGCTGTGAGAGTCCTGATGACAAGACCCAAGCCAAGATCAACGTGGAAAGTAAGTTGAATGATTGCCAGGTCTGTAAATACTCTGGACAGGATTTGGATATGGATTCTGGTCTCTTCCATTATCATAATGGCCACTGCCACCAAACCTGACATGGGGACACAGCTGTGTGCTTGGCCACCAGTCAAACTTCTGAGATAATGTGGAAGAGAGGGCAGTAAGCAGAATGTGGCTGGCTGGTTCCTGTTGCCTTCATCTCATCCCATGAGCTTTCAGTCATGCTGCTGACTATGAAACCTGTTAGATGATTCTTCTTCTGAAACTTCTCACTCCGTGGTACACTCTGTTTTTTCATTTGCATGGCTTTTAGCAGACCATTCCCTTGTTCACCCATCCGTTGCCCTAATTCTTCTCTATAAAGCACCTCTTTCAGAACAACTCTTTATATTCAGTCAGGGTTAAAAAAAAGAAAAACAAAGAAAAAAACAACACAAGAGTAAATCTTCTGTCTGTGGGTGCTACCCTTTCAAGTAAGCTAATGGTATCTCAGCTGTAGCCCTGTACTTCTGTCCTTTTTCCTGCATCCTTTTGTCATGATTGTTACAGGATAGATGAAGATAGAATTTAAGCACTTAAGGACTACCTAATCTTGTCTGCAAAGCCCCTGCCACCAATTGGTGCTGTGTAGGTCATAAAAAATAGGCAAGGAAGGACTTGATAACAGACTTCAAGTACATAAAAGGCTGTTATAAAGTGGAAGGGAACAATCTGTTCTCCATGTGGAAATAATGGACTTCAACTGCAATGAAAAAGATCCAGGTTATACAATAAAAAAGCTTTTTAATAGTTGGATGACTGAATAGGTCATCTGGAGAGGTTTTGAGGCCTCCATCATGGGTTTAAGAAAAAGTTAGTGAAATACCTGTCTGGGATGACATAAAGAGCTGAGTGTGTCCTGAAGTGGCAGAGAAGGGCTAGACGATTTTTCTGGATATGTCCAGCCTTGCAGTTTTGTGATCTTCTGATGGTGGGAGTACAAACCTTTACACAAGATAAACCAGTTGATTATCTGTATTAGTTCAGATTTTTCTTTTTACAGCTTTCAGCAGCGCTGAAAGGGCTGGGTCTCACTCCTCTCTCCCAGCTGCTGTTGAGCAGCATTTTTTTTTCCCTTTCTTAACTCTGCTCTCACAAATGCACAAACAACATCACTGTGGCCAGTGGCGTGGCCCTTTGGAGCTGTCTGATACCGGCCCTTATCTAACATTGGGCAGCTGCTGGATTCTTCTCACAGAGGCCACCCCTGGAGCCCCCACTACCAAAACCTTGCCACATAAACCCAATACACCATTCTAGGATTTTGTGCATATTATTAACATCATGAAAAATTTCACCAGTAGTTCTTCCCACATATATACATATATATATATATTTTTTTTCCATTTTTTGATTGGAGAGGTTTAGGCTTGGAAATAGGTTGGGCATGGTGAAATCAGTAGCAACAACCCCACGGATTCTCATTTTTTTGAGGCTCTAATTTTTAACTTTGTCCTTCACTTCATGGTTCTGTGCAGCTGCATGTGCCTGTAGCTAAAGGCTGGATTTCCTCCCTGACACCTGCAATTTCCTGTCCCTCTCCAAGTTAGTCCACTTCAAATCTCCCTACTAATACAGATGTGTTTTTTTTCTGCCCCATCTGTGAGGCAGCAGCTTGAGAGGGCAAGATGAGGATTAGGGTTGTTTGCCTAAGAGCAGAGTGGGAATCAAATATATCAAAAATTAATGACAAACTGTCTCATACAGAGCGTTTGTCAAATCACTTTCATGCACTGTTAGGACAACTTCATCTTCAAAATCTGCCTGGCTGACAGTTGTCAAAACCCATTGCTTTAGTGTCACAAAATGTGGTGGTTATCACTTCTATAGGATGTTGCTCATCTTTTTTTCCAAAATGAGTGGCTCTGGGAAAAACAAACAAAAAAACCCACAGACATTAGACCAGCACCTGTTAGATTAATGTTGGATCCATTCAGCCTAAATCTAAATCTAATCCTCCTTCAGCTCCTTTTGTGTCCAGAGAACCAAGAAAAAAAAAAAAAAAAGTGTTTTAATAAATAAGAGTTTTAAGTTGTAGATGTATTGAATTACCTTCTGGAGTGTCTTTCTGAATATTCAAGGAACCACAGGTGACTACAATCCTGATTTAGATCTAGATTCAGGTTGACTGTCTCAGTTAAATTGGATGAACTGTCTCCAGAGAAGGTAGGGAAATACAGTACTTCCCTGGTCACCACGTGCTGGAAGAATGCAGGGCAGTGTGGGGCAGTTTGTTACTGCATCCTCTTTTACACGTTGTACTCTGAGGTGTTTTTTTCAAACTTTGGCTGAGTCAGTTTTCTTCCAGCAAGATGTTTCAACCACAGTTGGTTGTAGCTTCAGTTGCGTGAGTTTTTTAGATGCTGGCTGTTGTTATATCCAAGTGTTAATAAAAATAATGATGGAAAAATGTTTATACAGGAAAAAAATGGCTAGTCCTGATAGCTACCAACAGTGTTTTATAGTTTTGTGCAAGGTGTCTCATGCAAGCTTGCATGACTCTTGGTTTATAACCTTCCTGTTCTGACAGAGGGAGAATGCTGGTACCAGATAATTATTGGGTGTGCGCTTTGCAGATACCCAGCTGCACTCTCATCGCTTACACTTAGAGACGCTGTAAAAAAAAGATAGCTTCTCCGTTGATGAACTGAGATAGTTTCAATTAAGTGGCTGAAACTCAAGGTGAAAGATGAACCAGGATCCAAGATGAACCATGATGAAAACTGGAAATCAGATCATTGTCGTAGGGAATTCTTTTCGCATGTGATCATCCAAGCCTTAGTTATGATGTACAGCAGGAACGGGGCGGTGTACAGGAATCTCACTTGCATTTACTCCAGTCCAATCCAATCTATGGATTTACTCCAGTATAAACGATGCTTAATCAAAAGATCAGTGTCTGTTCTGATCTTAAGATGCCAGCAGATCCTAAAACCAACTGAGCTGCTCCAACCAATAGCCTATTTGGCTGAATATTTTATTTTGATAAATAAAACACTTCCAGGAGGAGACGTCTGAGGAAGAATAAAATAAAAATAAGTCATAAGTAAAGTGATGATCCTCCTTTTGATACACCTCTAAGTTTTCATCAGGGAAAAGCATAATTAGGTCAATTAATTATAGCATAAATTATCCTAAGAACAAGGGTATGAAATTTCAAATCTCTTGACATGAACTATTGTCTATTAAAATAAATTCTGTAGAAGTTTTGCCATTCCCCAGCTGTTTGCTGCTTTATGATGAGAAGACCTTTGTAAAAGTACTTTTTTCCCAGTCCTGCGTATAGTACAAGGTGAGGATATATTTAGGGGGCAATTTACTGAGTTAAAAATTGCTATACTATTTAGTTGATTTCTGGTCTAGACAGTGGGTGGTGATGGAGGGGAACTGGCTAGAAAAAGGGCCCTGCAATGTTTGTGGGACCTCTTTTTCCCAGCTGAAAGCATCCATTTAAGAAGAGCAGACATACTAGCAGTATGGTCAGGGACAGATATTTTATTTTATTTTTTTATTTTTTTTGCAAAGGTGGTTGTTTAATTGGCAAGTGCTGTACCTCTGTGAGGAATTAATGTATTTTGGAAGTCCTGATGCAATTTCTCAGCTGTTGCTATGAGATCTCCAACTTGTCCATGTTGTTTTTCAGTGAGGCAGATCAAGCTGGTGAAAGGCCTTCAACCCGTCGAAGTCTCTGAGAAAGGGACTGTCACCTTTGAGGTGGAGCTGTCCCATGAGGATGTGGAAGGGACCTGGCAGAAGGACGGCGTTCGGCTGAAGCCTGCTCCGAATATTATTATGGGCGTCCAGGGGAAAAAGCATTCACTGACACTTTCTTCTGTGACTCTTGAAGATGCAGGACTCATCTCCTTCAAAGCAGATGGCATTCACTCGTCAGGGAGGCTCACTGTGACAGGTACACTGACCCCAAAGTCTGAGGCCCTATTTGGTGTGGGACATGGTTACCTTCTCCTGTCCCCAGAGAGTAAGCCTTTAAGAGGGCAACCAACTTTCTTCATCAGTAACATTTCACTCAAATATCAACAGGATTATTGTAACATCATTGTCCCTAGTACATGTAATGATAATGTGTCCAAAACAATAGGATTTGGAGGTTTGTTTTCACTTAGAAGTTATATTAAACATGGAAAATAGGCACTAGGCTCTGCCTATCCATTCTTCCTTGTGCCAGATGTTTCTAGAGACCTCATTCCCTACTAATTGGACATCCTTTTGTATTTGCCTCTCTTTTTTTTTTTTTTTTTTTTCTTTTTTCCCAGAATTGCCTGTGAAAATCAGCAAACCATTGGTAGACGTCAGTGTAACTCAGAAGGACAAGGTCACCTTTGAGTGTGAGCTGTCCAGGCCCAACGTGGATGTTAAGTGGTTCAAGGTACAGCATGTGATGGGCAGTGGTATTTCCATTTCTGATTTCTCTGGAAATGAGAGCCTTTAATTTCACTTCCAAGGGATGTGAGCCTTTGCTGTACAGGTCTTAGCATTGTTCTCTTGCCTTCATGTTCATTTATTTGCCCAGTTCATCACTCCTTGTTATTATTTACTGGATACGTTAATTAGTTTGAAATTTCTCTTGCATTTTAAGTGAATATCTGAGCTATTTTTGCACAGAATGTGAGCACTGTTATTGATAGGAGTGCAGTCTTGTGCTTCAATTCATACCTAGCAGTTCTCACACAGGATTTATAGCCTCATTGGGAACTATGGTTTAAAGTGAGACCTCAATTCCCTTTCTACCTGATAGCCTGGGGATGAGCTCAGGCACTTCATGTACCTTCCTTGGGGTTCACCTGATTCTTCCCTTAGATGGGGATAACATCATTTCTCCAAGCTAATGTCCAAATGGGTTTATTGCCAATCCTGTACAGTGCCTTAAGCCTGCAAACAGCTGTCACAGGTCAGCCAAAATTTGTGCATGTTCTTCACCCATTCCTACATGTTGACAGCTTCGTGCTGTGCTTAAGACAGGTGAATTAAGCATAGATCATAATGCTTCTTTTGCTCAGTGCAGATGTAGAATTGCTGACGGTGATCTGATTTGGCCTTTTCTAGGATGGGAAGGAGCTCCGGCAAAGTAAAAAAGTGGGAATTGTTTCCCAAGGAAATAAGAGGAGTCTCATTATTCACAAGTGTGAATATGAAGACCAGGGAACCTACATGTGTAAAGCAGCTGAAGACAAGACATCAGCTACCCTAAAGGTTCATGGTATGTTCAACTGAAAGAGGAAATAACCTCTACTGCAGTATTTTACTCCACAGTAAGAAATGCTTCATGGACAGTTTGTGCATTTCTCAGTTACTATTTTGGATACCTTTCTCTTCTCAGTGAGAAAATACATACCGTCAGAGCTGTTGTGTGCTTGTTCTATCCTTATAGGAGCTGTTTTTGGAAGTGCTAACTTATTTTTCCATTTATTAGAAGTGATTTCTTTTCCCTGGAATTTAAATGGTGTTTCTGAATGAACAAATTAGCAGATACTGGAGAGCCTGACACAAAGCAGGGCATCAGTGGCTGACACACACATGGTTTGATTTAGCTTCTGTCATTATCATAGAGGGACTTTGCCTGAATAGAGACCAGACAAGCCCTGGGAATGATCTCAAGATTTGCCATACTTTTTACGTAGTAAATGCTAAGGAACATGTAAAGATTTCTGACTGCATCTCTTCTTCATACTCAAGACAGATTTTCCCTCCATGTGTTGCCCTGGATAAGCACCAGATGTATTTTGTCACTGGGCTCTGAAGCACCCGATCATAAGCCCGTGCTGAAGGCCAGTTACTGAACAGACATGTCTGCTGTGCCCTGGCAGATTTGTTTTCCAGGACAGATGAAAAAACAGACCATTTTTTTTCTCATTTCTTAGTAGTTGCTGTCCTCAAGTGGCCACTTGGGTTCAGTGTTAGCAAGTTCTTCACGAATATCTGTCCTATTTCATTGCTCTGCTGAACTCCCCTTTTCTCCCTGACCTAGTGACTGGGATGGGTCGATTTATACCTGAACTTGTTCCTGGGGCTAATCTAAGAAGTATCAAGACCTGTCCTTTCAAAATGAAAGGGCTGCAGTAGCACAGAAATATGGATCAGTTCTGACATACACAAGTGCAGATCTGTCGAGTTAAAGGGGATTATGCCAAGTTCAAGGGGTTCTTAAACAAAAGTACCCCCTAGGTAAAAAGTGGCTGATACAGTCTGGGCACACAAGCAAAGGAATGAGAGAGGGGCATGCAGAGAAGCATAAGAATGTGACAGGTTTATAGTGACATGAGATTGTAGGGGTGTGTCTAGTTTCTCTTGCCAGATTTTTCTTCCATTAATATGTTTAGACAGGTTTTAAAAGACATTTTTGAAAGACAAGTTCTGTCTTCCATAAAATACAGTTGCAGTGATCTCCACTGCCACTAGTAATTCTATCTCTGTAGGTTCAAGTGCAAAATGTATTTGCTGTGTTGAAGAGAGATATCACCCATGAGGGGGAAGGTGGTGAAGAATAAAATGCAATCTCTCTCTTTTTTTTTTTTTTTCCATGCTAGTATGCATAAGGTAAAGATACTGCGCTCAGCTATGTAGAAACCCCAATAAATATTTGTCTCTATGATTTCACAGCCCGAGATATCAAGATTGTTAAACCACTGGAAGATGTGGAAGTGAATGAATATGAGAGTGCATCTTTCGTCTGTGAGATTTCACATGATGAGGTCCAAACCCAGTGGTACAAAGACGACAGCAAGCTGAAGGCTGATGACAATATTAGAATGCGTCAAGATGGTAGGAATTCAAATGGGGATCTTATCCTTGAGTGGGGGGCGGGTTGGGAGAATAAGCATAATGGCCTGACCTCTGAACTCAAGTTAAGAAGGTTCAGCAGAGAGTTCCCCTTTTATTTTTTGGGTTGCAGTTAGGCTGGGGCAGTGACATGGTGGGAACTCTAGTGTGGCAAATTTGGTGTTATGCCACCATCCCATGCTGCCAGCAGCAGGTAGGAAATGCCATTTGTTCCTAAGTGACAGTGAACAGGGCAGTCAGTTAATCTCTCAAAGGAGTTTGTGTCTGACAGTGGGTGGGATCCTTCTGTCTCAAGTAGTTTTCTGATGATGGGAGCCACATTCAGTCCGTCCTTGGAGGAGAATCTGTGTTAGGTTACGCTTTGTTACAGGGATGTGGGTGTAGGGGAATGGTCAGCTTTGCTGCCGCAAGAACAGGTAGTGATACTCTGAAACCAGACAGATGGTGCCAACCTAGCAATGTGCTTTGAAGAGTGAATTTTCTTCTCACAGGAAGCTGTGTGTGTTTGTGTGTCTGTTCTCAGGAAAGACCTATTCACTGACTTACACACGTGTCCAAGTCAAAGATGCAGCAGAGATCAAATTTGTCGCTGAAAAGGCAGAATCTTGTGCCCAGCTTAGAGTGAAAGGTAATTATACTTTTGATAACAATACTGCTTAAATTGTCTTCTGTTATAAACCAATTAATTTCCCTTACTTTTAACGTGAAGAAAGTTAAACAACACTTAAAGCTTTCACAGAAATAAAAACTCCTACCAACGTTTGTGCAGGTGAAATATCCATGTCACTGTTGGGGATTTACATTTGCTAAGTAAAACAATTCATTTTCTGAGGAGGTTGATTTTTTACCTTTAGGCATTAAGATTCATGTTTGAACTTTGAGGGACAAAAAAGGCATAGTTTGATTTTCTCTTCCATTTTCTCTTGCTGGTTTATGTTTGAAAACAGAAGAGTTTATTACTTTTTTTTTTTCTTTTTTTTTGGGGGGGGGATGTTAAGCTTAAATAAGTGATAAAGAAATTGAAGGAAAACATTTGAGTTAACACACTGACAAAGAGCTCAGGAAATCTGTTATTAGTCCCCAGCTTTGTTGAGTAAATTACTTGTTATCTCTGCAATTCAGCCATCCAAGTCGTAAAATAGGGATAGCAAGTCTTTTTTTTAATACGTCTTTACTTGCTGTGTTAGCTTAATATAGTGGGGACTCCTGTCATCATCCAAATAACTATCCATAAAAGAAATACTGCTTTTGAGATTTTAATTGACACCTTTCACAGGAACTGCACTGATTGCATCTTTTTTTTTTCACTCCTTTTAGAGCTGCCTGTAAAAATTGTGAAGCCTTTGCGGGATAAAATTGCACTTGAAAAACATCGGGGATTCCTGGAATGCCAAGTATCTCGTGCCAATGCTGAAGTTAGATGGTATAAAAAGGATATGGAAATTCACCCTAGTGACAAATATGAAATTGTGAGTGAAGGTGTCTATCGGAAGCTCATCATCAACGATGCAGATTATGAAGATGAGGACACATACACTTGTGATGCCTTTGATGACAAAAGCAGTGCTCATTTCTTTGTTGAAGGTACTAAACAATTTTTCCTTCCAAGATGCATTGAAAGGAGGGTGGACTGATTCAAAAGCCTTTGTCATTTACTTTAAAAACACAGGACCACTTGGGTTTTTAATTGAGTGCAGATTTCATGTGAATTTCATTGATACTGCTTCCTGGTACGATTATAAGGGCAGGAACATCTTGGAAAACTGTACATTCTCTTAAAGAGAGTGGTTCAATTCATGGAGAACTTTATAAGATCTACTGGACAAAGCTTGTTGTACAGAGAAAAGTTGCTATAGTTTACTAATATCCTTCCTATTAACACCATCTGCATTTCACTGAACCTCTATTGCATTTATACGTGGAATAATAAATACTAAAATTTTCCAGTTATGGTGCCAAGAGTTTGACATCAGGATGGGAAGATAGTGGTCTGCTTTAGAAATTGGACTGGGAATAAGGAGATCTGGATATTCTGGTTGTCATAGTCTTACTGTCTGAGCTGTTACCGGCAATATGTATTTATTCTTATTTAGAAAAAGAGAAAAAGAAAAGAGGATGCTTTAAGGCCTTTTGAGCTTGGTTCAGTGTTCAAGTGAAGTAAAGATGGCATGAATGTGCAGGATGACAATCAAAGATCTCTTTCGTGGCTCCTAAATCTCTGCTTTCTCTTGCTCCATCCTTCATCCAGAGCAATCCATTAATATTGTAAAGGAGCTGTGTGATGAGGACGTGACTGAGCCTGAAGAAGCCAAATTTGAATGTGAGATATCCATTCCATCTGTGAAACCTCCCAAATGGTATCTACGTGGAGAAGTCTTACAGGCTGGCAGAAACATTATCATGCAGCAAGAAGGCACCATCCACCGGCTGACAATACTGAAAACCAGTGCTGATATGACAGGCACCGTTCAGTTCTCCATCGGCAAATCAAAATCTACAGCAAACCTGCTTGTCAGAGGTAATGTGATACGTTCTAGCTTGAATTAGATTATGAGATCCTTCCTCTCACAGTCTCTGGAACCTAATTTTTCAGACAGAGCTTAACAAAGCTCCACTGCCTAGGATCTTTGAAATGTTGTGCGTATACCTGGAAGGTCTGCTTAGGTTCCCAATTACAAGTTGTTGGGCACTAAATGAGACAGCAATGTCTCAGGAAGGGATCTGATTAATGGATGTGGTGTGCCTAGTATTCAAATCTATAGAGCTAAGACTGTTATTTTTTTTTCCTTAGCTTTACAGAAATGGTCAAAACAGGTGAAATTTACCAAGATAATTTATTTTGTCGTATTTCTGAACTAGACAAGTTTGCTGGCAGATTTCCTTAATCCACTTTTTCATTGATTTGATCTGGGACAAAGCTTCAGGGCTTTTCATCTTATGTTGTCACCATAGTAAATGGTGACAGTCACATCCTGAAGTCCTTGTTTTGTCTCTAATTCACTCTTATTTGAGTAAAGTCCTCAATCAAAGAGCAATTCAATAAGCACTGAACCAGAACTGGACCATGCATTTGGTACAAATTATTTTACAGAAATATAGTTACCAGCATCCGCTATAGATTATTGTGCTGTTTTAGCTTCAAGATAAATCAGGTCCTTAACAGAAACCTGTAGCATCATCTGAGCAGCTCACAGAACTGTTGTGAACATGAAATACATGAAATTAATGGGCATGAAATACGGACTAGAAACTTTCCTCTTCTTCAGATTGCATTCATCCTTTCTTCTTTTCCAACCCTGCTTTGCAGATTACCATATACAGATCACCAGGAAGATGGAGGATAAGACAGCTTTGGAACGCCATTCTGTCATCCTTTCTTGTGACTTCAGGCCTTCTCCAAAGATTGTGAAGTGGTTCAAGGGCCACACGCCCATTGAGCCCTCTGAAAAGTACAAGATCAAGCGGGAGAAGCATTCAGCAGAGCTCAAGATTCTGAAGGTGAAGCCTGAAGATGCTGGTGTGTACAAGTGCAGGGCAGGAAATGCAGAGACTGAAGCCACGCTGACAGTTGAAGGTATGAGCAATTCGCAGGAGGGAGGCTTGCCTGTTGCATGTCATTTTGCTGTTCAGTATTTCACTCTAGATTTTTTCTCTTCTTGAGGTCAAAATCCACCGTTCTTTTCTGCTAATTTTATACAAGCATACCATTTTCACTGGTGTATTTGTATTATGCACTGTGATGATATTCCAAGATACTGAAATCCAGCACTTACCATCAATTAGATTGTGTACGTGGAAGGGCAGAGTCTCGGTAAAGTGCTGAGATTGGGCAGAAGTGTAGTTGTCTTTCTTAAGGCACATCATTTTCCCTTTTGTTCAAGGAACTGAAGTCTTTGGAACTCTTTGCTAAAAATGTTTTTCTTGTGTTAAACTGCTACAGGCCTCTGATTTTTGGTGAACATTTGTGGTTTTCATTTCCACTGACTACTGTGTCAGCTTTTATCTATAATGCATCTGCTACTGGGGGTCTATCACATCTTGGTATAGCAGTAGCATTTAGCCAGTTCTTCCCCTTTGGTAAAACTGTAAGAGAAGTTGATCTCTGTCACTCTTTCACAAGTTTAGCCTTGCAGAGGTTCATCCAAATGACAAAATTTTTAATTCTCCAAAACCCTCTTCTGAGTTAACCAGTCCTTGAGAAAAAGTGCTTCATGTGTAGACAAGCTTCAAAGACAAACTTTTGGTCAAGGACTGGAAAAGAAAATAATTCACTTCCTGTTGCTCCCTAAACCTCAGCAAATCGTTTTATCTCTGTAGCAGCTGTTTGTGGCCAAAAACCTTGTTTTCATATCATCTTCTTTGTGACTCTTTCCCTGGTAGTGAGTCAGGGATGATTTACACACTGTATATGTGCGTGTGCAGTGACTAGAACATCGGGACTGGAGCTCTCAGGGGTATTTAGATATCACTGTAATGTTATTACCATTTCAGAAGAATTACTTATCTTTAAGTAAAAGAAAAAGATTTATATGTGAAAGGAGAATTGAGGGCTCTGGACAACAAAGTCTTTTGTAATGGATGCTTTTCTGCTGGACTAAGTGCAGAATCAAATAAATGGAATGTATTGACCTGTGATGTTCAGGAGATCAGGCTAAATCATTTAATAAGCCCTGAACACTGTGAAATCTGTTTGTGTAACAGTACTAATATGTAGCAACAGTGGTAATGGTACACCTTGTTTATCCAACAGCCCGCAATGTAGAAGTAATCAAACACCTGCAGGATGTGGAAATTGAAGAAGAGAGCTCTGCTGTCTTCTCCTGTGAGCTGTCCCATGATGACGAGGATGTGGAATGGTTCCTGAACGGCACCCTCCTTTACACCAACAATTTCAATGACATCAAGAATGTTGGCAACTGCTACACACTGACGATGAAGCAGATCAAGCCTGAAGATGCTGGCACAGTGACAATGAAGTCAGACAAGGTGTCAGAGACTGCGCATCTGAAGGTGATAGGTGGGTCTGATCATACTCTTCATGAACTAAGAGATGTAAAGCAGCTATTATTTGCCATATCCACACAGCAATCCTCCTTCTAAGCCTCATCCCTCTGGATAAGTGTTCAGGTGCTTTCTTCCAGTATAAGTTTCTACTGTAGCTGATGATTTTCCTAAGGAAAATTGTTTTGGTGTCCTGCCAAAAATTTCCATAGCTCTTTATCATTCTTTTACTTATTATAACTATAGTTTCAAGGCCAATTTCCTTTACTTGTGGCTCTCTTCAATAGATAAATACTGTCGTTTCTAAAGATTTTTGACTGTAAAGAGCTAAGCTTCAGTGTACCTCCAAGGGCAGGGCACACTTTTCAGTGAATCTATCATCAAGTTGGATTGATTCAAATGAACAAAAAGGACACAATTTGCTGCTGTCCTTAATGTTTTAAAGTTCGCTCACAGAACGGAGTTGCTGTGGTTTAACATGTTCTCGTGCACCAGCTAAGCCATGGTAAGTTGCATGATATTACTTTAAGCATGCTAGAAACATGAGGTAAAACGTCTATCAAAATTTTAAAATATTTTCTTTAGAAATACACCTGTTTCAAAAGGCACGCTCAGGTAACTCATAGGGATTCGTTACCCTAAATTAACTCCATCATGTATCTGCATTGGTCCAGGATGGAAGTGTCAATGGGAAATGTTCTGAGACATTCTCTCTGAAAGTCGGAGAGTCTAATATCCTACATATTCTTGCAGGAATTCAGAGACCATTCTTCATGTTTTGCCTCCTGGTCATCACTAATTTGCTTTTCCTAAAGCATCAGAAAAAAATAAATCTTTTACTCTGCCTACTCAGAGAGTCTGAAGTATTTCCTCTTCCTCCTTTCTTCTATACCTGGTCAAAAAATTCCCCTGAATTTCTGCATGAAATATATTTTAAGATAAGTAAAGGGAATTGATGCCTTTTAGAGGCAAGAGCAAAGGTGCTCAGGAGAGTGTGCAGCATATCCTTTTATTCTGCTGCCTGCTGTATGAGTTCTGCTTCATTTGAAGGCAGTGCCAGCTCTCCAGCTTCAGAATAGTTACATCCCAATTTCTTCCCTTCACATGTGTTTCTTGTAACCACCAGACCACTTTCTGCTTGTGCACTGCTGCACGAAGCAAGGGCATCCCCAGAGAACATTTTCTTCTTCTTCTTGATGCATGCAAGGGTTTCCTTACTTAGCCTATCTTGTTGAGCATCTTCTAAGTATGAGGCTATTCCTTCGTCCTTCACTAATGCCATACATGTCTGATTCAAGCCCTGTTCCCTGTGACTGCATCTCCCTTGGGATCACCTCTGCCTGACAGATGATCCAACACAGTCAAAAAAGGAGTCCATGCAATCTCAGAGAGAGACCACAATTGCAGTGCTGTCCTGATTTCCATAAAACTTAAAAGTCTTGAGGTGTGAAACTGCTTTAGGTTCTCTTCTTTAGGTATTGGTATCATCAGTTTTGGTAAGGGTTTACTCAAGCCCTTTTCAAATATCTGGTAGCAACTGAAAATTTCTTAGCTTAAATTCCTGGTTAATTCCTGTTTTGCTTGGTAAACTTCAGAGAAGCCTGCTGTCTTCATGAAGTCCTTGGATGATGTTTTTGGTGAGGAGCGAGGTGTAATTAAACTGGAATGTGAAGTCTCCAAAGAGAAGGTCAAACCTGTTTGGAAAAAGGATGGTGCAGTGCTCACTGCTGGCAACAAGTATGAGCAGATACAGTCTGGGAAGTCTCTGTGTCTCCTTATCCATGACCTCGAGAAGACAGATGCAGGTTTATACACCTGTGATATTGGCACTGATGTTGCCAAGTCACAGGTCAGCATTCAGGGTAAGTACTGTTGACAATTGCCAGTAAAGAGGTGCTGAAAATACATGCGGGTTGGTCCCTGTGTCTCACACCTATTCCCCCATGAGCATAAATTGCCTCCGTTATAAAACTGTTACTGGAATTTAACACAGTGATTTCTGAACAGTTCTTGCTCTTTGTTGGAAGTATACCTCGTGTTTTCATGAAAATCTCTGGATGTGTCAACAATATATAGGCAATGTTTTCTTTCTGAACTTTCCTAAAGTGGAGAAACTCTCACAGAAGAGCAATTGATTTCTCAAAACAAAACAAAGAAATAAAAAATCACACCCCAAAACAAAACAGACACACACCAAACCTACCAAAAAAAAAAAAAGGGGGGGGGGGAAGGCAAGAAAAGAAAAAGGCAGCTTGTTTCACATGGCTCAGCTAGTATTTCAGAGTCTGTTGTGGGTACATGAAAGAAGTTCAATATTGTCTGCTGAAGAAGCCAGCAATCCAATCTGTCCTCTAATCCTTGTGGCTTCTTGAAGGAAGGAGGAGTGTTCATGGTTTTTGAACTCTCATTGGTAACAAAACAAGTTTTGATTTTCAGTATGATTTGAATACCTGGAGGAGTAGGATGGTAACAAATACACAAATAAAAGCATTCAATTTCTCATCATGGGCAGAAGCCTTTGTCTCATACAATATCCAGAAGTATTTCCGTCTGTTAGTTTTTCCTCATTAAATCTTCACTCTGCTTCGTGGAATGAGCTGTTTCCCACACAGTCCTTCCAGAGAGAAGCCAGGAGATTCACATGCCCGTTTTTCTATAGCTTTCTGGTAATTCTGAGTGGATAATGTCTGAGGAATTCCTCACATGTCAAATACATCAGTAAGGAATGCGGTACCGTCCTGCAAATCCTGCAGATAAATGAGTCTGATGGTCTAAAAATGTCAGTACTACTTTTAATGTCAATTGTAAATGCCTTTTCTCCTTATATTAACCTACATTTTGTCTTCCAGAACTGAACATTGGCATTACCAAACGGCTGAAGAACACTGAAATCCAGGAGGGAGAAGACTGTACGTTTGAGTGCATTTTGTCCCATGAAAGCATTGATGACTTCAGCTGGACACTGAATGGGAGCAAAGTGGAAAGTGGAGGGCGATTTAAAGCCTTCAACATGGGTCGGAAGTATACTCTCAGCATCAAAAGTGCGATTCCTGATGATAGTGGGGAAGTCATTTTCACTGCCCGTGGTCTAATCTCCAAAGCCTCTCTGGTTGTGAAAGGTAATGAGACCAGAGAGAGTCTGGGGGTTGGTATCTTCTACTCTCTTCTCATAAGGTGTCTCAGAAAACCATGGAGGAAAATCTGTGATATGGTTAAAATGAACAGCAGCCCTCTCTATGAGCCTTGAAGCAATGAGAATTTCCCTTAAAAGCAAGTAAAAGGGTGATTTTTTTTTTTTTGAATAGATAAGTGAGAATTGCAGAATACACCGAGTGGTGTTGGAAATGGCTAGTTCCACTTCTCACTCTGGCTAGTTCCATTAGCAGTAAATCAAGAATGATCTGTTCAAATAACTGTAGGTGCAAATATCCTGCAAGTCGAAGCTGAAGGGATGGACTTTGTGCCATCTAATTGTATGTGGTGGTTTTACCCAGCTGGGCAGCTAAACCCCACCACAGCCGCTCTCTTTCTTCCCTTCCTCAGAAGAAGAGGGGAAGAAGAATGTCTGTATTTAGACAAAGACACCTCACCCTAAGTGTAGGCCTGCAGTAACTTCAGTGACAACAAAATGATGGCCTCTGAAAAGGATGCTGTCAAGATGAGTCCTAAATTCCTCTAAGTGATCATTGCTGTTCACTGAGAGCCTGTAACTGCAGTTAATGTGCACTAAAGAACAAGATTAGATTGCTTTTGTCTCTCACTTCCCCATCATAACCTGAATTATTCATGGGAGAATGAGAAAACTTGCTGGATATTTGAATTAAAAAAAAAAAAACAAAAACAAAAACAAAAACAAACAAACAAACAAACAAACAAAAAAAAAAAACACCCTAATCTTACTGCATTTCTCATTGTGTTTTTTACCTGGAACTCATTTATTTTTGTTTTCCCTCAGAAAAACCTACAGAGGTTACAAAACAACTGGAGGATAAAACAGCAGCAGCGGGGCAGGACATCAGCCTGAGCTGCGAGTTGTCAAAGCCTGATGTGAGCATCAGATGGTACAAGGATGGCAAAGCAATCCGAAAAAGCCAGAAGTATGACTTGCACCAAGAGGGAACACGGGCCATCCTGATCATCCATGACTCCACAGTCAAGGACAGTGGGGAGTACACCTGTGAGACAGAAGTCTGTAAAACGAAAGCCAAGATCACAGTGCAGGGTCAGTTGAAACACACACAGGGGCTGGCACTTAAAAAAGTTGGGGTAAATATCAGCAACCTGTGGGAGGTGTTCTTCTGTTTTTTTAAGCAGGGTCAACTATTAGTTTTCAAAAAATGTCATGGATTAAAGTTTTTTTAAAAGAATATCTAGGAACTGCATAATCTTGTGTGTTACTTGAAGGACCAATCTATATTAGTAATTTGAATTAGTCTTTTTTGAATATGGGTGATGAAAATTATGCACAGTCTGCCAGATGAGATCTCACCAGCAACTGTACAATGGCATTAAACTTTCTAGATATCTTCTGGAAATATTTTACTTCATATATCCTATGTCAAGGGGTAGACTTGGTGATGATCTTAGACCCTTTCCATGTCTGCATGCTGTGATTTTGTAAGTGGGGGCAGAAGAGCAGAGAAGATTTAAGACACCTCTATGCTCTGGACTTGCTGGAGTAACAAATATCTCTCTCTCCCCACCCCCCTCCTTTTTTTTTTTTTTTTTTTTTTTCCCTTCCAGAAAAGCCTAATTACTTTGTCAAGGAACTTTCAGATCTGAAAGTTGATGAAAGTGGAACTGCAGTTTTTACGTGCCAGAGTGAGAAAACTGCATCCTCTGTGGTCTGGAGGAAAGGCATAGCTGAACTCAGGGCTAGCAAGAAATATGAGATCACGCAGAAAGGACAAGTCCTGCAGCTGACCATAAATAATTTGGAGAAAAGTGACAGTGACACGTATACCTGTGACATTGGTGATGCCCAGTCCAGAGCGAAGCTAGTCGTGCAAGGTATGCATGAGAGGAATAAGACTGTACATCCTGTTTCTCCAACAGCAAACGTTATTTTGGTGGAATTTGTACGTTTATGGCAAATCTCTGGGATTGCGGTTTCCTGGCCTAATTAGAGGCTCTGTGCATGTGTGTAGGGGGCCAACTGCCCCGAAAGGAAAGGCTGTATGAACTAGAGCAGTGGTATTGGGTGGCTACATGTCCAGGTGTTTAAGTGCTGCCATCCATGCACAGGCAGATCTATTTCTCAGCATATGGATAGCAGATTTAACTTCTGGTTCTGATACATGATATATGTAGAATGAACAGTCCATGTGGACAAAAATCTAGCAACATGGAACTGGACATGCAAAACAATTTGTTGATTTGAAGTATTTACCTCTGGAGCACTTTAGGAATGATTTAGAAACCAAAATGCTGATGTGAGGAGGGGCTGATGAACCTGAATTCAGTGTGAGGTTTCTGACACTGACTTTTCTGAGTTAAAAATAGTTCTCTGTCAAAAAGCTCAAGATAAAAATAAAGTTCCCTGATGCTGCATTCCAGGTAGTTCCGTTAGGAGAAACTTCATAACATTGGATTTGCATTGTGCTGGCTACTTGTTCTGCTATATGTGTTCTGGTATTTTGAAGTTGTCTTCATCCTACTTTGGTGTGTGTCCTGTATATATTATCTTCCTGTGAATTATTTTTGTGTTCAGTTACACGAGAGTTATGTTTCAGTCTTCTGTATCATGAATGTATTTCCTTCTTGAAATACTCATGTGGGAAATCCATAACCATAACCCATAAGTTTTTTCATGCTAGGAGTGGAAGATTCCAGTAATTGGTGTATCTGTGTTCCTTTCAGGCCAGAAAGTGCTAATAACAGAAGACCTGGAAGATGTCACTGTGTTAGAAGGAGAATCTGCCATGTTCAAATGCAGAATCTCTCCTGTAGACTATAGCAAAGTGCAGTGGTTTTTGGATAAAACCCCACTTCATACCAATGAACTTAATGACATCCAGTCTCAGCCTGGTGGATATCACTTGCTAACACTGAAAAAGCTCTCACTGAAGGACTCGGGGGTTATTACATTTGAAGCTGGTGATAAGAAAACATCTGCCAGTTTGGTTGTTAAAGGTAATTCAAGCATAAAAACTGCAGGAGAGAAGAGAATGCATAAAAATCTCTACGGGATAATGTGGATAGGTGAAAAAAAAAGGCAACAAATTTGACCCCAGAATATGTATATCTGTATATGTTCAAGAATATAATTAACTATATGATGAAGCTAGGGGTGGGGAATTAACTCTTTGCATTCCTCGAGAGCTGTCAATTTATTGGACCTTAGATGGGAATGTTATACTGTAATGATGGTACATTGGATATCTTGTCCAGTTTTCCTTCAGCCAAGCTGGAAGGGTGGCAAAGTAATGATGAGTGAGAAGAAACAGATTAGTTCAAGGAAAAAAAAAAAAAAAAGAAAAAAGAACAACTGATATGTTTTTAATTTATGTTCCATTATTTGAAAGGCAAATTACATGTGTTGTCTGCTCTTCATTGTTGACAATGTTTTCTCCAGAAATGTTGAACTAGGCCAAAACCTGCAATGTTAGTCTACTTTTATAGTGAGGGAATAAGATGAATGCCACACAATCTGAGAGTGTAGGTTTAAAGAAATTTTGTTTCCTTATGGGAAATATAAATATTTGTTATTATACAGAAATGTGAAACAGTCTGTGCTGTGTCAGATTGTATTCTCGTTCTTTTCAGAATCATCATGTTTCTTGCAAGATTTTTTTTTTTCAAAATTTGAAAATTTGCCCCAGTTGGCAAATTTTGACATGCCACAGAACTGCAAATAGATTTTTCTGAAGCCAAATGAAAGATCCTATTTGCAAAAGGCTTACTCCTTTTGGTAACACCAGTACAGGATGCTGTAATGCTGACGAGAATAGTTTTTGGTTTTCTGATGAGTTGGATTTTTATGTAATAATAATAATAATAATAATAATAATAATAATAATAATAATAATAATAAAGCCAGAAGTGCTGGGGGGTAAGATCTACCTTGACTTTTTCTATCAAACTTCTATAAGCTATATAGAGAGACAAGCACTTCCAGAGAGCAGTTCATCTCTGTCCTAATGACATATTTTGGAAGTAAATGTCTGGTCCTTGGAGGATCATGTCATCTTCCACTGATAATAGAGACATTCTACATGAGCAGTCAAGGATATCTGCCTAGTTTTTAGATGACCTCATGCCAATGAGGTGAGCCCTGCTGTATATAACTGGCTTTGGGAAATCAGTATTGCACCTCCCTTCATCTAGAATTAACTTCAAGCATTCAGTTAGAAGGTTCAAACTAATAAACCCACATTGAGAAGTGTTTAGGAATAGTGCCTCCATCTTGCTTATGTTTAATGAGATTGGAGAGATCTTTTTCATGTTCTTCTACAGGCATTTTCTTCTCAGTTTCTTCCAGGTGGCGTTAGGTATTTACTAAACCACATTTTATGGCGTGACTGATGCCTTCCTGAGGGCTTTGTAGTGATGCACACCAAATTATTCATTACTAACCCTGATCTGTAGTTTTGACACAAGTGATCTTGGACGTAAGTCTTACAGATTACTTGTGATCTGAAAATCTGCACCTCTTCTGAAAATCTCAGACCATTTTTATGTGATTCTAGAAAAGCCCTGCATCTTCACAAAGGAGCTGGTTGATACTGAAGTCACTGAGGGAGAGGATGTGATTCTCCACTGTGAAATCTCCAAATCAGACAGCCCTGTAAAGTGGTGCAAAGATGGGAAGAGCCTTAGGAATTCTTCTAAGTATAACATCAGCCGGTCGGGATTTGAAGCCAAGCTGGTCATTCACGGGGCAGAAGAAAGAGACAGTGGCAGATATGAGTGTGAGGCTGGAGCAGCTAAAAGTAGTGCGGTTATTACTGTCAAGGGTAAGAACATTTGGAGTGATGGTTTGGGTCCTACTTTGTTCTATAAGCTATATATGTGAAGCTATACTGAGAAGGAGCCTCATGTCTTTGCACCACAGTGCAGGAAAGGTCCTAATTAAGTCATCCAGGGCAGCATCCAGAGAGGTGGCAGAATGTGAGACAGGAAAATCCTTCATCTTACCCAATTTGGGCTCTGTGGAAGTTAAGTGTCTCATCTTTCTAGAGCAGTCAGCAATGGGTCAGCAGAGAACAGTCTCTGTAGAATATCCACTCAGCCCAAGAGATAATCCAGAAAAAAAATTAGTCACCTTTGAAGCTGTCTCCAATGCTGTCTCCAAGAAGAAGTTAACGCACCCACATTAGTCTAGATAATTGCTTTAGGTAGCTAATTTTTTGAGAGTAGCACATCTGAAGCATTTATTCCAAAGAACATTGTCAGGCAGGAGACGATAACTGAAGGGTTATATTGTCTGAGCTGCAACAAATCAACGTTCTTTTCTTAGACACATGAGATTTTAGTGTATTTCCTGAGCATTTTAGGAAAGCACCAAGTATATTAGGCAGAGCAGTGGGTATGAGCTGGGTGAGAACTAGGCTCACCTGCTATTCATGTTACAAGCCCTCTCATCATAATTCCTCCAGCCTCTTGTGAGTCACTTCCCCAGCCTGAGGAGGACCTGAGTTCCTGAGAGCATCTGCTCATTCACACAAGCAAGTTTCAGCAAGCTATTAGTGCTTAGCCTCACCAGTGGATATCCTGCACGCAGTTATTCCCAACACACTCTGGAAAGGCTGTTCAGAAGTTGTATCCAGATCAGAGAAGTCAATGTGAACAAAAAGGTTTTGTATCATTGGAATAGTCGACCTGAAGCTCAGAGCACAACAAGGGAAGGCAAGCTGCTCACCCAGAGCACAAAAAAACAGACCAGTTTAAGGCTGAGGTCTGCCGTGCAATGAAAGAGAACAGCTGAGTGATGTTAGGAAGGTGATAGCAGATAGTTACGGGTCCAGATTTTTTACAACTTTCCTTAGCTTTCTCATAACCCATTACACAAAAAGAAGGACCTGCGTTGACTCCAGTAGGACCTGGATCTTACCCATGATGAAGAGGAATTTTTTTGTTAGATAAAAAATAAACAAGCATTCATAACGAGTGTTACACAACTGCCCCATTTGTCCTTTCACCCAGAAGGGTGTGGATGGATGCAGCATTTAAAAACATGTATTCAGATCACTAGTAGATGCAGAGGAATCAAGTTGTAAGGATGCCTACAACAAATTGTAGTGTTGTAACATTCCTTTACCTAATAAGTCACATCAGAATAGCAGAATACAAAAATAGCAGAAAAATTCAATATTCATGTGATACTGTAAGTATCCACAAATTAAAGATGAAAAGAGAAGAGAAGAATAGACTGTAAGTTTTCAACAGCCACAGGACAAATACATCATGAATTGGTAGCCAGCCTCCATATTCATAAAAACACACTATTAGACCTTTTTTCCTCCCTCCTTTTCCTCAAGAAATGCTGTCTCTGCAGTAGTTCACCTTAAAGTCCTGAGTCCCAGGCTGTGATAGAGCCTGCATAGGAATCTCCCCAGGGACCCTTTCGTGTCCAGCATGTCCTGTGTTTCTTCTGTGCTGTTTTTAAGTCCACATTCATGTCTGATGAAAATCTGTCTTGGTTTCTTATAATAAGAAATCAACACTGCTAACCATGATAAAAGGTGCCTTGTCATTTATTTGTGTTTTCTGTGCATATGTATGAGGTGACCTTGGTTATATTTTACTTTTTTTTTTTTTTTTTTTTTGTGCCAGTGATTGAGCTTTGACTACCAGTCTGCAATGTAGCTCAGTGTCTGCCATCCCTGACTGACTTCTTGCACCACCAAGATTTTGGCTAAGTTGCACTGGTGGAACTGGCTTCTGTTTGTGTATTCTGTGCCACATATCTTGCTGTCATTCCAAAATAGCACAGGGAAGCTGAAGTAGGACATTTCCACTCACAGCTAGGCCTTTACAGTGCCCCTGCGCTACTTTACATAATTTTGGTGCCCTCTTTACTACTGAGGAGACAGGACATAAAAAAATCAAATAACTGAGCAGCAGGCCATTGCTAAAGACCTTTTAAGACTGAAATTGCACGCTAATGCCCAAAGTACTGAAACCAGCTGTACACTCTTTGAGTCATTAGTAGTAGTCGCAGCATCTGCTGCTTTTGTTAATAACAACAATAACAGCAAAGTCTTTAAATAGTACAAATAGTGGTTCAAAGATAAAAAGCATCCAGTCCTGAATATTTTTGAGACTTCTCTATAAAGTTCTGGCAGCCAGATGTGATTTGTAAGAATCTGTTCGCTTTGTTTGCTAGTGTATTTTCATTCCTGTGGTTTTCTACCTGAATAAAAAGAATATATATGTATATAAAACAAAAAAGAAAAAGTGATTTTCAAGCTCGTGCATTTCCTTAAACATGCGCAATGTTCTTTTCCAGAAGTACCAGTTCTCTTCAAGAAAGAGCTTCGAAATGAAGAAGCTAAAGAAGGAAAGCAAGTCAAACTGACCTGTGAGCTCAGCAAACCTGATACCCCAGTGAAATGGATGAAAGGAGACACTGTTCTTTATGCCAGTGAGAAGCATGAATTTAAGCAGCATGGCACTGTGGCAGAGCTCATTATTCGAGATGTCAAATCGATAGATGCTGGGGACTATACCTGTACCGCTGGGGAACTGAAGACCACTGCTCAGGTGAAAGTAAATGGTAGGCAAGGTTGGATGCATTGCAGCACTTTCTTAATGCATTGTTTTATAGCATTACAGGCTTTTTCTACAAAACAAACAAAACCACAGCACTTCTTTTTGTAGTAGTATCATCTACAAATTAATGCTTAAAATTTAATGGCAATATTGCATACTTGTGTGTACCTATACATACATACATTTTATGTAACTTTATGTTCTACATCTGGGAGTTTAAATCTGTAACTTCCCACCAAGCCCACAATAAGTGCAGGGGGTGTGTTTCCTGTATTGTATGTGCCAGAGTTCCTGACCTGTTAGCTGTTTTACATGGTTGTGACTAAGACCGGAGTTAGAGTTTGAGACCAGCAGCATAAGAGCATGGGAAGAATGTGAAAATGTAACATGTAAGCGCAGACAGGAATGCACAGCAGTTAGGTCTGGTCCCTAGCAAATTGCAGGTGGCCAACTGATTAATGCTTAGATTCCCAAAGTCCCCCAAACATCCTTTTTAAAGGCCCGCAGATGCCGTCAGTCCTCCCCTATGCCATTATACAGACAGCTTTAGTAAAAAAGAGTGAGAGCCTCCAAAAGTATTTTATGATGGAGATAGAATTAGGGCATAGGTACTGTATCAGAGCCCTGCAGCAACAAGGAATTAATTGGACTAGCAGTTTAGGACTGCTCTGCCCTTTTGAAAAAGGACTGTTTTTAGGGGTGACAGCTATCACGGGGCACTTGTACAGCAAGACAAGGGGGCTTGTCTTGATCCCTGGTTCTGTATTCTAGCTGTGCCTGTCCTTTTTAAACAACCCCTGGAGAACAAGGAAATGGAAGAGGGGAAATCTGTCTCTTTGCGCTGTGAACTCACAAAAGCTGATGCCACTGTGGTGTGGAAGAAGGGAGAAGCCACACTCCAGGCAAGTGCCAAATATGAAATGAAGCAGAAGGGAACAGTGGCAGAGCTGGTGATTCATAATGCAGAGCCAGAAGATGCGGGAAGATACACCTGTGACACTGGAGACCAGCAGACCACAGCCCAAGTCAAAATCCATGGTAGGAATAAGACACCTGCTTGTGACCATTTGTTATTGTTCTTGCCATGGTCCTGCACATTTACAGTGAGTGTTCATGAAAAAAAAGGGATCCATATAAACGAATGGCAGCTCTGGCTGTGTCCATTATGTTATCTGTTTTCTAGGACAATAACTTCATACTAAAACATAACAATCAAATGTCCCTGACCTAATAACAAGGTACCTTTTCTTGCCTCTGAAATAACCATTCTGCTTTCTTCTTGAGACAGAGGCACTTGCCTGAGCTCTAAGGTAAGAAGGGCCTCAGCCACATGCTTTATTAAATAATATGCAGTTCTGTTCTATACTTCTTGAGCAAGTTTTTCATATATCTGTGACCAACAGCATTTGGGCAGCAGCAGAGTAATTATTTTTATATTTTAATTATTGCAAAATAATTGTTTTTTCCCCTGAAAACTCATTGCATGCTATTGTAAATGCAAGTAGAGTCCTGGAAGTGCAGGTAGGTAAAGGTTTGTTAGCTGTGCCGAGCGAATTTGTTTCAGCTTTTTAAGTCCCATATGGGGTGACCACTTGGTAGTGATGCTCCTGAAGTAAAATGAGAATGCTTCATTCCTCAGCCGTCTCTGCACTCATCGAAGAAGAGCTTAAGAGCCTGGAAGCTCTGGAAGGTGGGACAGCCACCCTGCGCTGCCAGCTGAGCAGAGAGGCCCCTGTGGAGTGGAGGAAGGGGCACACTGTTCTCAGGCCGAGTAACAAGTACAGGATGAGACAAGAGGGCACAGTGGCTGAGCTGCTGATCCATGATGTGGACACAAAGGATGCTGGAGACTATACATGTGTAGTGGGAAGCCAAAAAACCACAGCAGCTTTATCAGTGAATGGTAAAAAGTCAGAAATAACCCAAGAAACTCTGGAATGTTTCTGTCCATCCTTTCCCTCCTCCTTTCTGTACATTCTCTTTCAGCACCTACCTTTATGTCCTGCATCTACTTTTGTCATCTTTCCATTTTTTCATGTTGCTGTGTCACTTCTTTCCCCAATTCCTGTCCACGATCTGTTTTCATTATGCCCCATATTGCATGTGTGTTTGTTGTAATGTCTTCTCAGAGACCCTTCTCAAGTGAAGGGTACTGACGTGCATGTATGCTTTCCTGAATTAGTATGGAAAAAGATTCCTTGGGGTTTTCTGTTGAGGAGAGTTCATTACTTCTAATGATGAGGATGAGTTTGTCCTTTGTATGTGGGATCCAGATCAAATCTGAGATTGATTTCCACAGAAAGAGTTACTAGAGAGTGGGTTTTACCAGCCACAAAAAAAGGCAGGGTATGATTATGGATGAGGGTGTTAGGATAAGTATTTGATCAATCACAATTCAGCCTCTGACCAGAGGTGCTGGGCAGGGCCCTGGGTTGCGATCCCTTGTTCATTCTGCGTCTCTCAGCCCTGCCAGTCCGCTTCAAAAAAGAGCTGAAGAATGAGGAAGCCACGGAGAGTGGAACGGCCACGCTGCAGTGCGAGCTGAGCAAGGCAGGCAGCTCGGTCGAGTGGAGGAAGGACGGAAAGGTGCTGATGCCAAATGGCAAATACAGAATGAGACAGGAAGGCCGCTTTGCTGAGCTGGTAATCCAAGACCTAGACTTGACCGATGCTGGCAGTTACACCTGCGTGTGTGAAGACCAGAAGACTACAGCTACTTTGAGAGTGAATGGTAAACATTCTACCCATGTTTCTCATTAAGCCCCAAATTTAGTGTGTCTGACAGTGTTTGCTGGTTGTCTGAAGTTTGGTCGGTATGATTTCGAAGAAGTTTTATGGTAGCTCTGTGGAGCCAGAGTCACCCTAGTAGATAATATTCCCTTGTGCTTTTTGAGCTTTGAGACAGCTCAGCAATGTCCTATATTTTTTTCTCTATTTTTTTTCTCTCTGCTCCAGGAGATCTTCCTCCCCCTTACAACTGTATCCACCTAGCAGTAGTACATTTGATTAAATGAATATGCTGTAGTCCATTAATTCACAGAAAAGCCTAAATCAATTTGATATATTTCTGATTCCATCTCTGTTGGTATTGCATCCTTCAGCCTTGCCTATCCTCTTCCAAGAAGAAATGGTGAACAAGGAAGCTACAGAGGGTGAGGCAGTTGCTTTGCACTGTAAACTGAGCAAATCGGCTCCTGTTGAGTGGAGAAAGGGGAATAAAGTCCTCAAACCAAGTGAAAAATACAAAATAGAACAGGAAGGCCCCTTTGTGGAGCTGATCATCCAGGATTTGGATTTGACAGATGCTGGTGATTACAGCTGTGTGTGTGGAGATCAACAGACTACGGCTGCTTTGACAATAAATGGTAAAAAGAAATTCCCTACACACATCCTCCCAAGTAAATCTACATAATTCTGAACTCTTCCTCTTTTTCTCCTGTTACATCTGATCTCTACATGCTTTCCATTTCTGTCCCTTGCTGATTTTTTCCTTCTTTTTCTCCTCTGTCTCTTTCTCTCTGCACATCCTCCACCTGATCCCCTCTTGATGTGCTATTTTTCTTCCTCTGTACTATGTTTGAATGACAAGTGTAGTACAAGTCCCAGCTCAACACAATCTCTGAGTCCAGTGTACCTGCTGTTTAAAAATTTTCCCATAGGGATTGTCCTAAAAGTGAGATTAATTTTTTACTTTCTTTACTTAGACTGCTACACCTGTTGCTCCTAAGTGATAAAAATTTTCAAAAACATGTGATGCTACATAAGGATTCTTACTGAAAAAAATACTCTTTATTATGCTCCTGCTGTTCCCAGGCCTTTTACATCTAGATTTATTTATTTGTTTATACCAATTTTGTTTTAATTTTCCCAGAAGATATCCTGTATATCTACAGAAAGCCAACAGCATGTTTACAGTTGTTTTACTTGAGGAGCTACATTTACAAAAATACAGACAGTGCCATGATCTAAGCACTTCTGTAGAACTGGTGCTTTCCTCCAGGGAAACAAAATGCTCTGGGCCTCATACTGATGTATGGCCCTTTATTTTAATTTTATCCCTTTAATTTTGTGATGCATAAAATAAAGGGTAAATGACTTGTCAAGTTTGTAGAGAAACAACACGGCTTTCAAAACAAATTTTAAAGTGAGAGGACCAAAAAAAAAAAGAAACTAATTGAAATCTCTTGTGAATTGTTAGAGATTGAACACAATCCTGGAGTGTGAAGAAGGTTTTGTGACTTTAGTGACATGCAGGTTCAGGGAGACAAGGGACAAGAGGCCATGACCTACTGGTCATGGGCCAGGCTTTCTCAGCTTTGATGCTGTGTCTGTATTCCATTTACTCTGCAGTCCTACCCACTCTTTTCACCAAAGAACTGAAAAATACAGAAGCTACAGAATGTAAAAGTGTCTCTCTGCGCTGTGAGCTGAACAAGGCTGCTGCTAATGTGGAGTGGAAAAAGGGATTGAAGACCCTCAGATCAAGTGACAAGTATAAAATGAAACGAGAAGGTGTCGTTGCTGAGCTTATAATCCAAAATCTAGACACGACGGATGCTGGAAATTATTCCTGCGTGTGTGGAGACCAGCAGACTATGGCAGTTTTAACAGTACATGGTAAAACTAACAAAACAAGACACATCCTAAAATTAACTCTTGTTTTCTCTGTCCGTTTGGGCAGACACTTGGTTATCCTCCTTCCTTCTGCCAGGCCCATACCCACAGCCCACTGATGTCAATGAACTGTTCCTATTGACGTCAGCGTGGCTGGTGTGCATGGCACAAGAGGGGTGTCAAAATACAAGTTCAAAGAAGATAGGCAACCGGGATGGCTGCTACCATTTTAGTGAAAGTTGATCATTTTGTTTTTCCTTTATCAGACTTTCTGTTACGATCAAGCCCATTAAAATGGTTTATGACTTAGTGGTGTTAAGGTTTCATCACATTCAGAAAGGTGAGGTAATTCCCTAGAATCTTATTCCCATACTTTATTCCTGGGACAACAAGTTGCTTTTATATACAGGCCAGTTGTCATTGTATGCAGTTACTCTGCAGTGTAAAGCAAGACCAAACTTTCTAAGTGATGGTCAGGCTCATTGTAAACTTTGATTTTTACCGCAACTGACATATTTGAAAGAATATTTCAGTTGAAGTGAAAATGCTTGTTTTCCCATCATGTACTGAAATGAACAATTTCATTTCAAACTGACATTTAGAATGAAACTTCAGTGTTTCATTTTTTTAATGTAGAATGTCGTCTCATTTACTTAAGTTTGTGAAAACGTAGTAAATATCCTCCTTTCACTACACTTTAAAACTTCATGTGAGAAAACCAATTTTTTTCAGAAATTTCAAATTAGTTTTTTTCTTTGAAATTTCACAGAAAAAAAAAAATGGGTTTTCTACTTCTGTTGGTTTGTGACTGAGTACATGTAAAATATCTCTATGGATTACTGCAAGCAGTAAATCCTTTTGCAGTAATTTCATTCCTCATACTGTTTCACAGACACTATTGACAATTTATGTTCTTGTGTTGATAAACCAATTCAAGATAAGAAGGAAAAGGGAAATTAAACATCAGAGTTTAATTTTAACTCTTTGGAGCATTACATCTCACTGCTCATATTGCTGTCTCTCAGCTTTACCTGCGTTTTTCAAAGAAGGTTTGAAAAACAGAGAAGCCACAGATGGTGCAACAGCCACACTGCACTGCGAGCTGAGCAAGGTCGGGGTCCCAGTGGAGTGGAAAAAGGGGGACAAGACACTCAAACCAAGTGATAAGTATAGGATGAGACAAGAAGAGACATCTGCAGAGCTGTTGATCCGAGATCTGGAAGTAGAAGATACCGGAGAATATACATGTGTGTGTGGAGATCAGAAGACCTCAGCTGTCCTGACAGTCCATGGTAAAAAAACAAACAAACAAAACCTTCTCCTCTATGATAGCAGCATTTCAGAGATCCCCCTTTTCTCTGACAGATCTCTTCTCACCCATGTTGATGTTTTGATTCTGCAGCCTTTTCTTGGTTTGCTGCCTGACCGTATTTCATTCTGTCTCCCACTGTTTGTCAGTTAGACACTGATGGCCTTATGGCAGCGTAGAGTTGTGAGAGTTTCTTATCTTAGACCCTTCTGCATGTTGTTAGAGTGAAAAGGCAGATGTTTGTAAGGCCAAAAGCGTCTAGGCATCTAGCAAATCGCTTGTTCTCAGAAGGATTGTACCTTGTGTCTCACTGATATCAGTGGATTGGAGGAATGTTCATTAAGGGTGCTGAGCTTGTTAGCAAGAGATTTTTGTTCTCTGTTTGGGAGAGAATGGCTGTCTTTTGCAGGACCATGATACATTGTGCTGATTAAATGGCAATTTCAAAAAAACAAACAAATGAACAAAAACCACCACCAACAAGCCATTACTCTGAAGGTTCCAATTTAGAGAGAAGTTAGGCAAAATATGTTCCTGTATCTGCCATGGTGAATAGTGAAAACCTTTGGTTACACCTCCGGTAGCAGCAGTTGACATAGAGTTTGAGTAACTGAAAGGAATGTTTTTATTTAAGGTATATCTTAAGGATGAAGTGCTGGAGACAAACTCTCTTCTCTCAGATTTCTTAGCACGCTTTTACACACTTTTACCTCTTCTTTCTCTCAGTCAAAGGTAGTTCTGCTCTTGCCTTCCTCTGAGCTGACACTTTCTTCCTTGTGCAAGTCACTTCCTTTTTGCTATGGTGACACACCACAAGGCAACTTGCAGAGTGCTGAAAAAACACCTGTATTCCTCACACTAGAGCCTTTGTGGCCTTGAAAATTATGGCTTAAAGGTGCACCTAAATTTATATTACTTTTTTTTTTTTTTTTTTTTTTTTTTCCTTTTTCTGAACAAGAAACATCATTTAAGGTGTTAGGAAAGGTGTTTCATGTGCAGATCTCCAGCTAGCAGTGCTGTTACCAAGGGCTATGTCTTTCAATAAGAATTCAAGTCATTAATGTTCAAGATAAATGAATTCAGACTGAAATGGGTAGAGAAGACTACTGGAATCAGCAGGGAAATGGCAAGTGTACTCCATAAATTAATGTCAGTTAGTTAGTGCAAGATGACTGCTTACAGAGACTGCATGTTTTGTTTTCCTGTGATAGTGAAGGACAGGCCTCAGGACTTAGTCCTAGGTTCCTCAAGGTCCAGTCAATGATTTTGATGAACTCTGTTTATATTATATTCCTTAGCTTTGCCTACACTGTTCAAAAAAGAGCTCGCCAATATGGAAGCCACAGAAAGCGGGACAGCTGTTCTGCAGTGTGAGCTAACCAAACCCACTCCAGTGGAGTGGAAGAAAGGGCAAGAGGTTCTCAAGCCTAGTGACAAGCACAAAATGAGGCTGAAGGATACCATTGCTGAGCTGACAATCCATAACCTGAAGGAACAAGATGCGGGAGATTACACGTGTGTGTGCGGAGAGAAGACAACTACTGCATCCCTGACAGTGCATGGTAAAATACATAAATTTAATAGGGATTTTTTTTTGTCATCTGTGCGCTCATGTAGGATCACAAACAAGTCTTGATTCCATCTATTTAAATTTTTATGACAGCTGTGTCAACCACTGCAAATATCTTTTACTGAAAGTCTGTCACTTGGGAATGATAAATAGCATCACACAGTCTTTTCTGTCTCTGTTCTATCATGTTAATTGAGTTTGGAAGCAGATAATGATGACCTTGGTCATGAATAGCACTTCCAGTATTTCCATTAATTGATTTCTAGGCTTATCACAGAGATTTCTCTTCTTTTTCTTGAATAGAATTGGAAGGTGCTCTGTTATGATAACAGTTGAGAGAGATAGGTGAGGAAGATGCATTGCAGCCTGGAATTCTAATTAACATAGCATTCCTTTTGATTGTTCATCTGATCTTAAGACAGAGCTGTGCAATTTCATGTAAAGCTTGGGGCCAGCTTTCTGTTGTTTATATCTTAAAATGTCTTTAAAACATACGTCCCAGTACTGGAGTCATAGTTCTGCAATCCTGATTTCCAGTTCAGTTTATACATGCTGAAAGGAGTATGTCACAAAGAATAAGGCAGGGATGCCCCTAAAATTGTTGTTGTTTGTCTCTTGGGTGCTGTATATTTAAATCAAAACTTTTAGAGATTAAAGGGTTTTAATCCAGTGGAGCAGACAAGATGCAGTATTTCCTCACTTTTAAAGTGCTCTCTCTTCACCTGTGATCTTCAGCCCTTCCTCCGCATTTTAAAAAAGAATTGAAGAATGTGGAAGCCACAGAAAATGGTACAGTCACTTTGTGCTGTGAACTGAACAAGCCTGCAGCCTCTGTGGAATGGAGGAAAGGAGACAGAGTCCTAGAGCCAGATGACAAGTTCTCCATAAGATGTGAGGGCACAATTGCTGAGCTGATGATCCGTGACTTAGATCTGACAGATGCTGGAGATTACACATGCTGTTACGGAGATCAGAAAACTACAGCTGCCGTAAAAGTGAATGGTAAAAAACTCATATAACTAATGAAGTAGATTATTTCGACCAGCTGTTTCTTAAAAACGTGATAGGATCAGCCTAGAAATTGCAGACGTACTCATGAATTTAGCTACGTATGGTTGGACATAGGCATAAAGCCCTGAATACAGTGGTCAATACCAGGAAAAGGTCAGGCATTTCTTGCAAAAAATTCAGTTATTCATCTAGGTTCCACGTCACTTTTTGATGCTCATGTGCAGCAGTAGTTGCTAAAAAAGAAAAGTCATGTTATTCTGATGTTGGTTGATAAAACATTACAATCCCAAAACTGACAGTATTAGAATTTGGTGATGAGTTATTTTAGATAGTTTTCAATGTGGTGTTAAACATTTTTTGAGAATAATTTCACTGTCAAGTTCTGATCACTAGATCAGAACTTGATCTAATTCTAATTCTAATTCTGATCATGTCAAGTTCTAGATCATTATCTGAGGATAAATCTCATGGAAAACTGAGATTGATGCCTCAGATATGGTTTAATTTATGAACTTTTTCAGTAATGATTTGCACTGCAATAGATCTTAGACACTGCAGTTAGGCTTTGTGTTCCATTGTGCTAGCTGTACCCAAAGTAAGGCAAGACACAGTCTTGCAGAGTCTGAAGAAATTGACTGGTACGTTTCTCCATTTCATGCCATAGACCATGTCATAGTAAAAAGCTCTGCCTTATGAACAAGGTGTTCTCCAACTTCCCAGAGTCACCATCATATGTTTCTCAAAGGGATTATCAGTTCTAGTTTGATTAGGGAAGGTTTTACTTGTCGTATGCGGTCCACAGACCACAGATAAGTAGTCACTTGGATAGCTACTATGGTCATACATTCTTCTCATTTTGAACTCCTCAGCCTTGCCTGCATGCTTCAAGGAAGAGATGAAGAATGAGGAAGCCACAGAAGGTGGAACAGCCACACTACAATGTGAGCTATCTAGGGCTGCCTCTGTGGAGTGGAAAAAGAAACACAAAGTGCTCAAATCAAGTGAAAAATATACTATGAGACAGGAGGGTACCACAGCACAACTACTGATCCATGCTTTAGAAGTCAAGGACGCTGGGGAGTATACCTGTGTCTGTGGAGATGAGAAGACTACTGCAGCATTAACAGTGCACGGTAAAAGAAAAACAAAACAAAAACACACAAACACAGAAATTAGAAATTATACTTTTGTGTGGTGTTTCTCCTGTCTTCCTCTGGAAGCCTCAGTACTGACACACACTGAGTTCTTTCTCTAATCTTGACATCATTAATTCTGTCTGTAATGCATTTATTTATTTATTAAATTTTTATTTATTTATTTTCATTTATTGTGATTTGTATCTAATTCTAACGAGAATTATGGTTCCATGAATTTTACTAACGTTTTACCCATTTTCTTCTCCCTGCTCTTTTTGGTGCATGGCTGTATTGATTTGTTTCACACTGAAGGCTGAAGGATTCCACATGCTTACATTTTTTGTTCTTGTTTACATACTTTTGACTTGGACCTAGAGAGATGGAGTAGCAGGCAGATTTGTACTTCTTAAAAAAGAGTGATCTTAGATTTCAAGTCACATTAGGATTTCACAGGTTATTATGAATAGTGCAAACAAAACTCGATTTAATGCAACTTTTTTATATAGCTATGACTGACAGTCATGTAGATTTGTATTCTGTTATTGCAGAATACTCAGCATTATGAAATGTGAATGCTTCACAGTCCCCAGTCAAATTCATCTGTAAACTTTCTTTGAAAGAGGAGAACTTTATTTCCACAAGTAATGTAGGAGAGTAGCAAGTAGTTTCAGCCATTTTTCTCACTTTAAAAATCAGTATGAGTTGATTTCTTTGCTTCAGTGCCCAGACTTTCATCTTGATATTTAACTGTAACACAAGGATGGGTTTAATCTTGCACTTCCAATTTAGCTGTGAAAAACAGAATTGCAAAGAACATCTACAGGTCATCTAGTCCATCCGTAAGCCTCATGTCATCATCCCTATCTAGCCTGCACTTGAAAACTCTAATGGTAAATAATCTGCAGTTCCCCTGGGCACTCATTCCACTGCCTAGCTGTCATTACTGATAGAAAGTTCTTCTGAATGCCAACAAAAATCTTTCTTGAGCTGTCTTATATCCTTACTTCTTTTCCCATGTCCTGTGGACATGGAGAAATATTATTTTCTTTCTGTGACTTTACAGATTTGAAAATTTTTCTCATGTCTCCTCCTGTATTCTCTTTTCTGGACTAAGCAACTTCATTCCTTTCACTCTTTCTTCGCAGGTCATGTTTTCTAGACTTTGGCTCATCTTTGTTACTTTCTGGACCATCTTCAGTTAATCCACATCTTTCTAAAACTGTGGTGGCCAAAAGTGGACTAAAGCGCTCCATCTGAGGCTTTCCAGACTGGAGTAGAATGGAAGGACTTGATGTGTCTTGCATATGAGACTCCATTTTATACATCCTATTACGATGATTCCTTTATTCACATCAGAATTACGTTTCTTGACTTGTGTTTGTGCTGTGATCTCTTGTAACCTCAAACCTCTCTCTGCAGATCTGCTGCCTATTGTTCCCTATCTTGTAGTGGTGTGGCTGATTATTTGCTCCTAAATTCAGTATTTTGCACCTGCTTTTGCTGAATTGCAGCCTATTTTTTTCACCACTGCTTCATGAGGATCTTATTCCTAATCCTGTTTAACAAAGTCCTTTCAGTTTCTCTCCCTTCCCAGCTTGAGATCACCTGCCAAATTAGTAAAACTGCTCTACATTTTATTGTCTGAGTTACTAATGAAAATGCTGAATGCTACTAGACTCCAGAGTATTGAAGTACTCTGCTCAACTTGTTCTTTCATTGTGACTGTAAATCCTAGTTGATTTTTTTTGACTGGTTTTCCAACTGATAGTGCTTCCTCCTTAGAATTATTTCAGGATAAGAGCTTTAATAAAATCAAGGTGTACAACATATACTGTTTCAATCAGTGAAACTTACTAATTTAACTCAAGAAAAATTACACTGGTCCTCTCCTTCATGAAGAGAATAGCTCTTGGCAAATATGAGTGTATTGCTACAATATTTTTTTCAGAGAATTAAAGTTAACCTAAAATGTCCATTATTCTTTGGATCCTCTCTCTGCCTCTCCCTGTCCTGTCTTTTTTCAAGACAAGCACTGTGGGTGAAGTTCAGCTCACTGAGTAAGACTGGTGAGTATTCCTAAATTATTGTTGTTGCCAATGGAGATCTAGTCAACACAGTCAGAGGAAGTCAGGGAGACATCCAGCTTACCTTGTAGCAGATGTTTACTGATAGATGGATAGCAGATAGATCCACTGGCTTCACTGACTTTGTCTGGATATGTCCGGGGAGCTTAGACTCTTGGTTTACATTGTGAGAATTAAGTGCCTGTATTTCAGTCTGTGAGACATTTTCCACCTCTGAATTTCTAATTTTCTGTACTTCTGGAACATCTCCCATTCTCTTTGATTTCTCCAGTGCAACTGTTTATGTCTGATACTGGTTCAGCTTGTTCCTTAAGCATTTCAGGACACGTCATCACACCAAGGTGCTTTTGAGAATATCAAGTTTATTTAAATGTTCTCTAATCCATTTTTTCCCTATCTCAGTCAGAGTTTCTATTACTTTCTTAGCTATCATTAACCTTTAATATTAAAAAAGAAAAAGGAGGTAAACACTTCAGTTTTCTCTGTGTCATCAACTATCAACTTACATTCCTGAAAGAGAGGTAGACCAACTTGTATCTTGTTGTTTTTCTTCCTTCTAATCTACTTATGGAATATCATTGTATTATTTCTGTTTCTTTCTAGTACAAGCTGGCCATATTTTCTAGGATTTGCATGACAATATTCTGATACAAGAAAGTACCACAAGGCGAGCAGAGGATACCAGTCAGTTGTTGGATACAACTACACAGAATGTACATCTGTGTTTGGAGACATTTGATATCAGCATCATTTTTCAGCTTACCTTTCAGTCCTTCTTTCATATTGGTCTCTGTCCATGACGTGCCAGAGCTCAGGAACGGGGAACTACCCTTGACCCTCGTGAGACATGCAGGGAACCTGACCTTTCTGATTTTGCCTCTATATTCTGTAGTATTTCTTTTACAGTGATCTAAACCACCCATATTTTACAGCTCTCCTGACTTTCAGGACATTGAAGAATTAATGATTTAGGCAGGCTGTCCCTGATGGTACTTCTAGTTGCATAGTCTTTGTAATTATGCCCTTAATATTGTTTTTCCAAAAAGCTTTCTGCTCTCCTAAACCCTGTCCTTTAAATTTGCCTCTACTTGGTCATAATTAACAATTCTTAAATTACTGAAGCTTGCCTTATTTCACACATAATTTCCCCTTTCTTTGCTCCATCATTGCCTGTTCTAAAATCCATGAGCTCTCCTGCTTCATATTGGTGGCTGCCCCATTATCCTCTACGTCTGTATTCCCAAATATTTATTTCTTTATGGTTGGAGTCAGGACTTGGAGATCCTCCTCTTATTTTCTTTCATATATACATTCTTTATCCAAAAGTGGTCCCCATCCCTTTCCAAAGACTTAGTAGGCATCATCCCATCCTACTACTTCCACAGTATATTTTACTATCACATCACCATCCAATCTTATCCTTTAAATGATTCCATTGATTGTTCCAAAAGAGGTGGGTGTTATGATATTCCTGAACCTCCTGGTGTGATGATCTTACAGAAGATATTCACAATGGAGGCATCCTACTTCTTTTTCCTTTTTATTGTTACCCAAGACCTTTCTATATGTCTGTGATTTTGCCCTTCAGCCTCATTCTAACTTTCAAGCTAAGTCTGTAGGCATCCTTAGTGCATAAACCTTTCCATTTTTTCCTTTAGCTTTTTTTCCTAATGTTGGTATAACCTCCTATATAGATCTCCCGGGCTGAATTATACTAAGGAAATTATAGTTTTGGCCATACATGAAGTCTTCCCATTCCTGCTGTTTGTGGCTGTAATACAATTTGGTATCTTCCTTCTGTGCAATGGTTCTCATGTCAATAATGAAGCATGGACAGATAGCGGTAAACATCAGGTTAATTTTTATTTTTTGGTGGCCAAGAGTTGCATGTCATGAAAATGTTTGCTCCTTTGTTTCTCAGCCCTTCCTGCTCTCTTCAAAGAAGAGTTAAGAGATGAGGAAGCCACTGAGGGTGAAGTAGTCACTCTGCGCTGTGAGCTGACCAAGACTGCCCCAGTGGAATGGAAAAAGGGGCACAGAGTACTCAAACCTAGTGAGAAATACAAAATGAGGCAGAAGGATGCCACTGCAGAACTGGTGATCCATAACCTAGATGAGAGTGATGCTGGTGATTACACCTGTGTGTGTGGGGATAAGCAGTCCACAGCTTCCTTAGCAGTACACGGTAATAACCATTTTCATCTAGATGTACTCATTATCAAGCTTTTGATTCATACTTTTTCCCATGTCCATTGTTTTTTCTGCATTGTTCTTGTCTGACATTGCTTGTCCTGGTAATTAATTTGCATTTTATGATCTAAGGGGAAAGCCTACACCCCATACAAAGTGGCTTCAGGACCTGATCCCTTATGAAACAGAAGAGACCAGGCCCTAAGACATCTCGCTGCTGTTGCTCTAGCTTTTCTCTTTTGCAGCTCTGCTCCTCATCTGGAGGCTGCGTTTGCGGCTCCATTTTAACCTTCTGTCATTGCATCCTCAGCACTGCCTGCACGCATCAAGGAAGGCCTGAAGGATGAGGAAGTAACAGAAGGTCGAACAGCCACTCTGCGCTGCGAGCTGACCAAAGTTGCTCAGGCAGAGTGGAGAAAGGGAAGCACTTTGATCAAAGCCAGCGACAAATACAAAATGAGACAGGAGGGCACAGTCATGAAGCTGCTTGTCCATGATGTAGAACTGAAAGATGCTGGAGAATACACTTGTGTGTGTGGAGAACAGGAGACAACAGCTGCCTTGATAGTGAATGGTAAAAAACCCTGTATCTGTATATCTGTACCATTGTGTATTTCTTTACCAGCTCATCACTATTTGTTGTGTGTTCACCTGTGGCTGAATTTTTATGAATTTGTAAGCTGTATTTAAGATCTGGTTGCATCCAGGCTACTTTTCCATCTGTTGCTTTATCTAAAGTCCTAGGATTACGAGGAAAGGAACCTCTTTCCACACTAAAATGTTCTCTGTTTCTGTACCTCCTCGTCCCTCCCATCATCTGTGTGACATGTCATTTTAATGTCCTGTGTCCATTTTGTGACCTTCAGCCCTGCCTGCGCTTTTCAAAGATGAACTGAAGAACCTGCAGGCCATGGAGAGCCAAACAGCCACTCTGCGCTGTGCGCTGACCAAGGCTGCATCTGTGTCATGGAAGAAAGGAAACAAAATACTCAGAGCAAGTGAAAAATACATCATGCGGCAGGATGATGTCCTTGCTGAGCTGGAAATTCATGAGCTAGATCTTCAGGATGCAGGAGATTACACCTGTGTGTGTGGAGACCAACACACCACTGCTTCTCTGACAGTGAATGGTAAATTCATCTTGCAGATGAGTGTCCATTATTTGTTTCTTTGCAGCATCCTGCTGCTGTATGAAGTGTTCACCTCTCAGCTCTAGGCTTTTTCCTAGGAATTAATTTGCATTTGGAAAATTAGAACTTTTTGTTCTGGCCTCTTAATTTTATCTGATATTCCTGAAAAGGAAGCTGAGGAAATGACTATTTCATCTTGCAGACTGATGTCTATGCTGCATATTTAAGGTCACAGTGCCTAGAAAATGATCCTGTTAGACTGAGATGTTCTGCTCCCATGGAGGGTAACTGTGTCGTATGTTCTTTAAGTTGCATTTTGAATCCATCCTTTGATGTACTGCACTTTGGCCTTTCAGCTGAGCACTTCTTTTCTCTCTGTCACTGGTGGATTTAGTTTTCCAGGTCATTGTAGTGGTAACCCCAACAGCTAAAGTATCTGACTTGGACAGATTTAAACTTGAATTAATAATTCATTATGCTGATCACAAATGCAGAGGTCTTAGTTTAAATACATTGTCTATTGACTTTCCATTCCCAGCCTTGCCAGTGGTTTTCAAGGAAGAACTCAAAAATGAAGAAGTCTTGGAAGGAGCATCAGTCTCTCTGCATTGTGAATTAAGCAAAGAAGCTCCAGTGCAGTGGAAAATAGGGTCCAAAGTGCTAAAAGCAAGTGACAAATATCAAATGAGTCAGCATGGCACCACTGCTGAGTTGGTCATTCATGACCTAGAAGTAAAAGATGCTGGCGATTACACCTGTGTTTGTGGTGACCAGAAGACAACAGCAACCTTAACAGTTCATGGTAAAAAGTCATTACTAAAATTAATAAATAGCATTATAGATAGTCATCATTCTGAAATTCAACTATTTCTGACGTGGATCAGTAACTTGTCTTGTGTTTGGTTTTGTTTTTTCTTTCTGAGAAAAAAATAGGGCAAATTTTGGGGTCAAATTTGCTTCCCTTTAAAAGGAGAAAGAGATTTTTCTTTCTGTTCAGGATCCCTTTTCTTACATATTTACATTTTCCAGCTCTTTTGCCCCTCACCCCCACAGTTCATTTCAGCCACCTTCAGTCTTTTCCAAAACATGCAGACAGGGGTCTGTCAGGCCCCCTGCTCTACAGAACTGCTCAGAGAAGTGAAGGATGAGGAAACAGAAGGAGAAATCTTGCTGCTGTGTGATCTGGCCACCACTGCTCCTGGGCAGTGGAAGGAAGAGTACCTCAATCTTTAAGGCATGCAGAAAGAGATAAGAGTTCAGAGTCAGTACCCCGACCTAAGTTTGAAGGATGCAGGGGTCTGCACTTCTGTGTGGGGATCAGCAGAGTAAGGACTACTTTGACAGTTAGGGACCAAAAAAACACAGTAACACAGACAGGTTATCAGCAGTTATCCCCTTCTTTATCCTACTAGCTTCCAACAGACCAATACAGAAATACATCCTTGTGTTATCTTAATAATCTCATTGCCTGATATTCAGCTCTCTTGTCCTTAATGAGTATCTATTTTAATGGAGTAACAGCCCTTGTCTTTGAGGAAGTTAATCTATCACAGATCCAGTTCTGTCCCCTACAGCTTTTTCCAAAAACTCCTGATTCTTCACTGAGCTTTCCTGAATGATGGATGTTTCTGACATGTTCTGGAAGTGCTCTTTGTATAATGCACAGCTAACAGTAGTTGTGCATGAGGCACATTTGTGGGTAAATGAAAAGAATTTGTTTTCCTGAAGTTTTTTCAATCTATGGTTTTCAATTTTCAAAACGAGGATTAGTGAGAACTTGAAATTCTCCATTTATGTGTAATGACCCTTCAAATTTCAATTTAAAACTAAAAGCAGTTTTCTTTTGAACTCTGGCTGCTTTCATGGAGATGGGGCTATAAATTTTCAATAAAAACAAAACAGAAAATGACAACATTCTTCTACTAGCCTCCAAATACTGCACCCAGTAGTGTTACTCGTGAGTGCTGTTGACACTTTCAGTATTGTTTTTTCACCATGACAAACAACAGTCAGGTCATTGACTGTTATAGATAAGATTAGATAAGATCTCTTATCTATAGTAAGGATAACTTACTCTGCCTGAAGAAGGATGCTTTCAGGATTTCTGAACTAGGCTATAGCTAAAGTTTAGAATAGGCTGAAAAAGGGAGGTGTAAAGGGAAATAATCCGAAGCATGGAAAAAAAAATTAGTCTTTCAGTTCTGGTTTTCTGATGACCATTTGTCCGTGTTGCATCCTTCAGCTCTGCCACCACTCTTTAAGGAAGAGCTAAAGAACAAGGAAGCAGAAGAAGGTGGAGATGTCACCCTGCACTGCGAGCTCACCAAGGCTGCTCCAGTGGAGTGGCAGAAGGACCAGAGGATTCTCAAAATGAGCAAGAAATACAAAATGAGGCAGGAAGGGACCCGGGCAGAGCTGGTGATTCATGAAATAGCTGAGGAAGATGCAGGAGACTACACCTGTGTGTGCGGAGAGCACCAGACCACAGCTGTCTTAACAGTACAGGGTAAAACTATCCTGACCCCCTATTTCCTAACTAGAAATGTTTATCCTCTGCTAGCAGGTGTTCGATTTTCCATGTCTGTTTGTTCAACCCTATTAGTTGAATTTCCATTTATTTGAAATAGCATTGCCTGTCTTTGGTGACCTTTGATTAGAAAATACTACTCTATATTCTTCTCTGTCATCCTTTTGTCTTTTCCTTTCCTCGATCACAAACCTGCTGTCCTTTTATCTTTCCCTTCTGGTATTCCTTTCCTAGCATATAAAACCACTGTTCTTTTATCTTTCCTTTCCTGCCCTTGTTTCCTAAAACACAATTCTGCTTTTTCTTTCCCTTTCCTTTCTGGCATTCTCAATGCCTAGCATTTGAATGTAGGGTATAATAGGCAGTATCCAGAATAAGGCTGTGTTAGTTATTTCTTCTGTGCTGAGGTATGTTTATATTGGGTTTTGTGCCCCTAACAGCTGTCCTAATGCACAGAGATAGGTTAGCACTGCGAATCTGGTTTTCTAGGTGGGATGTTTTAATTTAGCTTCACGACTGTGGTGTGAGCCATTTAAGATCTGAGATATCCAACCTTGTGTCCAAGAGGTGGAATATCCTGTTATCTCTCCTAGTTAATAGAACCACATATGTGAAGTTCACAAAATTAATTTCAAGGACATAACTTGCAGTGGTTACTAGAATTAAGCAAATGGGGAAAGTATGCTCTGAGGCAGGAGTACAGGCTTGGGATTCAGCATTTGGAGATTTTCTCTGGGGTCAAGAAGCATCTGTGAGCCCTGGCTGAATCTTTTCAAGGGCACCTCAAGGAAGAAGGAACAATGATGAGGAAGGAGTTGTGCCAACAATTAGAGCTCCATGGAACTGCTCTGTAAGAAGGAAAAGACATTACAAAGGCTTGAATTTTGTGAAAGACACTATCACATGTGTGAACTAAGGAGCTCACAGATGATGATCTTGGTTCTTATATGGAAACTGGTAGAAAGCAGGTGTAAATCTCTTGATGACAGTGCAATTCTGCTAGTAGGAAGCCAGCACAAACCAAAATGATTAAGGTATATATTCCCAGTAGGATGTTTTCCTTTCTCTTTCCTCTCTTTGTTGCTGATGCTCTGCCCCTCCATAACCTTCACAACCGTACCCTGTCACTTTCTACTCCCACCCACCCCAGGAGATATCCTCAGTTTGTAATATGTTTAACCTGCATCCTTCAGCTGTGCCTCCATTTTTCCAAGAGGAACTGTCCAACAAGGAAGCAGTAGAAGGTGGAACGGCCACTTTGCACTGTGAGCTCAGCAAGCCATCTGCCCCTGTCCAGTGGAAAAAGGGCCATCGCATCCTCACCTCAGGCAACAAGTACAGCATGAGCCAGGAAGGCTGTGTCGTGGAGCTGGTAGTTCATGATTTAGATTTGAATGATGCTGGAGATTATACCTGTGTGTGTGGAGATGAGACCACTACAGCTGCCTTAACAGTGCATGGTAAAGTAGTCCTTGGGACTAAGGTTCTCCAGACCTTAGAGCTACCCAAGTCTCTGTTGCTGTGTCCTCTTCCCACTCCCTCTCTGTTTGCTTGGGCTTTTGTGCTCCTTTGGAGGTAGCTTATGTGCTTCTTCCTACTGTTGGAATATGGAAAATAGTTTCCTGTTGGTATTTCTCCTCCTCCTCTGCGCTGGTTCTTCTCACTGTCCTTGCCCTGATGCAGTGTCCAGGGAAGCTGGGGGAGATTTTCCCATTGTGTTCCACTGGCCTGGATCAGGGTTTAGTAATGCACCACGCATCCTTTCCCAATGGACTTCAGTGGGTTTTTTTTTAGTAATATTCATTCCATATGTGGTAATTCTTTTTACTCTCCAGCACTGCCTCCAGAATTCAAAACAGACCTGAAGGACCTAGAAGCTGAAGAAAGTGGGACAGCTACGCTGCACTGTGAGCTGACTAAACCTGCTGTGGTGGAGTGGAAGAAAGGGCAGGAGGTGCTCAAAGCAAGCAGCAAATATAAAATGAGACAAGATGGTGCTGTTGCAAAGCTGATTATCCATGAGCTGGATGTAGAGGACGCTGGAGATTATACATGTGTGTGTGGAGATCAGCAGACAACAGCCACTTTGACAGTCAATGGTAAAACAAACAAACACTCCATATATATATAAATATATATATATAAATATATTTTTTTTCCTGGATACAAAAGCTGTGTTTTATTGTCACTTGGCTCTTGGAGAAGACTTGGCTATGATTCATAAGTAAGGTGTGTAATAGCATGGTCCATGCAGCCTGACAGAGTGAGCAGGTAGAAAACGGGAATTGCAGTGCAGAGCTAAATGCATTTTCTCAGTCTCTTACTTTCAGGGTAGTTGTAATATCTCTCCTACAAGTGGCCTGCCCTAAAAGGGAATCTGAACTCTTAGAAGTCCTGCTGGTCTTCAGGACACATCTTCAGCAATCAGAACAACATGTTGGCTATTTTTATAGTGGGAAACATATTCTGCTATTTTTCAGTCATGGATTGGGTTAAGTTAGTATACCTTTTTTGGCAAATGTAACTTCTTGAAATCAATTTCTTCTTGTTCTGCAGATATTCCTATTACCTCCCATGGGGAAATAGCTTTGTACTTTAAATCTACAGCATTGAGATTTAGAGCCATCTGCATATAAGCTCTTTTGGTGTTTCCATTTTCTTTCTACTTTCTCTTTCCCAAACCCCAACTGCAGTATGTTGTAAGTTATGTTTCTATTTTATAGCCCTACCAGCACTTTTTAAACAAGAGCTTCAGAATACTGAGGCAGAAGAAGGTGGTATGGCAACACTGAGGTGTGAGCTTACCAAATCCAAGGCTCCAGTGGAGTGGAGGAGAGGCGATATTACTCTCTACCCTGGTTTGAAATATGAAATGAAGCAGCAGGGCTCCACTGCTGAACTGGTCATTTATGACTTAGAACTGGATGATTCAGGAGAGTATACCTGCGACTCTGGACATCAGCAGACAACAGCTGCAGTAACCGTACATGGTAGGCAGAGTACTGACCCTTGGCTCAATAGAGATGAAGTGAAAGGAGCATCTCTTAGTATTCTGTAAGGATATTTATTTGTTTTGCTGCTGGTCTGTGCCAGTTTACCTATTCTACTTGAGTCTGACCCTTGGTCAGGGTAGAAAGGTTCTGCTTTCAGTATCTGGAGTGATTTGCCATCATCAAAGCAATTTAAAGGTGTTGTGATGTCAAAATGTGATGAACCCCTCTGCCCTATGAGTGCAGGAAGCATGGGAATTTGGGAAACAGGTAACAGAAGATAAGCTAGGCAGGCTGATTCTTTTGGTTGTTGATTGCTTCACTAGGCATGGGAGATGCATAACTGGGAGTAATGCCTGATTGAGCTGATAAGAGATGCAACAACTGGTGGATAAATATTTTTTTTTAACATGAATGTGCTGTATTATTACTTGAGGCTTCCAGCCTCAGGTACAAACTGAGTGCAAACACCTGCAGCCACATCTGTTTTCTTCAGCTCCTTCTACCATTCTGAGCAAGATATAGCCTGAAATCTGTATTCCTTCTTCCATTTATCGCTTTAATGTCATCTCTTAATGCACTGCCTCTTCTTGTGTTTTAAATGCTAACTTAATCTTTTATATGTTGCTAGAAGTTTTATTTGGGGTGTGTTGGGGAGGAAGGAATATTCTTAGCTCAATATTGCAAACTCTCAGGCCTTTATTGAGGAACAAGGGTTCATGTAGGAAAGAGCATGTCCCACTGTGTCTTGGTGGTTTTTGAATAAAAGATCCCTAGCTGGCACAGAGAGACATCCACAGGAAAGTCTGACTACTTCAGGCAGCACACCAGGCTGTTCTGGGGACCACTCTTTTTCTACCTTCACCATTTGTCCTCAGATCTTGGTTCATATAATACTTCAAGAAAGGTGCTACCAAGAACGAGAGCTGCAGGCCAAGGATTGTGGAATCGTTAGAACAGGCTGTTTCTGCAGAATGATGGTAGGATTGGATCCTTTTGGGACTCAAACACTCTTAAAACATTTCCCTCTCAAATTTTGCAGCACTACCTGTCACATTTAAGCAACCCCTTCAAAATAAGGAATCAGAGGAAGGAAGTACAGCTACTTTCTGCTGTGAGCTATCAAAACCCAATGCCTCAGTGGAATGGAAGAAAGGAGGAGTGGTGCTGCAGCCCAGCCAGAAGTATGAAATGAGACAAAGGGAATGCCTGGTAGAGCTTTTAATACATAATCTGAAATTAGAAGATACAGGAGAATACAGCTGTGATACTGGGGATCAGGAAACAAAGGCATCTTTAAATGTGAAAGGTATGTGGTATGAGCTGACTCAAAAAGCAGTAGATTGCATCTAACACAAGGCAGCATTCTGAACGTGATGATTTTGAACTACATGTTCTTTTTTCTTTATAAATATTTTCATTTTCAAGAATGGAAAAGGATGATACTTTGTTCTTCCAGTGCTGCATTTATGTCTTGGGTTCTAAGAAGAAATACTTTTTGGCTTTACAGCTGGAGAAAAATTAAAGAAAGAATAATGTTTTAGCATAACTTCTGGACATTTCACATGATATGTGGTTTAAGTATTTCAAAAAAGATTTTCTTCCAAATCCTGGAATCAGATTTATGATGACCTTCCTGATCTGTCAAGGCTGTCCGCGGAGTTTTCAACTGATTTACTCCTGAGATCTTTGCGAGTTCAACTGAAGGATAAATCCATTCAAGGAGATTAACCCTGGGAAGGATTTGAGTCAAGGAGCAAAGAAAAGAAATGTTATAAGTGCAGATGGCTGCTTCTGATGCAGAAAGATCTACTACCAGCTCCAGGCATATTAGAAAACATGGATCCTGCCTAGGAATCTAGCACTTGCAAACAGTATCTTGTTTCCCCAAGGTCCATCTATCTATGCTGTTTAGGCTTAACTCTGTCTTGAATAAAAGCTTCTGTTCTTTGTTGTTTTCTTTTTTCTTTAGCCCTACCAGTTCTTTTCAAAAGGGAGCTTAAGGACAAAGAGGTTGAAGAAGGAGCTGCAGTGAAATTCCAGTGTGAGCTGACAAAGGAAAATGCGACTGTGGAGTGGAGGAAAGGCACCATGGAGCTCTTCTCATGCGCCAAATATGAAATTAAATTAAGTGGTTGCACAGCTGAACTGGTGATCCATAATGTAGAACCAGAAGATGCCTCTGATTATACATGTGATACAGGAGACCAGCAGAGCACAGCAGTCCTCAAAGTGAATGGTTAGCATTGCATCCCAGTGGAACAGAAGTTCAAAGGGATTTGTGGAATTGTATAGATGGTATTCTGTTATTTGTTGGTGAATAAGCCCCCCCCAAAAAGTAAGATAAAGACAAAAGGTTTAGGAGGTGCCCAGTCATAAACCAGAATACAGAAAAGATGATCGTATGAGACAGGATTTGTAGAATGGCTATTTAAGCCTGTAAAGCACAGTGCCTTGGTCCATTCTGTGGATAGTGGTAAAACTCTGCATCATGGGGGTGTTGAAATTCTAATAGATCTTTATTTCTGGCACTTAGCATTTATTGCTTGTTCACTTGGATCAATATCTAATTGTAGGACATTTACTAAAAGCATTTTAAAACATCTACTGCTTTCAATTTTTATAATGTCCTTCCATGAAGATCCTGAGAACACTGTGTTTAAACAAACCAGGAGTAATGTCTGTGATTAATTGTCATCTGTGAAGTGTTTGTGGTTGTCTCTGACTGTTAGGTGGAACTTGTGGCTTTTACCTAAGCCACAACGTTTCAAGCTATATCCTGTGGGCTGGATCTGGCCCAGGAAGCAGCTCCTGCCTCAGCTGTGAGTCCCGTGCTTGCTTTATATACAATTTTCTGAGCCTCTCCTTCTCTGGATATACAGAATTAAATGAATAAATAAATAAATAAATAAATAAATGTTATAATAATCATATAACCACATAATGCAAATTTGTTCTGCAGCTCCAGACCCTGGGTGACTTGTGCTGAGTTGTCCAGACCTGAGCATTCATTTGTACATTGAAGACAATGTTCATGTGTTAATTGTCTTTTGCACTTTGCAGCCATCAAGCCCCAGCTGAGGCAGCAGCTGAAGAATGAAGAAGTGGAAGTGGGAGGAACAGCCAAGCTGCGCTGTGAGATTTCCATAAGCAAAGCAGAAGTGGAGTGGAGGAAAGATGGAGTCCTGCTTCACTCCAGTTCCAAGTACGAAATGTGGCAGCACGGCACCGTCCGTGAGCTGCGTGTTCACCACCTGGAGCCCAGTGATGCTGGCGAATATTCCTGCAAGGCTGGAGACGAGACGACCTCTGCAAAACTGACTGTGAAAGGCAAGAGACATTTCCTGGGGCAAGGGGATTTTCACTTTAAGATGCTAGGATTTTACAACATAGTTGATATTATTGTGATAAATGCACACAGAGTGCAGGAAGGGCATCATGAAGTAATATAAAATCTTATGTTGTAAGAATGTACAGAAGCAAAGATTCACTTGGTGGGCAGGAGAAGATAAGGCAGCTGAAATTTTTGATTCGGGGCTTGAAATATTTTGTTGACATCATGTGCATGTGAGTGAACAGATGGTTCATCCATCCTTAGCTTCCAGTCACATGGCAGCTGCATCTGGCCTTGATGTCATTGCAGATAGAGCTTGCATTCAAGTTGGACCACTAGTCTGGAACAACCACCCTACAGGCTCATCCATATTATAGATACTCTGCCTGCTATGCCCAGCTGCACCATTTTTCGTGCAGAGTGACCTCAGTTGTATAAATATGTGCTGTATTTGCTCAGATGGAGACTGCACTGCTTCTCTTTCAGTATTCTCCATCAGGTTCAGGGTACAAGCAAGGTATTGCCAACTGTGTGTGTGTGATCTCTGCACATATCTACAGTTGTCCCACTGTCCTAGAAACAGGACTCAAGCAAACCAAAGCACAAATGTCCTGTGCTCCCACGAACCCAATAAGCCATGCTGAGAGCACCATGCCATCCAGATACCCAGCCAGTATGAAGCACCAGCACAGAGTATTTCTGTTTGCAAAAAGACAGCAGAGGGATCACTTTTTAATGCTATTCTGTGAAGATATCTAAGTGCAAATGTAACAAATTTCAAAATCCTGAATTTGGAATCTGGCATTCAAGCCTTATTCACCCAATTACAGTCTCAAACATAATTACAAAAATCAATATGCAGTGCATCTCTGAGACAGAGCAAGCAATAAAACCACTAACTGAGAGATATTGCCACATACACTGAAAGCAGTCAAACAGCAGAGTTTGAAAGGTAATTTAAGAGGTTCTGATATCTTTGTCCTTGGAGGTATTTAGAGGTCAGCTGGACAAGGCTCTGAGCAATCTCCTGTGAGTTGGCTCTGATTGGACCAGATGAGTGTCAGATGTCCCCTCCAGCCCGTATTATTCTCTGATTCTGTGATTTGATCCATGTTTTTCCTGTGTTGACTACTGCCTGGGCTGTTTGCAGAGCCTGACGTGACCATTGTGAGTGGCCTAAAGGACATGGTGGTATTCGAAGGGGATGATGTCACCTTTCAGTGCCAGGTTTCTCATGAGAATGCAAGGGATGTTGAATGGAAGCTACAGGATGTTGCTCTGCAAAATAATGAAATGAATGAGATCTCGGTGGAAAAGGGAAAGATCCACAAGCTAACGTTAAGGAAGGTGACAGAGCAGGACATTGGCACTATCGCTTTCCGAGTGGGACCACACGTGTCTACAGCAGAGCTCACAGTAAAAGGTAAGGCGCCCTGTGATGTGCTGAAGAAACAAGATTGGTGAGAACAGGTGATGTTTTGTTTTTGTGTATGCTAATAGGAAATTTAAGGCCACTGTTCACTTCTTGTTAGCACATGTTAATAGGGTGCTTGTGATTCCAAGTGCACATGATGTACTAATGTGCTCTTCTGTGGTGTAACCACTATGGAACCAAAGTGGAGAAACCACCAGTTCCGGGGTCCTGAAGCTGACTGTGTTTCTTTCTCTAAACACTATTTTCAGTAAATTCTCAGTCAAACATTTTTCTCCTTTCCTATTTGAAACTGTTGGTCTGATCAAAGTCCCCATCCCATCTGAACTGACCAAAGCATCTCTGAAGTTTGTGATCCGTGCTTCCAGTAACTTCACAAAATATTTCTGAGTGGGTTTCATCAGAAATCCATTCACTTGTTTTAATGTCCCAGAATATTATACAGAAGTTAAAGTATATTTTAATACTTTACTGTTCAGCTGTAAATTTACAATTGTAGAGAAACAAAATAAATAAAACTGTAAGTTCCTTTACTGCATTTGTAATTTCAGTGCCACCTCCAGTCTTTAAGGAGAAATTACACAGCACAGAATTGCAGGAAGAAGAAACTGCCACCTTCCACTGTGAGGTCTCCCAGCCTAATGTTGCAGTGCAGTGGAAGAAGGGTGCCCAGGTGATTTCCTCAAGCTCCAAATATGAAATCAGGCAAGAGGGAACAATCCATACTTTAAAGATTTATCACTTAAAACCAGAAGACTCAGGCAAATACACATGTGATAATGGAAACGAGCAAACAACGGCAACCTTAACTGTTAAAGGTAGGTTGTTTTGTTTTAAGACAAGAAGTTTTTTCCACTTTCTTGGCTGAGTACTTGCAAGAAGGCTGTACTGTCCTTGATTTCAGATCTGCTTTACTGATGTAAAGCAACTGAGTCCTTTTGCTTTCAGAAGTTAAATCTGGTAGTTCCAAGCTTAGTAACTGCTTCCACAAGTCTAGACCCGAGGCCTTCTTTTTTGTCACTCAGAAAACCAAGGCAGGAACTAAAATTAGCATGACACCTTTCTGATTCTCAGGCACCTCTGTCCTTTGTATTCCCACCTGGACAAATGGTGCTCAAGAATCAAAGTGCTCATACTTACCTGGGCACTCAATTCCAGGTGAAAATCAGGGGAATCAGGGCACCTAAATATGGTTAATGCTTAGGGTCTTAAAAATAGGTGTAATGTGCCACTATGCCCACTAAAAAAAAAAAAAAAAAAAAAAAAAAGAGATAACAAAATCCACCCTGCTACGAGTAGAGTGTTAATGGGTCTTTTTGTGAGATAGAAGATCAACTGAAATAAAAAGGAGACTGGAAGTTTTTTTGAAATATCATCTTTTGAAATATCCTTTGAGGACGTGTTTCCCATGAAGGCATGCTTGCTGTCACACTAAATTCAGGATCCAGTGATGCCAGAATATCTGTACTGTAAGGACATTCTGTGATGGTGGCTGGCCTTTGTGTCTCCGTGTGTAGTCCCAGCCATTCCAGCACTCTTTGAAAGAAACCTCCAAAATCAGGAAGCTGAGGAAGGTTCTACAGTCACCCCTGATTCTGAGCTCTCCAAATACAGTGCACCGGTGAAGTGGAAAAAAGGGTCAGTCTTGCTCCAGGCCAGCAACAAGTATGAGATAAAGCAAAAGTTAGTTGTGCCAGGGGAGGTTTAGGTTGGGTACTAGGAAAAATTTCTTTACTGAAAGGGTTGTTAGACACTGGGATGGGCTGCCCAGGGAAGTGGTTGAGTCACCATCCCTGGAGGTATTGAAAAGACATTTCAGTGTAGAGCTTAGTGATATGATTTAGTGGAGGACTTGATAGTGTTAGGTCAGAGGTTGGACTGGGTGATCTTGGAGATCTCTTCCAACCTAAATGACTCTGTGATTCTGTGAAAAGGGCTCTGCTGTGGAGCTACTCATCCATGATCTATAGCTGAAGGTTGCTGGAGACTACATCTGTGACTCTGGTGATGGGCAAACTATGGCATCCTTGGTAGTGAAAGGTGAAAAAATGTTTCACTCACCTTTTAGGGAGCTCTAGGTTAGTTTAGATATTCCATATGAAAGATTCAGGGACACTGTGGCAGAAAGTCTGTTTATTTTTTTGTCATAAGGGTTTCTCACTCAACGGTGATGCGGTCTGGCAGACTAGGTCTTCACAAAACTTGTTTGTCAAGACATTATTTCTCTGCACTCCATATTTCTGTCTTGGCTCCAAAGAGTCATAGGGCTGCAGGAGTTAGCTGCATAGTGGGATGCCTTCACTTCAAATGCCCTTGTACAAAAACCTTAACTCAAGCTATTTGGTCATTGTTATTTCTATAACCCCATCTCCTTCCCTTATAAATCCCAGTTCAGCATTATTCATGGAGCCACCAACATTCTTCTAGGCAACTAGATTTGTGAAACAAAAGTTCTACACATGGCAGATTGTAAATCAACCTACCAAAACTCTGTCTTGACCCATCACTGTTATATTTCAATGCAGAGACATCAAACTTTCATTTCTTTTCTGGGTCCAGCTTTCAAATGAGAAGCATTGTGGAATGTTATTTTTCTGTGCACCCTCGTAAACACCCAGGAGCTTAGATATCAAGCATAGGATTTTGAGTTGTGGCTTTAGTGTACCCATTTGGAGTTACATGCACTTAGATGCTCAAGAGCCCATATCTGTGGCCACTCCTGTGGAACATATTTCCAGAGGTCGTCAGAATGTGCATTCCTTGTTTGGTTTTTAAAGACTTTGAGTTTTAATCAAGTTTGGAATGGTCCTACAGTTTCACTAAATGCAAGACTTAGTGACACAGTCATCAATGAAGCAATCTTTTCCTCTGATTTCTCTTGGTTTAGCTTTACCAGTAATCTTCACGCAACCACTCCAGAACCAGCAAGCTGAAGAAGGTGGCACCGTCACTTTGAGTTGTGAAATCTCAAAACCAAATGCCACTGTGCAGTGGAAGAAGGCTGGGACAGTGCTGCGACCAAGTGACAAGTACAAGATGCGCCAGTCTGGGTCTGTGGCTGAGCTAACGATTCACAACTTGAGGGAAGCTGATGCTGGGGAATACATGTGCGATACAGGGGACCAGCAAACCACCGCAGTTGTGCACATGAAAGGTAGGGCTGGACATAGGAAAATGTGGTACGGAGATCATTGCTATGGCAGTGGCACATGATTAAGTAATTTGACAGTTAGACATTGCCCTGTGCCCAGAGGGATTTCAAAGTTATTTCAGGGGAATCAGAAATGGGTCTTTAGTCAATGGTTTAATGTTAACATCACCTACTAAAATCTGTTTACAATGTTTTCACAATACATATATTGCATATAAAAATGTGTGTCTATTATTTATATACACAATATAGTATTGCATGCATACTTTTTAGACTATCACATATATGTACATAATACATATGCACACATAAATGCATATATAATGTATATGTAAGAGTAACGTATCACACTATGTATGCCCATACATGTAGTGTCTAGTGCCTTGGGGCCATTAGTTCTTTCAAATAATACAGTACTGTCAAGAACGAGCATAACAAAATGTTTAACCTAGGAAAATAGGAGGCTTCACTTGAAAATAGATATCAAACTCTGTTGACCTTTTCATAAAGAACCAGCAGCAACCATAGTGGAGATGCTGAAGGACGTCACTTCATATGAAGGAGAAGATGCAGTGTTTGAATGCAGGCTGTCGCGAGAAACAACCCAGGATGCTCAGTGGTTCCTGGGAGATGTTCCCTTGCAATCCAACGAAATGAATGAGATCAGAGTCCAAGGGACACGTCACACTTTGATCCTGAGAAAGGTGACACTAGAAGACTGCGGGCCTATCAGTTTCAAAGTTGGGCAGCATACCTCAGGAGCACAGCTAACTGTCAAAGGTGAGCAGCTTCCTTCCAGGAAGAAAGGTTTAGGAGCTACTGGTAAGCACTACTGATATTGCCTTAGCTTCTGGTGGTGTGTATGTGGGAGCAAGGGTCTCTGGAAATCTCGGAAGATTCAGCTAAAATAATTTAGGCATTAAAGATTTAGACATGCACATCTGAGCTAGTCATTTTAGACCTTTTCACAGTCTGTAGAGCAAAGCAGACATCCTCTGAGGACCACCCAACTTATCCTGAAACAAGCATCTAAGATATGTCATAATCAATGCTGAAGAAAGTCAAGAATATTCTCTGAATTAATTTCCTGCTCAGGATGTTTTCAGAAATTTGCTCTGATAAACCTTTCATTAAATTCTATAGAATGATTTTGAAAGGTTGGCTGTCAATACTTATCTTGTTTGTTCCCCTTTTATCATGTTCAAAGTACAACTCTGGGCACTCAGTTCTGATCTGGGGCAGTGCCAGATTCCCCATTTGCAGCAGTGTCTGTACCGTCTTCCCCACAGTTGCTCCAGTCACCTTTGTAAAGGCCCTGCACAATTTGGAGCTGCAGGAGGGCAGCACGGCTCAACTGTGCTGCGAGGTGTCCAAGCCTGACATCCCCGTGGAGTGGAAGAAAGGCACGTCTGTGATCCACTCCAGCCAGAAGTGCAGCATCAAGCGGGAGGGGAATGTGCACACGCTGCTCATTCACGATTTGAACCGTGAGGACTCGGGAGAATACAGCTGCCACACAGCTGATGGGAAGACCACAGCCAAGCTAGAAGTTAAAGGTATGATTTTCTCTTTGCTCAGCAGTTGCAAGACCACAGCTGGAGGAGTACATTCACATTTTTGGAGCTAGCCAGTACAGGAAAGACATTGAGGAACTGGAGCAAGTGCAGCAGAAGGACTGGAGAACATGAAGTAGGACAAGAGGGAATGGCCTCAAGTTGCACCAGGGGAGGTTCAGGTTGGAAAAGAGGAGACATTTCTTCTCAGAAAGAGCAGTCAGGCATTGGGACAGGTTGCCCAGGGAGGTGTTGGCGTCACTGTCCCTGGGGGTGTTCAAGGAAAGGTTGGACATGGTGCTTAGGGACATGATTTAGTGGGGTGATATTGGTACTGGGTGATGGTTGGACCAGATGGTCTTGAAGGTATTTTCCAAGCTTAATAATTCTAAGTATAAGGAAAGGCAGGGGCAAATGATTTTGTTCATCTTGGAGAAAAGAAAAGAGAAAAGAGGGATCTCATTGCTGTATGCAACTACCTAATGGGGGTCTATAGAGAAGAGAGAGACAGACTTTTCTCGGGATACCCAGTAAACAGATGAGGGGCAACAAGTACAAGCTGCATCAAAAGAAATTTGTATATATATATTTATATTTTATTAGGAAGACTAGGATAAAAACAAGCAACTTTTCACAATGAAGGGGTGGTCATTTTCGGGGCTTCAAAAATGAATATTGAAGTTAGGTGGGAATTTTTTTTGCACAAAAAAAAAAAAAAAGAGAAAATAAACTTTAGAAAATGGGGAAAAAATGCAACTCCTGTAGAACTGATTTTTTTCCTACTGGTTATCTCCTCTTCCTCCTTCTCCACCTCCTCTGTCTGGTTTAGAACTAGACAACCCTCTGCAGGTAAACACAGACAGAATTGTACATGAAATTCATGAATGGTGTTACCATTCCAGTTCTTACCCATACCTTAAAAACAAAACATTCCTATATTTTATATTTTATATTTTATATTCTATATTTTATATTTTATATTTTCATTTTGCCTGTTTGTTCCCTTTGCACCGTTCTCCCTTTCAAGCCCTACCCGTGCTTTTCAAACACTGGCTGAAAAATGAGGAGGTGGAGGAAGGGCGCACAGCTGTGCTGCACTGTGAGCTGACGAAGCCCAACGCACCTGTGGAGTGGAGGAAAGGAAATACTGTGCTGCACTCAAATGACAAGTACGAGATCCGGCAAGAGGGGACACATGCTGAGCTCTTCATCTATGATGCTGAGGCTCAGGATGCTGGGGATTACACGTGCGACTCGGGGGATCAACAGACCACTGCATCATTGCAAGTCAAAGGTAGGAGAAGCCTTGCCTGATGTCAGAGAATTTACAGCTGTAGTTGCCTTCTGTAGGGTTCAAATTTAAGTTTAGTCTCTGAATTGCTGTTAGCACTCCGTTATCTATGAATTTCAACTATAGGAATGGGTTTGATCCTCAGTCTGCTCTTTAAAGAAGAATATAGTATCTTCTAAACCCAATTCTCAGTTGCAATTTTGATCTTACTGTGGAAGTTGAGAGCAAAACTGCAGCTGCTGTTAATGGAGAGTACATACAAGAGAAAAAAAACTTGCCTTCTGATAGTCCTGGCAATAAAAGACAGGACTATTTCACTAGGTATAGTATTTAGGTATAGTATTTCACTATACCTAAACCAGGCCTTTTTTAAATGAAGCCATTTGTATTTAGTTGTGCTCGAGCAGCCCAAGATCTGTGGCTCTTTGTCTTTTTCTAGTGAAAAGACAAAATTCTAGTAGCTATTCCTACCTACTGGATTTCATATTTTTATTAATTTTATACTGAACGCTGTGTATTTTAATTCAGACAACAAGATCATGCTTCTAGGTCCTGAGCTTAGCCCCCATAACCAGCATTTTGCTCAGTGCGTGGTTTCAGTGATTCAATGTCCAAATTGCTGTTACTGGTAATTTTGTACCTCTAATTGTTTACACTGGAAATTATTGTTATGCACACGTGAAGTCCCTTCTACAGCCCATGACCTCTGCCAATCCTTTATGGGGCAGCAGTGGTCATCTTCACACCAACAGCCTCATGAGTGTCTGCTAAGGCACAACTCAAACGTCCTGCTCTGGGCTTGGCATTTCCAACTGGTAAATTGTGGTTCAGAAAGATGGGGAATGCCAAGCTGGAGAAAGGACCATGCAAGTCACTCACCCCTGACCCATGTTACTGTTGTGGATGCTTCTCCACTGTAGTACTACCCGTGCTGTTTAATGAAGAACTGAAAAATGTGGAGTCTGAAGAAGGGGGAACAGCTGTCTTGCACTGTGAGATCTCCAAGCCAGGCGCCCCAGTTGAGTGGAGAAAAGGAGGGGTCGTCATTCAGCCCAGCGACAAGTATGAGATGAAGCTGAAAGGCAGCATTGCCGAGCTGATCATCCACGGCGTGGAGCCTGATGACTGCGGGGATTATACCTGCAGCACGGGATACGAGATCACCACAGGTTCTGTGTACGTGCAAGGTAAGACAAAACTTGGTGGGAACCCTCTGATTTTGCTGCCTGAATTTCTTACAAAAATCTTTGGCAGTAACTGCCCAAACTTGTCACAGATGCAAACAGTTAAAACTCCGTTCATTTCTTCCCTGATTTCAGTGAAGACATAAACATTTACATTCAGGCTGGGGTTGGACTAATGTGTATAAAATAACGTAATTCAAGGTAGTGACTGTACTGTGCACCAGTGGTACTGCTTAAAAACATTTGCTTGGAGTAACTGTTATGAAAAATACTGAAATTCACATTATTATTCATTATGGCTTCTATCATTGTTGATACTTGTATAACTTTTTTACTATACTGAACGTAAATATCCTGTTTAACTTTTAAGCTTACTGTCCACCTTGCACTGCATACAAATGTCAGTGCGGATGGCTACAACACACAGGACAGCCAGGAACTAGTAATGGAATGGTGTCCTTTCAGTGAAACAGTTTTTGCAGACACACACTGCCTTGCAAGTGGGTGAAGGATGGAAGGCGTTTTCTCAGTCCCTTAAAGAAATTTAAACTCTTTTTTATTCCCTGGAACAGCATTACAAATTCAGTTCTCCTGGACAACTTGCACTGTTGCTTAGATTAATTCTGCAAGAAGGAACTTGTGTATGTTTACGCTTGTGTTTTCCTTTGGCACCTTCTCTTGCTCTGTTATACAGAAGAAGAAGCAGTCATAGTTTCTGGTTTAAAGAACACAGACGTCTTTGTGGGTGAGTCGGCCACGTTCACCTGCGAGCTCTCACACCCGGGCGTGAAGAATGTACAGTGGTGGCTCGACGGATCTCCCCTTCACAACAACTTTGTGACTGAAATCTCTGAGCAGGATGGGATAATCCACACTTTAACCCTAAATGATGTGGCGTGCCACGACTCAGGCACTGTCACCTTCAGAGCTGGGTCTCTTATATCTTCCGCTAAATTATTAGTCAAAGGTATTTCGTTGTTAGATAGACAAAGATGGCCATCTCTGGAACTGCTCAGTGCACTAGTGCTTCTGCCTTCCTGGCTACCCTTACTAAATCTCTCCACGATTCTTCTGTGGCATGATAATCCCACAGCTCTTCACTTCTCCAAGTCACCCACACTCACTCCAGAAGTCTTGTAGGTACGAGCACATCAACTTTTTCAACTTTTTGAATGGTTCATGTGAAGAAGGGTGGCAGGGCTACTGCTTTCACTGGACTTCTCAATGGAGCTGAACATACATAGGAGAAGAAACTGTGTTTTCACCACTGTGCCTGATTTTTATCTCTCTTCAACCTTTTTTTTTATAATACCACAAAAAAAATGTGTGGCTGGAAATTCCCAGAGTTGATCACTGTGCTGCTCCATAGCTGGGTTACTGGTACTGAGCTCAGCATATTCTTGAGACAAGATCTTGTGCTTATATGCCAATGGCTTCAGAGCTCATTCTGGAAACCAAACGGTATATGGCATTGCAGTAACCCAGAGACAAAGAGAGCTTCATTTCTTGATTGCCAGAAAACTAATGGTCATCACTGTACTACCAAAACCTTGTCTGTTGAAAGAATATTTTTCTCATTTGGTAAGGGTAGCCACAAACTGCAAATAACACTGAGCTCCAGACTTCATGGTAAAGCAAGCTGCTTCCCATCCAGCCCCTTTATAGCCATTGGGAAAATTTGTTATTTGTCAGAAAAAAAAAAGTAACACTTATTCATTGTTTGGAAAAGGGATTTACATATATAAATATATACAATATATTGATATGAAGGGATAAGCATTGTATATTAAAATCTACCCCCAGACTATTCACCATAACAGGAATGAACCACAATATGAAATTGAATCAGCGATTGATTTCTCCTCTATCTAATGTGTCCCTTGTACATTCAGAAAATGTAACTCTATGCAGAGATAAAATACCAATTAATTTTTACTAATATCACAGTCATCTAGCATCGAAACGATGTGTAAAACCCACAAATCCCGTGTCCATGTGTATGACTGTTGAGTTTCATGTTTCCTGACACAGAATTTGGTTCCAGGCTCTCTAGGCAAAGAACTCCACTGGGCATAAAGCATAAACTAGAAATAAATGCATCATGAGGTATTCTACTCAGCCAGATAAAGGGATCCTGAGAACTTTTAATTTCACAGAATTGTTGATATTGGGACCTCTGGAGATCATCTCATCCAACCCCACAGCTCATGCTACTACACACGTGTGTGGATATTTTGTGCTTCCATTAAGGCAAGATGTGAACATGAATCACAGTAGTCTATGGCTATCATTGGATTAGGATGAGAGAAGTATTTAAAATACACCCCAGTTGCACTGTGCTCAGGAACGTTTGATTTAACAGGAAAGTAAAAACTAGTAAAATTCCAACTGTGCTTGTACTAAAAGCCACTTTCCTGCATTTTATTTTGGCCAGAGACTTAGAAATAGATCTTTCTTCAAATTAGGCATATTTCAATCTATCTAGCTATCCATGGTTTGTTCTTCATCAAGTAACAAGTTGTTTTTCTCTCCGTTCCACATGCCCCATTCTCATCATGTAAGGCATGCTTATAACTGGAGATATTTCATAATAAGTGAGATCTTAGGGCAGGTTCTTCAACCTTCACGGTATCACTGCCCTAGAACTGCATTCATTCAACCCCCCAGCATGACGACATCTTCATATAGGGGAATGTGGAAAACGGGACAAGTTTGAAAGATCTGCAGCCTTCTGACCCCCTTGGGTAGAGTGAGAATTACAGACCCCAGTGCAACTCTTTGGCTCCTAAGACTCAAGGAGCTTCCTGCTGCTCTGCAAGGGCAAATAGGGCCACCAAGATCTTATCCCAGCAGTGGGACAGTGTGATTGGGCAATGGAAGCAGGACACCTTCCTTCTTCAAGACCACAGGTGACATTTGCTACAAGGAGCACGCCTGCATCTTATGAGATGGGATGGTAGTGTACTACCCTGGTTGCAAAGATACCTTCTTGCTTCTTCAGTCCTGGTTTAGCAAAACATCTCCAGGATCTGCCATTGATCTTCCTCTCCTTAAACACACAGACAGACTCACAGAGTGGTAAAGGGACTTAGGGAGCAGGAGCAAGACTTGCAACAACTTTCTAAGAGACATTAATAAAATTGTCTTTGCTTCCCAAGGTCTGTCAGTAACATCCCAAGTCCTCCACCCAATGCACCAGTTTTAAGAGGAGCATTCCAGGCAGAGATACAGTGTAGTTTATTCTAGCCAGTTTGTGAACTGGCTAGAATTTGAAATTTTTTAGCTTTCTCTGACTGCAATCTTTTTATGTCCCCTTGTAGTATCAGTAGCCCTACCAAGATTTTAAGGAGGTGATGTGGTTCTGCTGAGAAGGATATTGCAGGGACACTTTTCAGACTCCATTGAGATTTTTCTTTTCAGTATATATTTTGCAGTTGTATGCAGGTGGTCCAATTTGACATCTCAGGAGACACTCCTGGGCTGCTTTGGAAGCTCACAGTATTTTGAGGTTAGATTTATTTACCGTCCTGAAGCTGCCTTTCAAGAAGCAGAAATAGCCTTTTAAAAGAAAGACACCAATTGTTTAAAACAACCTCATGGATCTCACCATCTTCAGAGGAGCTGCCTATCCCGCTGCTCCCAGCATTCTGGGGGCTCGCAATTTGAGATTTCAGTTGTTGGCAGGTGAGAATTCAGTTGATTCACACAGCTGAGTCTCTAGATCACCTACTGTAAAGGAAACAGCATATTATTTTTACCCAAATTATGTCTCTTCTACAGAGGAACACATAGCTAATCAAAATATCAAGTACCTCTCTCCTGTGAAGTGCCCTTTTTTGTTACAACTGACCTGGAACTTCGCTCCCCATACTTCCAAAGGCATCTGACACATTACCATCACCAGCACAGGACAGGAATGAATATCTACATTTGAGCACTGGACTTTTTTTCAATGAGTGGTTGCTGTCTGCTCATACAGAAGGAGCCTCCCATGGCATTTTCATGTGGCTGTGAGGTTGCACATCCCAGGGAACCACTCTCAGCATCCCATCCACAGCTCTCCTGTCTCACACCTGCACTCCTGGCACGTTCTGGGAAGCAGAAGTGGTTCACGCTCCCTGCTTCCTAGTCTAGATGGTGTCTCAACCATGCTGGGAGGAAAACTAAGCCTAGAGGGACTCCCAGCAGATATTCTGTACAGAGGTTCATATTCAGAGCTATTAAAGTGCTGGCCTTAATTGTCGGTGGCCCATGCTCCAGCATGATAGTTGTATTATAACGTGCCACTTTTGCTTCAGTCCTGCTTGATGCTGATACAAACACAGACTAAACTGCTAATGCCCAGTGTGCCCAGCCAGCTTCCTGCTTGTACCTTCACTCTGCTTGCTTCCCATGGGCTCTGTGCTTGACAGAAGTCTCTAAGTTGCTGTTTCCATGAGGATGCACTAATGCATGTCCTTCCTGACGTGTTGGTTGACAGATCCAACCATTGAAGTGGTCAGTCCCATGCAGGATATAACTGTTGATGAAGATGGCACAGCAGAGTTCATATGCCAGTACTCTAGGCCAGTGCACGCCATATGGAAGAAAAATGATCAGGAAATACATGCAGATGGGCAGCGAGTGATTATCGATCAGGACTGGAATGTAAGCATGCTAATAATTAAACCTACGGTACCAGAAGACAGTGGCATCTATTCTTGTGAAGCTGAAGGCACTAAAGTGATGGCTGCACTTGATGTTCAAGGTGAGGTCTTCCAGCCAAAGAGGAAGACTATCATGGCTTCCCAATACAAGGTGGAAAAATCATGGCAGCATCTCGCAATAAGTGACACATTAGAACCCTCTCTTTGGTGTTCACTCCATTGCTGATAATTAAAAGTTAAAAGTAGTTAAAATAAAAGTAGTTGGGAGTTAATGGGAATTGAATATGAAGCTGCAGCATTTCACTAGAGCTTAGTTCTAATTAATGCTCACTCATTACACCACTTACGCATCACACCCCTTCAACAAGGAACCAGATCTGGCTGAAACATCAGTGCAATGGGATATGTCCTGCTGATTTATTGTGGACTCTCAGACATAATGTTGGCCCAAAGCAATAATAAGAATACTTTCTTCTGTTAGGGAGTGATTTTTACACACAGTATGCTCTAAAACTAGTAGCTAATAAAAGGTGTGATTTTTTTTTTAATGGCTAAGTTATCATGGTATTTTACCTGCTTCAAATACCAATTAGTTGGGAAATACCTCCTCACTTGTAATCAGCATTTGTAAGGGATTTTTTCCCTGAGAATCAGCAAATAAAAAGGTTAATAATAGGTTTATGATTTTCTGTTGATGTCTTTTAATTTTTTTTCTGCTGTTTGCATATGGAATTCTTATTTTCAGTCCCCGGGTGAATTAGTTCAATCAGCAAGGACAGGGGTTCTGATTTGATTTCTGAATTATCATGTTTTGTTAGGCAAAATTATGCCTTTTTGCCTAATCAGAGCTGTGAGTATAGAACAGCAGCATATTATTAACTATAGTATTTTCTACATTGATAAGCACTTTGCATTTTAGGGATTTAAAAAGATATTAATGAATGTAATCTAAAAATATCCCAGAGGAGGTAGAGGTAGGATCTACAATTATCTGCTTTTCATAGTTAGGAAAAGTAGTGCTCCAAAAATACACACAGAAACAGCTTGGCTCCATTCTAACAAAATCATACTTTTGCTAAGGATTTACAAAACCCTCATTGTCCTCCATAAGTAAAAATATCATAAAATACAGAACTGTTTCAGTTATTCATGATTTTATTTTTTTTTTTGAGTAAATAATTTGTCATTATTTTTTACTTTGTTTAGATCAATTCTAGCTATAGAGATCCTAACCAGGAATGTCTCAGGTCATTGGTTTATATTATGGATCATAATTGATATGACAATATGACCATTGTATGGTATCTGTGTAAACTGTATATACCTAACTGTGGGTTCCCACTGCTGTGCATATAATTTGTCCATGTAGTTGGTCTAACAGAAATTATATTTGCAAGCACCAGCCCATGCTTAATTTTGCATCAGGCTGGCTGCTTTTGTGCAAATACCAACCGATGCATGCAGCGACTATGCAGGCAAGTGGGGTGTGTAGGTATAGGCATGTTTCTGAGTGCACAATTAACCACACATGCATGAGAAAATAAAGCTAATACATTATCATAGAGCTTTTATAATAATTCACAAATTTGCTCTTCAAAATACTGTTAATATAGATTTTAATTCTTTGCATGCTTCCAAGGAGCAGACTTGCAAAACGTGTTGTTAACTCCGATGACAGTCACTACAGCTTTGCCAGCCGTAATATTCTCTTGTGCTTGCTTTGCATGGCAGAAAGGCTGCATCGTGAGCTGCCAGTTGGTTCACATCTCCCCAGCTCTGGAGATGACCATACTGCCTGGGAGATCTGGGGGAACTGTGCCTGTTGTGAGACAGAAGGACACCAACATTTTTTCTTTATTTGCAAAAACAGAAGTCGGGCTTCTGGAGGAAGTTTAAATAAAATGCTAGTGGTCCTAGGGGTTCATCATTATTTTTAAACCATTAAAATGTTTTTAAATATATTTTTATGTTACAGCCTGGTTGAAAATAACTGCTAAGCCTTCAAGCACACTTTATCACATCGCTGTGCTTTCCATCAGCTTTTCAGGAGTGGGAGTCATCTGGTACTCCAAGGCTTGTTGATGTTCAGCTGTGCATAGCAGCCCACTAATACCCTTTGGTTTCTTTCCTTGCTAGCCAAGAACAGCATTGTCCAGGGCCTGGAAAATGTAGAAGCAGTGGAAGGAGGAGAAGCCCTGTTTGAATGCTACCTTTCCAAGCCCGAGTGCTGTGATTACAACTGGCTGATTGATGATGAGCCTGCCAAAACTACAGAAAACACTGAGATGGTTTATTTTGAAAATGGGCGCAGGCATCTGCTGCTGCTCAAGAACCTGACTCTCCAGGACAGCTGCAGGGTGACTTTCATGTGCAGCGACGCCGTGACCTCAGCCTTCCTGACAGTGAAAGGTAACTGAAGCAAGTGTTGCATGGGGAGGCTTAAACTTCTAGTTGGACAGGGCAAATTAACCATGAACATATTATGAAGGGCACAGAGGAAAGGCATAAGCTGCTTTCTTTTTATCTGACTTTTCTTCCCACACAATAGATGGATGATATTTTTAAAATGTCCTTTTTTTTTTCCTTGTTCTGTATGCCATGACATAGGTATAAGCAGCATCAGCTGGCAGTTAACAGCAAATGACTGTCTTACTGTCTTACAATTGTCATTTTTCTGCTGAGTTGAGTTGTGTTTGTATTTAAATCAGAGCTTCAGAGATGAGTTATATCAGCAACAATATTATCTCTGTATCCTAGTATTTTATGCTCTTAAACTGATCAGAATCCCTTTCTAACTACAAGAACAGCCATCCTTAGCATGGTTTCTTCTTGCCACATGTCCTATCATTGGTAAGATGCTCTGGAAGGGTACAAAATGTCATGTAAGGTGCCAGGTGTAGTCTTATCAGGCTGTGGTTGCTCAATCCATTCATTCAAGCTAGTTGTGAGGAGCCACCTGATTTCTTTACAACTCTTAACAAACCCAATTGTCTCTGCACTGCTGCCTTATGCGTTCTCCACTTGCATCGAGACATCGGGAGCATGAATCACCTTGGGTAACTGTAGGCAAATCTGTGAATTCAATAAATCCATTTGTCCTAGATTCCTGCTGTACTTTGTAGGGAATTGAGGTATGTTCATAGCGTAATTCAAATGGTGAGTCATGCCTTGCAAATACGGATGTCATAGAGATATAGGATCCTACGGGCAAGTAATGCACTTCTCCACATTTTCATGGCAGCATTCACAAATCGTTCAGTAAGATGAACAGACAAAAGCAGCCATTTCAGATTTGTGAATTCAGATAGTGAAAAGCCCTGCAAGTTCCCTTAAGTAACTCCACTGTATTTTTCTGCTACTTGGAAAAGAAAGACATTGCTTAGTTGATTTTTTTCTCCTGAAAGTTTTGTGAAGTTTCAGACCCCAGTGATATCATCTGTTCTAGCGATATACATAACCTCCCTTTTAATGATCTCCTTGGTCTCTGGGACCTGGCTGTCCAGAGATTCAACACAAATATTCACAGCATCTTTTACCTGTTTTTGTTGTTTAATTTACCTGTTTTACCTGTTTTGTTGTTTAATTGAGGGTCTAATTATTTTCATCCATAGGATGGCGCCTGAAGATCTTGCAGCCTCTCACTGATGTGGAAGTCTCTCCAGGGGAGAAAGCTACATTTAGCTGTGTTCTAAGTGAAGCTGTGCCAATTAATGAAGTTACCTGGTATATTAATGACATGGAGATCCAGTCAGATGAGGACTGGGAGGTACAAGCAGATGGAAACAAATACAAACTTATTCTGAGAAAAGCTCAACCACATCATTCAGGAGAGGTGACCTTTGCTTCCAGGGAAATAATTGCATCAGCCAAGTTATCTGTTATAGGTAAGTTCATATGTTGTGTCTGTTGTTCTAGCCCTGTGGCACTTGAAATCTCAGACTTTGGCATTGAGCTACAACCTCAAATTTTCTAATCTTTGTACTGATTTTTTTCTCTTTGCCTTCCATGTCCCGAGGTAGTGTTCTTTGTCTGAGGAAATTCTTCAGGGCAACTTGTTCCTTGACCAGAAATAATTCAGCCCATCAGAATAAAATTAGACCAGGCTAGTGATGATAGAGGTGTTCACCAGCTTTCTTTAACTGCAGTCCTTTGTAAAGTGTAACACAATTACACTGAAATGAATTTATTCAGAGTTCAACATCACCTTCAGCAAACCCGTGGGCATAGGAAGGAGCTGCACTGGAGTGCATGTGGAAAAATTATCAAGGGCAGCAGAGAACCCTATGAAGTCTGCTAATCTACTCAAGTGCAAGGCAACCAGTATTCCAGATTACTGAATTGCGTATTATGATCTTTGTGTGCCTGAAATCTATGAAACTTGCACCTCGTACTTCAGAGATACATGAGTGAGAAGCTCTTGGAGTACTTTGTAAGTGGAGAAGACAATAGTTGCCAAATTCCCTTGAGGAGTATTTTAAACAAATGGTTTGACAATATCCATGCCGGCACCCAAAGGCTTGGCTCCTTCCCACAGTAGGATAGGTCAGTCATCCAGCAATGGTCATGCCAGCACAGCCCAGGGGTGGTTAGGAGATAACTGCAATGTGTTTGAGCTGTATGCTGTACTTGAGACATTCAAGAGACACTGACTGACCATCCCTTCTTTAAATTATTTCAGGTAATCTGTTCTGTCTCTCTAATGACTGCTGAGACTTGAGAGATGCCTGATATCTTCCATTGAAAGCAGTTTTACGTTATTTTGGGCATCTACACTTCAGGAATTGTAAAATACTATCCTCATGAACTCCTGATGGCAGGTTTTGTAGATGAAATTTGGCTGAAAATATAGAAAAGAACTCTATATTATGTGGGAAGAAAAAACTGTGATGTTCAAAATTAAAGAATTGGCCGTTTTACTTTTAATTTATTGGTTTAGTACACGGTGGCAGGTCATTTACTTGGTAAATGCCATGAACTTGAAAACTAGAACTATTTCCAACTTCTAAGCCAAAGAGTAAATTAGATAAGGAACATTTTCCATTGTACTGAGTATGATTGTCAGTAGGCAGCCTGGTAGGATGCCACAGGATTCCATTATGTATTTATTTGTTACTGCCTGATGCTATGAGACAAACAGCAATTACACAGAAATTAGGTGATTTGCTATTGAAGTTGCTTGAATTACTCTGTAGTCCAATGGTAACCTGATAGCCATCAAGGACAGACCTGAATGAAGAAAATCGAGGCCCAAATGTACTTGAAGCATTCGGCCAAGTTCCTAAATAACACACATAGTATAGGGTCATCTTTATTTTGAATTGGGTGGGACAAAGTAGCAGGAAAAGTATCACAATAATATGTGACATTAAGTGTCTGAGAGGGCAGCTGGAAAATAAATTTGTTTTTAGCAGTGTAGATAGTGCAGGAGAAGCCAATGCACAGGTATGTCTCAGTCATGGGCATGCACCCCTCAGCTTTACCATGAGACAAACGGTGAATTTCTTGTGCTTCTTTTTCATTGCCTGTAGAAAATTCTCAGATTGTTTTAGTATAAAGCAATATTGTTCTTATCATGCATCACCGGACCTCTGTTGTGCCTCCAGCCCACCCTGATCCCCCCGAAGAACCAGAAGTTTTAAGTAAGAACAGTCACTCTGTAACTCTGTCTTGGTACAAGCCGCTGAGCGACGGTGGTTGTGACATCCTAGGCTACAAAGTGGAGAGGAAAATCCCAGGTATTGGCTGGCAGTCATGCAGCAAGGGCATTATTCCAAACACGGAGTTTATTGTGGACGATCTCACCCCAGGTGAACCCTACAGATTCCGCGTCTCGGCTCTAAACAAAGTTGGGGCCAGCGAGCCGGTGCACTTCCCTCAAACGGTGCAGCTAGGTGAGAAAGGAGAGGTGCCCCCATGGAGGACTGCAAGCTGTTGTAGGCCTGTTTCGCATGGCATGTCTGCTTCTCCCATCCCAGGTATCTCCTGGAAGAGTTCACTCTGCAACACCTTTCGGTGCTTTGCTGCCAACACAATACAGGAGAAAGAGCTTGGAAAAAAAATTGTTCTGGGCTGCCACAAAGCAAAACCTGCTGTGTTGTTAGTACTCGACCCTTATTTCTCCAACCTGCATCAAGCTGTCTTGCGGCCTGCACTGCATCCATGTGTTGTCCGGTGACCATGAGTTTCTTTTCTGGTGGAGTTCAGATGGAATGCATCAGGAGGAGCATGCTGGAATGTGTTTGTGGCAACCGAGACCCTGCTACTGAAGCTGTGATGGGCAATGTTGTCTTCTTCACCCATCTTCCTCTCTCTTTACATTATTTGCATATCTTTTGTAATAACCCCCATGAAGGAGTGCTGAAGAACAGTTTCTTTGCTGTCTTTTGGTGTAACTTTGGAAGTGCCACTTTTGGAAGGCAGAGCCACTGCCTCAATCTTTGTTTTCTTGCAACTCCTTCTGTGATAGCTGAGTGCCAAGTAAATTCCTCAAAGTGAGAATAATGGTAATAAAAAAAAAAAATCTTCTTTTGCTCTTAAGCTCAGATACTCAATGATGGTTTTGCAACAAAACTTCCACTGTGTCAGCTGGACCCTGATAACTCTGCATATGCTCACTTTGTCTACAACAAATCCAAGGTATTTTGGGCAGTGGTTCCCTCACCCTGCTGAAATGAGCAGAGGGGTGGATCACACTCAGATGTGTGCTGCTTGCAGGAACTTAGCCATGTGCTGAGTCGTCAGGTCCAAGTCAACATCTGCACGTTTGATGCATTTTTCTTGACTTCATTTTGAGCTTCAGTGACGTACAAACAGTATGTCATTTGCAAGAAGACAGTTTGTTGTTTGTTTTTTGTTTTTTTTTTTAGATATTCTTTATGATTTTTGAGATTTTTTAAACTCTTCCTAAACTAGCATAATTTTATTTTTTCTCTTTCAGCACTTGGATGAATGCATCTTTTCATTATCTATTTTCTCTTTTATTCTTCTTGTTTCTTTGGTTTTTCACTTCTAAATATTAAGATCTTCTACGATCTGTAGGACTGCTTGAATACTGGTTGTGATGGGTAAATGAAGATCAGAAAATAAACACAGGAATGGAAAAAATGCAATGACTTTTGCATGTATATATTTAAGTGGAGCTAGTTTAACCCCTAGGAGAGCTTGTACAGTTTTGGAAGTGTAAACTTTGGATGCTGCCAGTGATTTTTTCCTTTTCTTTTGCTTGTCTACAGCAATTAAATGAAGGATGGACATTTCAAAGAGTGATCTGGAGTGCCTTAAAGTCAGATTGTGGTATGTTCTCTGTGTTAATTCACCATTTTATTTTTTTTTAATTGCAGAACCTACAGTTACAGTCACCCATCCTTTGGTGGGAGGATCAGTCTCAGAAGGGGACGTGGCTCGCCTGGAGTGCATATTATCAAGTGAAATCAAAGAGAGTGTGACGTGGCTGAAAGGAAAAGAACAAATACATGCTGGAGGGAGATATGAAATCATCTCCGATGGAAAAAAGCAAATACTCATTATTCATTCATTTAAACCTGAAGATCAGGACACATATACCTGCATGATTTCTCCAGAAGTCAAATCTGTTGCCAGCTTGTGTCTTGAAGGTACGGTGTGTGCATTCAGGTGCTGTTAAATCAGTTCTGTTTATGGACATCTAGGGACATCTCCACGGGTTGGACTGGAATTTGTTTTCTTTTACAAGCTATGTCTAAGATCTACAAAGAATTGTTATTTTCCTTTTTGGTATAGATCAGTAAATTCTTGAATTTCTAATAGTTTTGATCTGCTCACATAAGATTTTTCTGATGTTTAAGGTGGGATACAGTTGCCTCTACCTGGGTTTCTGGTGCTTTCTGAGATACTTTAGGGTATCCTGCCTGGCCTTCAGCTACCACTTCAAAAAGCAAGGCTCATTCATAGGTTCTGCGTGATATCTGCCAGCCCCTGTCCTGGCCATCCTAAATGGCACTAGGTCATAGCACATAGGAAGCTGAATTGCAACCTTAACCTTCGATTGCCCACACATAGGCATCTAGTCCAACTGAGGTGCTTTAGGATACCGTCCCTGGACTCTATCTCCTTCTTTGGAGGGACCAAGATTACTCATAGGTGTTGTGTTGTATCTGCAAGCCGCGTGAGAATGTCCCAAACAGCCTGGAGCACCTCCAGTGTCATTGGGCACCATACTGTGGCAGGTCAGTGAGTCACAGCTTTCAGACTTAGACAAATCTAACCCAGGGTATCCACTGGCAGGTACCTCCACTTGAAGGGAGTCTCACCTCCCATTACAGCCACTGGACATCTGTTCAAGACAGTTCATGGAGTCCTGTCTAGCTTTAAAACAGGGTGAGCATGAATAGCTTTCCAGGCTCCACTGGCAGTAGATATTCATCAACTGCAACATTTTAAAAGCTCATAAATTTATTCTAAAATATATACTCTAAAAGCTCTTTTTTTTTTTATTATTCAAATGTGTGAGGAAGAAAAAAAGTTATTGTCTGGTCCTGTCTTAAGCACGTGCATAAAATCGCAGGATAAATGATGTTGAAAAGGACATCTGGTGTGTAGTACAACCTGCCCGAAGCAAGGTCACCCTGAACACGTTGCCCAAGATCATGTCCAGTTGTATTAAATTTATATTTTTTTCTCAACAAAACGTTTAGTTAAGTGCCACTGGTCCTCTTCTGACAAGACTTTAGAATACTATTTCCATGTGCTTTTCAGAGCACTTTGTCTTTTAACATCTTATCAATTTAATTCTCCTCAGTGCCTACAGTGACAATGCTAAAAGAGATTGCCAGGGAAGCACCCCCTCCAAGCCAACAGGAAGAGCTGGTGGATGGCCATGTCCAGCCCAGGCTGCCCCCTGAGGCTGCACAGGAGGGAGACCTCCACCTCCTGTGGGAAGCTCTGGCCAAGAAACGCCGGATGAGCCGGGAGCCCACCTTGGATTCCATCAGTGAGGTGCCTGAAGAGGACGAGAAGCTCCAGAAGCTGAAGAAGGAGGAAGCAGAGATGTCTCACTATTACTCGGAGGAGTACTCCACATGTGATGAGCTGGCCAGGACAGGAGAAGCAGATTTGTCCTTTACAAGCTCAGATGATGAGTCCAGAGCTGGGACTCCTTCACTAGTGAACTACCTCAAGAAAGCTGGAAAGAGAAGTGTCAGTGTTACTACCAAGGTTCAGTCTGTCTCCACAGGCAAATTATGGAAACAGTGGGAGAAATCCAGTGTGGAGACTGTTGTGGCTGCCCCGGCTGCTAAGCCAGCTGAACCAGAAATAGCAGATTTAGATGATCCTTCCATGAACAAGGCTGCTGTGAAGATCCAGGCTGCTTTCAAAGGCTACAAAGTCAGGAAAGAGATCAAGCAACAAGAATGTCCAGTGTTTACTGAGACCTTCAGAGACTTCTGTGGAGAGCCTGGAAGCACTCTCCACCTTGAGTGTGTGGCCCACAGCAAAACTGACATGAAAGTCCGTTGGCTGAAAGATGGGGAAGAACTTTCGGATGGTCGCTACTATCACATAGATAATTACAGTGATGGGACCTGCTCTTTGATCATCACTGGCCTGGACAGGAAAGATGCAGGTAAATACACCTGTGAGGCATCCAATAAATTTGGGAAGGTTTCACATAGTGCCAAGGTGGTGATTGGCACGCAGGAACCTCAAGTGCTTCGTAAGGAGAAGCAAATTAAACAAAGCACTGATAGTGAGACAGAGAGCTCCTCTGGCAGCGAGCTGGATGATGCTTTCCGTAAAGCAGGAAGGAGACTTCATAGACTTTTCAGGGCCAAGATTTCAACGGAGATATCTGATGTGGAGGAAGAGCTCTTTGTCAGCGCGGATGAAGGGGACATAGATGTGGTTGACCATCAGACATATCGTGAGGATGACCAATACATTTACATCAAGTTTGAAATCTTGTCCGAGGCAAAAACTGCCGCCACTCGTTTCAGAGAGATGTTCGGTGCTCTGGGAATTCCTGTGGAGATTGACATTTTAGAACAGGGCCCTAAGAAAATTGAATTGCGTATTGGGAAAGCAACACCGCCCACCCCTGGGAAGTTTGCACCACCAGTAATGAGACCACCACCACCTTTGCTGACTTCTGATACAGGTAGGTAAAGCACATTTTGTTTATTATTTGAAAAAGGCAGCTAGAACATGTCAGAATGTTCTCACTCCTGAATTAATTTCTACAATTTTTGGTTTTAATTTTGTGTAGATATTTTCCTGGGAACTTTGCACTTTTGGAAAAAAAAAAGATAAAGTTTTTGTTCTTGTATGTGGGAGAGGAGGGCAGATCAGTGATGAAGGCAAGGGACTGCAAAGCCTGACTGAAAAGACATTTTGAAAAGGGGAGGAACTAAGACAATGTTCCAGTTTGCAGCTGTGGTATTACAATGCATATGGTGGAATATCTTCACAGTGTTTTCCAGGGAGTTTCTTCTTGAGTATTGTCATGGAGAAAACTACTATGCAATTTAAAACCGTAAACCAGAAGTCTTCAGGCTCTGGGCAGCAGTGCTCCTAAAATACATATTTTAACACAACCCCTTTTTTCTTCCTTCTCTCCAAACTACCCTGGCTTTAGCTCCCATGTTCTTGACTGAGCTCCAAAACCAAGAGGTACAAGATGGATATCCTGTCAGCTTCGACTGTATTGTTGTTGGCAAACCCCTCCCCACGGTTCGCTGGTTCAAGGATGGGAAAGCTATTGAAGAAAATGATCATTACATGATCAACGAGGACCAGGAGGGGTGCCATCAGCTGATCATCACAGCTGTGGTCCCCACTGACATGGGCGTTTACCGTTGCCTTGCTGAAAACAACATGGGAGTTGCTTCAACCAAGGCTGAGCTTCGAGTGGACTGTAAGTCTCAAAAACACTGTAGAAAAAAACAGAGGGAAGGGGTCATGTTCAGAGGTGGATATATATATATTTTTTTTCAAGAAAAACACTGTTTACATATTAAAAATATGTACACGTTGCCCACAAAATGTTTCACTCCCAAACCTCTTTGGTTCAGCTGGGTTTTGCCAATACCAAAGAGAGGCTCTGAGCAAAGCTTTTCTGATAAACTGAGATGTTTTACATAATGCAGGGGCAAGTGGGAGCCTACTGCAGTAGCAGCAATGAAATCAAACTGCCAGTCACATTAATTGGGAAAGTATGTTTATAGTAATATAAAGTTTCAGAGTATATAAAACATTTCCTTTTCCATTTAACAGTGACCAGCACTGACTATGAGACAGCAGCAGATGCAACAGAGACATCTTCTTACTATAGTGCCAAAGAATATATTTCAAGGTAAAATATCAAACTCTAGCTCTTTCTGACTTTTGGAATGATAAGATTGCCACATGTATTTATACAAAGTCTGTTTTTGATATATCTGGCATGGCCAGTTTAATGTCATAAAGGAACACCGACCAGCTGAATTTTCAGATGCAACGATAACTACATACATAACTACAACAGCTGGACATTTATCATGTGGAAACTTACGCTGGCTGCCTCGAGGCTAGCCTGGATATTTCTTCACAATATCTTCCCATTACTTTAAATGCCATATGGTGCTGAATCTGTTGTCATAATGACAAAATACACTGACTAAATTAATCTAAAATAGGCAATTCTGATTTCTATCTCTTCGCTGGCTTGCTGACTTTCTTCTTTCTAATTCTAATCACTTCTTAGTCGAGAACAGGAGGAATCTACCACTGAAGAAGAGCAATTGCCCCAGATCCTTGATGAACTTCATGATATTCATGTGGCACCTGGAGCACCACTGGCTAAATTCCACCTGAAGGTGAAAGGTGAGGGGAGCTCACAACACTGTCGTTTGTTCCAGGTTTGTTGTCAGGGTGAACTGCTGGCCAAGGTTTTCTGATGTGCTTTGCAGTCGTTTCCCCAGTCTGTGCATTTTGCTCCATGTTTACACAAAACAGACAGAAGAATGTCTGTGTGTTCTGACAAGTCAATGCCAATGCATTGACTTTTGCAGAAGACTCAAGCAAATTAAGTGTCTCATTCTGTTCCTATATCTACAGGGATATTTACAGACATACGCTTCTGAAAACTGAGTCCTGCTGTCTCTGAGCACATTAGTTATAGAGGAACAATAAGGAAGAAAAAAAAGACAGTGAGAGTGTTCTTTTTGCTCTTTAATAAATGAAACAATACTAGATTTGCCTTACTCTGTCAGGGAGTCACTACTACAAGTTTAAAAATGCAGAAACATCCTTTTGATGTTGCCTGTCTATGGTAGGGAGAGGTACTGGGTTTTTTTGTTTGTTTGTTTGTTTTCTGATTGTTGCCTGTAAAAATGATGAAAAATCTTTTGGCTTCAGTTTTTGGAGCCAATACTTAAACTGTGATATAAGCCAGAGTGCTTAGACCCACATTTTACTTCACTAGGGACTTTTCACTTACATATGTACATTGCAAGTCAGGCATGATCATTACCTTTCCAACCTGGAAGGCATTTGGATATGCAACAAATATGTGGAGTGCCAGAAACTGAAGAGACACAAAAGAACTTTTATAAATAAATAGAATTTCATGATTTTGCTGTCAGTTCTAGTTGGGTAAACTTTCAAAACAACATCCCAGGGCACAGTTGAGGATTCTTTGGCTGTCCAGAAGGATCTACCTGGTTGGAGATGTTCCCAAATCAATGTTGCTAATGCATTCTCTTGTCTGTGTCTGTAACTGCTCCTCACAGGGTACCCAGAGCCCCGTCTCTATTGGTTCAAGAATGGGCAGCCATTAAAGGCCTCGGATCGTATCCTGAAGATCAATAAAAGGGAATTGCACTCACTGGAAATTCTCAATGTCACTAAGTCAGATGCTGGCCAATACTCAATATTTCTCATCAACTCTGCTGGTTCTGCATATTCATCAGCCAGGCTGGTAGTCAAAGGTAATACTGACCTATTTTTGGCACCTGATTTTCTGGAAAAATGGAAACCTTTACAAATGGAAATCTTTACATTTGTATAGTTCTTTTTCTTGAGAAAGCCTACGAAGGGAAGTCAAGGGAGATGGGGAAGGCTGTAGTTAAAACATGACGTGCTTTAATCTTAGTTCTTCAGTAAATTTACTGTGAGTCCCAAAGATGAGACATATCACTTCTCTAGGATCTGATTGTTGTCTCATAAACATACAATTTACTCCTGCCCTCGTTAACATTAACGGTTAATTTCACTGAAACTGAGGGCCTCTTATAAGTCATATGTCAGGCTGTTGTAGTAAGACACTGTCATAAATTAAAATTTTGAGAGTTGTGGAAACTGGTGTTTTCAGAGATGACCAGATGCATTTGTATTTATTAACATAATTGTTATGAAATTACTAATTAGGTCATCTTGGTAGGGAGGCATTGTATTTTATGATGTAAAAATGATATTTGCAAGTATGTGTTGTAATAGTACTTGAAAACCTAAACAGAATACATTCCTGTGCTATAGAACCCTTCTTGTCGTTATTAATAAATGTACTTCAGAATAATGTTTTAATAGAACTAAGATTTATGTAATATGTTCTGCAATGGGTGATCCTCTGGAATCCCTTTTCTGTTTATTTTTTTTCATCAACTCATGGACAGAAAGGCATTTGTATTTGTCATTTATTTTATTCTCCTTGTGTTACAGATCCTGATGAGAAAGAAGAGCCAGAAACAGGTGAGAGAAGCCACAGCAGGTGATGACAGATCCTGCAGGAATTTTTCAGTAGTCTAAACTCACACTGAAGTTGTCACCATGTTTCATCAATAATGTCATTTTCAGATTCCCATGAGCAGCTGATACCACCAAGGTTCCTAGAAAGATTTACTAATAAAAAGGTGAAGAAAGGTGCCAGCATCACATTATCTGTAAAAGTTGAAGGTAAGTGAATAGTTAGCTAGTCTCCCTGCATAACACTTAAATTGCATAACTTCATGATGCATTTTGGATGCTCTCTGACCCAAGTCATTGCAGCCTCATCTCCTGTATTTAATCTGAAGTTTGGGACTTTACTCCCAATTCTAAGAGATTTTGTGCACTTTGCAGGATGTTACTCATCTTCACCTCCATTTTTCTGTATGTAAAAATAGGGATAAAAATAAATATTAGTCTTATGAAGATGTGTTGATTAACAGCCTTGGCTTTTAAAAAGGTTTTAATGTCTTTATGAGTGTGCAATAGAAAGGTTTATGTTCCTTTATTATGTATTATGACTCCTATTTTTGGAGAAAAATCAGGAAACATCAAAAGCAGCATTTGTTCACAGCATGGCTTGTGATTGTGTGGAAGTGACACCATTAGGAAAACAAGTTCACTGCATTGGTTTTCCTTTTAGGACATCCACCACCAACTATTACTTGGCTGAAAGAAGAGTCTCAGGAAGACATCCTGTGGATCAAACCAGATACTCCTGGATATAAACTTGCCAGCTCAAATATGCATCACAGTCTAATCCTGTTGGATGTTAAAAAGAAGTACAGTGGAGCTTATACATGCATTGCTACCAACAAAGCTGGCCAGTCCATCTGCACTGCCACCCTAGAAGTTGCAGATGGTAAATTTTTCTTATAATAATGACATGTTCTCCATATTACCTTTCATACAGGTCCTAGGAGTATGAGTCATAAGGAAAATAATCAAGTCATGACCAAAATAAATATGTTTTCACAAGATTAGCTATGACTTTGCTTGCCTTGCAGATGATGATGCTCTTAAATTTTATAATACTGTTTTTGATTTCTGACTCTAGCTTCAATTAAAAGCAGCATCCTTTCTGTATAAGCAGAAGACAAGTATGAGAAAGAACTACATTAACCACACACACACAAAACAAACAAACAGACAAAAAAAAAAAAAAAAAAAAAAAAAAAGCAATGTAAAATAGCTAGAAAAACTCATCATAAAATATTTTAAGATGAATATTTCAGTCTGCTAGGATATTTTGCATTGCAGAGTTGCATTTAGGAATCCAAGGCAGACAGAATTATTTGATTCCACTATTGCTGAGCTTTCCTTAACTTCTTTCATGTTCCCCGTAGTAAGAGGATGGGGAAGTAAATACAGTCTGAGAGTAGGAGCAGCACTAGGAAGGACTTGGAAGCATTTTTGTTTTATCCTTCCTTTCATCCCACTTTTTTACTGTACTAAGAGCTACAACAGAATAGCTTGAGCACTGTAGAGAAATGGGACAATCGTACATCTTTGTATACAGGGAGAGGAACAAAATGTTTGCATCACATAAGTGGGAGTATGTATCTCAGCTCAGGAGCTACTAAGAAAGCAGATTCACCATGTCAGTATTCCCAGTAGTCCATGTCTAGAAAATGTGCCTAAAATAAATATATAAAAAGACCATCCTATGTCTTCCATCCTGATGATAAATCCTAATTTTGCAGTGAAAGAAGCTGAAGTTCTGACCCAAGAGCGCGTGATGGTATCAGAAGCCATAATGACCACGCTGGGGTAAGTGGCTGGCCACCCATGCTGAAGTGGAACAGTGTTGGTGTCATCCTGCAGAAGTTCCCAAGTCACTTTTAGGCAGTGTTGTACTTTGGACATGTTGTATATGTCTCACCACCAGATTTCACAGAATCACAGAATCACAGAATCACAGAATCACAGAATTTTCTAGGTTGGAAGAGACCTCAAGGTCATCGAGTCCAACCTCCAACCTAACGCTAACAGCCCTCCACTGTGTGTGACAGAGGGCTCACTGGTCTGGTTGCTGCAAGGAAGCTGGAAAGGATTTTGGTAAAACAGTGAGAAGTGAGTGGCTTAGTACCTACAAAAAAGAGCCTATTTCCATTGAGGATCCTGAACACAGATTTTGAATACCAACATCTGTAGTACTGACCGTTGACTCTTTATAACTCATTTTTCCCATCACTAAAATGGGACTATCCCTTATAGTTCTTGATATAAGATATGCAGATCATTCATTCATGGACACTAGTAAAATAGTTTGAGGCCCCATGAATGAAGAGTCCAATAAATGCTGTAATATCAGTGTCAGACATTTCTTCCTGATTATCAAGGAAGACAGGGATAAGGGACAAAAAAATATTTGGTTAGGACCATATAAAAATCTTGTTACTTTTTCATCCTCTAAGAAGAATGCCAAAAAAAATGCAGGGTAATGCGCTTGCTAACAATAAAATACACTGATGCTTCACAAAAATAAAATAAAGAAAAAAAAAAAAAAGAAAGAAAAAAAAAAGTATTAGATCAAAAAGGTCTGCTCACAAACTTCTCACTTAGAAATGCCCCTAAGATAACCTCTTGATTTGCAATACTTGGCCTGGTTATTAGGGAGGTACATTCAGAAAACTGATATCCACCTAAACATGCTTTAGCTTCTAGAATATACCTAGCCTACAAGCATTGATCAGTCTTCCTCCAGAGCGTGAATTTTCCATCCTAGGAGTCAGTTTGCTGTCTGGAAGTGTCTATCTCCATTGATGACAAAAGGGACCTAATCAAAAAGCAGAGGACATGTGTCCTGGTTGGACTAAGTGACACTGGTCTGTAACTTCCAAAAGTTTATAGCTGGTATTCCTCTATAAATGTTCTGTTTGCTATATGATAATCTTTATAATAGTTGATAACTTTCAGCTGAAACGTAATTTCATGAAAGCATCAAGCTTGCCTGTTAGCGTTCAGGTTTTACGGCTGATTTTAGAGATTACCTGCACGGGGATTTTGGTGTGAAGCAAGCTGCACTATGAATTCAGTTGGTTCACTGCAGCATCTCCCAGGGGCTTTGTTAGGCATACTTAGAAGATACATGGTTTATCACTGTCTGAAAATGGAGTGAGCTCTCTCCTGCTTTCTGTGTACTAACAGAGAATTAGGGCAGATCGGTTTGTGCAATGAAAATTTATATCCTTGATTCGTTTGCGGTAATTTCTTCACATAACCATGCTCAGGTGCTTCACTGAAAGATTACAATGAATAAATAAATAAATGCCGATACTCTTTCTGTAGAGGCCTGGTAGAGCATTGATTTTCATTGTCAGAAAACTCGCCCCAATTGCCACAATTTGACAGAAGAGGTGTTGTCTGACTCCCAGAAGCACAGGAATAGCAGAGATGGTGCATTCAGGACATTAGTGTCTTGACAGAGCTGTGGTTTTGGAAAACACCACAAGCATATCTTCACCAGATGCAAGCAAATGGTGCTGGTTCTTCACTCCTGTGCAGCCATTTTCAGTCAGTATTGACAATGCAGTCTCCTGCCCCTTTCCCATGAATGAGCTTGGTGCTAATAAAAGCTGTCATTGTAGCATGATTCTCTTTGAAATCAAAATTCCTCCAGTAAGAGCTGTCAGCTTGTCCACGTGGCACCTGAGAGACAGAGGTTACTCTGCAACCCATTTCCCAAGCACCCAGGTCTTATCAAGTTACAGATTTAAAGTAAGTCAGGAATAAGAATTCTCAGGTGGGATTTGGCTCAAAGGTTAAGACAGCCAAGTGTTTGTGCTTGTATGAGCCTGGTGCTCCAAATCTTGATGTAGCCAAAAGGAATTCAGACAGTACAAGCTGTAGGATATGGAGTGATTCAACTGAGCCAGTGCTGGTGTCTGCTTTTAGGGTGAGCCCTCTGACACTGATCTACTTCAGTGACTCCCCAGTTGTGTTAGATAGCAGTGGAGGTGTTCTGGATAAACAGCACTGCCCAACACCAAGCAGAGTCCTAATCAAGCTGTTCTCAGCCTTCATGCACAAGTTGTGAGGAGTTGTTTCTCCATTAGATTTTCTTACTACATGTTTCATTTTAACTTCTAACTATGCTTTACTCTCTTTTTTTCAGAGCTGTTCAACCCTCTGAAGGTAAGGGAAGTTATTTTCTCTCACCTTCTTCTGTACTTTACACCTACAGCTGAGATTGTCTATGTTTTTCATGATCACCACCTACTTTTGTCCTTCTGTTCTCTTGTAACTGTCCAAAATATTGGAACTTTTTGGGACTGGTCTCTGTTCAGGGTTATTTTTTTTTTTTTTTTTTGTGAAGGAAATTCAAGCAAACAATTATAAAAGCAACAGAAGTGAAGAAACTTAGACCTTCGTTCCACAGAAGCTTTTGTTACTTAAAAATGACTTTCCAATACCATATTCAATGCTTAATAGATTTTTTGTTGTTTCCAGGAGATCTTGAAGCTGGCAGGGAAGGTGTACCCAAAACCCCTATTTCATTAGCTGATGTTGGAACAGAAGAGTTCTTCCAGAAACTCACCTCTCGTATCTCAGAAATGGTATCTGCAAAAATAAGTCAGGGTAAGCAACCTGGCAATCACAATTTAATTAGTTTAGAAAAATATGAAGTCTTTGTTATCATTTGGTCTTTAAATATCAGTGACGTTTGTGAAGCAGGTTCTGAGACAGCCTGCATAAGCATATGAACATTAGTAAATGTTTAGTACAAAGAATTTTAGTAAGAGCCCATCCAAACTAACGTCTTAGTCTACAAATTTGAAGAATAAATAAGCTACTACAATACACTGAGATGGCTAGTGTCCATTTTAGGCATACAATGTTTATTGTAAATAGGATTAAATGTGAGCTTTGGAGTGTAGAACAAATTGTAAAAATGGAAGAAGTTCATTTTGAACATCGTAGGTGCTTTGATTTATTCAGATATGCATCACTCTTGAGTAAGAGAGGAATTCTGCTTTGAAGACTTCCTATGTCTTAAAATTTTAGCTCAAAATGGGTTTTAAAATCTAGTCAAGGCTGAAAACTTTGTGCATAGCTGTGCGGTAAATCAAGGACTTGATGAATTATGTGAAAAATATCTGGTTTTGTGCATTGTGTATTGATTATCTTACCATCTATTTATTTCCATGTAGTAAATTTTTATCTTGAAGCAAAACTAGAGACATACCTCTCCTGCAGATATTCTTGCAATGCAGTAACAATACATGCAGTAGGCACATAGCCTTATGCATTAAAACATCTCAGTTTTTTACTCAGTCCTATATATCAGCAGGATATCACACTAAATACTGCAAGTGCTCTTCTCTGGCAATGTTTGTTTTTTAGGACACTGAAAGTTGTTACAGATTTGGTTCATGTTTAAATAGGAGATCTTAATTTCTTACTTTTGCGTTGCTCTGCTTTTTAGCTACACTACGAGTGCCAGGTGCAGAGAGCGATGAGGAGTCAAAAACTCCCTCTGCATCTCCTCGGCATGGACGATCCAGACCTTCATCCATTGCTCAGGAATCCTCATCTGAATCTGAAGATGGGGATTCCAGAGGAGAGGTATGATACCTTTATGGGGAAGTTTCATACAAGGAGAAAACCTTACACTAGAATGATCAGTCTCCTGTATTTTAAGGATCTCCAACCCCTTTGGGGATGTACCTCACTTCAGTAGGTGCATTTAGTAATAAAATATATTGGAACTGTGATGCAGAGAAGAGAATCAAATTCTCATGGCTCACCGTGGGATCTTGAACAAATTGTTCAAGTCAACATGGTCAAAACTTAACCATTTATTTATTTAATACCTTTTGTTTTCACCACTCGGCTTCAGAAAGTCAGAGCTTGATTTTCTGTGGCCTTGGTTACAGTTGATCAGAATGGTAAAAACAGAATTTAGTGTAAATTAGGATGGTTTTGAATGTTCATTTCAAAAAGTTTCTGAAAAGAAAAAAGAAAAAAAAAAAAAACCTTTGGCAATGTTGGCCAGTTTTGACATTTTCAGGACCATTCTTTTTCCTTGGGAGCAAAATTCATTCTTTAATCATGTAAATCCCAAATAGCTTGGATAGTTTTGAAAATATGGCTTAAGCCTCCTTGAAACTGTGTCCAACTTGCAAAAAGCAAACAGTGATTCTTTTTGCCATAAAGAGGCTGGGAAATAAAACATTAAATATAGATAAACACTTGTGTTCTGCTGGTGTTACTGTATTCACTTTTCAGAGCTCAAAATAACTGTCATTTCATCCACACAGATCTTTGATGTCTACATGGTCACAGCTGACTATGTGCCGGCTGCACCTGACAAGGAGACCATCACTTTGAAGGAAGGCCAATATGTGGAAGTCCTTGATTCGGCTCATCCTCTGAAGTGGCTGGTCAGGACTAAACCCACAAAATCCAGCCCATCTCGGCAGGGTTGGGTATCTCCAGCTTATCTGGACAAGAAATTAAAGGTGACTCATCATACTGTGTTTATTTTTATGTAAAATTACGTGGGTTTGTTGCCATCTATAGTCATTGCTTTTGCATGAAATAATTAGTGAGGAGGTCAATGAAGAGGTCTGCAAAATGATTGTTTTTTTTTGCATGTTACGATTAGGCATTATTTGGCTGTGTGTGCAGGTGTGCCTGGGTTTGAAAGAGCATCTTTCAGCAAGAAAGGAATTTCACACTGCAGCTTTAGAATTTATTGAAAGTGACTGTAAACACATGAGGGACATTTCTCAGTGTGTGCTGATAAAAGGACTGTTAACTTAAGAGAATATATATTTTTTATTCTTCTGTTTTAGTTGTCACCAGAGTGGGGATCAACAGAAGTTCCTGAGTTTCCTGGAGAATTTGTTTCTGAGGATGAATATAAAAGGAAACTAAGGTAAGGTCTTGCCTTTTTTTTTTTTTTTTATTACAACTTTGAGTCTTGCTGTTTTTTGAACTAACGTGAATGTTGGCATTGAGGTACCTTCTGCCAGAGTTGCCTTTTTTGTTCTTCTGAGATCTGACACCTACCCTTTCTAAGACTTACAATGTTTGAAGTCTGATTTTTGCCATTTTCAGCCAAATCCAGGCAATCTAAATTACTTTGGGTGACTTGAAAGGTGGATAGGAGGATTTTAGTGATGGAATACTGGTGGTTATTTCACAAAAACAAACAAACAAACAAACAAAAAAAAACCTTAAATTTTGGTACTTCTGTTCTTTAGGGTGCCTATATGAGGATGATGTCTAAAAACAGTGAAAGCTCCCTCAGAAGACCAGCTACAACCTTGTATTACTTTCCTGTAGAGCAGCACTCTACTGAATGTGCAGTCACAGAGATATTTGCTTTCTTGGTAACATAATGTAGCAATGAAGTTGCTGCTGTCTGCTTTACATAAATCCTTTCATCACTCATGTTCTGTTTCATCTGCCCTAACAGTGGATATCTGTAAGGTAGAGGTAGTTGGCACACCATGAGTGAGGTTGTCCAAGTTCCCTTTATGGCCAGGGAGGACCTAGTCAACACACTCCAGGGAGTCTATTACTCTGATCAAGTATCTCTTCATTAGAGCCTAGAAGTCTTTTAACATGTTGAGGATAATTGTGATGATCTTTTTTTTTGCCTGTTTGTCTTCCCTTCAGTGTTCTTATTCAAGAACTATTGATCTCAGAAGAGGATTACATTCAGGATCTACAGTTCCTCCAGACTCATCACCTTAAGTACACTGAGGTCTGTCCCAATGTCCCAGGAGCTGTTGCCAGTCAGAAATCCACCATCTTCAGAAATATTGACGACATTGCTCGCTTCCATTCCAGGTAGGCATTCGCATGAGCTGTCATTTGAGACCAAAGAATGGCTCACATGGTGTCAGAGATAGAGTAGCTATGGTTACTGTGAAGGATGTGGAGCATAGGCAGTGCCAAGGTGCAAGGGAACTAATAAACCTTTTGGGGTGAGAGATGATGGCATAACTTAAGTCAGAGCACAGGCCTGGGACTCCATGATACCCCTCAATGCTTCAAGACTCCGTGCATCCAGCTTACTTTTAAGATAACTTAATTGTGTTGACCTGAGATTGTTCCTGATCTAAAGATCTGGCTGCTGGGGCTGAGTTCTAGCCTCAATCCACCACCTTCTCCTCAGGTGTCTTTTGTTGTTTGCTTCCACAGTGTCTTCCTCCGAGGCCTGCAGAAATGTGACACTGATGATGATGTGGCCATGTGCTTTATTAAACATGAGGCAGAATTTGATAAGTACATCCAGTACCTGGTGGGGCGGGTACAGGCTGAGTCGATTGTTGTAAGCAAAGCTGTCCAGGATTTCTACAAGGTAAACAGTAACCAAAGTACCTGCTGAATGTGCATCCTATAATCCACTGTGTCATGTAGTTATTAATTACAACTGTGATCCTGAAAAGAATTATTAAATATTTTGGAGTAAAATAATTGCTACATATGATACTCTGCGTTCACTGTCTAGCTCTCTCCAGTAGACACAATGAATGTGTGAACATATTTACATATTAAAGTGGTAGAGGTATCCAATTTTGGAATAGTGAGATAGGTCTATGAAAGGGCATAATATGAGCATTTTTCAGAGAGTAATCCTTTCTATTGCTGTTTATAACAATATTTTCTCTTTTTCTTCTATGTACTTTTTTCAGAGATACACAGATGAAATTTTATCTAATGAAGATCCCTCACATCCACTTATCCCACCACTGCAGCACTATCTGGAAAAACCCATAAACAGGATCCAGCAATATCAGACTATTATCAAGGTGAAGAGATTTTGTTATATGCTTATTTCTGATAGGCTTATATTCTGATTTGTGCAACCCATGGGGGAACGAAACATTTTTATTTCATGTTTCTTGGCTTCCTCCTGATGTAACTACTGTCAAAAACTGACTGAATAAGTTAAGGCAGTAAACATTACTGGTGATGGTGCTCCCTGAATAGGTGTAAATCCAGATGGAGGTTCACAGTCTCCAACACCACAAATTTCAGCAAGCCTTATCTGAATTAAATTTAAGTAGATGCATACATGTATATACATGTATAGATAGGTATGTGGATAAATGTATGTGTATAACAGTTTTGTTATAAAGATAAGTGATTTCCAACGTTCAGGACACTGAAGTACCAATTTTCCTCACTGTTTTTTGTATTGACATGATAGTACGATTAAATTTCTGTTTCTGAAAAGCTTTTCCCCACTTCCCTGTTCTACTATCCTGAAATATTTCAGCTTTTAAGTTTTCATCTGTCCTGCTATCCTAGGTTCTAGCCACGACCTCAGGACAAAGCTTCAAAACAGCATTTTTCTGTAGGATTTTTCATGGGAAGCAGCACAACAGTATCCAGAAGGAAACTTGTCTGGCCAAAAAAATATTTATTTTAGGCTTACAGAAGTGAGTAAGCAGTGTGGATAGTTTGAAGAAGGATCAAATTAACTTTCTGATTTTGAACACCTGCCAGCACACAGACATCAAGATTTTAAGGATGTCTTGGAACAGACAGTAAGCATGGGTGCTTCCCATGCCTTCAGTGCTAAAAGAGAGACATGTGAACAAACATGAGAGCAAAAAGATAATTGCCCTTTTATACTTTTTCCATCCTTTCATATTTATAGATATAAAAAATAGCTACTCTTAATTTAGCATTGTCCCATGAATTTCTTGCCTTATGGTATTATCAGGATAAGCACAAGAGAAACACAATGGATACATTTATGATTGCTTTGGTGTGTTGCTTTGTTTATTGTTTATTGTTTATTGTTTTGTTTTCAATCACTGAAGCATGTCCGGTATTTGCTGCAACTTCATCTTTGTTTAATTACAATTGATAAAAGGAAAAGCCAGGCTGGTTAGTCAGTGAGGCTGCAGAATGGGTTGGAAAGCAGAGACTTTGGTAACTAAGCAGTGAAAGAATAAGATAAATGTTGCTCAGATGAAAGAGCTGGAACAGATACTTGGGAAACTTATTTTTCGAAGGAAATGCACTTTTTTTTATTCTGACCACACAGTAACATTTGCATCATTCGTCTACAGGAATTAATCCGAAACAAAGCAAGAAATAGCCAAAATTGTACTTTGCTGGAGCAGGCTTATGCCATTGTGTCAGCACTCACCCGAAGAGCAGAAAACAACCTTCATGTCTCACTCATTGAGAATTACCCAGGGACTTTGGAAAGCCTTGGTGAACCTATCCGACAGGTAACTGGAATTTCTCAGTCTGTGTTACGCTGGGCAAGTTACTTACTCTGACTTGTTGTATCCCCTCTCTTGCATGGGAATCAGTCTTCTACTAAGCAGGGTTTTAAGGCAAAATTACAGCAATCGTGAGAACATCTGGTGGAATTCAGCTGTCCACATTTAGTCATTCAATAAAAACAGTCCAGTGAATCACAGCCTAAGTGTGCTTGCTTCTCCCTAATGCTAGGGGGAACCACTAACTGAGCTGCTAGTGAAGACACATAAAATGAGTAGCTTTCTCTGGTGAAGGAAATCAAATAAGCATATAAAGCACCCTCATAACACACAGGATATAATTCTCTATCAGCATTAGTACTGGTGAAGTGAATATAACAACACATAGTGGTGGTTTTACCCTGCTGGGCAGCTGAATACCACTCTAGCTGCTCTCTCACTTTCCCTTCTCAAAGGAAAAGGGGAAGAAAATACAATGGAAAGGGCTCAAGGGTTGAGATAAGGACCCTGCTCCACACGGGGTCCCTCCCATGGGATTCCGTCCTTCCTGAACTGAGCCTGTGGGGGCTGCCCACAGGCGGCAGCTCTTCAGGAACTGCTCCCACACAGCTCTATCCCACGGGGTCCATCCCCCAGGAGCAAACTGCTCCAGCACGGGTCCCCCTGCTCCTGCGTGGGATCCTCTCCACAGGCTGCAGCTCTGGCCCAGGGCCTGCTCCTGCGGGGCTCTCCATGGCCTGCAGCCTCCTCCAGCCACATCCACCTGCTCCACCGGGGGCTCCTCCACGGGCTGCAGTGTGGAGATCTGCTCCATGTGGGACCCATGGGCTGCAGGGGGACAGCCTGCTCCACCAGGGGCCTCTCCACAGGTTGCAGAGGAACTTCTGGCTTGGCTCTGGCCAGTGGCAGGTCCCTTTTGGATGCAGCTGGAGCTGGCTCTGGTCTGAGATGGGGCAGTTTCTGGGCTGTGCTCATAGAGGCCACCCCTGCAGCCCCCCTGCTACCAAGCCCTTGCCACATAAACCCAACACACACTTAAAGGACAATGTAATGACAACCACTGCGTGCACACCTGTTGCTGTTGTCAGTCTGTTGTCATCACCATCAGCATGAAGTTGTCATCAGCAGCAGCATTAGAAACAATCTGCTATGCTGTAATAAAACAACAGTGCATAAGGTGAAGATATAACAATAAGCATTTGTTACCTCATTGCTGGAAAATGATGGTGAGATATCACCATAGTAATTATTGCAGAGTAACCACTATGTGCTCTTTCTTATTTTTCCTATCAGGGCCACTTCATTGTGTGGGAAGGAGCTCCAGGAGCTAGAATGGCATGGAAAGGACACAAAAGACATGTCTTCCTGTTCAAGAATTACATTGTGATCTGCAAACCAAAACGAGACACAAAGACGGACACCTACAGCTACATTTTCAAGAACATCATGAAGGTCTGATCACTACATCCCCACCTACAGCATTTCTCTGTCATTGAGAACTTCACATTTATGTCCAGTTTCAGATTATCTAAAAACAGGATTTTTCTTAAATTCTTTTGAGCTCTTCCTTTGCTTCTGAAAGTCTTTGTAGCAGAAGTAAAATGTGTCTGTCCCAAAAGTCTCTCTGTGAACCCTGTTAGAAATATGCCCAAAACCACCAGAAGCATGGGTGGATTTTTACTGTGTGTCAATGAGATTTACACATACAAGTGTTTACAGTTCTTTGTTATCTCACTGAGTTAACTGCAAAAGTGTGTGACATTGATATTGATTTTAGTTTGGGCGTATTTGCTAACATTTGGTCTTTGCTTCTGACAGTCCGTAGCAGTGGAAGTAAATTGGAGAAAATGCATTTTTTTGTCAAATGGCACAATCCCAGTGGTTCTCTTTACTGCTTACATCCTTTTTTCTGAAAGCAATTCCTGTTTAGAAATGAAAAGTTCAAAGCATTTGTCCATCTCATCTTCAGACATTCAGGGCTCAGATTAAAACTGCAAGAAGTTGCAGAAAGACTGAACTCCAGAAAAAGACAAATAAACAAGAAAACAAAAAGCCCTGTGGATTTCTTGACTAAGTGCAGCCAGGGCCTTCTGAAAGTCTTTATCTCTGTTCTCATGGTTATTTGCAGACAAAATTTATTTTCCAAGAAGAAAGGGATATTTTGTCTAGAGCGTGCCTGCTCTTTAACTTCTTTTCATGTAGTCCCTAACTATTCTGAGGTGTTGCTGCCAGCGCTGCACCACTGGATGTTATTTTCCTGAAATGTAATAATTGCTCCCAGGAAAATATTTGTTTGGTATCCGAAAGCTGGGTATACAAGGGAAAGGGTTGCAAAGTGGCCCTGACTTCTGTTCAACCAAAGCCACGTTGCATGCAGTCTGACAAATCTTTAAAGGCAATGAAAATTAGTTTTGTTTCCCATTTTACTGTTAGAGCATCTAATATGCTTTAATAGGAAGGACATAACTAACATCCATGGAAGAGGGTGCACACTGGCACAGGAGACATGGTGATGGTTAATAGTTGCTTTAATTTAAAACCTTTATTGAAGAGAGTTCTGTTTCACAAAGGCTAGGTCCAGATCTGAACTGTGCTAAACTGTGGGATTTCAGGTTTGGGGAATGCTCTGTCTGAAATTCAACCCTAGGTAGAAGAACAAAGAATTTGTTAACTTTCTTGTGTGCCTTCTGTAATGCAGCTGAACAACATCGATGTGAACGACATTGTGGAAGGGGATGACCGTGCGTTTGAGATCTGGCACGAACGGGAAGATTCAGTCCGCAAGTATCTCCTTCAGGCGCGTACAGTGAACATCAAGAACTCCTGGGTGAAGGAGATCTGTGGCATACAGCAGAGAATCAGCCAGCCTGTCTGGAGTGAGTATGGCCCAGATCAGCCCAGACTTCCTAGTGCTTGCTTCAGGGTGGTTCCCTGATTCAGGAAGGAGATTTTGTTGCCAGGACAGATAGGGTCACATGTCACCTCTTGAACTGAATTAGGGTTAGAAGTTTCCCACAGGTTAAAAACAAATTACATCACTGCTCTAACAACTCACATGACTGCAAGCAGTAAGCTTTAACTGGAATGATTATAGTTGTGTTAGGTCCTTTGCCTGAACTGGGGTAGGCACTGTTATCAGGATGGGACCATGGTTTATGACTCTCTTCATTTGCCATCAAGAGAACTGAGACTGTATACCATCAAACCATGTATGTGACAGAGGTTCCACAGGACCTGTACAGATATTGAGACAATAGCAGAGCAAACAGCTTTCTAATTACTCTGCAGTATCTGCAGTGCAACTGTGTAAAACACAGGCTGATGATCTGAGAAGAGCTGGCTGTCCCTGGCCATTTCAGCTGCTACCCCTTACGTGGGTTCCCTTTGATGGAGGATCAGAGTCAGATGCTGAGGTGGTTGCTTAGTTCCCTGTCTTCATATTTAGATGTCCTTGTTAATAAACAGAGTTTACTGTCTTCCAGCACAATAGCCCAGAAAATGTGCATCTCTGGAGGACAGACAAACATTACTGAAACTTCTAAAACACAAATTGCCGTTGGCACTAGAGATGTGTTCTATCTGGCAAGGATTACAGAAGGGTAGCTGACCACTGAATTTGGTGACAAAGGCCGTGTCCCACTGTAAAATGTCAAACTCGAACGGAAAGAACCTCAAGATTTGAACCTGAGCCCTACTGATATCAGTATAAAGACACTTGTTACTGTTGGATATCAAACCCTCTACTCTAGACATCTGGCTTACATTGTTGTACCTGGTCATGTAGATTTGCTTTGGATTTTTATCTTGTCATGTAAATCATTTTGTCTTTGCTGTCATTTAATATTCTACCAATTTCCAATCCACAAAATTTGTCAGCAGGGCTATTAGATATTTATTGTCCAGCTATAAGCCTGAAATGTTGTACTTTACAGCATAAGGAAATATGTCATCTTAAAATGCCAGAAAATAGTTGTTTTTCATGTATATACATTGAAAGCAAGTCCTGTCTGTTTGTTGTTTTGCTTTTAGTCAGGTATTCTAATTAAAAAGTCTATCAGAACAATTTTATATAGTTTTCTGTGGTAGGAATAAGTCAAAATAAAAGTCTCCTAACAAAGCACAGATTTGCTGTATGGAGACCAACAGAATATTAGTTTTAATGTCGAGGGTGTATTTTAATTGGGGGAATTGTTTTACCTGTCGCAGCTGCATGGTGTCTGAATAATGGATGTGCTTATTAAATTGTGGTCTAAAATACCTCCATATCAGCAACAAATTCATATTTCTTTTTGTTCATCTTTATAGCCAACAATGGACATTTGTCAGACTCAGTTTATTCTCAAATAAGCAAGGACAGCATTTCACCTTGAAAGTCACTAGCTGCTAAAATTTCTTACTCAGCTTTCCATCTGAACCTCACAGAACTGCAGAAATTATGCCTGTTATCCTACCTTGTAGCAGCCATCCTACAGACATTCTTTCCTCCTTGGGACTAACATGATTTTTCTGATGTTTCAGTACCTCCAGACTTTGAGGAAGAACTGGCAGACTGTACAGCTGAGCTGGGAGAGACAGTCAAGCTGGCTTGCAAAGTTACAGGAGTTCCCAAGCCATCTGTCAGCTGGTACAAAGGTATGAGAAGCAAGTCACAAAATGCATACTCCAGCCTTCTTTTCTGTGTACATTGCTCTGTGCTAAGCTGTCAGTGAGTAATATAAAAGCTGATCATCTAGAGATACCCAGTTCTAGCCTTACTGTTAGCTACTAAACCACCCAGACACAGGTAGTACAGATCTTCCTTTGAGTTAATACCCTGCTTTTCAAATTTATCTTTTAGTCTGTGTGAAGCTACATCTTGTTGCAGTAAAACAATTTCTAGGAAATGAACAACTTATTTATATTAGCTCAGGCATTTCTGTGTCATGGCACAGGCAGCACTGTGGACACACTCTTGTTCCCCAGCATTGCTATAATGCAGAGTAAACAACTTTTCTACAACTTCATATTTTTTAAAGATTTGTTTTACATGCTTACAGTCACTTTGGAAGTGGTCCTTTGGCTAACAAATAAGAGCTATAACTACACCACACATACTGTGAGAGAATTTCACTTTTAAATGAGGATTGATGATAAACAACATGCCCAAACAGTGATTTACCTACCGATTGTTTTGTAGACAGATGGAGACCTCATTCCTCAACTACTACTATCAGGTGCTGAAAGAGCAAACACAGCTCTCAGTCCTCTGAAGTGGAAGTGCTGGATGAAATTCCTAAGGAGAAAACATTATTAAACATACTAAACTATTTACAAAGACTTTTTTTCCCTTTATCTTTAAGATGGAAAGCCAGTGGAGGTGGATCCCCATCACATTATAATAGAAGACCCCGATGGTTCCTGTACATTGATCTTGGACAACCTAACAGGTGTTGACTCAGGACAGTACATGTGCTTTGCTTCCAGTCCTGCTGGAAATGCCAGTACCTTGGGAAAGATCCTTGTTCAAGGTAAAGACCTGCACAGATGCATTGTTTCAAAGAGGTCTTCAATATAATGCCATAAACAGGAACATAAAGATATTCCAGAAGTTCTGTATAGCATGTAATGGATAATACTTTTTCTCTGATGATACAATAGTAGTGAATTGTTCACAGGTAAAAATATGTGTCTTTTACTGTTTTGTGTGCAGAAATCATGAGAGTTTTGTGGTCAGGTAAACATCCTTTGTATCTGTTAGGGAGTTATCCTATTTCCAGCTGTGTAAACTACATTTATCCTTGCCTTTCAGTGCCACCACGGTTTGTGAACAAGGTTAGAAATGCTTATTTTGTCGAGGGTGAAGATGCTCAGTTTACCTGTACTATTGAAGGAGCACCTAGGCCTCAAATCAGGTCAGTTCTTCACGTAGCTTTGGGACAAATCCTATTTTCCCATTCTGCATGGCCAGACAAGTCTCCTTGCCTTTTTACTTTCCAGTTTATGACCCTTTCTCCTCTGTGTTTTCCACCTTATTGCCATTCCAATGCTGGCTCTTCCTGATCCCACCTTTCCTGAGCTTCTCAACAATTTTTTTCTCACTAGAATCTGAAAAGACATACCTACAAATAATACCTCTATATCAGATCTAATGCCCTTTTATCATTCCTTTATCCTCCCTACCCTACACTTAAATTAAGCAACTAGCTTGGGATGTTCAGATAGAAAGCTCAGGATAGCTTCTCATGATTAGAAGTTCTTTTCCCTGCATTGGTTGATGAGGTGTCTTGAGGAGGATCTCATAAACTTGTACAGTTCCGTATCCATGTGTGATCTACCTACCTGTAGACCTGTCTTCCAGAAAACAAGCTTTTGTCTAATGGTTATCTCCTGAGTTTTTTGCCCCCGATCTAACAGATGGATTAGTGAGCTGGGGACTTCTTGACACTGCCTATTTTTCCTGGCTTATGTTCAGTGTTTTCCACATACAGATGGTACAAAGATGGTGTACTGTTGAAGGACACAAATAAATACCAGACGTTCAGTGAACCACGGAGTGGCATTTTAGTCCTGGTGGTCAAGAACCCTTCCAATGAAGATATGGGACACTATGAATGTGAAGTAAGTTCACAGTGAGTTAGAGATTTGCTGTCTGACATGACATAGACTGGAGAATTCATTTTACTGAGATCCACTGCATGAGATTAGTGGCTGAGCAATTGTTGCTGCATGCCATATCAAAAAAGGTTATACAAGTCAGGTTCTCCATAACTAGATATGAATTGTGAAGCTTCAGAATATTATGATCTGACAGTTTGGCTGTTCATGTAGTAATAGGGCGAGCTTATTCTAGAGCTTAAATCCAGATCTCTAGAGCTACATCTTGTAAAGTCAAGGATCATTCTGATGTGACGTTTTGGTTTTGGTCCATCTTTAAATTAGAACATACTCATGCCACTACAAATCCAAGAGTAAGAAGTAAAGTTTAAATAGAATTGGAAAGCACTGACATTCCTGCTTATTTACTAAGTGTATATGGGGAGTATCTAACAAAATTAGAACAAATGTGCTGTAAAACATTCTCTAAAAATTAGTCATAGTCTGTGCATTCACTGTAATAAAATAGTAATAAACTCTCAGGACTCAGGAATAAAATTTTACACAGCTCAGCTCACAGCAACCTCACAGTTATTCCACATAATTTTTAATGTGATCTATATAAATTCAAGTTTTCTGTTAGAATTTTAGCAAAATCACATTACCTTGCATTTGCCATTTAGCTAAGATCCCAAAATCTGGTATTCACTTGGCTGAGTAAGATTGAGTGGATTAATGGATGATAAACAGAAAACACCAACTGCTTAACTACCGCTTAAATGGCATATGACAGAAATTTGTGCCTCTTGATAAAGTCACATTAGGATCAAGTCACAGATCAAACAACAAGTAACTAAGCTAGCTGTTCTGCTGTAACTTGTCTGTGTGAGTCATTTGTGGTAAAACACTATAATGAACTCACTGAACAGCATGCGTTCATTGAAACTGTGGCTTTGATCTGGGGTCACGTATTCATCTCTGTCTGTTGTCATGTAGTTGTGATGCATTTGTAATACAGTATAGAAAGATTTATATTATAAAAACATCCTGCATTTTATTCAGTACTGCATAATTCTCTTTAGCTGATGAACAGATTAGGGTCAGCAAAAAGCGGAGCAGAACTTTACCATCACACTGCTGCAGCCCTGACTCAGGAGAGGAGAGGAGACCAAGCCATTACCATAGAAGGTATGATCCTTGACCAGCTCTGTAAGTATGCCAGTGAATTACTCCAAAACAATCTTATCAAGGTTCAAATATATTTGCAATCTTATCCACGTTGATTATTGGTGTACGTCTGTGTATGTCTATCAAGATGTGCATGGGTATACTGCAGCTCAGCTCTATACCCATCACCATCTGTTGATTTCCATAACTGGCAAATCAACTTTATCATATAATGTTCATAAATGCATTATATGAGAAAGGAGGAGTAAATGAAGGTTATGTCACACCACTGTTAGCACAAGAAAAATGTTGCAGTACTTGAAAATTCCTGTTGCAGTACTTGAAAACATATGTCAGCCTGGCAGAACATGAGTTATATATTACCGAGAAGAAAACAGGGGCCAGTAAGTAAAGCTGCAGATGTATTGTGATTGTTTCTTGAAATACTACTGGAAAGCTTCTGGAATGATTAAGAAAGCAAAACTGACAGCAGTATGTCACGAAAAATTTAGTTCTGTTAGCTAGGACTGTTCAGGTATTAAACATCACACAGTCATAGAATCTATACTTTTTTTTTTCCCCCCTGTATCTTTAATCTGTATAAGTAGGGTGATATGGGCTGATCTTATACCCACCCAATAATGCATCTATTTCTTAACACATTTAGAAAGTGACTTCTTGTAGTTACCTATGTACTAAAAGAATTCCCACAAGCAGAATGTCAGGCATGCTTATTGTAAACCTATCATGAATTAGTTTATATCAGTGGATATATCTGAGTATGGCACATTCCCCAGCATCCAAAATTGTTTTTTCATACATGTCCTTGGCTGTCTGGGCATGGGCCAACCAGTGCTGCTCTCTAGAAGAGCTCCCAGCAGCAATTCAGGAGATAATACAGCCAAGGGACAATTTATAGTACATAGTAAATGGTTTACTGTTTTGGAGGGTGAGAGAAAGGACTAGGATAGGCATAGGCCATCCCATGCCAGCAAGCATTGGTGTTGGAGAGCTGTTTCAGATGCAGTTAGAGGAGACATAGCCAACAACAGCTAGAGGTTTGCCAACAGCTGTAGAACCTTCTTCCCTCATTGTCAGTGTTTTCACATTTACTCATAATAACAGGGGTTCAGTGTGCTTTTGACATGGGATAAGAGTTATCAACATTCAAGTGAGAGCCATCAAATGCAAAGACCTGACTCAGGGAACTGCCAAGCAGCAAACTGACCAGAGTTTGGGAAAATGGTACTCCACTCTCCTATTTTCTTATAATTTTCCCCAGGTTTCTTCTGGTCCTGTCTGAGACAGGAGCCTGGTCTGGATGGACCTTGGGGTCAGCCCTCTGTAGGGGCTGATAATGTATTGCTACACTATGAGGATTCAGCCACATTAGGCCATTAAGAGTAGTATCCAGATCTGTATACTCACTTGTTTGGGTTTTATGCTTGTTTTCCTTATGGTCCTTAACCAGAGTACCATCAAATCATTCCACAACATTGCAGGGAAAATGGTATTACTATAGTTACACTAGAATTGTTTCAGTAGCATAAACCTTGAAGTACTTTAATGCTTTGTCCTTGCTGAGGCATAAAGAGAGAGAAATAATTTATATGCAGTGTGTAGAGGAACAGAAATAAATTACTGTTAGGGTGGCATATCTTCATGAAGTTCCATCGTGCCAAGACAGAAGATATAAAAACAAACAAGGGTTGTAAAACAAGTAAAAACTCTTCACAAGGGTTGTGAAGCATTGTTCAGCTCATGGGGTTACAAATGTGTGTTCAGCCCTGAATTAGTCATGTAATGTGTCATTCCCACAGTCATAAACAAACAGATTTTATGGGTTTGGATGAAGAAACATAATTGGAGCTTGCCTGCAAGCTCCAGAAATATTATCATGAGATCGTTTTTGGTCCATGATGTGCAATTGCCTGAACTTGGTAATAGGGAAGGAAATAGTTCCCTGAGTCACCTCCATGGAGAAACAGCGAGAGCTGCCCCAGGCCAGCTGGAGCAAAAAGCAGGCTCATCCATGGCGCATTATTACTGTTCTGAGCAGAATTGTATCAGGGATGAATTTAGCACAATGCTCTTGAACGAGGAGGGAATTCATTGCTTTCCTGGGAATCAATAACCATCTTTGATCTACCTATTGAAAAATCAAGCTCATCTGGCAAAGAACAGGAGGACGGATGGATCTTATGAAGGCTTTCACTTTCCATCCTTACAATCCTTCCTACTTGTGAAAATGGGATTATTTCTAACTTCACCAAGAGGACTACATTACTCCTGTGTGGTATTATTACATTAGAAAATAGATAACTGCGTCTGTTTCCTAGCTCACTTGCATGGTGGGTCTACATTCTACCTGATTTTTTGTTGGTTTTGTGAAATGTCTATTACCAGAGCCTCCTGAGGCACCCAAGAGCCTTTAATCGCAATTATTTTAGTTATTCTCCTGCCTTTTCTGTACTGTTTATTATACTGAGCCAAACCTACTGTTACAAGTTGGGATACCATTAGTACAGTGGTTTATGGGCCCTGACCTGCAGTCAGTGATGGTCCACAGACCCACATTAGGGGGTCTTAAAAACAAACTTCTTGTTATTAGGTTTAAATTCATGGTATGGGAATTTGCAGATCCATTGGAAGGATCAAATTCAAGAAGGATGAAACCCACTGAACTAAGGGTCCCCTTGCAAACAGTTGCAATTTAGGCTTCAGGCCTGAAAGGCTGACTTCTGCCTTCAGTTACACCTGGTTGTTTCACTGAAGTCAACGGAGAGTTGCTTTAAAAATCCTCTTTCTGTGGATATTGGGAGAATTTTAGACACTTTAAAAACATGTAATTGGAAGTTCTGTCTCTTTGACTTCAAGTTGACTGTCTGCTTTGTGGCCACCCGCCTTGCTGCTTAACCTACATACAGCAGATCCGACCTGACATGGGCTGATGTGCTCTGGCATCCCTTTTTAACACCTTACTACTGCAATCCACTCATCGCAGGTTCACTAACTTGTTCTTTTTTTTTTTTTTTTTTTTTTTTTTTTCAAGAAAAACAAAGCCCAGATTCTGGAAAGAGTTGAATTTTTTCATCTGGGTGAGCAGGTCCAGGATGTATAATGAGACAGTCAGCAGTAGGTCAAGGGATCAGGTACTCAAATGGAGATAAGCAAAACCTTTAAGAAAAATACCCAAAATCTAGCACAGGTAACAGAAATTTCTTCATAGCTTTGTGTTAGTTCACATGCAGAGCTGTGGGAAAGTTATTTAGTTGCTTTTTACTAGGCTTTTGGCAATACTCCTCTTGTGAGGTAAAGCTGAGTATTCTGAGGTTCTCAAACGTGAGATTGCTTTAAATGTAGAAGAGCATTAGATCTCTTAGTGTTACCCTTTTCCTGAAGAAATAGGGCATATGAGTTTGTTCCCCTGAACATTTTAAAGCTCCCCAGTTGGGGTGATGATTGAGATATTAATCTTGTTATTTAAAATTTGTTATCATTGTCAGTTAGTCTCATTTTTGTGCCAGCCATGGGGTGTTCAGTGCAAAATGCAAGAGAGCACAATCTGTATTTACAGCAGTCTCTGTTGCTGCAGGACTAAGACATTTTTTCCCTTTACATTGAGTGAAAAACGTTTGCATTACATTCACACAGTTTAGGAAATTATTTTGTGTCCATGAATTGCTCATTTTGAGATTAGCTGTAGCAGTTCATGACAGTTTTGTTCATTCTCTCTTGTGGGCTTATCTCTGAAACGTAGCAGAAGAGGGGTGAATGCAGAACAGCATTCCCCTAGTTTATGCCAGCAGAAAAAATAGGTTTATGCTTCTGTGAGTGGAGAAAGTAGAACTTAAAGTGTGTAGTGAAGGCTGCATTGGAAACCTCCTTTCATCCATTTCAGAGCAGCAAAAGCTGACTTTCATTCAGACTTAGCCTAAATGTTTCATATCATAAGTCACTGATTTAATGTATTAACCAAAGAGGACTCTAGTCCTGTAGAAGCACTGGCTGATCCTAATGCTTACAGCTTTTAACCTGCTTATCAGGGGCTCCTGCTTTGCAAAGCTGTTTTCCTAAACTGCTATCAAACAAGTTGAAATGATAAATCCAGTGCTAAAATGGATGCAGAATATTTTCCTCTTGGAAAAAGAATCCCAAGTTCTCTCATCCTACTTTCATGTGGTTCTATCCTTCATAAAGAATTGCTTAAAACCTCCTTCACACCTTGGACATAGCACGTATAAAATAGATCTGTTATGCACTAAACTGCAGCTCATCAGGACCTATTTACTACAGGCCATTTACAGTTTCCTCATGCCCAGGCCTGCTGACCCTCAAAATACTGAATTCCTTAGCACCTGCTGCAATCAATGTCATATGGGAGGACTTCCAGAACACACAGTAATAAAGTAAACATTACAGGGGAATTTTTCTTACAGACATTGTTAACTATATATTTAATTATTATCTAAATAGGGTTGCTGTTATAGTAATTGCTTAAACACCTGTGTTTAGGTGTGCAATCAAATTAATTCATTTCCTGTTTACATCAGAACTGATTCTCTTGTTGCTTATGGATTCATCTCATGATATTATTTGCTGACTTTTTCTAAAAGTTGCAATATGTAAAAATTCCACAATATCAGTTTAAGGATTTACATATTCATTGGAAATTTCCAGCCTGGGCACAGTAAGTTGTTTGAGCTCTCAATTCATCTTCCATCACTGAGTGACATATTTCATAATTGAAAAAAGGATGTTTTAAAATACTTGAAAATTATTAAATAGGTAGGTAAAGAAGTTATATTCTATTCACATTCACATATAAACATTTCAAAATAATTTTATCCTTGACATATCAGATAGGCTGTAAACTCTTTTTTCCAAATGGATTATTTTTAAACCCATCTGTAGTTACTAATTCTGTAGTAACTTCCCTGACTCTGTTGGAAATTATTCCAAATTTATACATGCATAAACGAGACAGGGCTCTGCAAACAAAGCATAAAACTCTAGGTCAGATACTACCATCAATATTTGCACAAAATTCTCTTTAATTATCGTGGGATTTGCAGTTTTACCTAGCGGCAGAAGAAATGCCTTGAAAGTGGAGGTAAAATTAGGTTCAACTTTTCCATATAATATTGTAAATATATTTTTAATATTCTGGCAATGCAGTTTTTGGCCACTATTAAAAATATCAGCATGAATCATAAGATATATGACAAATAACACACTCTACAAGCTCCCTGGGCAAGAACTGTTTGTGATTTTATAGATATTTTTTTTGAGTTGCAGTTCACTTTCAATTGTTCAGACCAGAGCTTATTTATTATAGGCTGGCTGGAAGATTGTAAACCAATTGCTGAAAAAATTACTTTAACATTAAATTAAGTTTTTTAGAAACTAACTAACTAGTTAGTTAGTTTTACTAACTCATTAAAGAAAAGATGGGGCTTGCTCTTCTTTTTTTCTCAATCTCATGTAAGTTCAGTAGCTCAGAATATGTTCACAACAGTCTGGTTCAGTGTCTTAATTTTATTCAGACAGATAAGTTGGGAACCTGATGAAAATCTCTATTAGCTCTTCAAATGTTATCAAAAAATTCTAGTTCAGTATGGGACAAGGGTCATGAAAATCTGCAAATTAAGTAAAAAAATAAAAAATGAAGAAGTAGACATAAGTGTATTACAGGGCTCCTTCTGGACTTCCTTGAGAATTTTACTCCAATTTTCTGTTCTGACGATAATGATTTTAGTTTTCATTTTTATCAGCTTGGATTTTGAATCTAGTCCACAGTGGAAATTGTTTAGTGTTTTGGGGAAACTTTTCTTCTAGTAAGTGAAATCACAGTTTGAAGAATTTCAGCTCTCCAGGGTTTTTCATATCAAGACATTTCCAGGTTTCAGGTTTCTTACACTATCACTAACTTATTATAGGGGAAGGAAAAAGAAGGGGGGGGAAAAAGAACAAGAACCTTGTTTTCTATATTTGCCCTTCCAAACAAAAATGCCAGGATCTCACAACATCAAAAAACATTTTTTTTGTGATATTGTTTTCAACAAAATAGTTAATTGCAAATCTAAATTACTCTGTTCAGAGGGCACTCTGAGTTCTTATTCTTGGTCATAATCATTAAAAGCGATGCTGGAAATAACCACAGAAAGCATGGATGGGATGGTACAGGTGTTTTTTTCACTCCACTTTATTTTGAATAACTGAGGAAATTTAATATAATCATTTCAGCTTTTGCCTTTCTTTAACCCCATGCTGTTCATACTGTTTTCTTTGTAGTCACTGAACAAGAGACTAAAGTGCCCAAGAAAACCATCATCATGTAAGTGCTGACTTTTTTTTTTTTCTGGTAACATTTGTGATTTGCCTTGCTGCCTATGCATGATCCAATAACAAGCTTGTGTTTATTGGCCATGCAAGTGTGTTCATTCCTATTCCACCAGATCTCATGGTATTTTGTGTTATGCAAAGCGACAACCTGAAAAATCTTACTATCCCCTTCAAAATAAATAAATAAATAAATAAAGTTGCTGTTAGACACAGCAACTAGGCTAAATTTTAGGACTCTATATGAGAAGAAATTTCACTGACTAATGCAGGAGTTGCACAAGGGCTCAAGGGTGTAGAATCTGACTCACAATTTTTTTTAAAAAAAAAAAAGGCGTTGGCTACTCAAAAGATGTACAAACATAACAAACACAGCTTACAATGTTTTCTTTTGCCTTCTTGTTTTAATTCTCCAGGAAGGCCTTTCATGATAAAGCAGAAAGAAGCTGCACATTTTTACCCTCTCTGGCTCTATTTCTAATATGATTTTTTTTCCTTGGGCTTCTGGGTTACTTTGATCCTGATTTATACTGAAATATATAAAGATTAGTTGCAGCAAAATCAGTACTTTCTCAATTATGTGTGGACCAGTAGCTCATCAGCCATTAAAATCTTAAAGTATCTTCTTGTTTATAAGTGTCATAAGCAAGTACATAAATTAAATTGTCTCATGTCCTGGAGGGACTACATTGTCCTACGTTAGGCCTTCAGAGCACCTTCAAAAAATTTAAGCCATAACTTAATGGCCATAGGTGACTACGGAATGTATATTTTGGGGAAATGCATTTCCATCGGAGTCATAATTTTGCTAAAACCAATCATCGACTTGGACATGCTTTGTGATTCTTGGACATGATGCCTTTTTTTTTAAACAATTTTGTTAGATGGTGAGGTGGATGTGTGAAATGACACCTAAAATATGCTTAAGCAATTGTTTTACCTTTTGTTTCTTATATTATTTTCTGCGATGACTATCAGATGTCATCATTTAGCCACTTTGGAGCCAGTGGTTCATAAGAAGCCATGCCTCCCGGTCCTAGCAGCTTCTAACCTGAACAGCTGATAAATTGGCAAAGCACAGGAAGGAGAGGCAGGAAGGAAGTCGGACTTTGCCCCCTTCCTTGAATACACCCATTCAGCTAACACCTTAAGTCATTTAATTTTATTTTTTTTTTAACCTTGCAATGGCCAGAAAATGAAGGTGCCTATGCCATCTCAAGAGCCAGGGTTTAGCTATCTATAGGGTAACAAAAAAGAGAAATGCTTTTTGATATCACATTCAGAAACATCCCAAGAAAGTCATGAGCAGGAAGCAATCACCCACAGACAGGTCATGTCTAAAGCTTAGTAAAGCTCATCTTTCTACATATCTGTGCTCGTAAATCAGCTGAAAAAAATGCTTTTATTTCACATCTCTCCTCACTAAGCTTACAGTCCTCTTCATGATTTCAGATCACAAGAAGCAACATTAATATTGTATGATTAAATAAAGACAAACTAATGCAAAATACCATCAGTTCAGCTGGTTCGTAAATTTTTAACTGCTCCATGGGCAACTCGAGAAGTGATTCCTAAATTAAGGGCTGCAGCTCCAAAGGAGGTTGGTATCTTTATGAGTGGGATCTCAGACTAATGGAAATCCCCCACTTTTTGCTAATGGATGGGGTCACAAACCCATTAGGGAAGCCCTCAACTCAGTAGTATATCAGTAGGATAGTGATGGAGTGAAGTTTGGAACAGCTCTCTTAAGGACACATTGCATCCTTTAGAAGGTAGTGAGCAGAGCAAGAGCAGCAGCTTTGAAACTACCACCAGGAAAAAAATTAACAGGTAATTTGGGGACAAGATTGAACAATATCTGTATGTGTAAATCCCAGAGCCAAAAAAGCATTTTAACTTTGCAATATAGAGCAAAGTCTAATGCAACCATAAAAAGGATTCGTTCTCATCTGTATCAGAAGGGACTTAATTTTGCATAATTCAGAAAGGTGCCGTGGTCATTATGAAGGCTCTGCATTGCAGTGTCAGCAAACAAGCCCAACAAGAGGTACAGAAAAATTCTGATAACTTTTGGGAAAGAGTAAAGCAATAGGAGGTAAGCAGTAGAAGAGAAAGCAACTCAGGGAGAAAAGAAATATCCAATCTTGACCTTTACCTCATCCTCAGAAAAATCATGGAAAAAAAAATCTGATCTCATTAGGAGAAGGCACTACCAAACCAAGTCCAGTCTCCAAAGATCAAATTGGTAGATGAGAAAGCCTACAAGATGTCCAAGCTGGTTAGCCTTCTGTGCTGGTTAGGGAATTGCAGCAGGATAAACAGGCTCTGCTTTCACAGGGGCTCCTTTCACCTGTCTCAGTCCTGACTGAAGAGACGGAGGTCTGGAGAGCAGAACTATTGGTTTCAGCCCTTCGAGGCAGCATGTCAGACTAGCTGCTGAGGCTGGGGAGGGAACAGAGAGAAACAGAAGAATAAAAAAAGCTATTGTATTGATTCATAATCACTCCTTCCCACCTCAGGCGATTGTCTTTATCCTTCAGATACCTCTATTTTTTTTATTCCAGTCTCTGTTGCTTGGAGGCAGGAAGAGAATCTCAGTACAAAAACAAAATCAGTTTTGCCTCTTGGCTCTACTGAATCAGCTACCTCTGCTGAAGAGCATCAGCTTCCTTGCACTTGCAAAGCAAACGCTGTCTTTGCTATCACGTTTTTCCATGTGAAAAATGGCACTGAAAAAATCTGCAGGAGTAACTGCATGTTAAAGATTTGAATTATGAACCTTAAAGACTGAGCTTGGGTGTTCCTGTCCCCAGCTTTTAGTTATTGATCCAATTTAATCTGTAGCTCATTTAAAGTGAGTTTGCTCCGGGATGGGAGCAGAGGATTGTTTTGACACAAGCAGTGTGTATCTCTGCAGAGATACTGAGAAATCCCAACTGCTGTGGATGCCTCAGAAAATATAAAGCAGAATTCCTCTGAGAAATAGCAATCATGCATCCCAGATTGATCTGGTATTCCTATGGCAATCTCTGACAGTAGGATCAGGCTGTGGCTGCAATGACAATATTATGAAGAGTAAAAATGAGTATAGTTTGACATAGATGACTTCTGCAGGAAATGTTTTAACTTCCTTTTCTTGGCTTCCAAATGCCCTCTTAATGTAACAGTTCCGCCTGTGGAAAGGTAGACCTGTGGTCTCAAAATAATCAACAGCATAAAGATATGATAGACTTATTAAAAAAAGAGGAAACTACTGACCCTACTGTAAAAAAGAACATTTTGTCACTGAGTTTGAAGCCCAGATTTTAGCCAAGGACGCTTAGAAAAAGGGTGAACACCACGAGTGTTTAAAATCTTTGGGTGAAACTGCTATGTGGGTCCAAAGTAGCATAGTAGGTGGTCAACACAGCATGTGAGATATAGCAGCATCCAGAAGACCATTTCTCAGCTGGAGGTACTCGTATTTGTGCACTCAAGGAGGCTAATGGAGGTCGGATCCACCTCGGGGAAACAGCACTGAGGTTCTGACTGATTCAGAAAGTAAGTGGAGATGGGCATGTGGGTGTGTGTGTTGTGTGTGTACCCCTTCCAAAATGACACGCTTCACCAAAAGCTGGAGTGCTCATAAAACTAACCCCACCGTAGCGCCTTGATCCACAACGGCATGTGCGGATGGAGTGTGGCTCCCCAAAAAGTCTCGTCTTCTTGCCAACTCCATCTCAACCCTTTCCCTCATCAGCGAGGAAACGATAACCACGGTGGTGAAGAGCCCAAGGCAAAGGGGAAGGGTTTCTCCTGCCCGTTCTTCTTCAGGTCATTCACCTTCCCGCTCCCCAAGAGCGGAGCCAACTCCAGAACCAGTTTACGTTTCAAAGATCAGGCAGCCTGTCCACAGACATGAGCAAGAGGCAACATCGAAGTCTGCTGTCCCCATGCTTTATGTCACAGAGCCCGAGAACAGGCAAGGAGCAGCAGCAAGAGAAATCACAGACACCAAGACAGAAGAGCAAAAGCGCAAATGGGTTGAAGTAGAAGAAATAATTGAATTCAAGGTGAAAAAATCACCAAAACCTGCAAGGAAAAGAGGATCTTCCCCAGCAAAACAAGAAAAAGATGACTCAGGGGTGTTAACATTCACTTTTCCCAGCTCAAGGCCTAGGCATTCCCCAGATGACGATCCAAACACAAACAATTCCAACAATAAACTGGTGGAACAGTCAAAATCTTCTTTGCCTAAAGACAGTCTCTCGGAAGTTGATATCCAGCCCCTGGTGTATACAACAGATCAGGAAGGACCTCAAGGCAGCAGCGAGGACAGAAGTTCCCCGTGTGGGTCTGAACAACTAGGAAATAATTCATTTATTGATTACGGAACTGAAGAAAAGAGCAGCCCACAGGAAGCGAGTGCCCACAGTGGATCAGGTGTCGATTCCCCACTGCTTGCCTGTGGGGGCGAGCCCTTGATCTTCAGTTTTGAGACAGGTGCTGCAGACGAACACCAACTTCTGTTCTCACCAGTGAGCCCCCAGGTTAAAGAAGAGGAGGATGAATTAGACACATCCTGGCCTGTTGAAGAGGGGATACCCGAAGTAGTGCCAGATGTCGTTCCAGAAGAGGATAATGTCGTCATAGTTGATGAACCAGAAGAACTACAGACAGAAGACATTAGCACCCGGGACCGCAAAATCTTAACCCACAATGGCAAAGTATTAACTTTGGAGGATCTTGAAGACTATGTTCCTGAAGAAGGCGAGACCTACGGGTGTGATGATCAGAACCAGACAGCAGACAAACCGTGCGAGATCTCCGTGCTCCAGACAGAGATTAACGAGCCAACGATTGGAAAGCCGGTGCTGCTGAACCTGGGGAGACCCGTGGTTTCCAAGCCCAGGCAAAGATTTTTCAGCAAGTTTGAGGAGCACGTTCCTGGGGGCGTGTTCGTGTCGGCATCTCGAGTAACTGGTGTGCAGTCTGTAGGCCCCTCAAACATCTCTTTCCACGTGAGTGATACCTGCATGGCGGTGACGCCTGGAGTGCACGCGGCCACAGCAGCTGCTTCTTCTGGTCCCTCCTTTACGGTGAAACCATCTTTCTGCACTGAAGTCCAGCTCTCGGCAGACAACGGACAGTCGAGCTTTAAAACTGAAGTTTCCACAAGAACCCTCAGCTATGGGACTGTTGGCGAGCCTGTGACACTGCACATCAGCACAGAAGACCTCTCCCAAAGCTGAGCAGATACAAGCATAATTTTTAACACAAAAGAAAAGCAGAAAAAAAAATAATCAAAATTGTTGTAGGTGAGGAGAATTGGTGGCAATGATTTACAAGGTAATGTGTATGAGGGAATACCTTTGAAAAAATGTATTTAAATATGAGTTTTTCCAGTCTTAAAGGGAACATGTATGTCAGTTTGGTAATTTTAAAAGCTTTGATCAAGGTGAACATATATCATTCCAGAGTGGAGCTGTGGTGATAGGTTTAAGAAAAGCCTGATTCTCCTACCTGTGACACAAGTATAAATAATTGCTGTTTTGTTCGTGAACATAAAAATGATTTCAAGTGCCAACTTGTAAATTATAGTGTGGCAAGAAGGTGAAAGTACCCAAGCTTTTCAGCATCCTTCAGCAGCCAGAGTAGGAATACTGTTTCCAGCTAAAGCAGTCTCCTGTCATGGTGTGCACCTGAAGGTCATGAAGTTTCGCACTGCTTTGACACCAATTAGCTCTGCCAAAAAAAATTCTTAATAAACCTTTCAACATGCACAGTCTGAGTAAATTATTATGAACTTCTGCCACAGAATGAAATAACTCGGCAATATTGCATTTACTAGGAATGCAAAGGGCTGCTCAGACCTTTCAGTTGAAATTCTAACTTGACTGAAGTCAGTGGTCAAAGTCCCGCTGACTTGAGGAGGTCAAGGATTTCATTGCTTTCTTCTGCATTAAGTTTAAAAAAAAATAAATAAAAATAGAAGAAAAAATACCATATTTAAAATGACAGCTATGTTCAAGTCCACTTCCTAGTGGTGTAAAGATGTAGGTTTCATTTTCTCTGCATTCTAGCGTAGTGGATTTATGAACCATACCTTTTAAAACACAGATTTACTTAATGCTCAGCAAAACATTAAAGGGCTGCACAAACTGACTTCTGCATCTATAATCAAATGCTAATACATACAAAGAACCACAAATGTGGTCTTTGTCAATAAATATTACTGGTAGAATAATCTGGTATATTTGATCTCCTGTCCATGCCAGTGGTGAAACATTGCCGTTAGCAGACTGATGGGTGATGTCTCCTAACATGCTAAAAGGAATTTGCTACTAAGCAGCAGGAGCTCAAACAAAGTTAAAAAACAAAACAAAGTAACAGATCTTTACCATAAATGTCTGGCTGAAGAATACACCTGTTGATAATATTTTGGGCTGCTTGGAAGCACTGCCAGGTACAATTGCATCACGTTACTGTAACCACGTATGTTGAACTGCACTGTAGACATCACCCTTACTGCCTTCTGTTGAGTTTCTCTGGAGCTTTGCAGCAGGAGAGCTGATTGAGGGGGGAAGGCTGAGATTCACTGGGCATGGCTCATTTGTTCCTGTTGGCTTCACCAAAAGTGAAATTTGCACAAACCTTCAACAAGATGCTCAGCCCTGGGAAGAAATGAGCTCATAGGCCCAAATACTGGTCCCAGTTGAAGTTAACTGGAATTTGTCATTGATCTCAGTAGGACCAAGCACTGGCCCTCTCCATCTGACAGAGGTAAGGGGTGAAAAGTCCCAACACCTTGTCCCTGCTGAGTTGTGTGGCCGTGTCATAGTAGAAAATGTTTTCATTTAGATGGTACAGGGAAACCAGAAATGCTCAGATGCAGCTGAATTTCTAACTAGCATGAAGAGAGAGGATTGAGTGAGTTTTTGCCTTGGAAATGTTGGTGTGTGATGTTCTGTCTCAGTGTTTCCCAGCTAGGTAATATTGTGAAAGTTGTTCTGGAGTCCTCCTGGCAATATTCCTGCTAACAGGGACTGAATTTACAAAAGGTGCTTGTAGAAAAGAATGCCATTTTTTTTCTTCAGTGGGTGCACCTTGATCATGTGGTGACTGAAATGAATGCATTTCACAGCCTTTTTCATTTCAATATCCAGACAGGATATTATGTGTAGTACCACGTGAACCACCCTCCAGATATAGATGCTTTTCCAGTGATTGCATATGGTGAAAGAAATTACATTTGCCTCTTTTATGTTACTCTTCTGTTTTTGATAACAACTCTTTGGTTTATACTGTTTGTTTTATAATTAAGCAATACAATGGATATATATTAGTGCTTCTTTCATATATTGCACTGTACATTGGAAAGTAGCAGACATACAACATGGAAATACTTTTGAAATGGAAAGTATTTCTTTTGTATCAGACCTGATTCTATTCTCAGTTATTCAAGTATCCATACAGAACAATTCCATGGGAGGAAGTGAATTTCATTTGGATTTACGTAGATACTGCTAACAAAGGAATTTACTCTATATTAGTCACTAAAAACATAATATTCATCCAAAAGAGAGTCAAGATGGATAAAGGAATGTGGATATTCCTCCTGATGTGCTTGATGCTCAGGTATTTTTTTTAAGAAGCTAGAAAGCTGCAGTTCAGATGGTCATAGAAAAAATACTCATTAGCCCAAAATAATTAACATCTGTTTACACTTTCTTTTGAAATCTAAGCAAAAGAAAATCAATTGAAAAGAATGTTTAAAATCTTTATGTAGAACTCTATTCAAAAAATGAAAGGTTTATGAGAAGTCCATCACATGTTCTTTCAAAATATTTTCCTAGAGGTTAAAAGTTATGCTTGTAAGTGATTAAACTTTGTAGATAACTAATGAGACGTGTGGGGGTTTATGTCTTGTAGATGAAAACACAGCTGTATTAAAATTTTAATACAATGTTTTACCATAATTCCTGCAGGTATTAATAAAGTGGAAACTTCAGTTTGCTTGAGATACAAAACAAACAAAAAACAACAAAGCAAATCAAATGCGAGATATGCTGTTAGATGCTGAGTTTATATCAATAAATGTCTTGCATCGGCTGTCACTAAACTTGCTGGTTTTGTGTTCTTCTCTGTTCACTGCACTCCATTCTCTGTCAGCTCATCCACTTCTCCCATCAACCAACAGGAGCTGAGCTGCAGCCCATGGATGTTATTAATGCAGTTCGGCTCTAGCTGCATTTTTTTTACAGTTTCAGAAGTGTGGAAATGAAAGAACCTGTTTTGAGGGATACTTCCTCTTCAGCTTTAGGATCATTCAATAATTTGCTCAATAATTTTGAACAGTGCTTGTCTACCTGGATTCTTCTCTGAGGGTGATTTGGAGCTTCAAAATACCCGTGGGTCTTGTGTTCCTGGCTATTGGCTGAAGGAGATGTGAGGTGGAAAGGTTCATGGTCAAGATTTTAGGACTGGCAAACACATTGTCCATTGCAGGAGTGTCATCACCTCAGTGTTAGTTTGATGTACCTTAGCTAATATTCAAGCTCCTCAGGTCAACAGCTTGAGTCCCAGTATGTAACATCATTAAGTAGGGAAGAAAGCAACGGTACTAGCAACACGGGAGCGCTGAATCCTGCATTATCTTGTTAGGCCTGGAATGTCTGACAACAACCTCTTGCTTCACCAGTTCTCTTAGTTTGAACTTAATACCACCTTTGACCATAATAGTACAAGTCGTAGTTAAACTGAAATATGTTTTCTCTTTGAGAGGTACCGAGGGTGTTTCATGCCTTTCCAAATGGCTCACTTGTTGGCAGCTGCCCAGCTGGTAAGGCAGCACCAGCTGGCAGCAATCATAACAGGAACTCCAGGGAATCAAAATATTTTTCTAGGGAAATATTTAAAGATCTTTCACCAGCCCAGTGCTGATGACCGCTGATGGGGCAGTCTGGGACATGTAAGCAAAACTTGTTTTTTCCATCAACAGACCCAGAAGTGAAATATTCCATAACTATGGGGGGAAGACAGTAGAAAAAAAAAAAATAAATTCAAGTGACTTGTGTTAAAAGGGGGTGATCCAAACCTAGCCTTCAACTTTACCTTAAGGTCTATCATGTGAATTTGCTACCTAAAGGCTGCCTAAAGTGCTGCAGGACCTGCTGTATGTGAATGACATGAATCAAGTCAGAACCATGTGTATGCACTGACTTTATTTTTTTCTTTCAGCAAGATCCTGATTGCTCTCCCTGCATCTTGGCCCACTGGGAACCAATTCCTGGTATGGCTGGGAGTCACTTTTTCTGCTTCAAGAATACAATCAGAATTATTTTTCTTTTACCCACAGGAATTTTTTCTTTTTTTTACTTCCTTTATGAAATATTTTTAAAATAATTAAGGTTTGGGCAAGCAGAATAAGATGTCTAAAGTAGAGCTTTTTAGCTCATTTTGTCGTGGACTGCAACATCATTCACATTTGTACTCTTCCTTTGTGAGCAATCACATTGTAAACATGATGAATAGTCTTACTCTGACATGGGTTTTGTCATTTTTGATGGGTCTTTAAGGGTATCCCTAGATATCTGTCCTTTTGTTGTGCCTCACGTTTTGGGGAAGGAGTGCTGGGCAGGAGATTGGATGCAATTGGCTCCTGAGGTCCTTTCCGATCTGAATTATCCATTGATCCCACCTTGCCTAGCTTCTTCTTCCAGTGCTGGCTGGGGAGGAGTCTGTGGGATTTGTCTCCCAGGTGGCTGTTCTGCAAAGATGTGTGTTCAAAATCCATTTTTGTTTGGAAAGCTTCTTGTCTTCTTTCTTTCTTCAGGACTGTAGTTTCTTGTGGTAGAAGGTATGTCTTCCCGTGTATAATGCTTCCCTATCCACATCTGTTGTGCATTAATGTGCACACCAGCTGGCCTTGCCCTTATAGTATCTTACACAGCTGAGTGCAAATTTAAGTTTCAGGCACTTTCCAGTGCAAACCTAAATATTGCAAAGGAGGACAAATACATTATTCTTCAATCAGTAGCTTCAAACTCTTTTTTGCCAACCTTTCAGGCTTATCTCCCTTCTTCAGAGGCGCCACCGAGCATGGTACGTGCTCGTTCCTCCTTCCCCTTCCTTGGTACAATTTCATCCTCCTCGCACATAGCCTCAGTATCAGCACAGCAGGTCACCTCTGGCTTCATTTCACTGCTCTCAATGAAAGTATTTTTGCCAGGCCAGCTAGTGTGGGGTTGAGATGGATCCCAATGTGGGGAGATGAATCCCTCCTTCCACTGTCTGAGGGGCCGGGGACACGCGGTGTGGTGCGGTGTCCTCGTCCCCATGAGATGCGTCTGTCCAAAGTTTGTCGTGCCAGTCTCCTTGTCCTGAGTCTTAGCTACCTTCCCTCCTGCTGGAATAAGCGTTCCTGCATCATCTCCCTGCTCTGTGAGGGGAGAAGGACGTGATGACAGATGTTTCTTCTGCTTGCGAGGGGTTGGATGCTGCTGCTGTTTTCTTTTTACGCTGAAGAGAGAAAAGCTGTTCTTCTTGTCTGTAGGAAGGGCTTCCTCACAGCCGGCGCTGGGGACTTCTGTCCAGGCCTCGCTTCAGCGTGCTGACCAGGAGATCAAGACAGCTCTAAGGAAACTTGTGGACTCGGCATCACTGCTTGTGACTCTTCCCCCGGGCATGCAAGGAGCTGGTGGCCATGGCCTTCCTGGGCCTGTTCCCTCAGACCACTCGGGAGCAGCAGCTGCGCCTCCCGTTCACGAAGCCAGCACCCAAACCCAGGCTGCTGGAGGGCACGGTAGGTCTGGAATTAATCTGGAACGTGTCACAGGGAAGTTGAGAGAGACAATGATGCTGAACACACAAATAAGGATTTATTTTTTTTTCCTCCTTGGTTTTCCGTTTTGTTTTGAGCAGCTGCAGGGTAAGAGAGGACATTCAGACCCAGGGAAACGTGGGGCTGTGGGTTGGGGTTAGGTTGGCACGAAGCTTGGGGCAGATCTTTCTGGAAATGGGATTTGGTGTGGTGGGGAAGGGAGATTGTTTTTCTCCTCATCTGCCATAAACAAGCTGGAGATTTAAGAGCCCTTCGTCAACTGCCAGAGGCTCTCCAGCATGTAGGGCACAAGTTCACCTGCAGTTCGCTTGCCCTGGAGCTTGAGGAGACTCCTCAGCAATTTATTTGCTTAACACCAATGATGTGTGTGACTGTCTCTTGCCATGGGAACGAGGCTTTCATGTCTGTGGTGTTTCTGAAACGCACGAACAAGCTGCAGCCCTTCCGCTCCTCCTTGTGCTTCTGCCCTAACAACTTGTCTGAGCTGTCTGTGTCCTGTCAGAGCATCTGGCCTCCACCAAGGTGATCCTAAAAGGACTTGTCAGGTAGCCTGCAGCCCTCAAACTCCAGACACTGTTAAAAAATAAATAAATATAAATATATAAATATATTTGTCTAAAACTTCAGAGCCATTGAATGGAATCAGACACAAAGCATCTGCTTAAAAATGGCAGGATTTTAAAACCTTTTGTTGTTGTTCTTTGAGTGGGAAGTCATCCATGCAAATAATCTGCTGAAGCAGAATTATTTAAAAATCATCAGAAGTAAAATATGAAATGGATTATTTCTTTAGTCTCAACTACAGAGAACACAGAATAGCAAATGTGATGGCTCTGCAGTCCTTTCATTCGAGGCAGCTAAAGGTCTTATCAACAGGGGAATTATTTTAATAAGATGGAGGCTTGACAACTGTCCCTTTGATTATATGTTTTAAATAAAAAGAGGGCAAATATTTTGATAGTGCTGGCAACAGGAAAGCACAAAACCATTTTCCACCCAGCTGGGATCTCTGACCCTGCCAGTAATGCTTTGAATAATCATGCTCATCAAAGTAAAGCAGTATTATGTGCTTTCTAGAAACTGCTGCTTTCTTCCAAAACCAGCCTGCACCAAACATTCTCAGAATGTTCCCCCAAAAGCTCCTTCCCACTGGCAAAAGTCTTCTCTTGATTTCCTCTTTTCTCAGATGGAAAAGATGAATTTTATTCTAGAGTGTAACTCTAGTGGTCAGTGTCAAAAGAAAACCAGGTACTTTTGGCATAGATGCTCAAACCACTTTTTGATGATATATCTAATCAAATAATTAGTAATAATAACAAACAAACAAACAAAAATCTCATCTGCCTTCGAGCTCCTCCATCTTTTTATTTCCTCCTTCCCGTAATGTTCAGCTGCCAAACCTTGTTCTGGTGTAATTTAAGAGCTGTATGGGGACATTTTCCAAGAACCCAAGGGAGGTGTACCAGATTACTCCTCCAAATTAGTCTATCTCCATGCAATCTGATTGCACCAGTGAATCCAAAACTGTCCTTACAATGCATATCTTAATTGTATTATTTTTGTGTAGAAAGCTAACACCAGGCATTTCATCATAGTCACACACTGGTGGAACCCAAGTTCAATTATCTCCTAAAATGGATGCTCTGAACTAACACTTTCCTTTCAGTCATCCTACTTCTTTTTGTCCCTATTGACTGCCTTTTCTATTTGTGCTAGCATGTGTTTCTTTACAGAAAGGTTCATATAAATAAAAAATAAAAAATAATAAAAAGCAGCCCTTCGCTTCATATGGCCTTCTCAAAAGGGCCAAATTCCCCCCTTAACTTCAGTTGCACTCAGCTGAGGTCAGATGGGTTCAGCTTTGACACAAGTCAAACTGGAGATGACTCCAAAGTTTCGCTCCTGGTTTCAGCTGTGCCCTCATAGGTGACCTGTCTAACTTTCCCTATTTCTGCCACCAGACAAAGCACAAAGGCAGATTCCAGCTGAAGAGCCACGTGCACCGAAACCCAGCCTTGGCCTTTCCCATGAAGAGGCGGCGGCTGGAGCTGAGAGCGCTCAGGAGCGCACTGTTCCCATTTCCAGGTGAATACAGGTTCTGGTACACAGATTTCCAAACGTGGCAGACTTCATTATCAGAAAAGTCAGTCCTCTGTAGAGAAGCAGGTGGTGACTTGAACTGGTTCTTGTAGGTTTCTTATCGTCTTCAGAGCCCTGTTCACGCATGCAGTGTGCAAGAAGGATATAAATGCTTGGGGAGAAATTAATTCCACCAAAACTAAATTCTTCTTTTATTAATTTTAAGTAGATATTGTTTTGTCTGGTGGTTAAACACATAGACCGATAGCAAGGTATAATCCTATATCCCTGCAGTTATACGTGACTGTGTAATGATCTTTTCTTCATGAAAGAACACCACCAGCTGCAGGGGCAGGAGACTGGTACAGAAGAGAAGATGTGGTCTGGGACATACACAAGGAAGTTTATATTGAGACCACGGAAAGAACTCATGTATACAAGACTGAGGATAAGACCCCAACAAGTAAGGAAGAGACTTATTTCAATTTCCCAAATCCTGTGATTGTCGATTGTCTTCTCTTTGGCTGATATCTCTCATTGACTGTTCTGGTGGTGGTGGTTTTTGTTTTGAAATAATTCAATGTCTTGACCAATAACTGTTTATTAAACAAAAAGTAACATATAAGCATGAAGATAAGAAGCCTAAAGGTAATGCCAATATAAAGAAGCCCAGAAATATTACTACGATATCTCTTGATTTGATATTAAGACAATACCATATCCAAAATTGTTGGTCATGGAAATCCCATTTGAGTAACTCAACCTAAAGCAGCACACCGTGGACAAAGTTATGGTATCATGAATGCCTCAGACTTTTGTGTTTCACCAGGTCCTCCCTATATGCAAGTGACAATAGAGGACGTGCAGGTGAATGCTGGGGAGCGTGCCAAATTTCAGGCAGTCATTGAAGGAACCCCTCAGCCTACTGTGTTGTGGTTTAAGGTAAGTGCAGACGTTTCCCTGGACTGTGGAAAGGACTGCAAAGCAGTACTTCCGTGGGGGAAATCTTTTTATTCTTTCATCTTACACCTCTTACACTGATTCTGGGTCGTATCTGTAGATGCTGAGTCAGCTGCAGGTCTCCTTGGAACACCAGTCATGCACCTTGCTTTGTCTTGTCTCCATTGTCACTGAGGCTCCTTTCACAGGGAGGATGAACAGAGAGGTTTGGGGACCTAGGTGGGCAGGAGGTGTCCGTCTGAGGGCCACCAAGATGTGTGCTATAGTTTCGGGGTCACAAATGGGCTTAAGAATGGTTTTGCAATTGTCAGCTGACTTCCAGGCTCTGTGCCTCTTCTATAAACTGAGTAAACTGAGTGTGAGTAAGGACAGTAAGTGATCACTGGATCACTTACCACTTACTGGAAAGGAACCAGAAATCAGTTATTGTTCCCCAGAATATTGTCGTGCTCCTCAAACAAGCCAGTATTGTTCCATAATGATTGTCTGGAACTCTTCTGTCCAAAAACCTGGTTTTGTTCACAAAATTTTTATTCTATTTTTTTCTACCTTCTGTATAGGAAGGGCAAGGATAAGCTACTCAGACAAATAAAATAACCTTAAAAAACAAACAACCCCCTCATGCACCTACATGTGCACACCTACACATACCTGAACACGTTGAAAAGATAAGAACAAGGCAAGAATATGTGATACATCCTGTTGGTGTTCTCCCAGTCTCTAACATTTTCAGCTCAGGATTATCCTGAACTTGATGAACTTTTGTTATGGGTTCACTAACCCATAACAAAGCACTCCTCCATACATTTATTTAGTCTCCCCTTGCACCAATGTAAGCTTCTTGCATGCAGTGTCCTTTGGCAAGGAGTTCAATCCAACAATGGTATGTTGCCCAAAGCATCCCCTCTTTTCAGTGTTCTGTGAGTGCCCTTAGTTCTCGTATCAGAAAAAGTCTGTCCTTACCCACTCTTTCCAAACTATTCAGAATTTTAGACAGCTCTGTCATATCGCATTGCTAAAGCCTCCCTTCCAGGCTGAAAAGCCCCAACTTGCTCTATCAGTCCTTGTCTGGAAGCTATTACAGAGACAGCATTGCTGCAACAGTTCCTCACTCTTGGCAAACCAAGGATTTATAAAATGGTACTTTCTATCACCTTCCATGTTTCTTCCCTAATAATTTCTAACATCTGGTATGTATTTTTTGCTGTTGCTGTTTTTTTTTTGTTTTTTTTTTCTTTTTTGACTGCCATCTGGCAGCTGGTGTTGCCATGCAGTGATCTGTTGTAATTCAAAGTTTTGCTGCAGTGTCGTAAAGAACAGCTCACAGCCCATTGTTTCTCATGGAGAAACAGGGTTGCATCACTTTATGTTTTATCTGTATTAAATTCCATCTAACATTTTTTACTGCCCAGTCAAATGGTCTCATAAGATCTGCACATCTTCATAATCTAATCTGCCCTCTATGTCATACATCCCGTCCTGTAATCTTTTTTTATGGCATTTATGGGTGTAAAGCAGAATGCATGCCAGCACAAACTGGAGACCAGGCAGGAACAAGGCTGCTGATTTTTGTGCTCCCTGGGCTGACTGCCCAGGCTTGGTGTGTTGGAAGAGATGAAACATAAACCACATAGCCCTGGTCCCTCCCAAGCCTGTATTCCTATGAAAAAATGTTCATAATTATAATTAATTAATAAAAAATAAAATAAAATAAAATAAAATAAAATAAAATAAAATAAAATAAAATAAAATAAAATAAAATAAAATAAAATAAAATAAAATAAAATAAATGTTGTGTAACAAAGAGAAACAGCCGTGAGGACTTCTTCAGCCAGCATCTGTTTTTCTTTCCATTTCATTGAAGAGGAGAAATATGTTTCCATCTTGGTTTTCTAGTACCAAAAAGTCCTTTCATTCTTTCAGGGCACTTCACTGCTGACAGACAGCAACAGGCTGTACCAAGGGATGGCAGGCACAACATATTTCTTAATCCTGGACAACGTTGGCTCAGAAGATGGTGGTGTCTATACCTGTGTAGCCAAAAATGTAGGAGGGGAGGTTTTGTGCAAAGCTGAGCTTGTTGTACATGAAGGTAACGTCATTCTTTCAGCTGCAGGAGTTGATGTCATAGCCCCTGAAATATTTATACTGTTGCCATCTTCTTCTGGTACTTGTATGGTTTCTGACATGTACTCCTACCTAGCAGTTGGATATTAATGGTATGGTGTGATCCAGTATAAAAGTAAATGATCTAATCACCTATACAGATGGGCAAAGGAGTTTGTTCGCTTTTTTTCCCTGCTTGAGACCATATGATGAACAGATATAATGGGCCACAGAAATAAGTGGGGGCTTGCCTCTGGTGGTGGTCTGCTCTTTAGCCTGAGTCCTTTGATTGCTGTCAGGTGAAGATGCAACCCCAGTGATTGTGTTGGCAGGTTTTGTCATCAGAGAACTGCACCTAATTCTGTGCAGAAGTTTAGAGGAGCCCTGTGTAGTTTCTTGCTTTACCCTGTCCTGAGGTAACTTTTTATACTGGTATATATCATGATCTGAATATTAACCCTTACATTTTTCTTCATTTCCAAAGCTAAGAAAGACCAAGCAGCAAAAAAAGTGGCCACCCGGAGAAAACTCCATTCCCTGTACGAGGTTAAGCAGGAGATTGGAAGGTAAAGGAATTTCCCAATGTTACAGCATCACACAGGAGTACAGCTAATTGCCCATCTCAGCTGCTGAGCAGCAGCAAACAGAGGCAGAAGGGGGTCCCAGCTGTGAAAAAGTAGGGAATGGGGAAAGGACTGGCAGAAGTGGGAGGTCACCCCACTGCAGGTGGGCTGGAAACACTTTTCTGAGCTTTCTGCCAGGCTGGGAGAGTCCATAGAGCCCGTAGGTCCAGGTGGCTCCAACCAGAGAAATACCAGCCAGAAGCTGGCAGAAAAGGTGCCCAGGTATGGCCCTTGGGCAATATTAGCCTCAAAAGCCCACAGCAATGTACTTACAAGCACTGTGTCCATCCAAGGGGTCCAATAGCATCAGCCTTTGCCAGCACAAACCTTCAGCACCTGAAATTCCTTTTCCTTCGATGGGAACTCATTGCTTAGTTTTGGAGACAGCCGGGAGAGGGCAATAGCAGCTCACACACAAGAAAATCAGTTTTGGTGGAGAGTTTCAGCCCTGAGCAGTAGGAGCTGAAAAAGGCTGGGGAGTGGAAAGGTCCACACCTGCAGTGCAGGGGGCTTTGAACCGAGTCTGAGCAGGGCTTGTCCTTTGATTTTACACAGGGGGTGCTTCAGCTTTGTGAAACGAGTTGTGCATAAAGGGAACAGAGTGTCTTGTGCTGCCAAATTCATCCCTCTGCGAAGCAAAACGAAGGCTCGTGCACATCAGGAGAGGGATATTCTTGCCTCTCTGTCCCACGACAGAATTACCAGGCTGCTGGATCAGTTTGAAACACGGAAGACCCTGATTTTGATTCTGGAGTTGTATCTTTTTCTGTGCTTCTTCTCTGAGGAGGCTGGGAAGTATTCGGTTCCTCAGGCAGACCTCAGTTATTAAATAACAAAGCAAAGAGCCATTTTTAGTTTTTGCCTGAGATTAAAATAAAACAAAACAAAACAAAAAATCTTTCCCCACTCTACAGGATAACATAGCTATGTGCACTCCTCACTGAATTACTATGTTTCTGATGTTTTAGGAAAAGCTATGATACTTACATATACAAATGGGAATGGGTTGTTAAGCACCAAAGATCTTTTCTGAAATATCTGGAAGCGAATGACTCGGTTTGCAATGAGATCTCATGAATTCTGCTCTCTGTTAGTTGAGCAGAGGTGGCTACAGAGTAAAAATAGTAATTTACCTGTAGCTGTATTTGCCCTTAATGCCATTGTGAGATGCTCCAGCGAGGAGCTCCTTGACCGTCTATTCAAGAAGAGTGTCGTCACTGAAGCAGAGGTAAGCTTTCCTTCTCGTTTGCACGTCTAGAGCTGGTGGGTAACACCTGTTTCTTCAGCAGAGAATAATTTCCATCTGCATTTTCTTTTTCCAATGTGAGGAATATCTCTGAGCCATTGATAATCTGTTAAAAGAGAATCAGGATTTAAAGTGTGTTCCCATCAGCTTTTATTGCTCAGTTTCTTCAGGGAATGACTAGAAAGTACCAGTGATTTTGTACACCAGCATCACGTTCAGCCTAATACACACTATGTTTGCTGATGCACCATTTCTTTGCTCTCTGTCACCTGGAGATCCCATATCTTCACTTGTTTAATATTGTAATGCTTTGAACGCTTCATCCCTTCACAATTGTACGGGTATCCAAGGGCTGAAATTAAAGTTTCCAAGATGGTGGGTTTGTTTTTTTTAATATTTGGTACACAAAGCTCAAAATGTTTCACATCTCCTGTCTAGTAGCCAGGTTTCCCATATTTATTGCTAAAATTGATTTTTTCAATTTTCAATTCAATTAGGGCTTTCTCCGATTAGTCACAGCTTCATTCCACACAGTAGTGTTTAGTTCACATCTTATTTCAACTGCAAGAACTAATATAAGAAGTCCAGTTCAGTTTTAAAAGTATTCCTTGTTCAGTCTCTTCCTCTCTTACACAGAAAAAAAAAAAATGAAACCATTGGTGGAATCAGGGACCTTCTTAATTTAATATTAATGTTTAATGCTTTAATGACTAGTTGTTTAATATCTTGATGATTTTTTTAGGTCAAATTGTATATCAAGCAAATTTTGGAAGGAGTCAAATATCTTCATGACAACAACATCCTACATTTGGACATCAAGGTAATGTGCAGTGACAGTCTAGTTTGTTGTTGCTTCTTGTTGGCCAGGGAATGGGTGTTTTCCATTTGATTTGTTCCTACAACTGAAAACATTGCCTGTTCTCAATAAAAGTTTATTTTATTTTATTTTATTTTATTTTATTTTATTTTATTTTATTTTATTTTATTTTATTTATTTATTTTTATTTTACCAGCCTCTGAATATCCTCATGGTTTATCCTGAAAGGGAAGACCTTAAGATCTGTGACTTTGGATTTGCTCAGAAGATCACCCCCTTTGAGCCCCAGTTCAGCAGATATGGGTCTCCAGAGTTTGTTGCCCCAGAAATTGTTTCTCAGTCACCAGTGTCAAAAGCAACTGATATCTGGTAACCTATTGTCTTTCTAAAAACCTTTTGCACTAGACTGCCAGAATTTGGGGCTTCTAGATTGAAATAAATGTTTTCTTAGGAATACCTTGTGACCTTGTACTGTGTGCACATTCACTCCATAGGGTAATTCATTGTAGATACATCAAACTATTTTGCAGTGGATAGGCTTCATTATCACAAGCTCAGTATCCTCTATGGGGATACTGTTGTGCAGAATCACGTGCTGTTGGTCACACCTGCAATGTCTGCAATGTACCACACGCTTATAGGTACAAACAGGGCACTGCGAGTGAGTAATACTGCACGTTGATAGAGAAGGTGCAGTAAAAAAGTTAACATTTAATAAGTAACTGGACTCGTGATGATATGAAAAGAAACTAAAAGTGAACATGGAGAATCCCAAACTCTATTTAAGGAACTATTTTTTAAGGAACCCTATTTAAGAAGCTATTTAAAGCTTCTTCTTTCTATTTTGGTCACTCATTATTGAACTCTGATAGCTAATTAATGCAAAGGAGCATCTTAGAGAAGCCGATCTTTCATAAAGAGGCAGCAACTAGAGAGAACGATCCCAGGAGGCTTTCTAGAAAAGGCAAACAGTCTCTAAAAAGTATTTTGAGTCTTTGCCTCTACCTGTGCTTTAAAAATGGAGGAATACTTGAGACCAATCTTATAAAATGCTGAAAGAAAAAAAAAAAAAAAAAAAAAAAAAAAGGTGAAAGCAAAAGCTTTTGGGATTTATTTTCCTTGGAAAGGTGGGGAGTAGAAAGTTATCTTACTGTGCTAAGGTGTCTAGTGGCAGGAAAAGGGGCTGTGTGCTTGAGAATGAGGGAGAAAGTGATGGACGTCTGACATTTGTGTTCTTTCTCTCCTCAGGGCTGTTGGAGTCATCACATATTTAAGGTAAATAAATCTGCTTGGACATACTTATTCAACATCCCCTTGCCAGTCAGAGCCCTCCAGCACCTTCCAGTGAGGGATCTGAATGAGTGAAGCATCAAATCCTTCGGCGATTTATTTTATTTTCTCTTTCGGTCACTCTTTTCTGTGTCAGCAAAGGCTTTGGTCACTGTCCCTGCCTAAGGATTTGACAGCTGCTCTCCTCAGCAGTGAGAGTGATGGATTGGGTTCAGTCTTTATCTTGCTCATTTTAGCCACCATCCTACTGTAGCTGTGAAAAGTCAGACCCTAAATTCCTTATCTGTGAGTAAGGGATAAATAATTCAGTCAGATGTTGAGTAATGCTGTAGTAAAAGATGCTCTGTTAATGGATGCACTGTTCACAAGCATTGCAAGTCCCACGCATGGAGTCCCTCAGGCCTCTTCAAAGCCCCACATAAATGTGTGTGCTCCTATTGTTGAACAGCAAGTAAAAATCTAAAGTCTGTCTCCTTTTACTTTATGGCATTCAATGAAAAAGCCTAACATGCAAGTCTCCATTTGCCGGGGAGAACGACAGAGGAACACTTCTAAATATCCAAAATGGAGAAATTTCATGGACTATCCCTGATTTTGTTCACCTGAGTGAAGATGCAAAGGATTTTATAAAGTGGATCCTACAGCAGCACCCCAAGTGAGTGCATTTTCGTGCTTCCTACAGACAGCGTGCAAAGATACTGGTGTCTTAGCAGGCAGATCTCAGCTCATCAGAGCTGCAGTTGCTTTGAAAAGTGGACAGTTGAGCAAGGCGTGGTGTGTAATGCCCTAATTCTTCTTTATTCACTACCCAGAACACAGTTTGCCAAAGAGCTCTGCTTCTGGTATGGCAATGTCTTTAGTCCCTAGCTCCAGGCAGATGAGTTTCTGAAATGACATGGGGAAGTGGGAAGAGCTAGCACTGCTACAGAGGGAGTTATGGGGGAATTAAACAATATGAACCACATTTATTAAGCAGTCTCAAGCACAAAAGGAGGCTTGAAGGCATGTATAGAGGTCATTGCTTTTTAATTTCATTTCTATTCTTTCTGCCTGGTGCCAAAGCTATGTGTGCTTTGGTCCTTTAAAGAGTTCGAGTCCCTCGTGGGAGTGCTCTTGATGCCCTTGAACAGGCTCCCTACAGTGTGCCGTGGGATCTTCCCGTGGAAATGTGGATTTTCCCGTGGAAATCTTGGGTTAAAAGCTTCCTTCTGTCTCTGTGGCGTCTAAACTCCAAAAACAGAAGCAAAAGAACATACACAAATATGTATACATGTGTCCATACGAAGCAGGCACATTCAAGAAGATTTTGTGGTTGCTGTTTGAAGTGACTTGCTACTAAAATGGTTATATTTTCTCTTATCAGAGACAGGCCTAGCGCTTTGGACTGTCTGTCCCACAAGTGGTTCATGGTAAGTTTGCCCTTGTTCTTTACTAAAACCATAAAAAGGAATTTAGGATGAAACAGACCTTTGAAGGGGCAGCTCTTGATAACTTATTGAGGCTGCTTGATAATTATTTGCTGTTTTATTTTTTCTCTTCTACTTTCTGTCCTGTACAGAAATGCAGGCATGGCTCTCCAGAAAGAGGAGACACAGTAGTGTTTACTTGCCAGGATATCTTTCCTTTCAAAAGATTACTACTGACATGAGCAAATATAACATGTCTGTATACAGAGGAAAGTCTGGATTTTCAGAAGGAAGTTATGGTTTATATTTAGGTGCCATAAATCTCTAAGGAGGAAGACAAAAAAAAAAAAATTAAAAAAAAATGAAATAATAATTAAGGAAATTTACTGAATCACGTACATTGAACAAGGCTTGCTTTTATCATTGAAAAACTGATATTGCCTACAATGTAGCCATAATGAGATTGTAGAATTTGTTCTATTATAACTTTCCTAAATTAAACAATTCTGGAAGGAGTCAGTCCTTAAAAACAAAACAGAACAAAACAAACAACAACAGCTTCTCTGGAAATGCAGTCAGGATCTTTAACCACTGATTTTCCTCTCCTTTCTACCTGGCAGCACAATCTCCCACTTGAAACAGCTCATTTCATTAACACCAAGCAGCTCAAATTCATTGTGACTCGGAGCAAGTGGCAGGTGAGTTGGCCTTAATCTATGATAGTTCTTTTTAATTAAATATTTTGCAGTTACATTAGAACCTTTTAAAGTCTGTTGTGCTAGGCCAGTGAGCACAGCAGAGACCTCAGCTTGGCTATGAATGGCGAATAAGCCCAGAAGTAATATGGATGTGGCAGAAATAAATTACCCAGGCTTTTACTGTAGTCCTGGGTTGTGTGCAGTGCTTTTCCACCAGGCACTGAAACAAAGATCAAGACACCTGCTTTTATGTGTGTAGATGGGAGTAGGTGTCTACATTCCTGCTGGAGTCAGCAGAAATTTTGTCTTTTACTTTGGTTTTCTTTTGTGTGTGTGTGTGTGTTTTTCTCCCAGTCTGTACTCCTGTCTGGGATTGCCCCGACCCAGGTGCAGCACCTTGCACTTATCTAATGTGTTTGGTTAAAAACTCTTTCTCCATCTGCCTTGAATGGCCAAAATGTCTTTAAAAATCTCAGACCAGGTCCAGTTTCTCTGTTTACAAGAGCAAGCATGTTCCCTGTAGTCAATACGGTTTCATCTCTGTGAATGGGAGATGAGGGAGGCTCAATGAACAACAAAGGCTTAGACTGACTATCTATAAAAGGGTGGCAGCATTATTTTACTAGTATTGTGTTTTTTAGGGTGCAGGAGATCATTTTCGTAATTTTGCTTTACCATGCTCCACCATGTCTCCAGCTGATCGTGCTGTATTTTGTGTTGGCTTTCAGCGGTCCCTGATGTGCTATAAATCCATCCTGGTGATGCGATCCATCCCAGAAATCCTGGAAGGGACTCACGACAACACCTCCCTGGCCATCTCCCGGCATCTGATTGAGGAAAGCACTTCCTCTAGCACTAGCGGCTCCTCTTCAGACAACGAGAACTCGCACTTCCCCAAGAAGAGGCACTTTGGCTCTGCCCCTGAGCTGCACTTGTCCATATTTGATACCCCAAGCAGCCAGGAGCCTCCAAAACATGCAAGAGAAGAGAAGCACTCCAGACTCTCAATCCCTCCTATAAAACCCATGAGGAAGAAGTACGCTGCAATGAAAAGTGAAGCGAAGGACAAATCACCTACAGAAAGCAAAGAGCTCATGACAGGTATTTTAAAAGAGCAAGAGGAGGGGCTTCAGTCCAGAATTCGAGATGAAAGAGCAGAGCTGTCCCAAAGAAGTGGTGCAGCTGAACCTTCATCAGTGAAGACTTCCTCAGAAAACGCATCGGATCTATCTCAAAAACAAAAAACAGACGTACTTTTATCTGAAAAGGACAAAACTGAAAAGGGTCTGGATGGGGCAGAAAAGCCACCTGTGTGTGTTCCTAGACAGAGCGTCATTAAAAGCACTTTCTACAGCCAAGCAGCTGAACTACCTGCAAGGACGCCTTCCTCACCCAGCAGGGAGCTCAGGAGGCACTTGGACAGAGCCAGAAGAACCTTCCGGAAAGCTGGATATTCAAAAGTGCCCCTCAGTGGTCTCCGTGAACCCCTCCTGGAACAGTTTGAACTGGAGGAAGAAGAAGGCAAGTCTGACGACGATGATCACAGGGAAAGCCTGCTGGGTTCCTTGACCAAATCCGCTTCGTTTGATACCGCCAGGAAACCTCCCCATCCTGCTATTGCTGGGTCTAGCCGGAGTCGTTCCCTGGATGACTACAGGCTGAGGGCCTCCAGGTCAGTGAGGGAGCAAGATATTTTGGAAGAAGACTGTGATATAACGGCACAGGAAAGTTGTCCTGAGGGCAGTGAGCACTGCGACATATCTGCGGGGCCAGGCAAGGGATGCTCTGCAGGCACTTCAGAGCAAGAGGACTTCAGGAGAGCCAGCAAGGATCATTCAGAAGAGCAGCTCTCTCCTTCCTCACAATGTGAGGGTAATGGGTGCCCAGCTGTTTGTGTGCAACAGCTAGACAGGCTTCCAGTGTCACCTCAAAGGAGCGAGAACAGGAAACATTTACTGAAGAAGTCAAAAGCTACTTACGTGGAGGAGGAGGCTGGAGATTTGGAAGGCAAAAGCCCCATTCTGTCTGCCCAGCACTCAGATGTAACTGCACCATCAGCTCAAAAACATGAAATCAAGGAGGATAAATCTCCCTCTGGCATTGCTCGTGACACAGTTTTTCAGGAGGGTGTGCAGGCCATTTTGACTGTACCACAGTCAGAGACCACCTCCACGTCAGCCCCTGGCAGTATGAGAGGAGCCTACCGCCTGCCCCAGGAGTCTACTCGCAGCACCGACACCCATCCCGAGCTGAAAGGTGAGGGCTTCCTCATCAAAAGGACAGCCCCAGCTCCACCTTGGGAAGACAAAAGGCAGAAACATTCAAATGAGAAGCCTTCTGGCCACAGCATTGTCCAGTCTGATCTCATGGAGCACGAAAGCTCTTCTGTTCCAACAGGTCCACAGACAGAAACTGATTCACTTCCAGTGTGTAAAGAAAAAAGCCAGCAACTTTCTGATCAAAGTATTCCAGCACCTACTGGCATGGAGGGCAAACAGCCAGGTGTCCCATCAGCTCTGCAAACAGCTGGTGAACATACTCACCAGAAGCCAAAGACCTACAAGGAGGTGAGATCCGCTGCTCTGGAGGATGAAGGACTAAGTATTGCAGGGATCTCTCCACTTTCAGCCCACGGTGGTGAAAGGGAAGCCCACAAAAAGGCTTCTGTTCATGCAGACACGACACCAGCCATCCTACAGGGAGAGCACCCCGTTGTTTCAAAAGTCCTGCCACCAAAACCGATGAGAACTGCCATTGCTGACAGAGCACGGCACGCTGAAAGGGAGCAGCCAGCTCACAGCAAGGAGAGGCTGGCTGCTCTGAGGAGCGAAGGCTCATCTGTTCCCAGTTCGGTCCATGAAGCTGAAATTCTGGGGAAATCTGGACCCCAGAAGGCTTCTCAGGGCAGTGGCGTGGTGCCTGCTGCTCTGGAGGGCAGACACACGGCTATAGCTGTTTCATCCCAAAATACTGGCCTGCCTTCAGTCTACGAGAGGGAAAAGCAAGAACATCCGAGGGCGTCGCTTCACAGTGAGGTGAGATCTGCTGTCACAACCAGTGGAAGCCCAGAGGTGGGACAGACTTCGTCTGCTCCTTGCCCCGAGGCTGGAAGTCAGGTGTTTGAGCAGCACAAGGCCGTCTATCCTGGTGGCAAAGTTTCTGCTGCTCTGGAGGGCACACATCCAGGTATTTTAAGTGCTCCACAACCAGACGTTCAGTCTCCGGCTGCAGTCTATCAGCTAGAATATGAGGAACATCTGAAGGTTTCTGGTGAGGGGAGAGACACTGCCTTAGAAAGTGGAAGCTGTGATGATGGAAAAACTGTCCCACCGCTGCTCCACAGGGATCGAGGTCAGGAGCTCTCCCATCACAGGTCTTCTTTTTACAGCGATGAGGAGTCTGCTGTGCTGGAGGGCTTAGTGGACGAGATGGTTTCCCTCTCTGAAGAGATGAATGTTTGGGCAGAGTCAGTATCTGGCCAGGAGGAATGCAGAAAGCACCTCTCTCCAACCACAGAGATGTTCTACAAATGCCCCGATAGCCAAACACCCACGGACACCTCCTGCCCTTCAGTACGAGGGGGTGAAAGAGAAGTCTCTGAGCTGGATGACCTCGCAGAACCCTACCTTGCTGTGAGCGAGGAGCCAGAGGCACCAAAAGGGCAGGGGGCACAGACGGTTCCCCATGAATGCGAAGACCTGGAGGATTTAGCATTCGAGAGCCTCAGTTCCAGCCAAGCGAGCGTTTCCCCGACGGAGAGCTTGGATGCCGAGAAAACACCCGGTGACGTGCCCATGAGCAAGGACACCGGCAGACACCCAGAAGTTTCTCTAGTGAAAATCAAGGACCTGTCGGATGAAGCGCCCAGTCCTGCCAGCGGAACTCCAAAACTCGACATATCAGAGGTGGAGCCTGCCTATTTGAATTTCTCCGACCTGTACGACATTGTCTATTTTCCCTTTGAATTCATGAACTTTAGGAAGCCCCCGCCCAAACCGACGGGCAGGCAGTTTATACCTTTTAGTGAAAGGGCAAGGGCAAGGTCACCTCCTGCAGGACACCTGCATAAGGATAAAAGGCTGTGCATCCGAGAGGAGGCAGAAGGGAAGAACAGGAAGAACCATTTGGAAATATCTGAGGACTCAAAAGCAGCCAGCCTCTTGGTCACGGGAAAAGGGTCGGAGAGCTATAGGGAAATGTACGGCCCCCAAAAGGACTCAAGTGGCAAGCAGAAAAGCTCCTTCTACAGCAAGCCAGGACTCTTTAAACCCTATGGAAGGTCTCACTCGGTGGAGCAGTCAGTGGAACAAAGCCTGAAGAAGAAAGTAAAAGCTTCTGTTGCCCATATTTCAAGAATCCTAAAAGGAAAGACGTCTCCAGAGCCAGAGGCAGAGGAAGGTAAGTATTCTATTCTGTGCCTTTGTAGATTAAGTACTAAATCCGCCTCTTTCTTTTTCCCAAGTGTATCTGAGGCTGTGGTTAGATGGTCATTGCAAAACGGGCAGTGGCAGGTCATGAAATGAGCTGTCCTCAGCCCCACCACTAGCTCTCTATTAGCAGCCCCCTCCAGTGCAGAGTCAGCTGGGTTAATCTGCTGATGGCAGCAGCTGAATTCCCCTGCCCGAGTGTGCATGAAAGCTGTGCAGGCCTCCATCTGCAGCTATCATCTGACCATGACAAATCTTCAAGGCTAAAGAGACCGGGTGAAGTCAGTAAAGTCGCCCCAGCTGCCTACCTTGATGATATTCATGTCTGGACCACAGAATCTGTCCTTACTTCTCTGCCACCCCTAGATACACCCCACTTTTCTCATATATTCTCCTTGTAATGGCTGTCACAGCCTTTTCTAAAGGATCCTGACTAAAGGCTCCTTAATAAGGACACCCCTGTCTGTCAAGCTATTTTTGCATGAATGGCAGAACTCTGCTGTAAATGCATGCCACAGGAGGAATGACGGCCTTGAATGACTTCTCATGCTTTCTTTGAAACAGAGTTTGGTGAGCTGGGGAGTGAGGTAACAGAAAAAGAGCCCTTGACAGGGGCTGAAGGATCTCTGAAGCGGAAATCAGGACTTGCTTCCTTCAAATTACCCAGCCTCATGCCAAAAGAGAAAGGTATTACTGTTGCATAAGTCACCAGTTAGTTTTATTATGAAGCATCACCAATAAATATGTGTGAATATCAGTCCTTTATACTGATACATATAGTTTCTATCAATACTGTATAGAGTGTCTTTGCTAAAACTGTTTTTTCGTGCCCTTGCTTGCAAATTGGAACCATTCTAGGAAACCACAAAAGACAACTAAAACCTACTTGAAAACTAAAAAAGAAAGAAATTGAGCATCTTAGGGTATCCAATGGGGTATCCAGTTGGGAGAAGTGGGGAATTGTGAATCCCTGTGCTAGGGACCTGCATGCATGTATAAAGACCATGCAAACAGTTGTAACAGGCAGCACTGTGAGATGAGAAATAGTAGGGCAGCCCAATAAATGGCTATTTTTTCTCCATCTGTATCCATCTTTTATTTCATCCTCCTTCTCCTCATGTTGTCTTGATCTGATTCCCATGTCCTTGAGATGCCTTCATTTAGTTTTACCCACACATTTACACCAGCTCAGCAGAAAACTCCTGCTGTGACTTATTCTTCCTCCCCTCGGAGGGGTTCTGCTGCTGTAGCTGTACCAGCAGGGCTGCACAATGCTCATGTTCCCCAGATCCATCTGAGTTATCACGTGTGGGCAGTCACACTGTGCCTGCATGCCCAGTGGATCCTCTGAAAACCAAATTCTCAGAAAAAACAGAATGTCAGGGCATGAACAGAATGCTCTAAAACTGAACAAAAATGCTTTACAACCCACGTAGCACTCCTTTTCGCTCTGCATCAATACTTTTTTCTCTTCTTCACAGCACCTTTGTTCACTGAAGAGCTCCTAGACCAGGCAGCTGCAGTAGGACAGTGCGTAACACTGTCGTGCCGGACGGCAGCTCACTCCTCCCTGCACATCAACTGGTTCAGAGGTGACGTTTGCACCCCTTTTGGGAGACCCCAGCCTCCAGGACAGGGGTGCAGGGAAGGTTTAGGCACCTGAATTTGCAGGGTACTTATTTTTTCTCATGTCTTTTGCCTTTCAGATGGGATACCTGTCCACAGCAGCAGTCGGATCCTCATCTCATCCACACTCAAACACTTCCAGCTGTTAACTATTCTCTCTGTCAGTGCCGATGATTTTGGCGTTTACACCTGCGTGGCCACCAACACCCTGGGTTCAGCATCTACCTCTTGCATCATGAGAAAAGCAGGTAAGAGAAGAATCTAGATTTTTTTGTCTCTTGTGAGTGCTATACACAGAGCTGGTCAGCCCTTGAGGATTTATCCCTCATCAGATTGTTGGTTTTGTTGTTTCCCCTTATGCTAGATGCAAGAAGCCAGCTGAAATCACGAGACTCTGTGACTTGAGAGTTAGAAGCAGGGTAGATTTAAAAAATAATAATACAAAAGGATATCTGTAATAGCTAATGCAGCAGGCATTCAGGAGTGTGGACAGAGAGAGAGATGCTGAGGATTAACAAACTTCACAAAGCTGGTTTAGTTCAGCAAGCAGATTTTGAAGCTGAAAGCAGCCACAGGTTTAGGGGTGGCAGTACTGCCACCAGGGAAATGTGACCTGTAAATACCTGTGAAGTGAGATTCATGCAAATGTGTTCAGGGGAAATTTTCTCCCTTGGCAGCTCTCATCTATAGCCACAGCCCTTGTTTTCTGGTGGCGTGGCACATTTTGCAGTGTTTGTTCCCTTTTTTTCGCCCTTTAGTCTCTCTCCTGGATTTAGAACTAGTCTAGTAACCATGTGGTTATAGAATCAGACTCCAAAATCTTCGTATTGATTTTAAACTAGGCACAACTGAACTGCTCTTACACTAGGAATGTGTCTGTATGTATACATGCACATATATATGGAAGTAGAACATCTGTAACTCAAATGCTGGCTGTCCGGGTGTGCACCACAGCAGTGCTGCTGCTAACACTCACTGGTTGTTTTGCCTCCTCTCGACAGAAGTTCCTCCCAGCCCTCCACCCCCTGACATCGTGGAGGTCTACGAGGACAGAGTGCAGGTGGTCTGGAAACCCGTGGAAACCAACACCCCCGTCCATTACACCATCCAGTGCAAGAGTGAAGGTAAAGTGGAGCTCTGCCTTTCTGCCTTGCAGAGAACATCTTGATTTGTTTGATCTCTCCACCAGCTGGATGTATTGTTTTTATTCAGAAACAGCCTTGCTTTAGCTCCCTCATTTGGAGTTAGGAATGAAATTATTATACACTAATAACATCCACAGCAGCGGTGGTTAGCAGATGATATCATCCTATATCTGGTACAGTCTGTGGAGAAGGATGGTCCATCAAAAAGGCAGTTCTCCTTACACTAAACAGACATGTTTTCCTTCTCCATTGATGCAGGAAATTTAGGGTAGACAGCCAAATGACCCAAATTTGACAGAACTGCATCCCATCCCTTTTGTTCTCTTCCAAGGCTTGATTTAGAGCCTGATGAAATCCGTGGATGTTTTCTTGTTTAATTCCATGAACTTTGAACCAAATCACTGAGTCTGTTCTGTCTCTCTTGGGATTATTTTTGTTGTCTTTAAGAGTACTGTGATTGTTTGTCACTTCTATTGCAGTCACGCATACATCACCCTTTGGATTGTACTGCTCTGTGTTCCTTTTAGTTCTCCAAACACTTAATTCTGCATTAACACTAATGTACCCTTTTATTCTGAAGCTGGTACCAGTTGTTTTTCCTCCAACACACCTTTCTTTATTGTCATTCCTTTTGACACATCTATAGCCAAGACTTTAGAGAGGATGCCAGATGCAAGTTATTCTAGGTAGGAAGAAAACCAGGAAACTGCATCTACAATCTTCAATCACATTCTGTGTTTTTGACAGGAACAAGTGAAATCCTACTTTCCTGAACACAGGAGGATTAAGATAAACAGAAAAAGTAATCCTTGTCTTATGCATGACAGTAGGCTTTGACATGCTGCTTTTTCTGAAACTTCTCTGATTTTAAGCTCCTTCTTATACATACACACACCCTAATTCCACCAGTACCTGGCAAAATCATTGGTACCTTTGTTTCAGGTGGGGAATTATTGCCTTTTCTACGATTTAAGGCTCTCTCTCAGTGTTTATTTGAATGAAGGGATGGGTTTAATCCTGAACAATCTCAGGGAGTTTGAGCTTGAGCACAGCAGCGATGACAAAGTGTGGGACACAGCACTATGTGAAATGCTTGCTGCTAATTTTCAGGTTCACACCTTGGTCCCGTGGATGATAAGTCCAAGACAAACCTATAATTTCATTTCCCTGATATATCACCTAAGTTTTATAAAAGCTGATTGAACTTGAAACCTCAGTTTGAAATACTGGGTTTTCTAGGAGGGTGTTAATTAAAGGTTTTCTGCTGAAATCCTGCAGCTCATGATTTCAGCAAGATTCAAGACAGAGCCAAAGGGAAAATAAGGTGATTTTGTTGGGCTTTTGTTTGGAGTTCATGATATATATTTGCATTTGAGATTGGTGGCATGAATTAGTTAAACAGAAACCATACAGGAAAGTTTCACCATTCTTCTGAAACACTATTGCCACACCTTGGACTGATCAAACATAAACCAGCTGACTTTGGAAGAGGTGAGTTTGCCACATTGACAGCTAATTACACCATGCACAAAAGTAGGCCATATCAGGTCAGTTTTTCATCTTGACCATCCTAAATGAGTCCTAATTTCTTTCTCTCTTTCCTTGGCTAAGATGGGGACTGGACAACTCTTGCTGCTGACATTGCTGACTGCTGCTACTATGCCAAAAACCTCTCCAGGGGATTTATCTACTGCTTCAGGATTGCCTGCACCAGTAAAGCAGGCATGGGCCCTTACAGCAGCCCATCTGCCCAAGTGAAAATCAGCGGGAAGGATCAAATGGGTAAGAGCACTGGGAGAGCATCGTGTTCTTCCCGCATCTAAATAAGCGCACTCTTTTAGATGCAGGTCCAGAAATCAAGGACAAGTGCATCAAGACCAATGCCACTTGGCTCAAGGTGTTTTAGGGCTTCCCCCTCTTTGGTTTTCTTAGTTAAAAGTAAATGATTTTCTAATTCAGGACAGAATTAGGGGGATATCTGTGCAAGGCATCTGGAAACTGCAGATTGCCTCCTGAAGACACCACTCAGTTTTCCACATGAGGTCATGAGGTCTGGGACAACAACCAGGTTACATGAGGCACTGATCTATTCATGTTCATCTGCTTCTGTTGAAAGCCATGGATCTGTTCCTTCTCATAGACACAATCGTAATTAATTCATGTTAATTCATGCGCTCTGGTTTATACTTGTGAGTAGCCTTCCTACTGTGGTGTGTTTTTCAGCTGTATTTTCTCTCCAAAGTAAACCAAGCTCAAATTACTTTATTTTTTCTTTTTTTTTTTTTTTTCTGTTTGAATACTTTGTACTATTCACTCATTTTGTTTTGTTTCTTTGTTTGTTTTTTTTTTGAAGAAATCCATGACCCCACAAAAAAATACACCCTTGTAGCAAAATATTTTCTTCCAAGAAGTGAAAGGATGGTCTAACTGGAATTTCCTCCCAGTGGAGGCTATTCCTTTGTGAAAGTCAGTTCACAGAGATATTTTTAACTCACCCTAAGTCCTCTGCTTTCCCTTGACCCAGGATTCATTAACAAATACATGGCTCCTTTGCAGTCATTCCCTAAAAGGCCCATACTGTCAGGTTCCTTTATTTCAATGCATCCAGCATTTCTAAGCAGATGCTTTTTTATGTCAGGGTATGCTGCAATATTTCCAGGGAGCACTTAGAATCATAGGCCAGAACCAGAGCAACCAACTCCAGCTGCTTCCCCAGTATACCCAACCAAAATAAGTTTCTGATCCTTTAGCAGCGTCTTACTATACCCCGTTGATTAGTTACGTGAGCAGATAAGAAATGGTAGCTGAGCTGTTTGATATCACAGTCAGACCACACAGCATGCAATCCATCTCGTATAGTCCAGAGTGGTCACACCAGGGAATTAGTGGATGGTCAGCCCAGACTCTGTTGCTTTCACATAGCCCTTGATGCCTCAAGTGGGAGCCAGCATGCAGGTTTCCCTGGAGAAAGCTCTGCTACTGTCTTTATCTTAGCCCATAGATAGTGGAGGGTGGCTCAGAGAGGCTCTCGTTTCCACATGGAGTTGCTTTCCAGTGTAATCCTTGCCACTTTTTCTCTGCAGAGCTTCATGCTGCAATGAAGAGCTTCCCAACAGCAGCTACCGAGGAAGAGAGTGAAATAATCACACCATCCGAGCCGTTCCCAACCTACCAGACCTACGCCTTCCAAACAGAGATCAAACGGTAGGGAATTCAACTGAGTACTCAGCAGCAGGAAATGCTGCGTATGGCTAGAGTTTAGAAAAGTCACTTTTAAAAATGCACTGCTCAGCTACAGTTTGTTCCAAACACCACCACAGCAATACACTGGGCAAATAAACCTCAGATCACTGGCTAAACGAGCTTCGTCTTAGTTTGGTAGGATTCATGTGTGGATTTTCTGGGAGAGCAAAAAGGTCTGTGGTGAGCACTGTGTCCTGGATAACAAGCTCCTTAACACATTGTGGAGTGAGTCCAGGGTCCTTGTTGCAACACCCTTTGCAGGTAGTGCTTTCAGATGTGGCGTTGGGATTCAACTTTCACTGTCTAGAAAAAAAAAAAAAGGAATGAAGTCCCAGAAGGATTTGGGATCCTTTTGTTGCCAAGAGAAGCAGGCAGCTGCCTGCAGGGGCCAGTTCTCATGCTCTAGGCAGGATGAGCCAACTTCTCTCTTTCCAGAGGAGTTAGGATCTCCCTCCTGTGATGTAAAGCGAACATACAGATTAGAGACACAGGAGGATGTGCAAACTGTGACAAATGCTGCAATAAATCACAGCAGGGATGAAAACCACAGCATGGGATCCTTATGATTTTGAAATACAGAAGCTCCTGGCTCTTCCAGGAGTAGCAGGGAAGCTTCACCTGCCTTTGTGTTCCTCTGTACCAGGGGGCGTTTCAGCATCGTCCGACAGTGCAGGGAAAAAGTGAGCGGCAAGACTTTAGCTGCTAAAATTATCCCTTACTGGCAAGAGGACAAGCCAGCTGTGCTCCTGGAGTACCAAGTCCTGAGGAAGCTTCACCACACAAACATCGCTCAGCTGAAGGGAGCCTACGTCAGCCCGCGGCACCTGGTGCTGATCCAGGAGATGTGTGTGGGACCAGAACTGCTCCACTCCTTGGCGTTACGGTAAGAACAAGTGGAGGGAACACTTCTCCCCATCAGGGCTGGTGTAGGTAGCAAAGCACCTCTTGCTTTCACTTGTCAGACTGGCTCAACTCTCTCCATCTGTTCTGTTCTGAATTGCGATGCATTTATTCTGCAGCTTCTCGTGACATTAAAAGGTAGTTAGGTTCCCTACAAGGCTGGGGTAGAGAACAATTCAGGGCCATTCGGTTGAGTTGTTGAAAGAAGACTACAGTAGTTTATACGAACCCCTCTTTCCCATAATAAGCAGAATACTCTGGCTCAGGAAGCCTTATTTCCCCTCCATGTTGCTTCTCACTTTGGCAGAAGATGGATCTGCTGGAGCTCTCTGACTAAAAGAGTGGGAACGGTGGGCATCAAATCTGCAATTTGATTTTTGTGTGTCCTCTGCTTCTTCTAACATGCAGCTCTCACAACCTCCTGAACCTCTTGCACCTGTAAACTTGAATGAAAATATGGGTGGAAATCTCCGTATATGATAGATTTGCTAAATGAGTAGAGTTGTTTCTTGGGATTAGACATGCAGGGGAGGACGGCAGTGGGTGCAGAATGGTGCTCTCAGGTGTGCAGATACAACACCTCTGGTTTCTATCCCCTTTTTCTTCTACCAGGACATCGTACTCAGAAGTGGAGGTCCGAGATTACTTGTGGCAGATCCTCAGTGCAGCTGAGTACCTCCACGCGCACGGCATCCTGCACCTGGATCTCAGGTCTGAAAACATGATCATCACCGAGCCCAACCTGCTGAAGCTGCTGGATTTTGGCAACGCACAGTTCTACACGCAAGACAAGGTTATTACCATGGACAAGTGCTCGGACTATGTTGAAACCATGGGTGAGTGGAGTTCATTCGCAGAACCTTGGCATCGTCTGCAATCTGTGGCAAGCAGAGAGACTGAGCAAGGCAGCAGTTGGCCCCAGCAAGCAGTCCCCTCAGTGCTGCCCTCCAGTAGCAGCGTGAGCTGGTGGGCGTGGGTAGCAGTGACAGCCACCCCGCTTGCAGGCCACAGGGGACACAACCAGAGGTCACGGCCAACACCTCCCTGGCAGGCATCCACGAGTCCTAAGCTCAAGGCTGCAACGTTACAGCCAGCAGTCCCTGCTGGTTTGATGTTTTCAAGGTTTCGTTGCAGTCATGACCTAGGAGAGTTACTTCAACTGGCTCCCTATACTAGAAAGTTTTTCTTTTTCATCTTTGTATAGTATAGTATAAAAGTATAGAAGTATAAAGCAAAGTATAAAAGTACCCGCTGCTTTGTGCTGGCTTCAGTGCTGTGGCACTGGAAAGGAGCTCGGCTCACACCGATTTGCTTTTCTAGCTCCAGAACTGCTGACAGAGCAAGGAGCCATCCCGCAGACTGACATCTGGTCCGTCGGAATCACAGCGTTCATCATGTAAGTCAGTCTGTCCGTCCCTACCCTAGGAGTGGCTGTAAAAGTGTGATTACAGAGTCATCAGCAAGGGGAGCTGCAATGACTCAGTTAACCGCATTTCCCTCTCCTGGGCAGTGCCCCAGAAGGGTGTGGAGGTGGCTGCACCTTGCAAGGAGGCCCCGTCCCACCGAGGTCTCCACACAGAGTAAGGAGGCTGTTCTGCAACACAACAGCTGCTGGTGTTTTCACTCAGCTTCATCTGAAAAGCTTTAACAAAAAAAAATAATCAAATTATACAAACCAAAAAAAAGCAGCTGAAGTCATGAAACGCTGCCCTTTGGGATTTTGTTTTCCCATGTCATGCTTCTGCACATTGCCACGAGCTTCTTCTCTCGCAGCTGGGTGGGAATTCCCAGGAGAAGGAGTAATCTTGAGCTACGCCCTTCGTGCTGATAATTCTCTTCTTTTGGGGCAGGCTGAGTGCCAACTACCCTGTCAGCTCCGATGTGCCCTGCGAGTTTCTGCGAACAACCAGGAAGGGGAAGGTGAAGCTCACGCGGTGCTACGCGGGTCTCTCCGGAGGAGCCGTGTCCTTTCTCCAGAGCACACTGTGTGCAAATCCCTGGTAAGGCAGTGCCTGCTTTTCTCACAGGACAGTTAGCACAGGTCCTGGCTCTTGCCCCTTTTTTCTCTCCCGTTTGTGAGGCTCTTCCTCACCCGATGTGGATCTCCAGCTGACTTTCTCACCTGTGTCCTAGGGGAAGGCCGTCAGCCTCCGAGTGCCTTCAGAGTCCTTGGCTCCAGGAGACCGGTCTGGACAACAGGCAGCAAGCACTGGTTACCTTCCCCACCACCAAACTGAGGAATTTCCTCACTGAACGAGAAAAGAAAAGGGGCCTCCTGTGCTCCAAGTACGGCCTCATGATTGCCCAGTGAAGGGGATGTGGCAACGGCCAGAAATGGTGTCCCTCTCCCTCTCTGCACCCAGCGTTTGGTACCAAAGGGTGCCGTCGAGTTACTGTGCATCACCTGAGCCGGGCTGGCTGCCTGGGGCTGTGCACATCACTCTCTGTGAGTGAAATTGAGCATAACTGAGCAAATGAATCCACGTTACTCGCATTGCCACGTGGTGAGAGCAGAAATACAGGCTGTCAGCATGGCTCAGCTGACTAACAGTAACTTGATGGCACTGTCACTTGGCTCCGTGCTTCCAGGAACAACTGGGAAAGGTTTGCGTAGCCATTTCTGAGGGGGACTAGCTACTAGCCCCGAGCAGCTTTGCAAATCCTTCCCTGAGGTCAAAAAGACTCCCCGTGTGCAAATACTGGGCCCTGACTTCTGCCCCTAGCCCCAGATGTCACCACCAGACACTTAGACACGTTACTCGCCTGCTTGTCCCACAGTAACCACTGCAGCACGGCCTGGGTGGCTGGTGCACTCCTCCCCCGCCTCGGATCCCAAAGAAAATGGTAAATAGTAAAAGAAATGGTAAATAAATGGAAAATATTTCTGCTGTGGAGAGGACTCAGGGAAGGTGACAGGAGACTGGGAGAAGCAATCAGGGTAAATATGTCTGAAAGATTCACGGTGGGGAAACAGTGAAGAGTGCAGCAGTTGTGGGGTATTCGACAGCGTGTCTGGAGGCTTTGGATGTGGAGGTCCAACTGGAGAAAGCCCTGAGCTGACCCTGAGTTAAGCAGAGCGTTGAAACAGAGACCTCATGAGGTCCTTCCCAGTGTGACTTGTCCTGTGATGCCACGTCTTTGCCACGTGCCAGGCACAAGGAGCAGTAGGACTCTGACAGCACCATGGGCAGCTGGGCTCAGCACGCCACACACTTGGCCAAGGTCTCCACCATCCTCACGGGGCCTGACCCAAGACTGAACGTGGGGTGGAGAAGGGCTGCTGTGGAGCAACGAGAGGCTGCAAAGGTGTGTGGTACGCGTGTGACAGTGGTGCCACGGGGGAGATTTTAACCTTACGTACTCTGTGAGGAAACCCTTTCCACCCCACGTCACCCAGAAACAGCAGAGCCAGTCTCTGTGAGAGCAGCCTGGTAGCACAGGGTGTGTGCAGGGCAGGCAATGGCAACGGGGGCTTTCCAGCCACTGTGCACATCTCATCCTCACCCTGCAGAGCTTGCTTGGCTTTGAGAAGAGTTCTTGCTCTCCCTGGGCCCCAAATTAACCCTCTGTGGCAGCTCCTGCTGTCGTAGAGCTCACCAGCCCTCCACGGGCGCTGTTGAGAGCTGACCGTGCTTCTCAAGGGGTTCAGGGTGAGTAAACTCCACAAAGTTTGGGTTTTTTTGGATGTGTATTTGAAGTGTGTCATTAGATCTAGATGACCAACTAACCCATCACATAGGATCTAGCAGTAATCCCTCGTCTGGCTGACTGCACCCACATCGGTTTGCCATAGAGACACGTTAAAAAATGAACGTACAGACACAACTCTTGGAGAAACCAAGCTGTGACTTCGTGTATGAACAGCTCTGGGAAAGATGTTCACCATGAGCAGGATGCCGGCCCGTGGAGGATTTAGTTGTACATCTTTCCTCACAGGCAGGGCTAAAACGAGAACATGCAGCAAGCCTTCTCTGAGCACATCCAAGAGCTGGGAAGCGGTGGTGCCAGCACCCGGCCAGTTCATTGCAGCAAAGTCTCTGCCCTGTTTTGCTGCCCGTCAAAAACCACTGCCCCAGCCCGCCTGGCTTCATAAAGGTCTGGATTTGTGCATTCTGCCTGCCACGAGATAGTTCTGCACGTGCTGTGACGTGCTGGGAATAGCTCAGCACACAGAAGTGACCGTGACCTCGACACATGCAGGCTTTGCACCACAAGGGGCTTTGCTGCTTCGAAGCCCAGCTGTCCTTTTCCAGGGAGGCTCACCTATCACGAGATGTGACACCAGCAGCATTAGCAAATGGTAGGGGTTTTATTTCTTCCGAAAAGTCTAGAGCAACCTGAACTGGACTCTATCTTCCTCAAAATCTGCTGAGGATTGCTTGCTGTCACGAAGGACGGCATTAGCTGTGTCATTGCTTCGCCCTTATAACCTCTGTTCCTGCCAGCTTCTCTGCCATGAATGATGTACCTGCTGGAGCACTTGGGTTTCCTGAGCTTTCCCCACAAGCAGCACGCAAGCAGAGGCTTTCCCAGAGCCACATCTCACTCTCCTTAGAGGGACGAGGATAGGAAATCAGTTCCTAACATGTTACAGTTTAGTACTAGATGTGATGCTGTTTCACCCGTGGTGGTCTTTTCCAACACATTTAGCCCGTGTTGTCCCAGACCTGACGCGTGCAGCATCACAGCTACTTCTCCTGCATGGTGTGCAGAGTGACCTGGGAGCAAAGGAGCTTTCACTGTGCTGTGGAGAGCAGACACTAATTTAATAGACCATAAAACTTTGAATAGCAAGGTCATATTGTCCTCACAATGATGTACAGAAGAGAAAACCAAGGTTTTAGGGCCAGATCCCACTCCTGAGGGACAGAGGAGTTAAGCAACACAGACAGCATGACGAGGTCTGGCCACTAAAAGTTTCAGGACCCTGGATTCCTTCTGATTTAACTTCTTTTACAAACCCGGTAAGGTTTCTGTTGGCGCATCTAGTTCTTCACTCTTGCTGGTACATGTTGGGATGGAGTGCTGGGTGCCAGGGGACAGCCCATCTACGCATAAAACATTGATTGCTGATTAACCCATTTGGAGCTTTCACACTTCCTCAAATTAAGTGATTTTTTGCTTCTCACACTTGCATGCATTTGGGCATGTCTGAAGTGTCCTTTACAGACTCAATATTGTTTCGTTAAATTAACCATTCTGACAAGGAAGTAAAGCCACATTTTCCTGCTGAATCATTGTCACTGTCATTATTTTTACACCCCCCTTCTCAGCCCTAGTCCATGTTTGTGCAGAACCCGTCCCTCCCCTCTGACCTGGAGCCCATACAGGCGATAACAAAAAACACACACTGCAAAGTGCATTAGTCATGAACAGCCTTTATGTAAACGACCCACAGAAAAAAAAAAATCCTCATGCCAGAACATGCCCTGGAGTGGGGATGTCACCAGGCCAGGACGTCACTGTGCGACCAGGAGCTCCCATGGGTCCCAAAAGGTTTGAGGCAGCTGCCGCCGTCAGCCTCTCGATATACTTAGAAACAGGTTATCTGGAAAGGAAGAGTTTCCTGTCATAGAGGAAAAAAAAAAGAGTCAGTGACAGATTTCCTGGCTGGGAGTACAGCTGAGAAAATAAAGCACTGAAATGCAGTGGTTTTTTTTCTTAGGGCAGTGCTGCCTTCACCAGGGGGAGAAACCACCAGAAACCACCCAAGCAAGCTCATTTCTGGGAGGCTGTCAGGCCAGATTTTCAGTTACCAGCATCAGCTGCAGGGTCTGGCTCTCCCAGGCAATTAAGTTGCTTTCGGGGACTATTTGTAAGTGTGGAGGTTCAGTTGTTCATGTCTTTAGGGGCAGCACCGTCCTTGCTGTGACCTTGACCTGTCTGGCTATCCCAAGGCATCCCTGGGCACGGTTTGGAGTGTGCAAAGGTCAGGCCATTGGCCAGAACTTGAGAAGAGCTCCAGCTTAATTCCTGGTAGCAGAGCAAAGAAAAGGATCCATGTGTGATGAAAAAATAGAAAGAAAAAAAAAAAAGAGAGAGAGAGAGAGATGAGAGCCATAGAGGGAACATGTCAGTTGTGAAATGGTGCTGGAGTTTTGAATCAGAAGCGTCACAGCCAAGCCTTGTACAGTTACAGGTAAATCTTGTTTCTCTTGGCTCTGCCACAGTTGCCTGACAGTTTCTGTCCGAATTTCCACCCCTGCAAGCTCTGGGCTCATGCCCAGTGTGGCAGCACTGGACCGTTTGCCCTTGACGTGCAGTTACAGCACAAGCCTGCCCTTCACGACACAGAGCAGGGTCTGGCTTTGATGTTTTGCCACACGTGAAAACGTTCGAGCCGTGCTCCTCACTCAGACATAACCTCCAAAGTCCAAAGTCAGTGTTAGAATCAGTTCGTTGTCCTCCGCACAGGCACAGCTGGGTTTAACTGCTGGGAGGAGTGCTGCTGCCAGAGCCACAATATTGAAGGGGAAAAACCAAAAGACTGCTTGTAGGGCAAAGTTTTACCTTTCATCACCCTCGGTGGATAAAACTGAGATGTTTGGGATCCCAGAAGGTCCCAGCAGCTGTAGTCTGTAAGGGTCTGAGGTTGTTAGGGTCTTTGCTCATGCCCCAGTTCATTTTTCTAGCTCCTTCCCACCACCCCCATCCCCTTCTTTATGCATTTGCAGAGGCTGGGGGCTAAATTTGGAGGGGGGAGGCACTTTTCAGCAGGCGTCTAGGGGACTCGAGGGAAGGGTGGAGGACCATCGGGATCCTGATCAGGCTCAGCCATCCCCTCGCAGGAGGACAGACCTGCTCCCGGCCTCTGCAAACTCCAAAATTTCGGGGTTTTGCAATGGTTTGCATTGAAGCAGCGAGCTGGCTGTGTGCTGCAGGGGATCCCTCCTGAGCTGTGTTGTGTTGATGGGACGAAGCCAGACACAAACACACACACACAGATTTTTTTATCCCCAGAAACTGTTCACAAGACAGGGCTTGAACAGCCAGCCTCCTGCGGTCCTGGAAGGACAGGTGGCCACATGCATTCCCAGTTCAGGATGCTGCATGAAAACGGGGCCGTAGGCTATTCCTGACATTTGCAACTCACTTCTCCTCTTGCTAAAGCAGTAAACAAGACTGGAAAATCTCTCCTTTTCTTAAGCACGAGCAGGGGTAAAGCTGTTGTTGTGTCCTTGCTCTGTACATCCCACCTCTGCTGTGAGGGGCAGCTCTGTGGAGGCTTCACAGGAGCACATCTTGAAGAGAGGGGAGAAGGGGACGACAGATGAAGCTATTTGAAAGCCCCTAAGAAATCCTGAAGGAGAGGATATTTGTTGTTGTCTGACCTGTAGGGGTGTACTACAAGCTGACGCCACCCTGCCCGTGACGCTTCGTGTGGAAAATAAGCTGGGATCCCTGCTCACCTTGTGGTCCTTCCAATGTGCCATTGGGACTCTGAAGGGAAATAAAGCAGTCCCAAGGTGGAGCTGGCACACACAGGGCTCATCCCCAGCTCTCCCTGCCTCATCCAGCTTGGTCTTGCTTGCATACCCATGCTCACACCAGCTGCCAGCACCACGGACCCCCAAACCTTTGGTTCTGTCCCCAAACATCCCATCATATGACCCATACAATGCCCACTTTTCCCCTGCACCCCACAGCACCCCTCGGCAGTGACCCACCTGGATGTGGGGACGGTCTGGAGAGCTGCTCCTAATGGCACGTCCTGGACATGGCTGAGGTCCCTGTGGGGCTCGGATGAGGTGCTGGCTCCTCAGAAGTCCTTAATTTGGGTTCCACCTGCCACAAAGCCCCCATGCTCTTCTGGGCTTGTGCGGATGGGTCTCTGATGGGCTGGTGGCCCCTGTGCAGGGGTTGGGAGTAGCCCAGCAGGGTGTTGTTTTTGTTATTTGGGCTCCCCCACCTCGCCATTGTCCCTCTGTGCTCTCTTGTGGGCGCGCAGACAAATTTTTACCTCATAACCTAACCGAATTCAGGAACCAGAGGTGCAGAGCAGCGACACGTGTGAAGGAGGTAGAGAGGAAAGCCGCAATAACCACTAACCGAACAAGGACGTACAGCTGTCAGCTCCACACAGATCCAGCGACCATGCGATCTGGCAGTTTATTTCATAGATAACACCTGAACAACAACCAAAAACCACAACCAGGCCTTCTCAGAAGCGCCGCCGGTACCTGAAGCGAACATCACGGATGGGCTGCATGGTCCCGAACCCCCAGCGGCTGACGTCGATGGCTGGGATCTCCTCTTCGCCATCGACCAGCTCCAGGTCATAGTGAGCCAGCATCAAGAAGATAAACAATTTAATTTCAGTGGTGGCAAAGAACCGCCCAGGACAGATGGATACGCCCGCCCCCCAAGGCATGTTGAAGTATTTCAGCCGTTTCCCATCCTTGTAGAAATCTTTCTTGGTGCCATCTGGGTTTACGAAGCGATCGTACTTGAATTTGTGAGGCTCAGGGTGGATTTCAGGGTCCATCTGCACGGAGAGGTGTGGGAACAGAGCCACCCTGTCTCCTTTGCGGAGCACGTACTCCGTGCCATTGCTCATCTCCAGGCTCATCTCCTGGAGGATGGCTCTGACCAGCAATGGGGCTGCCACCAGCCTTAGGGTCTCCTCCAGGGCACTGTCCAGAAGAGGAGTCTGGTTTAACATGTCCCTGGTTATGTCAGTTGGTGGGCTCCCTGCCTTCACCTCGTGGCCATTCTCCCTCAAGACCTTCTCTACCTCTCCCTTCACAGCCCTCATGGCATCTGGATGCTTCATGAGGTAAAGGAGGAGCCAGAAGGCGGTGGGGCCTGTATTGCCTTGGGATGCCCAGAGGAGCATAAACCTGAAACGATCCCGCATGTACTCAGGGACACCGTTTTCTACCAGAAATTGGTCTTGATCGCTTATCCACCCACTGATGTTGTCCTTCTGACAGCTCCTCCTCACGGACAGCGTGCTCCAGAAGAACCTCTTCAGCCGCTCAGCTTCGAGTTTGTCCTTGGGGGGCAACATAGCGTAGGCCAGGCAAGGGAAGAGGCGGTCGTACTTCCGAAACTCATTGAACAGCTGGTTGGAGTTAACGAGATCTCGCTCGTTAGCCTCCTCCTCGTTATCTACCCCTCTGTGGGACTCCGTGCCATACAGAGCCAGGTACCCGGCTCTGAAGACGATGTTGTAGCAGTAGTGGAAGAGGTTGTCCTCTTGCCACGGTCGCTTCTCCTCTCCTGAGCTCAGCTTGGAAAACATCAGCTTCTGAAGGTTGCCCATGGTGGCCTTTGTCAGGAGGCTGAGCCCATCTCCCGTCAGGTGCTTCATGCTCAAAGCATGCATCGTGCTCTGGCTGGCTTGGATGGGCTTGTAGCCGAACACCTGGAGGACCAGTTTAGATGCGAAGGACCTGAAGTCTAGCTTAGATCGTGATTCCTTCATGATGGCTCCAAAGCAGAAGGGGTCCATCACGAAGGTAAAGTAATAGCCTCCGATCAGCACCGTGAAAATATCCCCGTGTTTCCTCCGCATCTTTTTTAGAAACTCGGAACTGTTCTTTCGGAAATCCAGCAGGTAGCCCAGCCAGGGGATGACACCTTTGTCCAGAGGGGGCTCATTGGGTCTTCGGCTCCGGAAGGCACCCAGGAGGTAGAGCCCACCGAGCAGCAATGCCACCAAGGCACAGAGGAGAGCTGCCCAGAGCTCCATGAGAGCCCCGTGCCTGGCCGGGAGCGTGACCCCGAGCCAGGCTGAGGCAGGCGAGTGCTTTTTATTCCCATCCAGGGGCTGATATGCAGATGCAGAGCTGCCAGCATCCGCCTGGATTGGCAGCAAGTATTTGCTTTTCCCCTGTAGTGTGAGGACATCTCTCCCCTTGGCTAACAGGCAGGGATTTTTAAGGTGGAAGGCACGTTGCAGTCAACCGGGGTTAATGGGCTGCTGCATAAAGCACAAGGGCTTCAAGGAAAGATTTCCAAGAGCTTTACCCATCTTTTCTTCTGCTTCTCGATGTCCCCTGCCACAGCTGGGGGACAGAAGAGGGCCCCGTCCCTCATGCCCTGCTGCTGCCAGCCCAGCCCAGGGTCCCGATGACCACAGCCCCTGCCCCAGCTGCTGCCCCTTGCACGGCACAGCACCTGGCGTGGATGGAGGGATGTTACACGGAGAGAGAAAAAAAATTTGTAGAGAAAATGGGACAGACAGCAGTGACCAGGCACAGGGCATGCTGCTTACCCACAACCAACCCCTTTAACACCCCCTTCCCATTATCCCTCCCTTGCCCTTCCCCGATCCACCCGGTTTTCCCCACCTTCCCCCCTTCCCCTACACATCCCATCACAAGTTCTGTACAGTCCCATGGGCCCTCCTCGGGGAGATCACAAAATAAAGAGCGCAGCCTTCATCTTTGATCTGTTTCCCAGCTGCTCTCCCTTTCCACATTCCCTCCCAGTGACCTAACCCACGGAGCGAAGGCCACATCACAGCGCCGGTTAATTATGTGCTTCAGCACTTTTTTTAAGCAAAGCTCCCAGCTTTACTGTTTTTCACTCAAACAGCATGAAAACTCACTGTAGAAATGCTGGAAAAAAAAAAAATTATAATGCCAGTGAAAACAAACGTACCTTTCTGGTTCAACTCCAAGCCTTTCTCAGTCCTATCGTCTCACAATAAAAGTAAGAAAGTGATGAGAGTTTTGTCTTAAATTATAAACTTTATTTGCACAATTCTATGCAACTCCTGTATTCACTTTATTTCTAGGCTGGAAATAGCTCAGCTAAGGTTCAAAAGCAAACAGTACCTTTTACATAAAGGCCAGCAAACTAATGACCTTGAACTTTAAAGCTATGCTGGGTGTAAGGACTGGTACCAGCTGTCCATGCTCTCCTGTCTGAGGCCGTGCTGTCACCCTGTGGTGATGTAAAGCCAATACTTGTGTTAAAGGTGGTCACAGAGCTTTTTTATCTTGTCAAAACCCATCCCTGGGAAGGCAAATACCTCCACCGCCATTCTGCTGAGCCTGTGGTTTTTCTCTTTCCCCCTGGTTCTTACTGGTCTTACGCTAAAAGAGGATTGATTTAGACTAGACATTAGGAAGAAATTCTTCATTTAGAGGGTGGTGAGGCACTAGCACAGGTTGCCCAAGGATGTTGTGGATGCCCCATCCCCGGAGGTGTTCAAGGCCAGGCTGGATGGGGCCTTGGCCAACCTGATCTAGTGGGTTGGAGTTAGACGACCTTTAAGGTCTCTTCCAAACCAAATTGTTCTGTGATCCTACAAACACATCTGCCTGGCAGACAGCAAAAGCCAGGAGAAGCCAGATGTGATTGTGCACAACACAAAGGCAAGCTGCTCCTTCACCCACTAACGCCTCACAAACCTCACACGGGGCCTTCCTCTGTTCTAGCACAAACCTAGGGTGATCGTTTTGAATCGTTTCATAATTTCGGTGACAGCAGAAACAAATCCCACACGGAGTTTTCCAATCCCAACGTGGAGATTCCTCAGCTGGATGCCGGTGCTAGGCTGCCACTTCTGCCTACATGACTCACGCCGACCCCATCGCATGGCCAGGACCAGTAAAATACAGCATCAAGGGCATAAAAATAACTTAAAATAGTGTAAATATTTATCACGCCGTTGTGATACTCAGCATTTCTAGCTGGGCAGCGTACCTGCTGCAAGAGGGGCTTGTCTCGGAGGGCTGGATGTCAACGAAAGCGCTTCTCCTGCAGATCTTCCACAAATACAGCCGGAACCGTTTCTTCACAAAAGCATAGAGCAAGGGATTGAGGCAGCAGTGGACGAAGGCCAAGCTCTCGGTGATCTGAATGGCGTAGTCCAGCTGCCTGCTCCTCTCACAGCTCCGGATCACGCCAACGTCTTGAAGGGAGTGGAGGATGAGGACGATGTTGTAAGGGAACCACAGGACGAAGAAGACGCCCACCAGAGTGAAGACGAAGCAGAGGGCTCTCCTCGAGCCGGGCATCCGTGACGTGGTGAGGATGCACGCTATGCGGGAATAGCAGAACACCATCAAGAGGAGGGGGAAAAGGAAACCCAGGACGTTTTGGATGACCTGAAAGACTACTTTCCAAAACAAGTGTTCCTGCCCATAATCACGGGTGCACACGATGGTTTGGTTGTTGATGTGCTTCGTGGTGGTGAAGAGGCCATCTGGAACGGAGAGGAGGATGGAAAGGACCCACACCGCCACCAAGACGAGGATGGATTTCCTCTGTGTCGTGGAGCTGCGAAGAGAGCAAGCGTCAACGATCTGCAGGTACATGTCCAGGCTCATGCAGCTCACAAGGAAGACACCGCTGTAGAAATTCATGGTGTACATGGCGTTTAAGAACGGGCACAGCATATCCCAGGTCACCCGCTGGGAAATGTACAGGGCCCAGAAAGGAAGGGTTAGCAGCAAGAAGAAGTCTGAAACCACCAGGTTGAGCAGATACACCTCAGTCATCTTCTTTTTCTTCCTGATGTACAGAACGAGGACAACAAAGAGCAGAAGGTTCCCCACCAAGCCGACCAGGAACACCACGGTGTAAAAAGCCGGCAAGAACGCCCTGCTGAAGGAAAGCACCTCTTCTTTGGTGCAAAGGCCATACTGCATGTAGTCCACCTCGTCCAAGTACTCGTAGGGGTAGTCACTGGTGTTGGCAGCATAATCTTGGGCATCCATCAAGGCTGCAGCAGTCGTTGCTGCCTTGGAAGCTGAGCTCACCATGAGGATGCCTAGAATGAAAAGACAAGCGAAGGAGATAACCACATCATTCCAATCCATCCAAAAAAAAAATCATGGAGTGTTTTCCCTCTAGTTCATAAGTTTAAATCTCTGCCACCTCATCCCACATCCCGCACTCTTTGTTCTTTGCCTGCAGCACAGAGAAGGCTGCCTACACACACCCCCAAAAAAAACTCATTCTGGTTTCCTCACTCCCACGCATTAAGAGCATGGTCTTCTCTGGGATGTTTCATTACTTCCTTACCACTGAAAGCTTCTGGGGAAGTTCATGCCCTAAATTATGCAGAGTCCAGCACCACACCCCGCTGTGAGCTGCCTTGGGGTCACCCGGGCTGCTGCCGGGAAGCGACACCGCACTTCTCGGTGAGGGGAACCCACCACCAGCCCCTTTACGTTGGTGGGGCTGTGCTCCTGGTAGGGCCCTGCTGCCAGCAACCAGGGCGGACTGGCTGCACATGTCCCTGACCCCAAAACCGCACAGGTTTTGAGCCATGGCCAAACCTGCCCTCATTTCCCTCAGGGCTCATTTTTCCAGCAATCCCAAAGCACACATATTTTCCAGCTGCGTTGCAGAGCTCTGCCCCGCTTCTGTCTGCATGGAAACAGCCTCAGGGAGGCGGAGGGAGGTCCCAGCTCACCCCACAGCCACCCCAAAAGGGCCGAGGTCCCCCCGATCCAGCCAGGGGCAGAACTGGGTCTCCCCTCAGGATGGGGCTGAAGCAGGAGCCGCTGCACCCCAAGCAGGTTCAGCAAAGCACCCCAAGCTCGGAGCAGGATGCTGAGGGCTCCTGATGGTGCAGAGCAGCGAGGGGGGAAGCTGTGGACCTACCTGGAGCAGTCCCGTTTCCAGGGTTGCTGAAATATCCATCCCAGGCACCCGGGGTCGGCTGAAACGAAGGGAAATTTGGGTTGGGCCAGGCTGCGATGTTCCCTCATTGCCTGCCCTTAGCAAGCACCCCGTGGTGCATCAGCCACAGCCCCCGAATAAAGACCTAGGAATGACCTTTTTTATTCGTCTTTTGGAGGAAACCCATCCCCGGCCAGATGCTCTTGGGAGGAAGCCAAAGCTGCTTGGCCGCTCGGAGTGTGGTCCCGTCCAGCAGGACTCCCCAGCACCTCCGACAGCCCCACGGCAGAGCCACCCTTCCCCACAGCTCCCATTTTGGGGTCTCCTTCAGCCTTTTTTCTCCTCCCTGCCACGTCGTTCCCCCTCCGTACCGGGCTGATGCTCGCACCCTGACAGAAACGACGTGGGCTGAGTGCTCGCATTAATCCCAGCCCGCCCGTGTGCCAGCGCTCGGAGCCTCCAAGGCGAAAAAAAAAAAAAAAGGAACCTCCCCAGGTTTCTCCCACGGCTTTATCACCGAGCACAAAAGAGAAAAGTCACTCACAAGAGCTGCTTCTCCACGGCGGGCAGTTCCCATCCTGCCAGAGTTTGACTCAGGCTTTAGGAAGCTCCTGTGGTGGTGTCTGAGGATGGGCAGGAAACACGAGCTCAATGGAACCGCCCTGGCTCCGTTTCCCCTTTCCTGGGGTTGCTCAGCACAGAGCCTGAATTTCATTTTCCTCACTACATAGCCAGCCCTGATGTGACAACTTGTTCTTTCGGATTCGTTTTTCCAGAAAAAACCTCAATTACTGGAAACATCTGCCCCAGCCTGAGAAATGGACCTTCAGGTGACGTCCACCCTGCCCAGCTCCCACAGGCAGGATCCAACCCGCTTGCTCTCAGCACTGAGATGTCCACGGGGCTGCCCAGGAAACCTCTCTGGCCAGCATAGAATTTATTTTTTTTTTTTCCCAACAAATCTAATTATTTTCCAGTAAATCTGGATGCTGCAGGATCCTCGTCCCTGCTCTCCTCAGCGTTTAGGCAAGGAGCGGCGGGGTGCTGCTGGCTGGTACCACTCCCGTCCTGTTCTCAGCGGTTTCGGACATCATCCCACTTGGAGGTGGGCAACAAGATCCTTCAGGTCTCCTCCGTTTTGCCTGTGGTCAGGTTCTCAAGACTCTCCTCCCTTCTCCGTGCATCCCTTCACCACGGGATGTGGGCCAGGATGGGGCGCCAGCACCATGGAGCCAGGGTGCGCTACCCCTCTAGGACACGACTGAGGGGTTGTTTAGGTTTCCACCTGGAGCACACTGGTGGGAACAGGGTGAGGAGCAGCAGAAGCAGTTATTTTTGTATGTAGAAGATACTACAGAACCAGCTAGGTTGGACAAGACCTTCGAGATCCAACCCTCAGGGCCTACCGAGCCCCATCGCCAAACCACGGCCCTTCGTGGTGCATCCACCTCTTAAATACCTCCAGGGATGGAGGCTTTGGGGGAAAAAAACAGCTTTTGGGGAGGGAAATGAATTTGTGGGAGCTGTCTGAGATGAGACAAGTGCAGGATTATCACTGAGCCAGTTTTATTTTGGACCTTTCTGGGCCTCTTTCGTCACCTTTCAGTGATATTCCTTATCAGTGTCCTTAAAGAAACAAAGGGAGAGTAGCAGAGACCTAGGTATGGGCTGAAAAACCCCAATAAATGGCTACAAAGGGCTACGAAGCTGGTGAAGGGCCTGGGACACAGGGGAGACCTCATGGCTCTCTACAACTGCCTGAAAGGAAGCTGTGGGGAGCCGGGGGTCGGCCTCTTCTTGCAGATAACCAGGGATAGGATCAGAGGGAACGGCCTCAAGTTGCGCCAGGGGAGGTTCATGTTGGAAATGAAGCCCTGCTCCCTCCCCTGCAAGCCCCCGAGCACACCCGTGTGGGCAATGTCCCTGTCAGCAGGCAGCAAAACGTTGCTCCCCTGAACGGGGCTGCTCCAGGTGACTGCAGCTTCATTAGCCCAGCAACAAAAACAACGTAAGTTTGGGTTTTTAATCGAGTTTCTCCCCGCCGAGCACGTATCACTCAGAGCCGCTGGGGATCAGATGGGCCTGTGCCAGCCGCGGCCAAGAGCAGCCCTCGCTGCCATTTATTACCAGACTTTAATTCAATTCAGGACCTGGTAATTGCATAGATTTCTTTTTCTCATTTTATACTCTGCAGATCCTTAATGGCCTTGGCAATTACGGTAACGAGGTTATCAGTAATGGGAAGCGCACTTAGAGAAATTCAGCGGTACGGCCAAACGTTTAGGCTGGGCTGCTTGCTCTTGTGCTGCTGAAAACGCTGCAGGTTGGCAGCGGGGCTCTGCCTTTCCCAGGGCAAAAACGGGGCAGGGACCTCCAAAAACCTCATTTCTTGGCTCTTTCACTATTGAGGTGCCCCCTCATTTAGGGGATGGTTTCAGGATCTGCAGGATCCAAGGGGATTTTTGCTCCAGGGTCCTGCTGTTTAAGTCCGGAACCATTTCTAAGTTGTCTTTGGGCTTTAAAATTTCCAGCCTGGCATACAGAGAGGGAAAACCAAGTTGTGCTTGAAAGCCAAAATTCAGAAGAAAAAAATAATAAAATACAATAAAAAGGCAATACATTGGCAGGAAAATCAGGTGGAGGGAAAGCAGGGCCTGCCTTTACCATTTGCTAGATAACTCCCATCTGATGTCAAAACGTGGCTTTGCACCAACACGAGACATTTCTGAAGCAAAAACTCGAACAATTTGCAGAAAAAGCAGCGCTCTGCTGTTCCCCCAGGGAGCAACAGCTGGAAAACCAGCTCGGGGGTGCAGCAATACTTTAAGGTCAACCCCAAATCCCCGCAGCTTTGGGGAGCGAGCTCCTGACACCTGACTGGGGTGGAAAACATTACGAAAAAATATGAAAAAATAAGAAAAATTAGGAAAAATAGCAATAAAAAATAGCAGGGGAGGAGCGCACGCAGCGTGGGGCAGGCACATGGCCAGCTTTTGGCGCGCCCGGGGAGCCCCCGCGCCTCCGCACCACCCCGCGTGACGTCACGCCCTGCCCCGCCTCTTTGCCCGTATAAGGACTTGGAAGGCGGGGCGGCTGCGCAATGGCGCCGGGAGGAGGTCCCTCCGCGGTTCGGATTGGCCGGCGGCAAGCGGGGCGCCGCGCGGGGCGCTGGGAGTTGTAGTTCTCCGCCGGGCCGGCGCCTGACGGACCAATGGGAGCGGGGCGGGCGGGGCGCGGGTGGCCAATAAGAAGGGGGGGGCGGGGCGTTGTGCCGGCCGGTGCCGGCGGTCGGGCGTGGAGCAGCTGCGGGCCTAGGGGTCGCGGGTTCGAGACCCGGCGGGGGCGGTGAGCGCGGGGGCGGCGGGGGGCTGGGCTTGGGGTCGGGATTGCGGGGAAAAAGGGAGTTTTTGGGGGTGGTGGGAACGTGTTGCTGTTGGTTATTTCCTGTTCTAGTGCATAAAGGTCTCATTTCTTGAAATTTCACGCGAATTAAATAAGCTGCGTTGTGATTATTTTTTTTTCAGCTCTGCGGCCCGCGTGGAATAACCATTTTTTTTTATTTTTTTCCAAAAAAAAAAAGTAAAAAATAAAAAAAATTTCTCTGTGCTTCTCATCTCCAAAATCTCCAGGGAGGCTCCGTGTCCTTGCCGGCACCATGTCGTCCGGTCAGGAATCCGTCTTCACCGAGTACGAGGCAGAGAGCAGCCAGACCTCGAAGCTGCTGCGGAAATTCAAGGAGACGCCGTTCGTGCCCATCGGTGAGACGAAGCGGGGAAAAATGGGGATCTGTGGGCAATCTCCTCCGCGAGGGATCGATACGGCAAACACGGTCACCCGCTGTGAAGAGGAAATTGCTGTGAAATGACTTCCTCATGCCGGGCTGGGATGTGGGAGCAGCTTGGACCTGGGGTGGTGGTTGCTGTCAGGGAGAGGGGGAAATCGATGAGGCCGCTCGGCTTAAACACAGCACCCAGAACCTATAAAAAAAAAAAAAAAAAAAAAAAAGTTAAGTGAGGTTAAAAAAAAAAAACAAGTTTGGGTGATCCTGGGTGGTGGTGAGGATGGTGGCTTGTTTTGGAGGGACTGGGAGCTCCGTGGTCACTACACAGTGATTTTAGAGCAAACGAAAGCCCAACCAAAAGTATCCCAAATCCATCCCACCTCCTGAAGGTTTCACCTCTCTTTGTGCCCATCCCCTAGTCCAATAGTCTAAATGCATTTTCCCACGAGGTTTAGCAGTTCCCTGTTTTAAGGATGCTGTTAAAATCTGCCGAGACCCGAAAAAGCCTCGAGGAGAGGGTTTTGTGCCCTGGGAACTTTCCTCTGCTCAGGAACTGCCTCTAACAGGGGACGGGGTTTGATTTCCAGCCGCCTTACATGGAGGGCGGATGGGTCAGCCGGGGTGAGCCGTGCCTTGCCAGCAGATAGCTGCTGGTTCGTGGTCACAGGACTTTGTGCTCCAGCTCACGATGGACTCAGTAAGTCCGGCTTCTCGCAGGCAGATTAGCGGCAGTTTACCTTCAGCCTGAGTTAAGAGCTAGCTTGAAGGCCCTGGAACTCTTAATTTGTGTTTAATGAAGCTGTCGTGTGAATTACGCACAGGGGAAGGGTGTTTGGTTCTCAGCTAGAGCTGGGCACGCTCCTGTTCGGGCAGCCAAGCTGTCTGGCTTCTGGGCAGTAAAATATACCCAGCCCTTAAAACTTGGCAGCCACCTTTGGGCTATGTAAATAATCCTAAATGTGGAATAAAAGGGACTGGGCTTGGGGTATTTTGTGAGAGCATCGGTGCCCGCGGTGGGATCTGGCACCGCCTGGGCTGCGTTTGGTCCGTCCAAGTGCTAAAATGAATGGTGTTTGCTGAACCTCAGACCCGTGGGGTGGGAGAAATGACTTGTAACTTGTCCCCGGGGAAAGCACGCCAAATGCGACGACCCAAAATAACATCCACAGCGGGCGATGGTATGTCGGGATGCACCCGTGCACCGGCAGCACTGAGTGTCCTGCCCGCAGCCCAGCCGTGTTCTTGGTGTGAGGTTCCTTCTAAGAAAGCGAGCGGCGCTTGTGTCCTCTGAAAAAATAGCAAGGAAACTCCGTGACACCCTGAGGGACGCACCGTGAGCTGCTGCTGTTGCGCTTTAACACCTGTGGAAATCATTGTTCTGCCTGCTGTGTGTTAAAGGAGATGGCACTCAGGTGAAAACAAGGAAGAAAACGCAAAAATAATGTTGGAGAAAACCAGGCTTAGTCCCAGGATTTCTGGTTTAGATAGAACAACACCACCAAGGTGTTAGAGGTGGTTTTTAATCATATAAATGCCTTCCTTTCTTTGCAGGGATGGCTGGCTTCGTGGCGGTGGTGGGCTATGGGCTGTACAAACTGAAGCACCGAGGGAACATGAAAATGTCGCTTCACCTGATCCACATGCGCGTGGCAGCCCAGGGCTTCGTGGTGGGAGCAATAACGTGTGGTAGGTACCGAGCGGGAGGTTCTTGTGGTGGGCCCTCTGGGTCATGGAGACCCTCTCACACCTCTTCTGCTGGTGGGTAACATCAGCATGTGTTAAAAACCCTCGGGGTGAAAACATTCAGGCTACTACATGTAAATATTTATGCCTGGTTGCTCACTCTTCCTAGAGTTCACGTAATGCTTAAGTGCAGATATTCAATATTGAACCAATATTGGGAGTAGAAGTTCTGACCACTTTCAGAGTTGGAAAATATGTGAGGTCCTAAAGGTATTGAAATGAGAAGCAATAAGAAAAAAGGCCACCTGCTGTTAATAGTTTCCCTTGTAAATATGTTGCTGTTTCTGAACTTAATGCACTGGAAAGTCAACTTCCTGAGTCTTATTTTAGTATTTTGTCTGTGTATGTGTGTGAATTTATAGCCCATGAAGCACTGTTTGCCCCTACTGCATTCCCAGAAGGTCTGAGAGCAAAGCTTGACTTTAGCCGCAAAGGGAACTAGCGTTGACTGGGGATCCTCATACCACTAAACTAGGAAAAGTTCCTGTGTGTAAAGAATTCTGTGGTGTTTATCTTGGCTGTTTAAAAAGAAAATGAAACAGAGTAAGGGAAACATCACTTTGGTTGCTCATAACTTCAGTGTTCAGGTTTTGAAAGCTTTGTTTCATATTTAACCCAGCTTTCTAATACTATCTTTTTCTTTTATCATGCAGGTGTGCTGTATTCAATGGTACGGGAGTACGTGATAAAGCCCAAGGAATAATGGAAGAACCTGAACGTCTGTGCTGGTGGTGGCCTGTGTACTGCAGCTAGAAACTTCATATTGAGGGGTTCTTAAGGGGAAAAAAATACGTGGCTTGAGAGAATTGCCCTTTATTTTGTGTATGGTACGCTGTCTCGAGGCTGGCAGTCTAAATGATTGCATAGTGGGTAAAATGGGTATCAGGGTCTGGTTCTTTTTTGATTTACCCTACTCTATCCCAGTTTTAGGGGCTATAGTAGAGTACAATCACTCTATCTTCCCCTTGAGCATAAGCTCAGTCCTGCCGTTGGTGACTTCCCTTGCTGCCGTTGCCCAAAGTGACAAAGTTTGACCTAGCTTCTGTTAGGTAGAGGCCACATCTGTAAGAGAGCATCATGAATGCTGTGAATGTTCTGCTGGCACTTCCTATCCTGTATATTTGTCAGCCTCCAGCTGTGTAATTTAGAAGCTTCCAGCAGCACTGACTTCTGAAATACCAAGATATCTATAGACATCTATTTTATTTTTTTATTTAAGGCATAAGATAAGTATGTGGTGTGTTTCAGCTATTTAAATGTTATATTTATTAATTGTTAATGAAGACACCGGCTCCCTATTTTTACTATAGGTTTTCAGATGCTTAAGATTACTGTATTTTGTAACTGTATTTACAGTGTTCTTCTGGGTAACATTTAAATGTAACATTTAAAATGCACTTTGATTTGGTGTTCTAATGCTTTTAAAATGTATGATCTGACTTCTGTGGGAACGGTACTGCAGAAGTCTTAAAATGTTTGAATCCGAAAAGCCCCCCTCATACTTTGTGAGGTGTAAAACCTTTCTCCACAGAGCGCCAGTGTTATTTTACACAGGAACCCCTTAAATCTCTTAACAGCAGTCACAAAAACATGATGAAGATAATTTGTAAAAAAAAAAAAAAAAAAAAAAAAAAAAAAAAAAAGGCAAGATTTTCTCCAACTAGCTTACATTCCATGGTGGCAGTGTGACAACAGGAGGTCTAATAAAGCAAGAAACGCCCTGCACCAGTGTGATTTGTTGAGAGCAGTGTGTGATATGAGTAAAATACGATATGAATAAGGTGTGATATGAATAAACAGGCGTGAGCAGTGGAGACGAGGAGCTGGTGGAGGTTTCACTGTGGATTTATTGCGGGGCTCCCCCTGGGTGCAAAGCCTCGGGGGGGGTTGGGGACTGCGTGAGGGGGGTACACAGAGATTTAAAAAAGCCCTGAGAGGGCACAGGGCTGCCATGGAGGACCCCAAGCCTCCCTCAGAAGGGCGGAGAGAGAAGGGGCGGGCGGAGCTGCCCTTATTTGCGGCCGCCCTATAGCCCTGAGGGACAGGGGGCAAGGGCGCTAAGATGGCGGCCGCGCTGAGGGGGGATCGGCGGCGGGCTCAGGGCGCATGCGCGGCTCGGGCCCGCCCCGCCCGTTGCTATGGCAACCGGGTGAGGCCGCGGCCTAGCCGGGAGCCTGAAGCCTGGGCCCGGGTCTTGCTTCAAGGGGCTCCGCCGCCGGCCTGGGGGGTGCGGGGGGCGGCGTAGGTGGTCCCAGGGGGTGTGGGAGAGGCGGACGGGAGAGGTTTGGGAGGGAGGGAGACGAGGGATGAAGTTTTGGGGCTGAGGGAGGCAGCGCGGCCTGGTGGCAGCCAGGCCGGGACCCCCCCTCTGAGGGGGGGCTGAGCTGCGGTGGGGCCCTCGGGACCTGCTCCGTGCCCGGCTGGGTCACACTGGGTGGCACTCGCTGCTCGGAAGTTGAGGGGAAAGTTGTAAGCCACACTGCTGGTGTTTAGGGGAGCTAGAGATCTTTCATTGGCGGTCCCAGCTTAGCCCCAAAAATTAGGGGATTTGGGTCTTTTTTTTGAAACCTGGGGAGCAAAGCTGCATAGGCCTGGGTCGCAACCAACCTGCGTCCTTTTTAGTCATAAAAAACAAAAGTTGCATGGTGCGGTTGCCCCGTTTGTTTGGGTTTTCCTCCAACCTGCGCTTCTCTAAAAATGTTTATTTTAAACAGATATGTTTAAAAGCATTTTAAGGCATTGCTTTTTGAACACTAGAGTGAAAAAGACCTGAAGGCTTTTCTGTTTGAAAGCCGCTTATGGCAAAAAGGGCACTTAAAGCGGGGCGGTGAGGCTGAGGAGGAAGAGGAGGAGGTGGCAGGGAGACTGCAAAGGTCGGGGTGGAAAAACTACAAAGCAGCTGTTAGAAGAGGATGTTTTGAATGTGCTGTTGATCTCTGCTCTCTGTTGCTCTTCGTTTTCTTCCTGCGACGCTTTTAGTAAACCATGGAGTCAGACCTAAAAGCACAGGAGCATTTTAAAAGCCAGTTTAAGGCTCTTCAGGAACAACAGCAAAGGAAGCTGCAGAATCTAATGGAGAGGAAAAAGGACAAGCAGAGCAGTCAGAAGGTTAACAATGGCGATGCAAAGGAGACTTTCGGCATCCCGAATGATCTAAACCTGTTTGAAACAGAGCAACCTGTAACTGAAGATGACAGCAAAAGGTAAAGGTGTAGCAGCACTGTTCCCTCAGGAGGTTACAGAACTATGTTTGGCATATGATCTTATGAAACTCACAGAGACAGAGCACTTTATCTTCATGTGTTAGGCTTTCAGCAGCCTCACTCTAATATGTTTAGCCTCAGAGCACTGCTCTGTGCTCTTTGTTATCAGAGTTTCACAAACGAAGAGCTGAAGGAAGGATGGAGGGGTTAAGGCGATGTGCTAAGTGCCATCTGCCCACCTCCAGTTGCTCCACGATCACCAGCGCCCTTTGAGCTACTGGTTAGCTCCTGCCTAACCTTGTAAAGAGGTTTCCTACACCAGTAATTTCCAAAAACCAGGATGCGCAAAGCGTCATGCAGCTAATGGGTACAAGCCAAAGGCCTGCAGCCCAGAACAGTGTTCCTCATGTACTTGTGCAGCGTGCCATGATTTAGTAAGTCAAAAGACAACCACGGGAGATGAAATATAGATACAGGAGAGTCTCATAGGTAGGGTTGCCTCACAGGTAAGATACATGACAAGGATGCACAAGTCAGGGTTGTAAATCTTCCTGGTGGCAAGGGTTTGGGCCTTATCTCACCCATGGTTGAGTATCTGGATTGTCTGGACACCGGGCATTCTGCTGTGATTCTTCCTGAATCTTGCTTTCGGAGCCGAGTGCAGAAATCAATTTACTGGACCAGATTTGGAGCCCCAGCTCAGATCATTCATCCTCCTCCTAGGATGTAGTCAGTGTCTCCTTCTGACCTAATTAATTTATTTTCACAGACTGGGACAGGTCTGGAACTGGGCACATCCCAGAGATGTCTGCAGTTAGCACAGTGTTGGCTACTCTGGGATTTGCTCCCCGGTAGTGGCGAAGGCAGCCTGAGCAATTCCTGCTTCTGCTCTCTACTTGCGACTGTGCTGACCCAGCTGTTTTCAGGGCTGTGCTGGAAATTGCATTCCCTTTCTGGGCAAGGGTAGTTTTATCTCAAGTCCTTTCAGTGATCCAGGTTACAGCTTTTACCCCACAAGCTGTTTTATTGGCGTCACGACAGGGTGACGTGCTGTGGTACATGCAGGTAGCTGTATACCTTTGAGACAGTTTTCCCTCCCAGAATCCATACGGGGAAGGGCACCTCTGCCAAGGTTTATCAGGCCACTAAGCCAGGTTTATTGGGCCCTAAATGCTGATCTTCCTTCTGTGTTACTCTGGGCAGCTCCCTGCTCAGCTTGTTTCTAAAGATTGCTTCCTCGAATGCCTGAGTACAGAAGCTGCAGCAGGGAGCCCGGGAGTGAGCCACTGAAACTTTCAGGTGCTTCTGGGAATGTGGTGTTTGTGCAAAACAGGGAGCTGAGCTTCCAGAAATAACCTGGTGCTCTCCTCCTTGCACCATCCTTTCCCTTCTTCACACACAACTCCCTCTCCGTGGCTGCCTGATTGAGCAGTGTAAGCTTCTGGTCTGACCTCTGCCAGCTGTCATCATCCCTTCAACATTTTCTCTGAGAGTATGCACAGATTACTGAGGAGATTTGAATCATTTTTCTTTTTAAATGCAGAGGGAGACTCATTCCCACATTTCAGGTCTGGATTTATTTTAAGGGGAGGCTTAGAATCTCCCTTAATATCCTGGTGCAGGAGGTATGGAGTACAAGAGAGTCCCAGCAACTCTGGGGCTGCTCCTCTGCCACCTACAGTTCAGAAACCGAGGTCTGAGTAGTTCAGGAGCTTTTGCTTAGCTCTGCTTTCAGCAGCACGGACTTAAAAGCCCCGTTTGACGTAGCAGGTGTAGCACACTGCAGGTTTATTTGCGTTGTCCTTTGTTCATGTACATCTACATGTGACAGAAGAGTGGTTCTGAGTGTGGCAAATCCAATCAGGACTTGCTTCTGGAGGGGATTTGCCAGGATGCACAGATGCTGCTTTGCAGTACGGCCAAGATAAGATGTTAGGGACTTCTAACATCTCCGGAGCTCATTTTTGCAGCTTTCTGTTCCTGCATCCAAATTTTTTTCAGGCGGGTGCTTAGCTGGCAATCCAGTCTGTCTTTCTGCTTTTGTTTTTGTGTCTGTGTGGCTTTATCCTCCGTGGTCTGTTTGGTGCATTTCAGATTAAGTGATTTTCCCCATCACGTGGAGAATCCCAGACAGAATTGGGAAAAACATTGAATTTCAGCCACAGCCTTCGCTCACAAGCTTCCCCAGCTCTCTTTCCTTGAGCTGCAGTAAATCGGGTTGGCTTTCTGTGGCCTGCTGCTTTAGGCTGACTTTCCTTGCCGAACCACTTGGGTAGAACCTCCTTTGTAAGGCGTAGAAGTCTCTCAGAGGAGACTCCAGCTCTTTGCAGTTGGGATTTCCATCCGTACCGCTTCATTTATCACCATTTGTCAGCCTCAGAGCTGGCTGCCGTCGCTTACCAGGTGTGCTGGGAGCTTAGAACAGTTTTTTCATGCTAGTACCATAAAGGTTGAAAATGTTTCTGTGTATCCCTCATTAAATCTGCCTCGTTTTGTTGTTCCCTTCTGTGAGTGGTACACGTGGGAATAACTTAGTTTTGTCTTTTCTCTGCCTAGATTGCTGCTTTCTTTCTTCTCCTCTGTAAACAGCTGCCTTTGATCTCCCTTTGATTTGCAGCTTTGGAACAGACGTGCGCTGCTTAATTACGGATCGTGAATCATCTTATAAATTGACTCTGCTGTTTATGACAGTGCTTTCAGGGGTCATTTATTCTGACATGCACACACGGAGCGTGTGTTTAACAGCTAAAGCCCGGTTTGAGCAACAGGCTTGCTAAAACTTGAAGAGAAAATATGCAGGTGGCTATTGGGAAAGCTGACAGCCAGCTGTGGATATAGAATCACAGGATCATTAGGGTTGGAAAAGCCCTCCAAGGTCCAACCTCACCAGGTCCAACATCCCCTACCACCAATGCCACCATTAAGCCATGTCCCCAAGCACCACGTCCAACCTCTCCTTGAACACCCCCAGGGACGGGGACACCACCACCTCCCTGGGCAACCTGTCCCAATGCCTGACTGCTCTTTCTGAGCAGAAATGTCTCCTCATTTCCAACCTGAACCTCCCCTGGTGCAATTTGAGGCCATTCCCTCTTGTCCTAAATGCTTTTATCCCTCTCGTTACGCTTATATCCACAGCCATGTACTGGAACAACTGGCCTACATCCAACCCTCTACGATCACTCAGGCTGCCTACTTCCTGCTTCAGCTGCAGTCTGGAGCACTCGGTGTGTAGGGTAAAGGTGTGGGGCTCTGATTTAATCACCACAATGTAGCTACCCAAGGTCACACGGCAGGCAGTGGCAACCTAAGGCTCAATTCAGCTGCCTGCCATCAGTGCCTGCTGATATCTGGGGTGCCTGAGGGTACATCAGGAGCGTCCCCATGACTCAGACAAGGACCCTGCAACGTTTCTGCTGCCTCGCACAGGGGGCTCGGATAAATCTGGGGCGTCTCGGGTAGGTGCCTGTGTGTCCACAGTTTGATTGAGCCCCCATGGCCCTGATTTCTAGATTTTACTGTTGGAGGAAACATCGTGGAAGGGCAGCAAAGAGATTAAAGCTGTTCATCCTCTGTATGCCTGAGAGAGATGAAACCCATAAATGTTACTAAATGTACCAAAGAATTGGAGAAGCGAGGCCATTTCCTCCCATTCAGAGGGCTTTTTGATATTCTTTGTTCTCAAATGAATTCCAAAAAGTGACATTAACAATACAAACCGATGCTAGTCCGTCCTGGTGGGGTACCAGAAGAAATCGGATGAGGACACAGAAAATGGGCCTCTGGTGAGTTGCTCTGAAGCGTTCGTTTTTAAAGAAAGAACCTCTGCGGCAGCTCTTGTAATTTATGCTCTGTTGGATTCTGGTGGCTTTGGTAAGCAGAGGAAGTAAAGGCTGAATGTCACAGATGCTGAATCGCAAGCCTTCCTGCTTTCCTCTGATGAACCAGATAAGTCAGAATGAGTGAGCTGAGACTATTCTGTAACCTCAGGAGCCCTAAAAAGATACCTACTCTGTGATGTTTTGCCCCAGAAGACATGGGGAAATGCAGAATTTTTGAAGAAGACACAAGCTAACTGAACAGATCAGATATCAGATGATCAGCTTCTGTTATTTTCTGACCTGAGGTTCAGGATATTCTGCTTAATTCAGTAAACTCATTCCTGGTGAGCTCAGCTCATCCAGCACACGGTCATTGCATTATTTTATCTCTGGAAGCATTGTTTTGAAGCACATCATGGCGACGTTTTGTCGTTACGACTTATTTTCCCCCCAGGTTGCTTGAAGTTGAGAACGAGCAACTTCAGGATCAGCTTCGAGAGGTCCGGGATGAGAACTGCAGGCTGTACAAACTGGTGAAAGACAAAGAGTTTGAAATAAAGCAACTCCAGAAAAAAATGCAGGAGGACAGATTGGCTTTGTCAGGTAACTGCAGGAGCTTTGTGTTCACACCGTGTTAGTTCCAGTGTTTGCTTGATGCTGATGACAATAGAGGCAGGATAACAGAGTCATTGTGAGCCAAATAATCCTCCTGGCAGTGAAATAGTAACATGACATCTCTTCACCTGCTTTGGGCTAAAAAGGAGTATATCATTCACATTGTGCTTTCCTCCATTTATTCTTCTCTAATAAGCTGCTTCTAGGATGAAGCAAAGTCAGCTCTTTTAACTGAGAAACAACTCTGAGATTTGGTGTTGAGCTTGGCAGTAATTTGCCATAGCACTGAAGCCTCTTGTCTCTGGGTTTTAGAAGTAGATACCTGAGAATATACTCACATAGTCAACGCTTAGGGTTGCTACCTAAGCTTACAAAAGTCTAAGCTGACACTATTTGGCATTTGCAGTTACCTAAACGTTGACATTTCTCCCCTCTGGAGAATTTCATGGCTTTGTTGGCCATGAGGAGTTCCTTGCAGTGGCTTGGCATGTATGCTTAAGGTCTGCATCTTACTCCCCTTCAGTTTCATGAGCTGCAAAATATGAATGCTGCCGCTCCCCATCTTAGAAAAAGAGCTGCTGGAAGGACCAAAAGATGTCTGAGGTTTCCAGGTCAGAACTGAGGCACAGAATATTGTTATTGATAACGATACATCCCTTTAAAGAAGTGTAGTGCTTATGGGATACGCATTAATCCCAGCTCCTCACAGATCTTCTGCAACCTTGCATTGATGAGCACAAAACATGACGACTCCAGCAGCCTTTATATTAATGCCAAAGTGTTACAGTTTTTCTCTGCTACATAGTGTTAAATTCCTTATTCAGGCTTATTTTGTTTAAGAGCCTGAACAGGACACACGCAGCATGCTGGCTGAACGCAAAGTCCAGCTTTGAAAACGGTTTGGGTGTCCTCTGAAGGCTGAGCTGTGCAGTTGGAACCTCTTCCACTGGGTGCCACTGTTGTTCAGGACAGCAGCGATGACCAGGCCAGCAGAGAAGGGGAAAACCATCGGAAAACCAGCAATAAGCAAACCTAAATAATGCATACACCTCCACTCTTCATAATTACCTCTGGCTTGTGTTTAGGAGAGGTGACAGGCTATTGCTGGGTCAAAACCAGGAGGCAGAAATGCTGCTGCAGCTTCGTGGCTGACTGAGATGCCAGCTGGGGGCATTTTGCACCTATCCACTTTGGGGCAAGAGACCCACACGCATCTCAGGGAAAGAAAGAGCTTTAATTAAACACGTGCAATGCCATCAGACGGAGGCACAAGCCTGGTTTTTGGTTAGTTTAGTATGTCCTGTGCTCCTTAGTAGCTGGTATTTGTTAGGAAAACTAAGGAAGAAGTAGCTTCTAGATGAGAGAGGGAGCACATCAGATAAAGAAGATCAGTGGAAACTCTTAAAATAACGAGCATTATATATGCCAAACGTGACTTGTTATTGCAGGCTGGTAGTTATTGCTGAGCTAGAGGTTTTCTTGCATGCTGCATGCAATTATATCAATGTTGCACTTGTGCAAGGACTTTTCTTCACCTGTGTGATGTTAACAAGAGCCAGGTGATACAGAGGGCACTCCTGGGGCTTACTTTCTCTGTGACACTGCTCCAGCCCTCTCTGAGGAGGAGGAGGAGGGCGCAGTGTGTGTTTAGAAGAGCTCAGTAATACAGTAAGGCTGCCTGCGTTATCGGGAGGGACTTATAAATAGGCACAATGAAATTTCCTGGCTGTTACCCAGGAGTCAACTGTAGTAGTGCTCCTGACCTTTAAGGACAGATGTCTAGAAAATGTTTGCACCTCTGTTTCGGCGACTCCTCCAGGAGTAAACAACCAGCATGAAACAAAATGTTGTCTTTTTCCATAACAGGCCACAAATGCCACAATGTTCTGCCAGTTCTTAATGGTCCTTCACAGCAGTGAGCAGAAAACCACTCTCCCCTTTCTGTGTGTGTTGCTAGCACCTCTGGTGTGGCCTTTTCACGTGTGGCTGTTCTTACAGGGTGAAACTTGGCTTTGCTAGCCACGGTGTGACGCTGGCTCAAAGTGCCAGGCAGCCCAGCTGGATCACTGACGCCTCTTTTCCCTCGCTTACTCATTTAAGTGCCTGGCACAGCGCTGGGAGCGATGGCTCGGACAATAAAAGTACACTGTGCGGCGGGCAGAGAACAAAAGCATTGTCTATTCTGAATCTTGCCTGTGAGAGATGTCCTTTGCTTTTATGTCTGCTTTTCAGGGACGTCTGGTTTAGCGGGGGACGTTGCTGCTGCTAAAATCGTTGAACTGGCCAAGAAGAATCGTGAGATAACTGCCGAGACTGAGAGCGAAAAAGCCAAAGTGAAGCAACTGAGTAACAAAGTCAAAGAGCTGGAGAGAGAAGTGAGGCATTTTTCTTGTTCTCTTTTTTTTTTTTTTTCTCAGAGAAACAAATCCAGCTTTTGGGACAGAGGAGCTGTGGCAGCTCTGGGTTTGATTAACGTTGCCATTTTGAATTTGCTCTTGCATTCATGCTTGCTTTGAGTTCTTGTCGTTTCTTTCCATGCTAGGAGGGAGGGATGTGTGCCCTCAGCTGTTTCCACCTTTGCAGAAAGGAGGAGCTAGGAGAAGCTATCAGTAGGTTACGCCAAAATAATAAGCCAAAGATGTATGAAATGCCAGTTAGAAACATTCACAGAATCACACAGAATCACAGAATTTCTAGGTTGGAAGAGACCTCAAGATCATCGAGTCCAACCTCTGAAATTCACTTGTATTTGAAACACAAATAGCATAAGTGCTTTGTGAACTGAGGCAGTAACGAACTACGTCACTTAAGATGGAAAATCTTCACTCATCCAGCCGTATTCTTCTGGTTTACTACAATGTTTTTATACAGGCTGACCTTTCACAGGACTAATTTCCCTCAGGTGACTGCTGAAATGAAAATTAGATGCCCCGATGTCAGTGTTTGCTTTGTTCATTGGCAACTACTGATCTTCCTTCTGCAGAATTTGTAATTTTTTAGATCATTATCAATGCATTTTTCTTCACTTCGCCTCCTCAGGAGGCATCATTTAAATGTATCAGTAATGTTTATCGCTCTGTCTGACAAATGCATTTTGACTCCATCTTTCACAGTCACTTATTTTCATGAATCATTCAGCTCTCTGAATTGGATCCCAGTTACCTGGAGGATGAAGAAGTGGCAGATGACAGGTTTGAGAACTGCATAAATCCAGAGAGTTCTGGTCAGAAGGGCCTTGTCACACAGCTGGCAGGCTGGCTAAGAAATACCAGGTGTGGCTGAGGACCTGTGAAGTTAAATAAGTAGGGGAGCAAGATGCACATAATTTCAAGAAAAAAAAATCTTATTTATAATCCTCTATTGCAGAAGTGTAAAGACACAGAAATGTAAAATATTGTCAGGTACTGACCTAAAAGAAAGGAATTGCAGGTGCTTCAGGAAAGAAAGTCAAAGTAAACAGAAATCCTCAAGAAACAGTGCTGGTCAGGGCAGAGAGTGGCACCTCAGGTATGAACTAATCTGTTCCTTGGACACCAGCACCATCACAATCAAAGACCAATGAAGCAACCTGTCTCATCTGTGGTAGAAATGAACCACAGTGTGGGCCCCAGTGAAGCCATGCCCTGGTCTGTATTTTCGTCGAATCTCAGAACCCTTAGGGTTGGAAAAGCCCTCCAAGATCATCTGCTCCAGCCATCCCCCTACCACCAATGTCACCACTAAGCCATGTCCCCAGGCACCACGTCCAACCTCTCCTTGAACACCCCCAGGGATGGGGACGCCACCACCTCCCTGGGCAACCCATCCCAATGCCTGACTGCTCTTTCTGAGCAGAAATGTCTCCTCATTTCCAACCTGAACCTCCCCTGGTGCAACTTGAGGCCATTTTCTCACAGACTCCTTTGGAATGGCTTTTTTCCAAACTAATGATCGTTGGCTGAGTTTTTGGAATGGGTTTGTTCAGAAGAACTCTATGAAGATGTGAAGGAAGGGTAGGATTAAAGCAGTGCTTGACAGTGGGAGGTACCTATCAAAAATGTTGAGTGAGGTGTAAGGAGAGCTATCACAGAGGAACCTGCAGAGATTCACATCTCTTCGGTAACTTTTATGCTAAGCTGATGAGAGCCACTCATCTTTTTCCATTGATTATAGAACAAGACAACAAAAGCACAATTCAGTTACCCACACAAAGCATAAAAGTACCATTTGAGGTGCCACTTGACCTCCCAGACATCCAAACAGGGCTGTTGGACATGACAGTGGTGTCACTCCGGGTGCTGCAGCTGTTGTCACGTCCCTTGGACACCTCCAACAGGACCAGACACCTGTGTGGGGGCAAAAAAGAACCCACAGTCAGCACATCTGCTTGACCTGATGTAGGGGTCTAGTGTAGAGTGAGCTGAAGAGTAGACTTCCCTGGTTGTATTGATGAGATTCCATTAATTAGGAATAGAGACACCCACGCTGAGAAGACGAAAAGTGTTAATTTGAGAGTTGGATCTCATCCCATATGCTTCTAGATGGCTTAAACTCAGGGAAATGAATCATATTGATGGCACCTTGCAAACGCGTCGCAGTATGTACTTTGACCAGGGGAAAACACTGTTATTTCACATAATTGTTAGCTCTTTGCTTGCATGAGAGCTGGAAAATATGGAAGTCATAAGCGTTTTAACACGAATCTGTTCCCACAAACAAAATGCGGGGTGTGGTCGTTGAGCAATCGCTTAGCAAAGAGCAGAACATGAACAAAGACTGCAAATGGGTGTTTGCAGAAAACATCACTGAAATGGGACCCAGCAGCTGCCACCACTCGCTGAAATTCCTGACTCTTGGTCCATTGCCTAAACAAATTTCTGAACTGGATAGAAGCGGTGGTTGGTCTGCACATGGATTTATTGCAAAGAAAGGTAAGATGGCCCTGAGTTGCACTCTGTTTCTCCAGATACGACTGAAATGAAGAAGCTATTCCTTAGAGCCTTCTTTTATTCAGGCAAATAACCAAGATTTCCTGCCCACCTCAAAGAATGAAGTCTCAATCGCTTTAAAGCAACACATCCCAGCCTTTCCAGCTCCAACCTCGCTGCACTTCTGTCCAGCAAGAAGTCTTAGCAACCTCAACAGAGAACGTGATCCAGAGAAGTAGGGGCAATGTGGCTGCCTTCCTATTCTGTGGCAAGCAATAGCAGATACACTCTTCACCTGTTGAGAAATGCTACTTCAGAGATATCCCAGCTGAAGAATAAGAGATTTAACATCATTACTGAACCTCAGCTGTAGGTTGTTAGGTAGTCATTTCTCCTTTTAAGTTCCTCTGGTGAATAGAGCTATGTGCTTTTTATTAAATATCCTGTGATATTCTTGAAAAGTGAGTAAACTGGCATCCAGAGACAACATCCTGATCTGTACTTTATAGAATCTGTGTTTATATGTATACATTCTTATTTTATGAACCTGTGATGAGAAAATCCCCCAGAAACACCCATAACTGATCCCATTGCAGCAAGTCAGAGACATTTTCCCTGAAGTTATTTCACAGTGAAATAACCCAGGCTTCTTTGGGAGGCATTTCAGAAAAAGGCTTTTTTCCTGATTCCTTATAAAAAATAAGGGGAAATGAAGTCTCCTTTTTTTTTCTTTTTTTTTTTTCTTTTTTTTTTTTCTTTTTTCGTAGAGTAAATAAACATTCAGGTTCATTAAAATTACTGCTGTATTTTTTTTCTAATTAGTCTTCCATGCAGGTGTGTTCTTCACTGTATCCATTCTATAACAGTGCATTTTTTTTTCCAGCTACAGACAGCTGTGGAAAAAATACATTCCCTTGGTGGTGATGATGCAGGAATCAAGCAGTCAACTCTGAAGAAGACAGAAGGAAACTTGGTATGAATTGTAATCACAGAGAGGAAATCAGAAGTAATAATTGATACTTGGTTCTTTCCCATTGTGCATTCCTTGGATGTCTCCCTGTCTCTAGTTTTGTGACCAAATTGCTCTGTTTTCACCTCCTCTATACCCCACAAATTAGGGAATGGGCCTGGAAAAAAAAGGTACTGTGATCCTGATGGATATGTGCATCTTAATAACTTTAAGTTTTCACTGAGGATTCTGTTCTTACCACATCCATTCTTCTCTTCAAAGGCCGAGAGCGCAGAGGTGAAAGCATTGCAAGAAAAATTAACCACGGCCAACTTTAAAGTGATGGAGTATCGGAACCAAGTCCAGTCAGCAAAGCAGGAACTGAAGATGATGCAAAAGGTACTGTTTCGGGATGCAGCCTGTGGCTGGAATCCTGTTCAAGAGGTGTACTCTTGTGACATCAGGAGGAGGCTTCTTTTCCTCTGAGCTTTCATTAGCCTCATTAGTGAAATGTAAGGAGGTAACAAAACCCGAGATATAGTGGTTGCATTGGAAAGATATGCACATGGGCACACACAGATTTCATGCTCTACCCCCGTAACTGGATAACCATTCCCATTATTTCTGCTGCTATGATGGGTAAGGATCCTTTAAGGTTTGAAAGTCTCAGTTCAGCAAAATAGATTTTGACTGATTTGAAACATACAGTCAAGCCCATTCCTCTTTTCCAAAACATGTAAGTAATTACCTTTTAATGTAAGCTTCAGTCCCATGAAGTTACTGAGATTAAAAACCACACTTGAACCAAAGCAGGTTTAAACAGTTTGGTGGAGTGACATCCAGAGTAACTTTTTCCTGCTTGCTTCACGATGGGTTTTAACGCATTCCTCTGTGCTCTGCTTCCTTTGGTTTCATTACTTTGCATAAGAGACCTGCAATGCAGATCAGAGTAGAGAATGTGCTTCTAAAAATAGAACTCTGCTGACCTTTTTATAAATAATTTAAACGCTCGTCATACTAACTTTAGCTCTCGTTAATGTGGCTGCTTCAGAATTGTGCAAGAGAGAGGTTGGCTTAGTGCCTGATTGCAAGGGTGTGTATTCAGACAGCATCTCTGCTCTGCTCCCGCTCAGTTCTGGTTATATGTAGTACGGAGTAAATGCAGGTATTGAGAACTGTTAGCAATGCGTGGGAAACCTTGGTGATGAATTTGAAATCCTCTTCTAGAGGTAGCACAGCCTGACACCTGTTGTCTGATGCTACGGGGCCAGATGGGTTCTTTTAGGGATAATTAGTAGAATAAGGACTGGCCAGAGGGTAGTTATAACTAGTTATAAAAGGGGGAGGTAGAAGGGGACTGATTGGTGATCGGGATGCTTACATATTATGGCCATTTGCCTAATAAAGTGGTTTTGGTTATGTTAATCATATTATCAGGTGTCAGGAGAAGGCGATACAGGTCACAACACCCACCTGTGCAGCTAGATGGTACAGTTTGACAGACTTGGTAGGCAGGCAGAAAAATATAGACTCACCTTTAAAAAATAAAAAAAATAAAAGAATAAAAACTTAAAGACTAATACTGAAACATTAAAATACCAAAATACCCACCTTAATAAATGAAATCGCGCATGTTAGCCAAACCCCTCCTAAGCAGCAACACTCTGTGTTATGATAATGGTCCCAAATAGCTTACATCACATGCGATCCTGGATATCAGACACAGGTTTTATCTATACACAGCCTACTGTGTACAGATACAGTGGTTTGGGTTTACTGCTAGAGAGAGCAGTTTTTCCTCCCCTCCCCTCCACAGATATTTCAGCCTAGGCTTTTTGCTGATCCTAATCCTTTCTTCACAGCTTTTAGCAAATGAAGTCGGTGAAGATGTGAATATTCAGAGTCTCTTGACCAATTCTGGCAGCTGGCGTGGGCGAGCCCAGCAAATTCTTGTTCTCCAAAGCAAGGTGAGTTGAGACCCTGCACAGGGCCTGCATCCAAGCTCCGAGTGGGATGTTTGAGATAAACTGTTGGTTCGTCATTCAGTAATTCTTAACATCTAAACCTGATGATAAGATATGTCCTAGGACAAAAAGCTTACTACAAATACACAGCCAAATACATTTTCTGTGTTGAGGAAAGCAACCGTTGAAATAAAAAGCTTAACAGTAACTTTTGGACTGTTTTCAGTGCTTGTGTGTGCATGGGTACAGTGTGTTAGATTTTAAACGTGTAATGATGTGTGCAGAGTCTTTCAGAATTCCTGCTAATTAGTCTATTGCAAACATGCAAGCCTCCATATTTAAACTGTGGATCTTTAGCATCTGTGTCAGAGGAGAGAGTTCAGTGACTCTGGAGAGCTGTGGCAGCCTAGTTAAAATCCCAGGATGTTCTGAAGGTGCCTCTCTCCACTGCGTACAGAAGGAGCCCTGTCAGTCTCTGTGCTCTGACTTAGACACCTTTGTTCAGTGCCTAAAGTCAGATGGGAAGAATTGAGGCCAGATAAGATGTTCAAGTTGTTCCCTCGAGACCTTAAGTAAAATCTTTAACTCCTGCATCTTCTGAAGGGCACAATTTAGCTGAAATGTCAGCTCGGGACAGGGAGGCAGTTTGTCTGACTCACATAAAAACTTCTCGCAGGTAATTTGATACACAGTCCTCCTATTTTTCTGGTGTTGAATTATATGCCAATGAAGTGTGATTTTTGCACTGACTGAAGTTGTTAATCTCTGTTTTCCCATGGGCAAGTTACATTTTCCTTTGATTTACAAAATTACATTTTCCTTTGATTCAGCTGAAGGCTGTGCATATTGTTACTGTACTCTACTGTACAAATTTTGGAGCCAGTCTCCACAGGCCCCTTCTGTAGTCAGTGGTGATACAGTAAATACAGTCACTGGATCCAAAGTGATCCTGCTTCCTTCTCCTGACTGTAAAATAAATCTGTAGTGAAGCTGATATGCAGCAGCTGAGTTCAGTTGCCCACACACTGGTGTCTAGTGCCAGCTGAGATGCCATAGGGTGTTCCTTTGACATTTGGTCATTGCTCTGGAGGAGTAGGGATGTCCTGTAGATCCTGTGCCGTGTGTCTCCAGAACCCCAGGGCATCTAAAACATTGCCAGATACCTGTGTTCAGGCTGCTCAACTGTGCCTTAGATGTGGACATGCTGGATGATGGTTCTGCTGAAGACTGAGATGCTTAAATTTATATGGGTAAGTGGTTGTCTGCCCTTTTAGAGGAGATCTAACATTATTCCGTTGACCATGTACATATTTAGTGGTATTCAGGATGCTTTGGGGTCTCTGCCTTGCTTTCACATTCGGCTTTGATAAAGCACAGAACTCCCTTGTGTCCTTTATCTCCTGTAGGTCTTGAGGTCGTATCTCCTCCCTGCACAGATGCCCTAAGTGTCTGCATGTTTGTTAGCATCTAACAAATATAAATGTGGAAAAAAAAAACATTCACTGCTCTGTGTAACCATGATAATGCCAAGAAGTGAGCTCTGAGCTCTGGTTATGTGCTCTGTCGTGCTGGACCACTGTGTTGTGCCCTAGGTTCGAGAGCTGGAGAATCAGCTGGGTCAAACCAAGAGCAGAACATCACTGAGTGAAATGGATGAGGAACTGCTGGCGCTGGCTGATCCCAGGAAGTTGTCAGCCCAAGAGAAGAACTTGCTGAAGATTCGCAGCTTGGAAAAAGAAAAGAAAGAAGCCTTGGAGGTAAAATGTTGTGAGCTGACAGAGTCCTACTTGGGTACATAGTGAGTAAGAACTTGTCTTACTTTTGGGATGTATGTTACACGCCCTGCTTGAAGACCATTTTGGAAACCCACTCAATCTCCTCGAAGAAGTCATGCCACACTTCACAGCCTGTGCAAGAAGCTTCTGCGCTGGTTTTCTGTATTGTATGTCAAGGCGTATCTTTGCAGTACATGATACACCCCCTTGCTTCATGATTCACACGTCAGATGCATCCACTGGGCCTGAAACGTGGCCACCTGACAACTGGGCATGATGTATGATGTAAGAAAGAGGGAGAGAGGCCACAGGTTGCAGTGCAGCTGGTGCTGGCTTCGTGCTGAAGTCACATGTAGACAGAAGCCCTGCCTTAGCTGCATCCAACCTCTGGAGCATCCCCCTGTCCCCGTGGCCAGGTGTGCATTCTCCACGCAGTGTTAAATCCAAGCATCCCCCTCACACCTCGTACATCTTTACAGCTCTGGGCTCCTACATTTGAGCAGAGTAAAGTTCAGAATTGCACTGGACTCTTTCCAAGAGGCATTTTGAACATGGGTCTTACTCTCCATCTATTGTATTGAGTTGCTACAACAATAAACACGTTTAGGGCTTGAAAGGGGCTATGGCTCATGGCACGCAGTAAACCCTGAGGTGTAAAGGATCCATAGGTCTGTGTCCATAAGAACCACGGGGGGTGCAGCAGGGGGTGTCAGCTGTACAAGCAGGCTTGCAAAGCACGTTTCCCTAAGCTCTTTTCCCAGATTCTCTTCTGTAAAGGCCACCTGGCACCACTCCAGAGCTTAATTAGCTGCTGCTTTTCTCCCCACAATTTGACTGTGCAATAGAGTGAGCAGTGGGGTAATGCACACCTTTCACTCTTGGCCATGAGAAGGGAAGAGATTTATAGCCACAGGCACGCAGCACTGGGAAGATTTCCCTCGGTAACTGTAATCTGCATGGCTCCACTCTCCCCTTGTGTTTCAGGCTCCACTCCAAAATTCTCCTTGCACTTGTCCATGGCTACATGACTGCCAGCACACTCCCTGGCCGCTTCCATCTAGGTGAAAGCATGGCTCAGGAGACAGCATGTGCCACACAGGGCTGCTAGTAGACCATGTGGCAGCATCATCCTCTATCTGGGAGTAAAACAGTTTCCCCATGGGAATATGGTGAGACAAATGAACGATCAGGAGCATACAGAATTATGTTTTAGGACAGAATTATCATACACTTCCTGGCACATACTAAACCAACCTAGTTCCCTTCTATTTCTGGTCAGACAGACCTTTTTTGATGGTGGCAAGCAAACAGTGAGTAGTTCTATTTATACTTTCTGCTTAGTTAGGGATGATACGATACACCAGTGCCATATTTTTGATTGTGCTGGACAATATGTGGTTTCTTTAGCTCACCAAAGTATCCAGGCTGTAACTGTCACTTCCTACGATGTGTTTGCATCTGCAGAAACTCACTGGGGAACACGATGCTCTCCAAAAAAATCACGAGGAAGTGAAGAAAAAACTCGACGCATCAAAAGCCAGGAACAAAGTGCTGTGCAGTGAAGTGAAAACCCTGAAGGGACAGATTGTAACCCTGCTGGAGAAAGGAAAACACGATGATGAGCTCATAGATGCCTTACTGGTACTGCCCATTACTGTTGATCCCAGCCCTTGCAATCAGTCCTCTTTCTCTAAGTGATGAAACATGATGTCATTTAATGACACAGAGAACCTTATACAGGGGCCTGATTAATCAAACTGTGACAACCAGAGGTTTCAGAGTTAGCTAAAGCCCTTGTGCACTTTGGAGCAGCTCACACAACAGCTGCAGGACAGCACTAGGGGTGGTTTGGAGTCAAGTGTTGGAAGAAACATTTTGCAGAAGGATGGAAATAGAAATGTGTTAGGTAGAGGAAGGGCTTCATCCCTGACTCTGGAAGCTGGACTGGACTCTCTGTTCTGCTTTCAGCCCTGATAGTAATTTATTTATTTTTCTCTGGGAATGCCTGCAGTCTTGCACTTTAATTTGTTGTATTACACAGCCCACAACACGCAAGACCTTAACCATGCATACTAAACCATGTGCACATCTAGTTGCAGTAGCTGGAGCTGAGAGGACGTGGAGCCTTCAAAACTAGGAGTACTGCTGGGGCCTCAAGACACAGTTATGCTGAAATAAATGCCCGCTGTCACGCTCTTGTGGGATTGCTTTGGTTTTCCCCAGTTACAATAATGAGAAAAAAAAATGAGAATATACACCACTTCCTAGTAGAAGTCCTAATCCAGCTTCTCACAAGTTTAAAAGCAGTTATCCTTGCTTCTGTACAGAGCTTTTAGTCAACAGAGGCTAATGACTAAGCTGGCATTCACCTTTCTGCACCCCAGGCAGCCACGAGGGGAATATGGGCACTGACCAGCAGATTAGGCTGATTACAGGGGAGCCCAATAAGAGCTGGCACTTCTGCTAAGTTTGAGCACTCTCACTAAAAGTATTACAGAAAGACAAAATTTTTGTTTGGAAGGAGCGGTTAAATTTTGATCTATCACATCAAAGAAGTACCTTGCTTGCAGTCTGTTCGCCTGTCAGAATAAACTGTCCAACAATATTAGATTTGTCAGAGTGTGAAAAACTCCAAACCCCACCAGCAAAACAGCCCAGCCTCATAGCTGTTTTCTCACACTACCCTCCTCTTTTAATGTCACTGTCACGCAGTCTGATCATAATCGAATGTCACAAAAAACAGGTTGAAATCTCCTTTTTTATTCAGTTTATGGAAAAAGTCTATTTCTTTGTCAAAAGCCAGCCGTTCTTGCTTGTTTTTCTGCTACACTCAGTAGCAAAGCTCCCAGCAAACTGAACCTTTCAGAATCTTTTCAACTTGAGCCATCCAGCCCCTAAAGTCTTGATAGGACCAGTGAGGGCAGACGGCCCTTACCCAGCAGAACATGTCTCAGTGTTAACAAGTAGATGTGCTGGGCCATTCTTTGAAGTGATAGCTGCTGAGAGGAAGGCAAGCTGAGCTCATGCTTAAAGCATAGTGGACCAAATTCTTGGAGTAGTGCTAGTGACATCAGTTTGCTTACACCAGGGAATGAGTTTGGCAGGGCAGTGGCTTGCCCTCACGCTCCTAAATGTGTTGTAGGGTGTAAAAGACAGGGAGTCTTAATAATTGTGTACAAAAGTGAATATCTCACTCATTATTTCTATTTTATCAGAGTCAGCTGAAGCAAATGCAGGAGATCTTAAAGCACCTGAGCCAGCAGGATGAGAAGAACAAGGAGTCTCAGCAGGTGCTAGGGCAGCACTTGAACAACGAGGCTCGGAAGCAAAACTGCCTTATAGAGCAGCTCAGACAGCTGGTGGCTGAACGAGAGGCAAAAGTTAAAGAGCTGGAAGAGGAGATTGGGCAACTCACACTCCAGGTAGTCAGAGAAACGAACTAGAGGAGCACACTTGTAAGGATTTTAGATCTGTTCTTCCACTTCCTTCTCCAGTATTGTCCAAGATGGTTGCTAGCTGAAGCCACTAACACCTGCCCTACTGACAGTCTCTTCTGTCCTCTCCTGTAACTCTAATTTTCTTTCCTGTTTATATATATTCTTTCTTCAACCTGTTTAAGCAGCAGAAAAATACAGAAATATTAGTGACATCAGCCTGACAGCAGGTGTAGGGCTGCAATGGGGACTGACCATCCTTGGCTGCTGAAGGAAGCAAGCAGGCAAACGTAGGTGAGGCAGCATCAGCCGGCTGCTGTGGAGCCCAGCTACAGCCCCTCATGGAGTGATGGGACTCCCTAGTGAGTTATTCTCATCTCCCACTGCGAGCCACTCTAAAAACTCCCTCAGATCTCCGTGGTAGTCGTAGGAGTCTGATGAGTCTCAGCCATGTGGAAAATTCGTTGTACAGATGGAGGAATCAGGAAGGTTGGCTCTGTAGGGACTAGCAGGTTAAGAATGTCTTCAACTTTTATGGTCTAGTGTAAAAAAGTAACAGTGCAAGGTGTACAGATGGCACAGGAATTGAGGGGCAGTCCACTAAACCATCAAAGGCTTCTTGTGTGGTCTGGTACCTTACATTCAGGTTTTGTTAAGGGTATTTAGACATCCAGTTCCTAAAGATACAAAACCCTCACAATGGTGAGGCTGTGAATCTGTCAATTACCTCAGAAACAGGGGCTAGAGCATTGGGTCCAAGATGAAGCTTGGGTTAAGGATACAAACCAATGCTGGCAGTGGTATTGTAGGTTCTGTAGTGACACCGTGTGTACCCCATCATTTCCTACAAAACAGCACTTTTTACTGACTTTTGCTTTGTTTCTCTTCTGCAGTGGTAAGAAACTAAAGAAAAGTTTCGTAGCAGGTCCTGTAAATCAAAAGTTGTGGCATGCTTGTAGCAATAACCATAATCTGCTGATCAGGCATTAGTGCAGCTCTTTTCCTTCGAGCTGTGTAACTGATTTTATGACCTTTTCCACCATTAACAGAAGAAATCTGCCCAGCAAGGGGACAATCCAGGAGCTGCTGTTATAGCACCCTCCGAGCAATCAGAAGATCCACGTTTTACTCTGCTTAAGCCTCTGGCATCAGGCGGTGATCAGGCTGGAAGGACTGAATCTGCTCGGTAAGAAGAGCCTCAAGTCAATGTTTTAGGTTGCTGGGAGTTATTCAGAAGCACGGTTTTCCCAGACAACTGCATCAAACCACAAGTGCTGTGTGCCAGCGGCTGTGGTGGGCTGTTTACAGTATATGGGAATTTCTAATCACATTGTCTCTTGGACTTTTGTCCTGGAGCGGAGAAAGATACACAGACTTGCAGACATTACTACATTTGGCATGATGGTAGTGCAGCTAATTCTCTTTCTCCGGCTCAGATAATGTTTATGTGGTTAACTTAAGTGCCTGTGTTTCTTCTCTCTTATGAGAAACAGGGTTTCTAACGAGCAGCCTCCTGAAAGCAGGGTGGCAAATTAATGCATAGCCCCATTTTAGGTAAGCAGTAAATCACCGGTGCATTATTTAAATCAATAAAGAAGCTTTGAGTAAGATTTCCTTGCAGAAATGTTGAAAGCACACCACGCTGTTTGCTCTTAACAAACATCCTTTTTAAAGCCTTATTGAGGACCATGTACGTTATAGTCATATTAATATAATTATATCTGATTTTTGTTCACACTTACGTAACTCTGTCTCATTCCAGCTGTATGAAGGGACCATAACTTGCACCAGAACAAGTTGTATCCCATCCTGTTAAAACACAGGGTTTGGTGCTAACAAGTTCGTGGTCAAATTGACAATGAGGAGTTGAGACTGGCCTTCCGAGGAAGGAGGAAATTCTTTTACCAAGTTAAAGCTACAACTAATTTCTCCTATGGAATTTTAACTAGCCTACCGTGTTATTTTAGACACTGAGATTGGCCTGAAAATTGTCAGATGTATCCCTAAGTCTGAGTAGAACATTACTACAAAATGTAGGAAATGTTCTTCAGAGTGTTTTGGAATGAGGGTTAGAACTTATCTGCAAGTTTTCTTGGCAGAGTGGTTGACTTTACTCTCACTCTTCCAACTCCACAGACGTTGTGCTCTTGTGCCAATCTATATTTTATCCACTTTTTTTTTCCTTTTACCAATTACTTCAAATGTCTGCTGATAGTAAGCAGGAGGGTGAGCAGGAAAGCTAGGCTGGGAATGGGCTTTGTAGAACCCCATAAATGCAATGCATAAATTATTTCTTGTGTTCGTGGCTGACATAGCTCTGTCTTGACAATGTCTGATGTGTCAGATGGGCGGTGAAAGAGTTTGAAAACTGCAAGAGCCGTTACTAATTTGGTCAGCAGGGCTCACTCATTCCATTAACTTTAATATGCTGATGAACCCTCTATTCCATTTTGCTTTAGTGAATCATCTTTTCCTATCAGGAAAGATGAAATGAAAAATGCTATAAATAGGAGCTAAAGCCCCTTGGAGATGTCAGAGTAAAAATCCTCATTTTTAGACTCAGCCTCTTCCGTCATTACCAACCTTAACTTGATTTTAGGATGGATTAACCAGTCGCAGCCTAGAAGGCAGCTCTGCCTGGTCCACAATATTAAGGCTTTACCCTCTGTTAGCTGCAGCTTAAAGGCAAGGAAAAGGGAATTGCCTTTGGGCAGCTGAATTCAAGACTGGAAAACAAACACTGGAATTTTATGTCCCAAGCACACGGATGCATAAAACTCATCCAGGCTGGAAGCGGTACTCTAGTGTTAGCAGTCTGACAGATCTTCCTAAGAGCAGAAGAGTTCAAAATACTATAAAATATATATTTTAAAAGACACCTAGAAAGAAAAGGTCTGCACTTTGCTGCAGAACAGGGGTTCAGTTGGTTAGGAAAGCAAGTGATACACAAACACCATCAAAGAAACCCAGTAACCTGTCCTTGGCTCACATCCTAGTGGGTGTCTGATGTGAGTGCTCTATGTGAGGGTCCAAGCAGTGCCCGTGAGGAAACAGAGCAGCACTGGCTGTTGCTGTGGCTGTTTGCATGTTCAGCTTGAGCCAAGCAGGGTCAAGAGCTGTTCCTGCTCACCACATCTGCACGCTGTGACGCGCAGCTCCAAATGCTGGTGTGGAGGGCCAGCAAAGTGCCTCCAGAAGCACAGCGATCAACAACCGAGCTTTAATATTTGTACATGGGACACGCAACGTGGTTTTGCAGTGCGTTTTGGGGACGGAGAGCAAGGCGAGCTGCTGTGTATGTGTGTGTGAGAACCTGCCCTTTGTAGATCTCGGTGTTTAACAGAGCTTTCGCCCTTGTAGCACAGTGTCCAAGATGGGCCATATGCTCATAGAATCGGCAGCCACTCAACCTCCCCTTCTCAGCAATAACATCCCACCTGGAAGGTACGTATGTAAACTTCATCACAAACCAGAGAGGAAACCTGCAGTGCTCCACAAGCTGCTGGCAGCCCTCAGCTTTGTTTCACAGAATCACAGAATCACAGAATTTTCTAGGTTGGAAGAGAACAAACAACTTCTTTTACCATCCTCTCTACGTGATACTGTCAAAGGGTTCTGGCACAGGCTGCAGTGGCTCCTTGTTGTCTTAATGTTTTAATTGATTGCTAGTTTTATGCCCCATAAATCCCCCTTTTCCATTTTGTCATCCCCAGCCACCAGGATTTCTCCTGGTTTTTGCTCTAACGGAAATATTCTTGAATATTTCCGTGCAGAGGTAGAAGAAATGAAGTACACAGTAATGGGATACGTGGAAAAATTGCCCCTTCCTTTCATCACCTACTCAGCAGAAGAATAATCATTTTACTAATGCTGCCTGAAGCCTTTCAGTTAAAGAAAATCAATAGTGTGCCATTTAATAGCTTAGCACAGCACTTTGGAGAATCCACGTGCAGGCTTCTCTTTGGCAGGAGCAGTGAGATGAGAATCAAGTGCTGGTGAACTGCTCAGTGCGGGAAGTTTGTTTTCAAGGGTGATGGGAAGGGAGAGCATCATTGCAAGGGGAAAGGCCTTTCGAGTGAAACTCAGAGTGGCTTTTTTTCCACATATTTTTATTCCGTGTATTGCAGTATCAAGCATGATGCTGGGGGGAGTCAGTGAGCCTGGCTGTGTGTTCTGGCTCGGGCTTCAGAAGTGTATTTTGATATGTTTTTTTCAAAGGCTGTCTTTGTTTCATTTCTTTCATTCGTGAAATGGGAAACAGACTCTTTGCGCTTCTGCTGCTTTTAGGCTTGCTGGCACCGACAGCCTGGATTTCAAAGCGCTGCAGACGCAGATCACAGAGCACAAGGCTCTCTGCCAGGCTGCTGAAGTGGAAAGAGACAGGCTCCTGGAACTGGTCACTGTGCTGCAGAAAAGGTAGTGCCTGAGTCTGCCCGTGCCCTTTGTGGGATGCTGTGATGAAGGAGCAGTTGAGACGTGTGAGAGTCTGTAGCGTGCAGTCCGGTATGCCGCACTCTGCCACTGTGAAATTTGCCTTAAATAGGGGCGTTTGAAATTATTCTGCTCAATTTCACTGCCGACTTCATGATTCATTTTTTTTAAATTCTTTTAGAACAAAGTGCAGAAAAAATGGAGTCGTCTTCAAGCTTGCTACACTCAGATAAAGCTGGAGTTGGTGTATTTATGTATGCGTGGTGTTATTTAGGCAGCAATTTTATTCACCAATACTAAATACTGCAATTAGAGTTATAATCTGATTTCTGCTCCAGAAGCTTTTCACATTCTTTTAAGTTTCACTGTATCCTCTCTTAAATGAATTTCTTCTGGTTTAACTGAAGCATAACGGTGACATTTTTTCCCATTATTCAATTCAATTTAAGACAATGTTAAAATCAAGCTAGGTTTTGGGAGAGAAGAAAAAGCAAAGTCTTTTATCTTTAGACACCTTTCAGCTACTGACTTTTTCCCAGCTAGACAATTTGCCTTAAACACGATTTGATTCCCAAATCTGTATTCCAGCTTACAGGAAGACACATTTTTGTCTGGTTGTATTTGAATACAGTAGGTTCTGTTTGCTTGATTGCGTTATCTCAATCCATCTCTCATTTATCTAACTTTTAATTAATCACAATCAGAAAAGTGTGTTTCTTAAAACTGTGGTAAAGGTATCATCCCCTGTGCTTTTAAGGGCTAAATCCTAGAAACGTGCATTTTATTCAGGTCTGTAAGCCCAGTGACTAATAGAGGTGTGCAATTAGGTAAGGACAGAGGTCTGAGTGATTTCTGAACTGGGGCCGTTGCGAATATGGGCTAATGAAGAATGCAGAGTTAATGAAATGTGCAGTTCCTAGTAAAATGTGCCACAGAGTGATGATTCAGCAGCTCCACCGTTATCACACATTTATCAAGAGCTCCTGCAGGTAAAGTACATTTTACGAGATTGTGTGCAATAATTCTTGGAAGACCTCAGGATAATGTAGCATCCACTCATATTTCAACATGAATATATGTAAAAAAAGTGAGGCGTTCCTCCCCTTCCTTTCCCCTGTAGGAGTCCAGGTCAACAAACCTCAAGGAACATGCATACTGCTTAAGCCAAGAGAAGAGCTCTGCGAATGGTTATGAGAGTAGCATTTTCCTACAGCAGCAGCCAGAATTTATGACTGTGTTTCACAGCCACTCACCGCAGAGCAGAAGATGCTGTCAGAAGACACTTGCTTGTAGACTGATTGTAGGATCGGGCCCTGCCTGAGGAAGGGAAAGAGCTAGAGCAAGATTTCAGTTTGCTGCTCATATTGGCAGAAGATTTCATAAAAAACGAGTCCTGTCATTTTCCCTCCTCTGTTTGTCTAACACGGGTGCTAGGGGAACACCTGGTCAAACGAAAGTTTAATGAATTCAGAACCACTGAGGAGAAATATAATTTCACATAGCATGTCACCCGCCTGCTAATTCACTGCCACAGGAGGTTGGAGCCTTGCCTGTAGCTAGACTTTTAAGACAGTGATATAATTTTATTATAGTTGTAATATTTTTTTTTAGTTCTGCCAGCTAGGAGGGGAATAAGACTAATCAAATCTCTTGATTCAGGGAGTAATCAGCTATCACCCATCGGGCCAGGGAGGAATTTTTTTTTGTATTTGCATTGTCCAATACAGTGTGTCAGTCAATTCTTAGCTTTAAATTCCTCTAGATCATTTGGTGTCAGGCTCTGCTCCCTGAATACATCCGTGGGTGCACATCAAACTTTTGTAGTTGATTTTCTGAGGTGTTCCATGAGGTGAACAGGCAGGTAGTTTGCTCTTCCCTTATTGCATCTCTTCTACTCGCTTCCTTCCACGGTAGTGTCTAACGGCCAAGTTTATTAAAAGCAAGGTCCAGCTTCTTTTCGTACTCGCAGATAACTGACGCAGAACAGCTAAATGCTTGACAATGTTTTTATAAACTATTTTCCTTCCAAATTCTTCCCCGTGTTTAAAAAGATGCAGTTAGTATTCCTCTAATAAAAGATCTCCCCTCAGCAATCTGCAGCTTGCCTGCTCATCTGAGTGGGAAATTTAGGCAGAGTTAAGGGATCTAGGCAACCTCCACTAGCCAACCTATTATTTATAATTATACTCATTAGTTAATTCTGTTTTGCAAATGTAGAGGATGTCATCTGGAAGAATCGCACTGGGATTTCTGCCTTTGGATGCATGGAAACTTCTCTTGTTCCCTCTGCTGGGAGCTATGGAGTAGGATTCAGTGTTTAAGACTGGCTGATCCTTTATACTTAGGACATAAATAAGCTTGAATCACCTTTTTTGCGTATCAGGGTGGAGGAAAGCAGCGATAAAGTCTTGGAAGTTGAGAAGAGGCTTCAGGAAGAGCGGCGGCGATGCGTCCTTTTGGAGCAGCAGCTTGAAAAACTACAAATGGATCCTGGGAGGAACACAAGTACACAGAAACCTCCTCTGAGGGGCAAAACAGGTGAGGTGGAGCTCTTACCCACAGCTGTGTCCCCCATCCCACCCCGGTGGTTAATAGCAGCAACATTTGGGCTCTCATCTCTCAATCCTACACGAGTGCTTGACCTTACACACAGGGATTTGGACCTGCTCAGAGCAGTGGACTGATACTGAGGGTGAAATCCTGGCTCCACTTAATTCAAGAGGGCTCTGACACAGATTTAAATGGGACCAGGACTTTTGCATTATGTTGTTTTCACGGGATGATGGTCTACAGAAGGAACTTCACGCCGTTCTGCGTCTCTGCTGTGACCATGCTGTGTTCCCTTTACACTTCTGCCTGAGAGATTCATCTGAAGGTTAAGAGCAGAATTAAAGGACGCATCCCAATTTAAGGCCTGTCAGTGTCGATGAAAAAGTATTGCTGGTGATGTAGTAATTAGATCTGGTGTAATTTATTACACCGTGAACATGATAATCTCCTGCTATAAATATGAAAGCCTTACTAGCATAGTTAAAGGAGGAGAAGTCATGATGGATGTTAAATTTTTATTTCTCTGATCAGATTCTTTTATTACTTAAGGACTCTGATTCTGTAAGGTGTCTAAACCAATAAAATGGTACATATTCTTAAGGAAACTTTTCCAGTGGCTTCCCTTTTTATATGCATTTTCATAAAGTAAAATGAGTTTAAATGCCAGGAGACGAACAGTAGTAATAAGCATTTTAATTTGGCAAATACTGGGATGGCATCAGAGTGAGTTATGGTGACTGGAGAGGTCACAAGCCTCATAACAGAGCTTGTACGTGCTCTTGGCCTGGCCCACGCAGGAACACATGATCTTTGGCTGTAGGACAACAGCCCCGCAGTGCAGCAGATGCGTGGTGTGGCTTTTTCCTATTGTGTGTACCCATCCTACCTCATCTGCTTCTTACAGCTCTGTACTGAGCACCTGTATGAGCAGTCACCTCCCTTTCACGTGCACCAGTATCTTCTTTCTCCTTAGGTGCAGTTCAGGCGAGGTAAGAAATGCTGCTTGAACTGCACTGCATTTGCAATTCCCATCACAGTGCAGTGGTTGGCAATAAAACCTCTCTGGAGCAGCACAGTGATGCAAAAAAACGCCTGGTGCTGTTCACTATGGTCTCGATTCACACAGGAGGGCGAAGTTCCCCAGTTTAAGCTGCTCAGGACCTCAGGTGAAGCACTGCCATTCACCCATCTGGAATATAGAGAACCAGGTATGTAGGAACAGGATGCAGAGGAGCTTTGTCCTGCAGGGATACTGAAAGATTGCTTAAAACCTACTTCTTTCTGTAAAATATCCATCAATTCTGAACTTTTGTGTCCTTGACAAGGGCCCCAGCCAGTACTGACTTATTTCTTTTTCTGAAACCACTGATTGTTAGCACTGCCTTACCTGCGTTAGCTGAGAGCCTGACGCAGAAAAGGTACTGCAGAAAAACTTTGATCCTCGCAGAGAGACTCACCCCACAAAACAGAGAGTTGCAGTTCAGCGGCCAGCACGGTGTTAGAAGAGTGCTCAGAAGCCAAGAGCTCCAGCCTGTGGGCTTTAGGATATGGGACATTGAACCCGATAGAAGGGCAGTGCTGGGCCTTGCAGAAGTGGTATTGGGTGCTACCTCTTAGGATTCCCAGTAGGGTTTAGATGTAAGGCACTTTGGAGCTCTCAGCTCGTTTCTTCTGTGGAAGAAATTAGGATGTACGAAGGGAGAGGTAGTAGGCAGGTGGGAGTTTGGAGAATACAGCTATCAATCACAAGCTTTTTCCTCTGACTCCCTGCCTTAAATAGTACAGGGGCATTTTGGTGCTGTCTTTTACAGGAGAATTTAACTGATATTTTGAGCTTAAACTTTTATACAACCCGGTAGTGTAAAGCTTTGATGTGCTATTCTGTTATTTTGCATGTGCCCAGCTTAGATTTCCCTCGCAGCCTCAAATTGATGTAGTGATGAACTCGTCAGGTTCCGAGCCATTTGGATCAAATTGTTGTAACAGTTTGGTAACTCACCTGTGAGAGACTGGCATTTCCTAGCTGGAGGAAGCAAATTGTTCCTACCACCACAACAGGTTCCTTCTAACTAAATACTTAGTTCATTAGCCTTGCCTGCTTGAGGACTAAAAGCAAATGTAGAAAAGGATTGGCAAGGAGACTAACAAGAAGAAATCCTCTGTGAGGCTGTAAGATGAGTAGGTAACAGGCTCTTTCACTGCAGTTGTTTGAAGAGAGCCCAGCCCCTTGTAATGTGCCAAAATTCTCTGGAGTTTGTACAAGAAACAAGTCTAGAAATCTGTAATACATCCCTTCAGCAGAGCGTGTAGGTTATCTAAATGCTTTCATGCCAGATAGTTGAGGAAATAAGAAGGAATGAAAGGCTTGAACATAAAATAGAGACTAGAGAAGCCACTAATTAACATAAAATTTTCTTTTCTTTCTGAAAGTGCAAAATTGGAGAGAGCTGATCTAATTACTAATCTAATGTTTCTAGTCTCCTCAGTGCAAGGGAAGTAGATAATGATGCTGAGTAGTTAGAAACATCACAGTTGTGTTTTGAAATTATTTGTGCTTTTGTTGTTTGTTTTTTTTTTTTCTGTCTTATCCAAATTTCTAATTAGCAAAGAATAATCCCAGAGGAGAATGGGTAAGTAAAAGCAGGTTTTCCTCAGTCCTGTGGAAGACAGCATCGAGTTCAAAAGCATTTCTTTGTTATACAACATGACCTTTCTCCCCATGTGGTTTTGTCAGACTGTAGTTCTTTAAGACCAGGTTCTTTCATATATTCCACATGAGGAGGATTTGATGTTTTATTAGCAAATTTACTTGAAGATATTTAGCGACATGTGGGTTTTTAATTTAGAAAAAATGTCTGATGTCTTTTAATTTAGAAAAAATACATCAGCAATGTACTGAAATCACAACATAGGCACCATATAGCGACTGCAATGTGCAGTTGAATCACAAACATGGTTCCTGTCACTGCTCTGGGTGTCAGGGTGCTGGGTGCCCCCACTTGCCAGGAAGAAATACGTGAGTTGAAGCCAGCTCAAGCCCGTTGTTCTCTTCAAGGTTTGGTTTGCTGGTTGATTTTTATATTCTGTGTTGGGCTGAGGCAGTACTTTCTGTGGATTGTTTTAGGGAAGGCCGTTTACATTTGCTCAACTGACACAGCTGTTTATCTACAGCAAAGGCTACCCTCCAGTCCCCTTGGTGTTGAGATAAGTTCAGCTTCTCTCACGATAGCTGTGGTTGCTTCCTACGTTCTTTTCTGAGCTTCGTGAGCACATCATCCATGCCTGTCCTCTCTGAGCCTTCTTCTGTTATAGGGATTCCTTGCGCAGTCACAGTGTTGACTCTCCAAGCCCAGTAGTAAATTTGAGATATTTTCTCATAACCCTTTCTGTACAACCCTGGAAGAAGTTGTTGTGTCCATTTGAAATGGCAGGAGCAATGCTGCGTGTTCTGAGAGAGCTTTATTCTGGAGAGCACTCTTGATTTACAGTCTCAGTTTGAAGGGCATATTTAATTGCTTTACTGAGCTTAACCTACATTGTTCATATGCTGAGGATCAAAAAGTGCTTTAAAAAATCTGTTTTAGTGTGTGCCACACATGTACCTGGCATTCAGTAAGGAACAGTTGTCATAAGCTTGAATGAAATACAATGAGATAAAGGTTAAAATAACACTTTTCAACTGCTTCTATCACCTGTTGTTTGGGACCCTTAAATATTTTGGATGGTCTTTTTTTACTTTTCTGTCCAGGTAAACATACACGTTACTACCTCATGTTTTAATTTTGCTAAAAGGAGATTAAGGTAAAATATATATCCTATATATTTACACCATCTTTTTGGTTATCCGGAGAACCGAGCAGATTCCCTAACATTTATTCACTATTTCCTGAGGTTTACTCGATGCCTCACCAAGTGAAAAAGATTGTTTTACTAAAGCTCCATTTTGTGATGAAATCTACAGGCCAAGCCAGTCACTCAAGACTCACCTTGAACATGAGTGATAGGAAGGAGCTCTCTGCAGCCCAGCTCTCCAGGCTGCCTCTGGAATCGCAGGTCGAGGAGCTGAGCACGAGGTATGTTCTCCCTTCCTCCACACTGTGTTACTGCCACATTTTTTCAATAACTCAATAATTCAGATTCATTGTTGTCCTCGTAGCAGTGCTCTTACCTGGACCGGCTCCTCAGGAAATAAAAAGCAGGAAATTGTACGAGTCACAGATCCTCTGGTTTGTTCTTGTCTATGTCCTTCTTACATAACTTTCCTAAAAATTACACCCAGGAATGTTAATCCAGTGTCGAGCAGCACAAAACACTTGCAAGAAAGGCACCTTTTTCCTTTTTATTTTTCTTTCCTTAGCCATCGATTCCAAGCTATTAGTGAAAACAAAATTACAATTTTAAAGAAACATCTGAAAAGTATTTGGTCTTCTAATACCCTTTTCTATCTCAAAGAGAGAAAGAACAAGTGTTTATAAGTCTGCTCTTTCTCAAGCCTGTTATAAAATTACCAGAGAGCATGTGTTTCAGGGTTTTCTTCCCTGGAGCTGAAGCACTGTTCTAATTTGCTTTGAAGCTCCACAGCTCACATGAAAGTTGCCTTTTGTTTCCTCGTAGGCTCGTGATCCAGCTGGATGAGAACGAAGCTCTGAAGGCTGCTTTGGAGACTACTGTGAGAAAGAAAGAGGAAGACTTTAAACTGTACCAGGACACAATGGACCAAGTGAAGGATATCTTTCTACAGGCCATTCGGCAGCAGAAACAGGAGAAGAGTTAAGCAAGATACTCAGAGTCCTTTGGACTGCAGAGCAGGGAGAGAGCGAGCCCAGGCAGCGTGCCCATGGATTGAAATGCAGTGGAAGTGGAGTTTTGCAGCCTCCGATCATGTCGTGTCGTCAGCGCTTGCAAGAGAGGATGAGAAATGGAAATTAAATACAAAAAGACCGGAGATTTTGCATGTCAGCGGATTCTGAGTTAGCAAGCAGCCGGCTCTCAGGCTGCACGTGTCATAGTTCGGTGCACTTTAGGAAGCTGCACTTCTGCGGTGTGATTTTAGGCAAAACCTCCCTAGTTTCAAATGAATTTTCCTAGAGAGGGCTCAATACTCATTACGCTGCCGCTTTTATCAGCACATGAAGGAATTTGCTGTACACGAGATATGCCAGCCCCCTTCCAAAGCCGTGCCAAGAACAAACTGAGTTCTTTGTGTATCTGCACACTGACACCTGCCCCTCTGGGGTTTTCTGTAGTGCTTAAGTGCTGAGAGAGTGCATTAGCCTGGCACATGGGTATCTACAGGAGCATTTTGGGTGGTCTCTGTTGACAATCCTGGCTTATTTCTTTGCTTGAACGTACTGACAGAGTTTTCTGAAGCTCAGTACAGTTTCCACTGGAAAGGAAAACTGGGCAGATTGCTCCCACAATCAGTAGGACTTACCTTAAATCCAGCTCACGTGAAACTTCCCATCCAGGTTATCAGTTCCCACATTTCTGGGTCTCTGCAGGCATGCATCAGGCAGATCTTGTTCTCATTAGGAAGAAAGGTTAGCGGAACACAGGCACGTTTTTCCTACAGTGGAGGAGGGACTTTTGGAGGTGCTGAAAACTCCCGCATCTCACCCTTTTCTCAAGCAGTGCGGTGAGAACACCAAACGCAAGCTAATAAGGCATTAACATGCAGGCTGCCAGCAGAGAGCCAGCCCTGGGGACTGCAAGCAAAGGGAGAGCTAGTCATTTCGGAATAGAGCCGCTTTGTTTTTCAGATGAAAGTCTTTTGAAAGCACTCCTCTTTCTGCTTTGCTTTCTCAGCCCTGTTGTGTGAGCGCGAAGTTTGTCGGGTTTCAGCCCCAACCAGCACAGGGTGGGGCTGGGGACGGGCAAAGCACCGCAGCATCGGGGTCGGGTTCTGACTCTGCTTGCACTGAGATAAGGCAGAGAGAGAGCGGAGCAGGAGTTACTCCAGATGTGGTCAGAGCCGTGTGGTTCCTCTCTTTCTCCTGCTTAGGTCCGGAGCTGTCTCTTCAAACAGGTCACAGAGTCTGGAGGTGATGGAGGCGAGGAGAAGCTCAGCACCTGGGCGTTAACCCTGCCTGTGTTTTAGAGCCCTGCTCAAGTGGAGCAGAGCTGCCAGGTGCCTCTCTCGAACAAGCAGGACCAAAACTGCTCGCTGCCAGATGCCTCCTGCCAGGAACATCAGAGGAAAAGACATCCTGCAACCCACAAGGCACCTTTGGTACGTGGTAGCTGCTGCGCTCAGGCTGGCAGCTTGCAGCTGGACTCTGATTTCGCTTACACAGAAGTGTGAATCGATAATATTTCCCCGTAAGGACACCAGGGGAAAGCTGCCATCCTTCCCAACACCCCGTCAGCATCTGTCTCCTGTCCTTGTGCTGCAGCAGTGACAATCGTACTGCTCTCTAGCAAAATTCTTCCTGGGATGGCTCTGAGGCAACCCAGGGAACTCAGAGAGAAACGGGAGTGCTGTATGGTACAGAACGCATATGGCTCGCTAGCACATGGTGCAAACTTCTTCACAAGTGCTGCAACACTTGTTTCTTTAAACATATGCTTGTTTGGGGTTGCACAGAAGCATTTTCTCCCTTTTTTTTCACTCACACACGCAACCACAGGGTGCCTTGAAGAAGGAGGATGGAGTAAGTCACAATGAAATGGCTTGTTTAGGGAGCCCATACCTGTAAGTAACATTTCTCATGGAAATATGCGATCTGTCTGTGATCACAGAGCAGGAGGGATCGCAGAGCGGTCCAGCCCTTCTCAGCTTTCACCTAAGTTTTGAAATAAATTCCTTCTGCACCTCCAACAGAGAGACCTGACTTTGAATTCTCTCCGTGCTGACCCTTGCAGCAACCGATTCCCATTTTTCAAGGTATGAGTGCGAGTTTCTACCAGTGCACGTGGTTCTGTGACTGAAGTTAAGAAACCCACTCACATCTTCGAAGCAGCAGCCCTATTCCAGCTGGCTGCAGTGGCCCCACATCTCCCAACCCATCACCCAGAAGCCAAAACCAGTGAGAATATCGGTGTCACTCCCCACAAAAACCCTTCCTGCTGGTCCCCAGCCACAGAATCTCCCCAGCAAGCTTAATGTGCTGCCTGAGCCACATTTCTTTTAGAGATGCAGCTGGGCTTGATCTGAAACCTCCAAAATCCCCTGCTTTCCTCAGAAGTTTCTCCTAGCGGGTAAGTGCCAGCCTGTGAGAATCCCCCTGCCTTCATTCCCACTTGAATTTCTCTGGCTTCAGTTTGCAGCCAGCCGCCACGATGCCTTTCTCTGCTGGATAAAAGCAGCGTGAGTATCCAGCATCTCCTCTCTGGGACAGCCTTCATGCAGCATAAAGCCGTGTCACAGGTCGCTTTTTAATAAACTCTGAGTTTTTTCAGCCTCGTAGTTGATGGCAGGGGCGAGCTGGCGGTGACAACGCTCCGTGCTGCTGACGCAGGCTGGTGGCTGCAGTTCAGCTGCGAAGAACAGCCTAAGTTAATTCTGCTGCAGGTATTTGAGGCTGTGGATGCTCTCCGGTAGGATTCAGCCAGCTTTTAGCCAAAGAGCACGAATCCTCCAACCGCTCAGGCTCAGCCAAAGGTCATCTCCTGCCCCGGAGCTGGGCAGAGCACTTCCACGGAGCAGCCAGAAAGTGCCTGACGGATGCAGCCGATTTTAAAAGCGCAGCTGAGCCGCCGGGAATAAAGCCCCATGACCTTTGATTAATTGTCAGCATTTTCCTCTCGGGCTGTGGCGAGCAAGCCTACCTACGGGCAGCGGGCATGGCAAGAGGGCAGCCTACGGAACCAGCTGGCCGCAACGTGAATTAAGTTGCATTAGCACGGTTAAATATAGACGGCATCGACACGCGCGAGCTCTCCGTGCCCTGGGCTCTGCTGGAGGATCAGCTGCTGGGTCGGAGCCGCTCCCACTGTAACTGCTCTGATTTAGAGCCACGAATTTGGGCTGTGAGCGCTGCTTGCCCCATACATCCAACCCTCAGGGGCTTTGCCTTTTGGGGGCTGGCTGGAAAGGCTCCAGAGCAGGGCGAGGCGTGAGGAGGAGACGTTTAAATCCTTTGCAGGGGGGGAAATCAGGAGGAAGGGGCACTGCAGATCTGCTTTGCCCACCCCTTCGGCTGCTTACAGCCAGCAGCTGCTACTGCCCTGCAAGCGGCGGGGCCATCGCCCCGTGCATGACCGATGAATGAGGGTCGGCTTTAAATGGAAAAACACCGTAGCAGAGCCCCTGGGCTCTAAATTAAGCCACCAGGGAGCCAAGAGGGGTGTTGGGTTTCTCCCCTCATCCTCTCCCCGCCGAGCCCAGCTCGCGAGCCGGCCGATCCCGCGGGACAGGGCGACCCCGTGCAGCAAATGCCACCTCGATCCCCACGCGTCTCCCCTTACAGAGCAAAGGCTCCAAATCCCATCTGCCGGCACGGGGAGAGCTCCTGGGGCTTAGAGCAGCTCGTTTGTCAGCAAGAATCAATCAGGAACATTGCCTTCTCCCGCACCATCCAAGCGGGGAGGTGCCTGCTGAGGTCCTGGTGTGGCAGCACGTTCCCAGCAGCGTTACGTGCATGGGCAAACCCAAGGGGGTACCTCAGGCAGTATAAAACAGCCACGTGGTTTATTATAACCCTCTTTCCTTCCAGTTCACCCCATAAAGAGCCGCTCCAGCTGAATCATCTAGGTGGGAAGAGACCTCCAAGATCTCCCAGTCCAACCTCTGACCTAACACTAACTGATCCTCCACTAAACCATATCGCTAAGTTCAACATCTCAACATCTTTTAAAGACCTCCAGGGATGGTGACTCCACCACTTCCCTGGGCAGCCCATCCCAATGCCTCAAAACCCTTTTGGTAAACAATTTCTTCCTAATATCCAACCTACACCATGTTTGTGCCGTGCCTCACCGTGATGGAGCTGGGTGCCTTTCACTCAACCCCACCGCCTTCCTGCTCGCTGCCCTGGACACCGAAGAGGGCCACAGCCTCCAGCAACCCACCAGATGTCGAAAAACATCATTAAAATCAGCTCGAGGCCATAAACAACCCCCAGCCATATAGCAGCAGTGCTGGGGCAATCAAACACAGAGGTGTCCCCCGTGCCGAGGAAGGCACGCTGGTCACATTAAAAATAAATCTTATTATATTAGAAATCAAGAGCATTTTTTTTTTAATCCTAATTTTTTATGCTCTCTATAAATTAAAGCTAAATGATTTTTATCACCGCTGTTCCCAGAGCCTGGTGAAAAACTGCCACACGGCCTGGCACCTCTGTCGCACTTCTCATCCAGCAAGCTCACAAATTACTCTGGGTAAAAATAATAAAATGAAATAAAACGAAATAAAAAGAAGTAAAAATAAAGTGAAGTGAAAATAAAGTGAAATAAAAATAAAGTGAAATAAAAATAAAATAATAAATTAAAGTAAAATAAAATAATAAAAATAATACATTAAAGTAAAATAAAATTAAATAATAAAGTAAGATAAAATATAAAATATAAAATAAAATAAAATAATAAAAAATAAATAAAATAAAATAAAATAAAATAAAATAAATCATCAGCCGCAAGCCCTCTGGATGTGAGTACACCGCGTGTCTTGTACTGGGGAACGGGGAGCCCTGGGGACAGCAGTTTGAGGAGTGTTTGGGAAATGCTCTCAGCCATGGTCTGTTTTTTTGGGTGGCCCTTTGGGGACCCAGGAGCTGGACTCGATGACCCTTGGGGGTCCCTTCCCACTCGGATATTTTATGGGGCCGTGCTCCTTCTTGCTCTCTGCTGGGATAAAACCTGGGATCCACTCCCAGGAGCCCCCCAGACCCCCAACACACCCCAAAACAAGATCCCATGGACTCCCAGACTGTTGTCCAGATGAAGTCTGGGGCTCTTTGGGGTCCTCAGTGTCACCCCATGGGGGGCTTGGTGCTCGGGGAGCCTCCAGCAGGACGAGGAGCCCCTCAGCGAGGGGGGCCCATGCTGCAGTTCCTCTCTCTGGAGCCCAAAACACGCCTCGACTCACCCCAAATCAGACAAGTTGTGGGGTTTTTCATAAAATCCCAACTCGTTTCTCTCCCCCAGGAGATGTTCAGGGACATCAGCCCCAACGTGAGCTCCCCCAAATCCTCCCAGGGGCTTGGCAGAAGGAGCCCGGCAGGAGACAACGGAGCTGGGCCTACCTTGCCCTCGGCTGACCCCAAAATAACAGCGCCCACAACGCAACCCAGCCCCTTAACACCCCTCATTTCGGCTACAGATGCCAAAGAAGACCCCAAAAGGAGGTTTTCCAGAGGCATCACAACCTCCAGAGGAGCTCGGGGCCAATTCAACCGGGGAGGGCTTGCACCGTTCACCTCCGTGCCTCGGTTTCCCCCTGTGCTCGCAGAGACCCACGGGGCTTTGGGGTGTCTCCCCCCACCCAAAACCCTTCAGGCTTTGGGAGCAGAGCCCCAAACCTGGCTTGGGTTGCTTTTGGCAGCCAGCAGCGGGTCCTCTCCGGCAGCTGCCGGTGACAGACAGCTCCTGAACCAGCCCCTCTGCAGCGCTGCTCTAAAATAAAAATACCTCCCGCTGCCGCGCTCCACTCCCGGCCAAACTTCCTCCGGGGGCACACACCGGGGGGGGGGGGGTTGAAGACCCCAAAAGACACCCAACCGAGCTGAGAGATGCCCTAGGGGAAGCCAAAGACCCCCAAAGCTTTGCCTTGATTTTTAAATTATTTTTTTCCCCCCCTCTACCTCACTTTTTACCCCTTGGTGTCCCCCCCCCACCCCCAAGTCCTGAGGTCGCGGTGCGGGACGCTGGACCCCCCCCATTCCCCGGGGCTCAAGGTCAGTAATGGGGAGGGACATGGGGCTGGAGGAGGGGGGGGGGGAAAAGGCCAAGCTTTTGGGGTGGTCCCTGCTGTGGGAATGGGGTGAGGATGCTGCGGGCCCCCATGGGTGCCCCCCCTGAAGCAGCTGGTGGGGGGGGGAAGCTGCGCTCCGGCTGCAAGAACTGACCTTGTGTCTCCCCCCCCCCGCAAAGTACATAAATAAACAAGCAAAAAAAAAAAAAAAAAAAAAAGCCTTGAAAAGCGTGGCAAAGGGATAAAAACCACAAAAGCCCTTTAAAGCCGCATCCCCCAGCGGCCCCCCCGCCTCCCCGCTGCAGGGGACTGCAGAGCGGTGGCAGCTTGGCTTTACCCCCCCCCCCCTCTGGGCCCCCCCTTTCCAAGCGGCCGAAAGCACGACCCCAAATTCTCTAGCAGGGTTCCCAATGCGGATGGGGGAGCAGAAGGGCACCCGACTGCTTTTTTCTTTCTTTAAGCCAGCAGCAGCTTACAGGGGATGGCAGCGGGGGGGTGGCAGCACCCAGGTGGTGGGGACAGGTCCCCGTGTCCCCCCCCTCCATCTGCCCCAGCCCCTAAGGATGGTTTTGGCAGCTGCCGACCCTCAGGAGCTGCTGAGCTGTCGTGGGAAAGCATTGCCAGTGCCCGGGTTAATTAGCACTGAAGGGAGTAATTAGCCCAGGGCTTTAGGAGCCCCCCCTTTGCCCCTCATTGATAATTGGGAATGGGAACATCTCACCGTGGCCCCTCCAGGTGGGCATTTTGTGCCTGATCCTGGGGGAAAATGAGAGAAATTTGGCTTGATGCTGGACATGCCCCATCCTGGGGGGTTTGTAGCATCTCCAGGCATGGGGATGGACACAACTTGCTGGAAAGAGCCCAAATCCTCCCTCCTGGGGGGGTTTTGTGGCGTGGCATCCTCATCCCCTACACCTGAGCTGCCCCCAGGTGTTGCCATTTTCTCCTTCTCCTCTCCTACCAGCCTGTGGGGAAGCCCCTAGAACAGGGACCAGCAGCGAGTCAGGGCTCTGGAGGGGTGGGAGGGCAGCTTTTAGTCCTTCTCCTTCCCTCCTTTTTCAGGTCTGGACCCCCTGCACCAACTGGGGCCGTAACCCATCATCATGGGGGTTAAAACCACGCTCCCCAGCTACGAGCTGGGGTTTTACGCCCTGGCCGTGACCTGTGCTGTGCTGTACAGCGGCAGCGGCATCTTCGAGGCATCCAGAGGTAACGTCCCCCCTGTTGTGGGGGTCTCGTTGCTGGCAGCATCGCCACGGGTTTAATTTTCGTGCCTAACGGCTTGGGGATCCTTGGGATTGGATCCAAAAGGGTTTAACGTAAGCTGGGTGGAAATGGTTGAAGTTCCCAATTCTTGGCTGTCCGTGGGACGTGGGCGCTTTCAGGAGGGGGCTGCTGGTGTTGGAGCCCCGTTTGCTCATCCTCGTGGTGAGGAAGGCTCCTTGCCTTGCTGAAAAACCTCCCACTTCTGTCCCTGGAGCCGTCCCTGTCCCCAGACCTCTTATTCTTTTGCAGACAGCGCGAACAGAAAGGCTTTTCGGGATGGCATCAAGCCGGGCTGGCACTACTTCGGCAGGAAGATGGTAAGCAAAGAAAGGATCCGGCCATCCCAGCTGGCCGCTGGAAAAGCAGAGCTGCTTTTTTTCTGCTCCTGACTCTTCGGGAAAGCCCCTGTGTGTTTGCTTTTTCTCCCTAAATAATGTGGTGGATGTAGTCAGGAATTATTAGCCCTGCAGCACCGATGCCCTGCTTTGTGCGCTCTGAGACGAGCCAGGTCTGCACGCCTTCAACACCAAGCCAAAGTGCTCGGGAGCCCCGGGGTGGGATATGGGGAAAAAGCCAGGATGTTTTTATGGTTTCCTCTTGAAACGATGCTCCCGCAGGACGCGGCCGATTTCGAGTGGGTGATGTGGTTCACCTCGTTCCGCAACGTCATCATCTTCGCCCTCTCGGGACACGTCCTCTTCGCCAAGATCTGCTCCATGACGGTGCCGCAGGTGAGCCAGGGATGTAAATCCCCTCGGGGGGGCCCTGGGATCCCTCGGGGGGCCCTGGGATCCCCTGGGGAGTTTCGGGAAGAGGCTGCAGGGTGGCAGGGAGAGAAGGGGATGGAGAATTCACCAAGCTGACGGCTCTCTGCTCGCAGCACCGGGCTGTGGTGTACATGCTCTATGGGGTCCTGGCCGTGCTGGGCAGCATGGGGCTCGTCTACCTGATGATCATCCTCTCCCACTGCCTCGTCCTCTACTCCGTCGCCCTGGCCAAGCAGAAGTGGCTCTGTTTTGTGGCCGGGCTCTGCTGCCTCGCCTCCTTCAAGCTGGAGCCCTTCAGCTCCTGGCAGGTAGGTGCTGAGCCACCCCTCTGCCTCGTTTCCAGCCTGCCCGTGTCCCTCTCCTTGGGTTTAGCTCCCGGGCTGGGCCCAAACCCGGGGGAGAAGCAGAGCTCGGGACGCCTGGGTCCTCCTTGCTGCTTAGATGACAATTTTCTAGCTGCCCCCAGGTAAGCCATGTTCCTGCCTCAGTTTCCCCTCCTGTAACAAGGTGCTAGGGTGGGTTTGGTGATGCCCAGGCCTGCCCCTCGGTCTGCCCAATTGAGGACTTTCCCTCATGGGTGGAGAGAAGCCCAGCAAGAACCTTGTGAGGCCCTTCAGTCCTTCTGAAAATGTGTTCCCACCTCCCAAAATGTGTTCCCACCTCTCCATCCACCTCCTGCTGCCTCTCCTCCATCTGGAGGGCTCTGTCCCCAGGATAAAGGTGACATTCCCATCCCAACACAAAGCCTACATGGCCCACAGCCTCTTGGTGAGGACGTGGCCGAGGGGATCTACCACCTCCCAGCTCCTTGGGATGCAGGAGGCAACGGCAACGGGGCCCTGGCTTTCTCCTGTGGGTGGCAGGGGTCACTGCCTGCTGGTGCTAGAGGGTAATTAGTGGTAATTAGAGCACGGATATCTTCTGCGAGGCGAGGGAGCACAGCAGTGGCACCACGTTCCTTGGCGGTAACTCTTCGTTTCTTGTCCAGAGCGGGTTTGTAACGGGAGCTTTTGATCTTCAAGATGTCCTCTTCTACGGAGGCTGCGGCTTCACCATCATGCGCTGCATGAGCTTCGCACTCGAGAGCTGCGAGAGGAAGGAGGGCATCTACTCCATCTTCGACCTCCTCAAGTACAACTTCTACCTCCCCTTCTTCTTCTTCGGGCCCGTCATGACGTTTGACCAGTTCCATGCCCAGGTGAGCGTCCCCAGGGACCTCTCCCTTGTCTCTTTATTCGGGTTTAATGCCCTCAGGAGGGCTCAGCTCACGTTTTTGCTCGCTGGGGACTTGCTCTGATGGTGGCTCGGTGTCCTTGTGCCCTTGATGTCCTGCTGTGCGATGCCAGGAGGCCACGGTGCCCATCTCTGGGACCTCTGCCTGCTGCTGGCTGGGACAGCAAAGGCAGTCGCACACCTCCATCCGCCTGGTCTGCCCAAGGAGCATGAATTTCCAGGGGTGGTCTGTGTGTGTGTGCCTTAAGATGAGCTTCTTTCTCTAGAAATCAATGAGGTCGGGCAGAAGGCTGTGTTTTGGCTTCCTCCGATCCACGTGAAATGTCCCGCGGCCCCAAATCTTTGCACGTGTTGCAGGCAGCCAAAGGGGCTTTTGGAAGGGCAGACCCCAAAGAGCAGAACCAAGCACCTGCTCCTCCAGTCCCTGCATCCCCTTACACCGAAGATCCCTCGGGTCTCACAGGATCTGTTTAGAAGGGTTCGTGTTTGACCCCGAGGACCACAGGGACTTTCTCCAGATCAGCTCGGGTGTCCCTCATAAGGGATGCTCACAGTGCACCGAGCTCCCAGCAGTAGGGACGGCCGGGATCTTCTTCCCAGCCCCCTGGCAGAAGCATTTGGGGCACCCACCACCTCATCCTAAGGCTTTGCCCTTCCAGTCATGCATTATATGTCAGGCTGAAGTCCAGGCACCCACAGCTCCCGCAGCCCCACTGCCCAAGCCCCCTGAAGGGGCTGTGACCCCCTGCTCCTTTTACACAGTCCCAAACCAGGACGTTTGTAGCCACTTCATCAGCAATCACGTCCTCTGCTGCGTAAAACCCTGTCCCCAGAGGCACAGGGAACAAGACCCCAAACCCTTTCCCACCCCTTAGGACCCGTCTTGGCCTGGCCACCACTGCCACCTCCTGGCTAAATGCCCCCCTGCACTGCTGGACCTGCAGCTCACTGCCGAGGTTCATTCCTAATCCCCCTAAAAGCAATTATAGGGGCAGGGGGATCGAGTCCCTTCCCCAGGCTGCCATTTAGGGCCGAGTTAGGGGCTGGCTCTGGCTCCTTGGCTCCTGCTGCTGCTGAATTGTGGTGGGTCCCTTGTGCTTTGCACCCACGTGTGGTGGGAGCCCACCTGCACCAGGGCTTGGCCAGTCCCACTCAGGATGGAGAGACTCTTCCTTAGTGGGGTTAGGAGAACAAATTCACTTCTGGAGGGCTGGAGACGTGGGGGACGGAGCCCCAGTCCCAAGGGGACGGTGGCAGAGGGCTGCCACCCCGCACAGACGTGAGGATGGGTGGGAGCCACACGTCCTCTCCTGGCTTCTCCCCTGCCTCAGGGTTTAGCGTCCTCTTCGTCTCCGCAAAGCACTTGGCATCCAGCAGACCTGAGCAAATCTGGCAAAGGCTTTAATTCTCGGGAATCATCTGGTTTGACGGCAGGGCTGGTGCGGCAGCCTGCAGATTACTTGGAGAGAGCTCTTACCTCTCGCAGGGCATAAAGGGAAAGCAATAAACATAAGAGGATTTGGAATACAGCAGCAATTTTTTTTCCAGCGACGTGGGGAAGCGAGGCCATCAGCCTGCCCGGCGTAATCCTAAAAGCTCTCGCTCTGCTGATGTTTGTGTTACAACGTCCAGAGGAATGACAGCTCCTGGAGGCAGAGCCCAGCCCGTGCTTGCAAAGGGCACAGCAAAGAGGAAAACCCCATCGATCTGGTCCCAGCCCACCGGGATGGCCCCTCGAGCAGCTGTCCCTCTCGTTTATACCAGATGTCTGCAGCAGAAGCTCCAGGGACCATCAGCCATCCTCCTCCTCCCAAATGACCCCAAGCAGACACGTCCACCTGTCCCGGGCAGGGCGTTCAGCTGGGACTCCAGCCCTGCTCCCAACCCCTTCGGGGCATGCAGATGTCTTTTCTTGTAGGCTCTGGCATCCCGTGGATGGGGTTGGGTAGCAACATTTGCTCGCCCTTAGTGACCCGTGCAAAGACCACCCTAAAGTTGGCTTCCTGGGCACGTCCCAAGCCCCAGCTCCCTGGTTGGTGTGTTTTTCAGCTCAGGTCCCTACAATGCAGCCCGACCTGTCACTGCAATGAGGGTGCTCCCCAAGAGGTGTTCTGCCATGCTCAGCACCCTCATGGGGTTATTGGAGGGATGCTCTGGGTGGGACGTGTCCCACATCCCTGTGGGTGTGCTGGCCTGAGCTAGTCACTTGGATCCTCTATCAACGGAGGTTTGGGCGGTGCATTCCCTTGTGGGATTCCTAAAGGAGGGCGTTGAGACCCCGTTTAGACCTCGGATGTTTCTCCAGATGGAGGAACCCGCTGCCCATCCTCAGCTCAGCCTCTTCCTGCTTTGCCACCTGGCAGGTGAGCACCCGGGAGCTGAGGCGCAAAGACGACGAGATGAGGAATATTCGGGTCCATGCTCTCCTCCACGTGGGGGCCGTCATCGCTGTGGACATCTTCTTCCACTTCTTCTACATCCTCACCCTCCCTTCGGACCTGAAGTTCGTGAACCGCCTCTCGGACTGGTCCCTGGGTGAGTGGCCGTGCGGGGGTTTAAGAGGCTGAGCACCACACCAGTCCTGTTGCCTTCATATGGGCTGAAAGGGAGCTCAGCACCCCAAAAAATCAGCCCCACAGAGGCACAGCTGGCACCTTAGATGCCTTCACAGGTGGGTGCCCATTCTGGGTACCAAAGCAGGGTGTTTGGGAGCCTCCAAAATGACCCCAGAGCTGGGGCATGGGCTGTAGCCTTCAGCTACCTAACGGGGCTGTTGGTGGACTGTTCTTGGAGGCAGCACAGAATAAGCACAACACAAGACAGATTATGAGTGCCTCTAAGGATTATTTTTTGCACAGAGCAGTCAAACGCTGCAATAGGGGCCCAGATTCTCCCAAAGAGCTGGAGATGTTCAATGTTTAAATGGACAAGGTCCAGGAAAATCTGATCTCCGTTCAAAGCTGGCTGTGCTCTTTCAGGGCTGGATTAGGGACTTCCAGAAGCCAAACTTCTGGGATGGGTAGCATGCCAGCGTTCAGTGGACAGCTGGACGGAGGATTTGAGTTGCCCAAATAGATGTCCAGGGGCAGCAGATGAGATGCCATAGGGTTTGTGACAGCCACGTAGGGCTAGCAGGGACTGGAGGAGCCTGATGGCTCTCCAGAGTGGCAGCTGGGGGCCAGGGGGAGGTCCTAATGCAGCTCAAATGGCACTAGCATTGATTTAGGGTGTCCTAAGGGACCTAGATAACCTGATCAAGGATGTATTACACCAGGGGAGCTGTGGGCTCCATGTACCACATCTGCCAGATCTGCCTTGTCCACAGGGGGAGCTCAGGCATGGCCCACACTGAAGCCCTGTGGCTTTTTTAATCTGTGAGCTGAATCCCACCCAGATGGGGCATTTTAGCTTCTGCCGCATGGGAATTTGAATTCTTTGGTGTTTGTTCCTGCAGGGATCATTTCATGGTGTCAGACACCTCTCCAGGACAGAGATTCTGGCCCTAGCTCTTCTCTAGCATCTGTGTTACATCTACACCCACAAGGAGCTGTGCTGGGTGTATTTCAAACTAAAAGTGTGGGTAAAACCCTTAGAGATCAGGGTTGAGAACTGTGTTGAGTTTGTCATAGGTTAAGCCTTACAGGGAAGGCAAGTTCTTGTGGTGGAAGAAATAAGACCTGCATTTCTGACTATCAAACCAAGAAACACTTTGCTCCCTAATACCCCAAGAAGATGTTGTCCTATGGTTCCAGCTTCTTAAAAAGCTACTTAATTTCAAGAGCTTTGAAGAGCTCTTTGGGCTTTGTTGGTCCCAGAGATCATCAGACTGTCCCCTCAATGGCATGTTTGTTGCAGTAGACCATGCAGTCCCACAGGTCATGACGTCCCCCAAAGCCCTGAAGACGATAGGTCCTGTGCTCCTCTTCACCTGCTTGACCCCTCTTTTTGCTCCAGCTGGCCTGGCCTACTCCAATTTGGTCTACGACTGGGTGAAAGCTGCCGTTATGTTTGGGGTCACCAACACCATTGCCAGACTGGACCACTTGGACCCTCCCCAGCCCCCCAAATGCATCACCATGCTCTACGTCTTTGCAGAAACGTGAGTACCCCATGGGCATTGATGAAGATAAGCGGCGTGTCTGACCTGAATAAAATGTGTGTGGGGATGAGGAGGTCTGAGCTGTGCTTCTGAGCAGCTGGCCTCGTCTTGACCCGTCTATACTGAACCTAAATTCTAGACCTGGCCATAGCCCAAGGAGATATTTTTGGGCAGGGAGCAATGGGTAAGGAGGGAGGTGAGTGGGACCTGTGCAAGGAAGGAGCATGGAGAATGGCTGTGAATGAGTTTTGAGGTGGGCCTTGCTGGGGGACCAGGCACCTTCTCTGGATGACTGCTGGATGGAGAAGTGTCATTGCCCCATGTGTTTTAACAAGCTTTTTATCATCTGTTTTTTAGGCATTTTGACAGAGGGATTAATGACTGGTTATGCAAGTAAGTGTCTAATCAATGTCTCTACTCTAGTTTGGGGTCTTCTCTTTTATCACACAGCAACGAAGCATTAAATACAGTTCATCCCAAAGCTGAGGTGTCCTCTCTTCTGGGTGAATCCCACTAGGGAATGGAGTCAGATTTGCTGTGTTTATCCCAAAGACCATTTAATTAATCATAACAAAGTGCAACAGCCCACCCATAGCTGGGAATAAGAGTTCCCTCCAAGAAAAACCTCTCAGTCTGATGGGTTTAGTGTTCCACCAGAGGAAGAGGTAGATTCATATTTCACTGGGAAGAAAGGGGAATTGAGCCCAAGTCTTACATATCCTGTGTAAGAAGGGTGGCCTGATCTCCATGTGCATATCTTTCAGCCCTTAACTCTCTTCAGCCATCAGGACAAACCAGCAAACCTGTGCAGAAGGTGGTGGCTGCACTGTGCTGCAGTGCTGCATCCCAGCAAGTCTAAGACATGAATCCCCACATTTTATCAAATTTTACCTGCAGGAGTGGGGAAAGGGTGGTATTTTTTCCTTAAGGAGCTATAGTTTTGTGAGGACTGTGAGCCATGAGTAGCTGGACTGCAGCAAAATCAATTTATTGCTAGAATGCCCGATCCAAAACGTCCCTCCTTTCTCACTGGGGCACTTTAGGCCTGTCTGTGTGGAGCTTGTGGTGGGCAAACATGGGAGAAGGAATTTTCCTTGACTACAAGGAGCACCAACCACTTTTGTTGGCCATTAGGTACGTGTATGACCACATTGGAGAGAACCACGACAACATCATCAAGGAGCTCATCGCCACCATCGCCACGTTCGCCGTCACCACCCTGTGGTTGGGACCCTGTGAGATCGTCTACATCTGGTCTGTCTTCAACTGTTTCGGCCTCAACTTCGAGCTCTGGGTGCAGAAGTTCTTCCAGTGGGAGCCCTTCGCCAAGCTTGAGGTGAGGAGCTGGGCTACGAGCAGGCACTCCTACAAAATTTATCCACCCTGTGATCAGGCACCCAGCTGTGCAAGGAAAGGACAGTCCTGATGCTCCTTACCCAGTCCCTATGCTGCTTTATGGAAAATATAGGCTGAGTGTGGAGCTTTCAAAGAGGAAAAAAAAAAAAAAAAGTCCAAGAGAACCAGGGCTGCAGCCCCGACAAGGCGCCAAAGTAGCACAGATGGATTCAAAATCTGAGGTGTGTCCACCAGGAAATGTTTATACATTTCCATATGGAAATCATTTGTTCTTCTTGTTCTGCAAAACATTTTGGTGTTCTGAGAGCTTTTGATCTGACTTCCGATAAAAGTAAATGTTTAGGTATCAGAATGAATTATTTTCCAACCGCTCCAAAGCTTAGTGCCCCGTTTTTGTTTGGGATCAAGGTGCCTCAGAGACGTATTTGGAGAGAAGTCCATTCTGGAAACAATTCTGTTGTTTATTTGCTTTGCCCAGCCCAAAGTCTGGAGGTCCTAAACTGATTGAGTAAAGACCCCGTTTGACTCAAAACTTCGCAGAGCAAGCCTCCTGTTTGCTCTCCTCGTTGAACTTCTAATCAGATTATAGCACTCCCAGGCAGTGAAATCTCCTTCCCTGCGGCACCACAGCTCTCAGCGTTAAGTGGCCTGGGGATTCATCACGCTCTTTGAAGCTTGCTATAAACCACTTCCCTGCTCCACTCCGAGCAGCTGCTCCTGAGGATTTTATGTGCCAGTGACAATTTCACTCTGCTGCTGTCACTACTTTTCAGCTTTTTTTTCCCCTTTAATTCCTAAGAAACAATTTCTACCGGGAGCTGGGAGTGATTTGCACATAGGGCTAATAATAATCCTGGTGAATAACAGCGTTCATCTGCCTTGCAGAAAGGCTTACCCAGGGCAAGAAATGAAGAAAGGAGTACCCAGGCATTACAATCAGCGTGAAGCCATGTGTAACATCTTGCCCCTTTTAAGGACAGAGGGCTTCAAAATGCTGGCCCAGGGTGCCAAATGCTTCTGCGTCAGCAGCAGAACAGAAGTTTACCTTCTCTTCCTGTTCCTTCATCCCACAGACACTAAAGGCTGCCCTAAATTTTGCCTACCCCTCTGATCCTGGATGAAGCCTGGTTGGAGCTGGACCAGCAACCCTTCCTTAGAGCCCCGTTTCCCCTCACTCTCTGCTCCTCTCCCCTGTCTAGGCCAAGATGTCAGCAGCCATGTCTCGGCGGATTAGGGCGGCTTTTGGGGCGGCGAATTTCTGGGCCATCGTCCTCTACAACATCCTGGCCCTCAACAGCCTGGAGTTCGCACAGCTGGTCACCAAGAGACTGCTCCTGACAGGTGAGGTGCCACTGGCCTTCCCCTTCAAGGGATCCTCGTCCTACTGGGGGGACACTGGGAGGGGAGCTGAGGTCTGGAGCTTCCAAGTCCTCTTGCCTCCAACATGGTATGGCCACTGACTTGTTCTGTCTGCTCACAACCTTCATAATTCTTGTGGAAAATGTACAAGGAATGGGTTTCTGAGCTCCCACCCTTCCCATGAGCTCTCTGGGATATGAGCTGCCTCCCAGGTGTGTTTGTACATCTCCTCGCACAGCCTGAGGCTGTGATTTTGACCCCTTGGAGCAACAAAGAGCTTGCAGTCAGGAACCCCTCCAAGGAGGGCTGAGGGGCTTTGAAACGATCCCTTTGCTGGAGAAAGGGCTTTTCTTCTCCTAGTTCATCTCCTTTTGCTTTAGTCCTGCATCAAGCTGAAGGAGAGGGGTACAAATCCTTACGCTAGGCTCCTAATGAACAGAATTATCTGGACATTTCTTGCCAGTAGATGCTGGGACTATTTTGAAGTCATCTCAAGCAACTCACAGTATAAATAGCCACCTGGAATCCGTGTCCTCCTCCCTCTCAGGGACAGGGCTGGCATAGGAAATGGATAATGTGACGCTCTGGGCTCACTGTGCCAGGAGTGCCTGCCCGCTGAGCTAGCTGGCTTTTGCTGGTCGCATTATTCATTTCAGAGGTCCTGTTTTAGCAGGTACAAAGCCTGTGTCTCCCCTCTGCTGTGGATACCGGGCTCGTCACAAATGCCTTCAGGCCCTGAGAGTGGAAGGAGAGCTCCCAGCTCTTGGTCGCTTACCCAGGTGACAAAAACCCTGGGCACACAATGTGTCCGCGTTCGGTATGAGACATGGCTGGGGTTGTTCCTCAGCATCAGCAGGGCCTAAAGTTCCCAGCAGGTCACAGTGCTGGACAAGGATGGGTGTGGGCAGGTTGAATTGGACACAAAGCCAACCACCGAGGCTGAACTTGAGGGGCAGAAGCAGGTTTGGAGGTCAGGGGATGCTCAAAGAAAAGCTCCAGCATGTTCCTGCAATATTAACCATGGTCTAGGGTGCCTTGGTGGGTTCAGGCACTTCTTCATCTAAAATCTGCCCCTGGGGATTGCTCTCCTCTCTCAGCGAAGCTGTAGGGCTGGATCCACAAAGGAAAATGATGCTGGCCATGAGCCTGAGGGATGTCCCAAACCCACCTGAGAGGCAGAAGTGCTGGAGAAAAGCTGGCCCCATTAGTCGAGATGCCACACCGAGGTGACCGTGTCTCCCTCCACCTTCCAGGTTTCCCCGTCAGCACCCTGTCCATCTGGTTCATCACCTACTGCGGAGTGCAGCTGATCAAAGAGCGCGAACGCATCCTGGCCATTGAGGAGGAGAAGGGTGACAAAGCCAAGGCAGAGTAGAGAGGACACCGCTGGGCTTGTCCCAGAGCAACTCCCCTCAGACCACCGCTGCCAGGCCAGCTCCTGGCGGGGGCTCTCCACGCACTCCTGGCGTTCAGACTGCTGTAGCTCACCCCTCTAGAAGTCACCTGGAAGGCACAGGTCACCCCCATGCTGCAGGGAAGATTTTCTGTGACACAGTGGGCATTTCACAGGCTCCCCGTGTGTGACAGACTGCTGAGGTAGGCTCCCGAGACATTTCTTTAGGTACCCATCATTTTTCTGACCCTCTGACATGATACAAGCCTAGAGATTTCACCCCATGCTTCCCACCACACCTTGTCCACCACCATTCAGCTCTCCCATGGGACCTGTAGCCCATATCTCCCAGAAGAGGCTATTCAGGTCCCACAGCTGGAGGTTTTAGCGTGGGCCAGACACAGCTCTGAGAAGGGGATTAGCTGGTGATGAGCTTGTGCTGAGCAGACCATGCCAGGTCACTTCCAGTCCAAGCATCACACATTTCTTCCACTACAACAAATGGTCACCATGCACTGTGAAGTGCTCAATGCCTGTGGCTGTTCATTAAGGACTTGTGAAATGGCTCAGCACGATATATACCCACCGAGAGGCTAATAAATAAATAGAACAGCCTTTATAGCAAAGGGGAGGACCAGGAACTGCACACTGAAGAATAATTATCTTCCTGCCCCTGTCACCGGTGCAGAGTGATGTCTGTTATGATCTAAAATCACGTCCCTTCACTCCTAAATGTCTTGAAAAATGATTTAATGCCAACCCCAGGTGTGGTTAATGACAGTGCAGGAAGCCTACCTGCTTCGTGTACTGATCACCTGTGGAACGGGCATGCCAAAGAAACGCAGCACCCAACTCACAACCACTCAGTCCCCAGACCCCGACTCCGACCCAAAAGGCTCCTCACCATGGTTGTGAGATCTGTGTGGCCACCATGGCCATCTCTCTGTGATATATGCCCTGGGACTCAAACCAAATGCCACTCACATTTTTTTGCATGCCATGGACAAAGGTTCAAGCTCACATTCCTGCCCATGGCCGACAAGAAGAGGACTCTTCAGCCTGCTCTTGCTCATCTCCAGCAGCCAGCCCTTTGCTCAACTGACTTTGGTGCACGCATCCAAAGCCTGTGTGGCTAAAGGAGCGCACACATCTGTATAACCAAAGGAGAAAGACGCTGAATGAAGGGCAACGATTTGGGGCTGGGTGGTGGAGGGAAAGTGCCTGATAGCCTCCTAGGAGAAGTAGACTTTGGGACACTGCATAGGGAGTGCATTGAATGTGGAACACGGTGCCTTGGGGAAGAGGTGAGTTTATAACTCAAAATAGTTCCAGCTCTCTTGCAGTTTACAGTAGCTTTCAGTGGCCTTATGTCTGAATTATGTCAGTGTTTGGTGAGTGTGGGATCTGGACCACTTTGCAACCATGGGTTGAGATGCTTGGTGCTGGTGTGTTCTGGCTTCTCTGTGGATGAAACGGGAATGGTTCTTTGCCAGCCTTCAGCTCTGCCAAAGTAATTTATGAAGTCCCTGATAAATGTCATTTATTTATGTAGTAAATAATTGTTGGACGTTTCTGCTGCCTGCCACTCATCAATGGTATATTGCTGTGATGCCAGTGAAACCCTGGGCAACGCGCTACCATCAGAGCTGGGAGACACAAGGGTATGTCTGCAAGGCCTCACCTGCCTCCACTTTTGACACATCAGACATTGCTGATATTAATAGAAATCAACCTTAACAACATCACCAAATTGGAGCCGGTGAAGTTTGGCTGCAGCTGCATTCGTATTTTGAATCTACTACCACGTTGGTAAAATATCACCAGTCTACTGCTGTAAAACCGTCATCTGTGTAGCTTTTGGGGCAGAAGTCTTGCTGGTTTTCTTTTTGGGAGCCTGGTCCAAAATGCTGGAAGCACAGGAGGGAGGTATTGTGCTTGGTGGCACCTCCAGTCACATCCCTAAAACCTCTTCAGTTGCTTTTTTAAACAGAGGTCTACTGCTGGACCTTTAGTAGATGTTTCTTAGCCTCTCCATCATCTCACATTTACTCTCTACCACCAAAGCAGCTATGATATGATGTGCCGCCTCCCAGGGTAAAGTTCAGTTCTTCTCCTTCATATGGGTGTCCTCACACCCTCACACAGCTCAAGCCACCACCCTGAGCTGCAGAGAATAAGGGCTCTGTCTCTGCAGGTGTCCCTGGCTGCACGGGAAGAGAAGTAGAGTCACCCAGCTCCTGGTGCTGGAATGACTCACAAAGCAAAACTCAGTGACTCTGCACTGCTCTCCTGACTTGGATAATCTGGGGGAGAAAATAACCCATTCACTAAGGATCTAAATTTACCCAGCAGCTGCATCTAATGGAGCTGTCAGGAGGAGCTAATCTTAGACACCGAGCAAGCGATCTGTTAGAGAAACAGTACATGGGAGAACTTGGGCTTTGTATCTGTTTGCCTGAAGACATCCCCTTAGTTATCAATGTCATTAGAAGTTCAGGGAATCTTGTGGGCCAGAAGCACCAAAGTGGTGCTATTGCAGCCATGTCTCACTGCTCAGCCTTGTGCAGAGTCCCTCAGCCTCAGCATAGTCCTCTGTGGAATGGGTTTTATCAACTGCCCATCTCCCTCCTGGAAAGAATCTCACCTGATCTCATTATTACTTGACTGTGATAGCAAAACTCACCTGGAAGCCAAAACAACAAAACAAAACAAAAATTATTGCAACTTCAAATCCAAATCCATAATCCTACACTAGACACCTTCATGTTACACCCAGCATGGCTGTAGGTCCTGCGTTCAACTTTCTTGTTCTAAAATTTTGTACGGGAGGGAATGATGGGGAACGGATCCCCTTAGGATGCTTTTCATTCATTCTCACTCACTCCCCTCCCTGGGTGGGGGACTATTGTCCACTTGAAGACAATGACTTAGTCCATTGGTCATCAGGTATCATTTGCTGTAGTCCCATTAGACCAGGGCCAGTTAGCTGAAAGCTATCTCAGAGTAGCCCACCTCTGTTCAGGGCTGTGTTGCCTATTTTACAGCAGTCAGCACTGTTTGGAGGGTTCCCTGGGGTGCTGAGATAGTCGATTCACGTGCACAGAGATAGCCAAATTGTAACAACGATCACTGCTTGCTCTAATCACATCTATATGTGCCTTATCATCTGCTTTTAGGTTTTAAAACCCTCTAAACTTTGCTGGTACTTGCTTGGAGGCCAGCTTACCTTCATGTTGATGCAGCAAATGGAAACTGGGTGGGAAAAGTCTACCGTGATCAAAGCCTCCGTAAGAAATTAATATTTACACAGGTGTCAATTGCCTCATTTTCCACTGCTATCATGAGAGAGAGAAACGTCTCCCTCACCAGTCAATAAGATGTGGTCCTGAGTCTCCAGTGTGGCAGGACCCAGCCCCAGACCTCCCCAGTTCTGTCGAATCCCCTGCACATAAACACAGATTGTAAAATGGCAATGACAAACCAGTATAAACAAATAAAAATCAGGACTGGGGGAATAGTGTGCACACAACTGAGAAAAACATTTCATGCTCGAGATCCTGCCTGGAAACATGTAACCTTAAATATGAGATGAAAGTTCGTCTGAACTCCAAATGGTGGAGAGGACCTGAAGGCTGTGGATCTGAGCTGCACAAAGCACTTCTGGCTCTTCACTCCCTGCCCCAGGAGGCTTCAGGAGAGCTAAACATCAGCTCCAAGAGCACCCCTGGGTCTCCCCATTAGCACTGTGTGAGCCTCCCCATGGCACAGAGCTGCTCAGAGGGTTTGGAGTCCACCAGGTCGAGCCTCTGTCCCACCAGGCTGTGGCAGAAACTTGTTTGGGGAGGAATTTTCCTTATCTGAGATGAACGTACTTGTGTTCAGGAGCCAAGGAGGCTTACAGATGCTTTGAGGTCAGGGTTAACACAGATGGCACAGTCTGCGTGTCCAGCCTGGGCCATATACGCAACTATTAGGGAGTGTCCAAAGGAGGGTAACAAAGTTGGTGAAGGATCTAGAGGGGAAGATGTGTGAGGAGTGGTTGAGGCTCTTGTTTTGCTCAGCCCAGAGCAGAGCAGGCTGAGGGGAGGCCTCATGGCGGCCTGCAGCTCCCTCACGAGGGGAGCGGAGGGGCAGGCGCTGAGCTCTGCTCTCTGGGGACAGCGACAGGACCCAAGGGGATGGCATGGAGCCAGGGTTAGGAGGCTTTGGGAACAGTTAAGGATGTCCAGTATGAATTCATGATTTAAGTGAAAGGGGAAAGATGGGCAGCACTGGAGCCCTCTCATCACAGGCAACTGCCCAACATGGGTGCAGGAAATCAGCTCCAAGTGTGCCTGCTTCTCCCTGTGATTGCAGGGAGCTTAAACAACACCCCCCAGACTGAGAGAGCCAAAGCCATGTGGAATAACATGGTGTCTCTGCGGCCTTTCAGTCCTAATGGCTCATTTCTACCAGGCTCTAGAATGGGCTGGCTTCATTTCAGAGCAAAATGAAGCCTGGTAAATCCCATCTCTGACATGTGGGCTTGGATGTGTTTAGCAATAGGGCTGCTCCCTGCATGGGCAGGGGGGTCTGAGTCTGCTTTCCCTGACAAAGCAGGGCATGGTGGTGAAAGCAACCAAAATCCAGCTGTTCATTTGTCCTGAGGTGGTTGTCCCTGAAGGGTGTTCCATCTTCCTAAAGGGCGGAAAGCTCTGGTCGCTGCTGCTCTGGAGAAGTCTGCCCCAGGGTGAACTCTGGAAGGCTGAAAAGGTCCATTAACTGTCAATATGAACCCAAAACAGCTCTCAGGCCCTGTTTGCCTGGAAAAAGCACTGATTTCCATCAATCCATCAGTCTCTAAAGGGAAAGATTTATTTGTGGAGGTGGATCAATGCCTTCCTGCTCTCCACTGAGCTGTTGCCCATGGAGGGATTGAGCCCATTACTCATCACCTACCACTTCCTAGGGTGGGATATTCACCTGTTCCAGAGCCAGTCCCCATTTCCAATCACCTGCACAGTCCAAAACCATATACAAGTTCATACTTATGACAGAAGCTGCAATTTCAGGTAGGTCCCATTGCATTTAGAGGTGTCACCTTATGATGAGAAGTGAGGGGAGACAGCACTCTGGAAGAACTGGGGTTGTTTCCCCAAGCCTTGGAGCTCTGCAGAGCCACAGAAGATGATGGAGACCTCAGAGCAGGTTTGGGACCAAGGAGGTGCTCTTTTCCTGGGTGGACCATAAAACTTAAAGAAGCCACAGGATCATCTGGGATCTGCTGTGGGAAGAGCTGAGCTGTAGCTGGCTTGGCAGCAGCACCTCGTGATGTGAGGAATGTGGAAGCAAACCTCAGATGACAGCACACACTGAGAGCACAGTGAAAAGGAAAACAAGCAGGGGTTCAAGGGAGATTAAAGGCAGAGAAAGAAAATCCCAAACAATAGCACAATCACACTGGATTTTGCTGGGAAAAATTGAAAAAAAAAACTTATACTGAAGGAAGGGAGAGGGGAGGATGGGGTTGTCCAGTCCCAGACCTCGGGGAGCAAAGGAACATTTCTGAGGTATGACCCAGCTTAGAGATCAATGCTCATCCTTTGAGCCTGTCACAGATGAGCAGCCCAGACGAGTTTATGATCTGAGCTCTGAAAACAGTATGTGATTACTCCTCTGCTATATTGGTACTGCCTGGGATGCTGCTGGAACCTCACCAGTACTAGAGGGCTTCGTACCAGTATCGTTCCCTCCCTCCTCCCATTTACGTAGATAACAGTCATGGCACAATGCATTTTTATAAGCACATCCATTCCAGAGCAAGTGGTTATGTGGCTTTAAATACACCGAGAAGAGTGGCTAATATTCTTGCATAGATTTAATTAGTTTGTTAATTAAATCTCTGCCATCTCTGAGTGTCAGAGAGCCCAGAGGGTCCATAATAACGGAGATAAAATGAAAGACTTATCTAGAAATTTCAGCGTAGGTATAAACACTTATAGTTACTCTGCTCACCTATGCCTGCCAAAATTAATTTGCTTCCTTGAGAGCTCTTTAGGAAGAGCTGGGCCTGGACCAGCCACTTGAGGTCCCACGAGGCTTCTTTGACATCCAAGGACGTGGAAGCAGGATGCAGGACCTGATGGAGTCCTCAGCTTTCCTGGAGCATCAGCTGAGGGCCAGGGAGGCTCTAGGCCTCAGAATGGGGGTGCTCAATCTCAGTAGACCTTATCAGGAGACCCCCAGCTTGCAAGGAGATACCTGGGTTTAGATGCCTTAGTCTATGAGTTGAAGCCCACTGTTGGGGTCTCTATATTTTGGGTTTGCTTCAGACATTCTCTCCACCACCAAAATGTGGAAAAGGTGGATTTATTAGTGGTGAGGTGTCCAGAGACTGTGCTGGTAGGGCCTACGCACATAGTGCAGGCAACACAGGCACATCCCTCCCCCAGACTCCGGGGGTCTCCTCCTTTGGTAAGACTTTTTAAGTAACTTCCCACATAAGTCCCATACCCCATACACAGGTGTAAATAAAAAATTCACCTTCGTTCCCCAGCCCCATCCAGCCTCAAAAAGTGACTCCAGAGGAGAATAAAGGACAAAACCATGCAGAAAAGCAGCCCAGGGGATGAGCCGTTTGGCCTCATGGGTGCCACAAAGCCCACACGAGACTCTCCCTTCTTGCATCTTTCCAGCGTTGACTTCATCGTCTATTCTTAGCACAGCAAAAGGCTTCGGAGTGGTCATTTAGTAGCGTTAGGAGGTCCCAGCCCTGCTGTTGATGACCCAGAAGGCAGATTAGGGGGGTTGATTCATCTGGAGGATGTTTTCCCCAAGCGTGGCGGCCGTGCCGTGGGGTCGCACGCGTCTTCCGTCATGGGACGGCAGCAGAAGCTCGCGTTCCCCCCGCGGTGACTCACGGGCTGCCAGGCCGCTCTTGAAGCATCAAGGCTGGAAGTACAGCTGTTCCCCCCGTCCCCTCCCTTCCCCCTTGTCCCATGTGTCATATTAGAGGGTGATCGGCTTACACATGCTCCAATATGGATTCCTAAGCTTTGTAGCGCAGCAGCTATATATAAAGCCCTGCGCTGCAAGCTGAAGTACACAGACAGCTGCGATAGCAGCGAGCCTTTCACATTCCCAGTGTGCTGACAGGCTGGAAGCAAGGGAGACCTGCTTTGAGTAAGTTTCTTTACCAGGGCACACAGACAGAAATATTTGTAAATCCACAGTTAGATTTGGTGAAAGGTTTGGGGAAAAAATAAGAACTTTTACTCTGCACTATGGGTTTGCCTTTCGATCAAGTGGAAGAACTGCGTCTCTACCAGCAAACTCTCCTCCAGGATGGACTCAAGGACATGTTGGACCACAATAAGTTTCTGGACTGTGTCTTGAAAGTCAAGGGGAAGGAGTTCCCCTGCCATCGGCTGGTGCTGGCGGCTTGCAGCCCATATTTCCGGGCGATGTTCCTCTCAGACATGGAGGAGAGCAAGAAGAAGGAGGTCAGCTTGGAAGATGTTGATCCAGATGTCATGGGTAAGATCCTCCATTATATCTACACCTCTGAGCTGGAGATCACAGAGCAGAATGTGCAGGACATCTTCTCCGTGGCCAACATGTTCCAGATCCCCTCCATCTTCACCGTCTGCGTGTCCTTCCTGCAGAAGCGGCTTTGCCTCAGCAACTGCTTGGCCATCTTCAGGCTGGGCTTGATGCTGGATTGCGCCCGGCTGGCCGTGGCAGCTCGGGATTTCATCTGCGATCGCTTTGCGCTGGTCTCCCGCGATGAGGAGTTCTACCAGCTCTCACCCGACGAGCTCATTGCCATCATCTCCAGTGACTCCCTCAACATCGAGAAAGAGGAGACTGTCTTCGAGGTGGTGATGAAGTGGGTGGGGACCAAGGACCGTGAGAGCCGGCAGAAGGCCCTGCCGGTCATCTTTGAAAGCATCCGCTTCCGCCTCATGCCCAAGGACTACATCAAGGACCACGTGGAGAAGCATGCCGTGGTGAAGTCCAGCCCAGAGCTGCTCAAGAAACTGCAGATGGTGAAGGATGCCCAGCAAGGCAAATTCACCGTGGTGAAGAAGAAGAAAGTGAAGAAAAGCAGTGAAAAGCAGGCAAAAGACAACGTTGTCAATGGAGCAGTAGAGGAGGAGGAAGATGCGGAGGAGGATGCCCTTCCAGGGATCCTAAACGACACGATGCGCTTTGGCATGTTCCTCCAGGACCTCATTTTCATGGTCAGTGACAGTGGAGCAGTGGCCTATGACCCCACTGCCAACGAGTGCTACTTTGCCTCCCTGTCTGCTCAAATCCCCAAGAACCACGTCAGTCTGGTGACCAAAGAGAATCAGATCTTCATTGTCGGAGGACTGTACTACAACGAGGACAGCAAAGAGGATCCCATGAGCTCCTACTTCCTGCAGGTACCAGCTTTATTTCTTTGTTGTTTCTTTGACCACTTAAGAGCACCACCAGATGCCAGTAATATCCGTTGTTGTATGATGCTAAACTGAAGGTTGTAAATGAAGGTGAGACATCTAAATTGTTTTACTAGAGATTCTTAGCATTATATTTTTAATGGAGATCTCTCTGACGGGAGAGATCCAATATCCATCCCTTTTCAAATGCTCCTCTTGTCCCTGGGTGTGTTCTAGTTTCAGCTCAGCCTGCCTTGGCTGTTTCCTACCCTTCCTGTTGACCCTGTATGAATCCAGTAAATCCTATATCCTCTTCCCTTATACCCAGAAATCTTTTTGTACTTCTCCCATGGCTCACATCTGTTTTTGGAGGAAGCAGTAAAGCAATGAAAGGATAAAGCAAAGGGGAGGCCCCATGCTGAGACACACAGTTTGGTCCTTTCCCTGCCTCGTTGCACGGGTAAGGCTGTGCACCCACGCCACGTGTGGGTGCCTCACCTGGAAAGGGGCAGCATTTGGAGCCTGTGCAGCCTGTGAAATGAGGAGTTAGTGGGAAGAAACCGTGAAAGCGGCCCAGGAAAGTAGGATGGAGGGGAAAGGCAGTGGGAGTGCTGAGGGGAATGACCCTTTGTGCTGAGCAGGAGCTTTGACCGCAGCAGATGTGGGCAGCTCCATCAGTTAGCAGTGCAAAGCAGGTAACCAAGCTATGTCTAAAGATCAATACTCCACCTGTTTTGTTGCTGATCAAGCAAGGTTGTATTGCCATGATTGTGGCAAGCAGGTCAACTAAAGTGATTTTTCCTTTAATCAGGCACTTGTGAGCCCACATTTGGGTGCTGAGTACAAGGAGGACGTTGAGGTACTGGTGTGGGTCCAGCGGAGGCCACCAAGGTGGTTAGGGCTGAGGAAGAGAAGCGTCTGGGTCTTGTCAGCCAGGAGAAGAGGAGGGGAAGATCTCATTGATGTCTGCAGTTCCTTAATGGGGTACATCATGGACATTTTTAGCTGCTTTCCCCCCCAAAAAAGGGGGACAGAGGTGCCTTCACAGCCTGCTCTGACTCTCCTGCATGGGAAGAGCAGACACGTCCCAGAGCTGGAAGGTGCTGTCAGTTTGTGGGTGTGTGATTTGTTTCCATCAGTTCCTTTTACATAGGTCATAGTTCCTATAGGAATACGATGTTCTTCTGAGCCTTTTTCAGCTGGAACTTCACATAGATATAGGCAGGCAGCTGTGTGATAAACCCTTGAACCACGGTGTCAGTGCAGCAGCATCTTACATCTTCTAACTCTGTTTCTATCCTCTGTTTTCGTGTTCCTCCTGCTGAGAGGTCAGGGATAGTTTAGACTTGAGGACAAGCACCGATGTATATAAAGGCTGATAAATCCCAGAGGCCTTGCACATTTTGGCAGGAACAAAATGATTCCGTTGACATTCCAGATGGAAAAGGGTATCCTTTATTTGTCACTTCTAAGATTTATGCCTTGAAAACAATGCTGAAGCCATCGAGAAGCAGGAACTCTCCTGGTGACCGGGCTGCTCGGGTCTGTGCTATAAATAACAGAAATGTGGGCCACAGCTTACACAGAGACAACAGCCACAGGCCTCCAGCTGAGGCTGAATTTTGGAGGCAGCCCAGCAAGCTGGAGCTCCACGGCGCTTCGGGCAGTGCTTCAGCCCAGCTTCCTCATGCAGAGGCCCCCCAAACGGGCTGCTAGAGGTCACCCCAGGCTTAATACATGATGCTGCCAAGATGTGTTAAAAATATTACCCCGGTTTGCAAGTCACACCACGTCCAAAGAGCCCCCAGCCCCGTGCTGTGTCATAATCCTTCACGCCTTTTTTTTCTGGTGGGAAGTGGGGTAATGCCTTGGTCCACAGATGTCCAAGGACTTTGCCATCTGACCTACTGGCATTTTATGGATTAATCTCCATGTCTGGTGGGTGGGATGGACACACCGTGGTCAGCATGAAGAGCTCTGGTCTTTGCAACGTGATCTCAGCTTCATCTGAAGATGTTGGGTACATAGGTGTTGTGTAAATACCGTTTGTGCCGACAGATACACACGTTTCATCTCTCACACCAGGGTGGTAGAGGACATCAGTATCTTGAGAAGCAGAGGAGGAACGCAGTAACTGAGCTTTGCCAGAAAGAGGGAGAATTGGTGGGAGGAGAAGGCATTTTACTCTTCAGTGTTTCAGCTCCTCCAGTCCCAGGAACTATTTTTAATTAGGTCCAACATGAGACTCTCCTATCCAAAGACAACCAAGCTTGTTCCAAGCCAAGGCTTTGGTGTACGGAGCAGAAAACGTTCCTGCTCATGCATCTCTGCTCTTACACCTTGTCATAAAACACAGCTGGTGATGTGTGACTTGGATTTGCACTGAGATTCCCTGTCCTGCACCAGATGCAGCATCAGGGGCAAAGCATGGGCAGAAGGTGTCTGTTGGGGTGATGAGCAGCACATGGGAACAGCCCTGCTCTTAGCCTCTGGCTCTTCATTAAGCCAAGACGCCGGGAGAGCACACACTAACGAGTATGTGTTTCCTTTCAGTATGACCATCTGGATGCAGACTGGCTGGGCATGCCCCCCCTGCCCTCCCCTCGCTGCCTCTTTGGCCTGGGAGAGGCAGAAAACTCCATTTTTGTGGTCGGAGGGAAAGAACTGAAGGAGGGAGAGAAGACCTTGGATTCGGTCCTGTGCTACGACCGGCTGTAAGTGTCCACGTGTGAGCGAGGGGCAGGAGGTGGCTGGCAGGAGAAGGTGAGGCAGCTGCCGTGAAAAATGACCCCAGTTCTTCAGGGACCAGGTTTAGAGACAGAGCTTGATCTCTGCACCTCGATGCTGGGACCACGGGGAGCAATTTGAGATGAACCTTGGGGCTCCGAGCTGCCCCTCTCCAGCTGCTTCGTTTGTTCTAATTGAAGCTCCCAGGGTGGGAGCCATACCTGGGATATTAAATTATCAAGGACTGAACTTAGCAGATGCTCACGTGGCACCCGCATGGAGGAGCGAGGGGAGTTTTTCCTTCTGCTCTTGCCCATTGGTTCGTGTTTTGGTGACCTTCACTGTGGTCTCACAGGGAGTGGTTTTGTACAGGAAAGCTTGTTTTGAAACTATTCAGACGTGGCACTGAATGGCCCACCCTGATTGATATCAGGCTTAATATATGATTATTTTTGCACAATGGGCTCTGAACCATGTTATGTCATGAGCTATATTAAAACTGACCATCCTGTTCTGCTCACAGAAGGCAGAAATATCCAAAGAGTTCTCCTCTCTGCCCTAAAGAAGCACAGTGGTAGGTGTTAACAAGCCTTTGGTCAGCTTATATTTAGATTTGTGTGCTCCAAAATCTGTTTTATAGGCAGAGATTTGAAACCAGTTTAATTTCCCAACAGTAGGGTATTTATTGCCCCTCTGGGACATATCTCGTGTCCCCTTGCTGCTCGCTCGGGGGTGGCTTAAATATTGGCTGGAGGCTGGCAGAGAGATGATCAACACCTCTCCTATTTCTGGTGTTATTTAGGTAAAAACGTCAACAGTAACAAACCTGGAGAGAAAAAATTGCTGGTCTATAATAGCAACTATTTCCCTAGAGTGGTTGGGCAATTAGGAAGCACTCAGAGCCCAGGCATCTCCATTCTTAGGTAAAATAAAGTGCCATATTTTGAGGGGTTCATCCTACATCAATAAAAATTGGGGATGACTCTAAGCAACGTGGATATCAACAGCCAGATCTTGAGAAATTGGTCAGCCCTATTTGTGCCTGTACACCTGCCCACTAAATGTAGCTGTTTAATCGATGATGAGCCTTCCCTTGGGTCCAGATCACCACAAATGCCCCCAAATTTTAGTTGTTTCCATTTTGGGCTGCTGCTACCCAACATAAACAACAAGGATGTAAAAATAAAGGTGTCAAAGCCCTGCCTGAGGACAGAGCTGGAGGGTCTGCCGTGGAAAAGCAGTGGGTATCCTAGCAGAGGCACCGCTTTGGGGTTTCCAAATCTTTTAGCTACGTCCTCAGCTCAGCTGCCCTGGAGCTAGCTCAGAGACTTCAGCACAATCCCACGCTCCAAAATGTGGATGCAACCACCTTGGTGGCTGCTGGCAAACCAAAGCACTTTAAAATCAAAGGTCATGGTTAAAAAGAAAAAAAGAAAAAAGAGATAAATTTGTCCTCAGAATATTGCACGCTTAAGTCTCTTGGATTTTTATTTTTTACATAATGCTGAAATCTCTGTCTCATCTGTATTTGGCTGGTAATGCTTGTAAATGATGTGAGGCCCTAGAAGAAGGCACTGTTTATGCACAAAGCCCAGAAGTAGAGGATGCTGCAGAAAAGGATGAGCATTAGCATAAGCATCTGGCATGTTTTATGTTTGATCTTCCTTTTTTTTTTTTTTTAGGATGACAAAATTTACTGGTTCAGCATTATCTCATTGGAAGACTCCTATTTTTAAGACACTTTATTTTCCATTAGTCAGGATCTGCACTCACCTCCAGGTCTGGAAAGTGCCCTGTGCTCTGGGCCTCACCCAGCAAGCTACAAATCCTCTTGCCTCCCATCTTTCCCTGATCCAGGTCCTTCAAGTGGGGTGAAGCCGATTCCCTCCCCTATGCGGTCTACGGTCACGCGGTGGTGTCCCACAAGGACCTTGTCTACGTCATTGGTGGCAAAGGAAGCGACAAGTAAGTCAAAAACCAAGAGAAACCAAGGAGTCATCCCCCAAACTAGAGGGAGGGCAGAGCATGAGTCAGTACCTCCTGCAGTGCCAAGCAGGTGAGTGAGCGAGCCTCCTCTCTCTCCTCTTTCTCTAGGAAGTGCCTGAAGAACATGTGTGTCTACAACCCCAACAAGTTCGAGTGGAAGGAGCTGGCTCCCATGAAAACTGCCCGCTCACTTTTTGGAGCCACGGTGCACAAAGACAAAATCTACGTGGCGGCTGGTGTGACCGACTCCGGCCTGACCAACTCAGTGGAAGTGTACGACATCGCCACCAACAAGTATGTACCTGGGCACACCTTCAGGGCCTAATTACAAGCTGTGGATTTATATTAAGCAGCTTCCAACCCTTCAGGAGTTTCTTTGCAACTCCTGATCCCAGTTTCTCCCAGTCTGTATTTTTCAGACCACTGGGAATCAGTGAGACCACTGGGCTGTGGATCACGCCAGGCTCACACTCAAAGTGGTTTCATCAACTGGTCAACTTCTTAGGTACTTTTCAGGGCTGTAGCTTCATCTTGTCATCTTTGTCCTGTGCAAGAGATGTGTTTCCTGACTTGGGGTGGGTTTTATGGTCGCATCCAGCCCCTGGAACATGCTGGTCCATGCTGGGTGAGCACCACAGCTCAGCTACTCGTGGAGAAATGAAGTTGAGCTACGATGATGGGAACACCTCCCTAGCACCAGGCAGTGTATGATCCCATCCCGTGTAAACCTACACAAGTTAATCTGCTGCTAGTTAATTCAGTTGCTAATGATGACAGGGATTGGCAGGGTGCCCTAACGTGTCCCCTCTTGACATGGCAGGTGGGACACCTTCACTGAGTTCCCGCAGGAGCGCAGCTCCGTCAGCCTGGTGAGCCTGGCTGGGGTGCTCTACCTGCTCGGGGGCTTCGCCACGGTGGAGACGGAGTCGGGAGAGCTGGTGCCAACGGAGCTGAACGACGTTTGGAGGTGATGACCTTCCCTGGGGCTCTCCGTGGTGGTATGGGAGATGGGGGGGACGTTACTCAGCAAAAGCCACCGAGGGAACAGATAGTTTGTGCTTCTTGATGCCTTCAGCATGTTGGTGTTGCCTCAGCACAAGGCTGAAGGCTCAGCATGGGGGCTCTGGGTGAGGTGTTTGCCCTGTGCTGTGCTGGAGGGCACGTTAGGCAATTCAGTGATTTCTCCCAGCCTCGTACAGCAACACACCAGGCAAAATCTGCTCCTTCAGCTTTTTCCTGAACTGACATTTTGTTTGGAGCTGGTTCCAGACCTCCCCTCTGGCTCGAAGCCGTGTTTGTGCAATGAGCGCTCTCCCCGGGAAGAGCCAGTGCTCAGGATGGAAATGAGATTGTCTTACGTGGGAGCAGAGAAGCAGTCAGAAAACACTTTCTGACAGCTGCTAATGCAGGGCTAGCTCCTGTCCTTCGGCTCTGTGGCTCTAGAGCACCCTCAGCAGGCACCTCCTGGCCTTCACCAGAGATGTTCAATCTTGACATCAAGCATCAAGCCATTTCCAGTGGAAGTGGTGTCTCCTGCGAGACCATGAGCTGATATCTGCACATCCTAGCCTGTTGAACCAAAGTATATCAGGGCTGAAAGTCCCCATGGTACCCCCACAGTGACCAAAAACCCTCCATTGGACACCACCCCGCACCCTAGGCCTCCCAGCACTACAGAGAGCAGCTGAAGTGGGGAGGGAAGATGCTTTCCTCACCATAACTCTCTGTCTCTCCCCAGATATGACGAAGAGCAGAAGAAGTGGGAAGGGGTCCTCCGGGAGATCCAGTACGCCTCCGGTGCCACCTTCCTTCCCGTGCGCCTCAACGTTTTGCGGCTAACGAAGATGTAGTGGGGCAGGATTTACTTCTTCCACTGGGGTCTGGGACAAGGAGGGACGGGGGGAGGTGAGGCCATGCGTAGCAGCACAGAGACATGGCAGGTTTCTCTAGATACCGTGCAGGACATTGCATCTGTGATTGGTACCATTTTACTTCATCAAATGGGAAAGGGGGAAATTATCTTGAGGCATTATGGGAATTTATTGGTATTATGGGAATTTAATTTAATTCTAGTTCACTAGATTACTACAGAAGGGCCCTAGCACCTGCATGGAGCTGGGGTAGAGTTACAAACATGGAACAATGAGCTACTCCGGGACAAAAAGATTGTACTTCTGTTCCACTTCAGGTTTCTTCCGATCTTCTCAACCACTGTTGAAGCTCCCCAACCAAGAGTGGAGGCAGAAAGTGTGTCTGAAGGAATTAAGCTGATGTTTTCCCAGACAGAGATGTCTCTAATATATTTATTTCCTCACCTGAGGTGTGGTGCTAGAGCTCACCTTGGAGGGGAAAAGGAAGAGGCGAAGGCTAGTGGTGCAGGTGACACGTGGGGGGACTTGGATGAGTTCCCAAGAGATGCAGGTTGTTGGGATGAGACAGTTAAAAGAAAAAAGGCACGTGAGCATGGGCAGCGGAAATCTGTAGGACATTGCAATGAAAAGAAAAAGTTTTGGTTCTTCATCTCCATCCCAACTTTGGACTGAAGAGATGTAAAGAGCTAAAGACTGCAGGAGGGGGAGAGTCATGCTAGGAGTAAGGTAGGGAAGGGAAGAGAGACAGGCAGGGAGGGCCGTGAGCACTCATCTCCATCTTTTTGGGCTCCCCATCTTCAATCACAGATCACATTGTCCTGACCTACGGTTGGACAAATGCTGTTTTTCAGGGAAAGGTTTTTTTTTATTTATGCTGTCTTTCATTTTTATTGTTCTGAACTTTTTTCTTTCTTTTTTTTTTTTTTTTTTTAACACTATTCTAATTTGCAGAATTCTTGGAGATCTCAGCCGTGTTTGGCTCAAAGAGAGCTTCCTACTGAGAAAAAAATGCATTGTGTTTTTTTTTTTTAAGTTATCATAATGATGTTTTGATAGAAACATGACTGTACTGGCAGCAGGACAAAGATCTGTTAGAGCAAAAATCTAATGATGTCCATGCTGCCTGACCAGTGGTTTATTTAAAAATAAATCTTTAAAATGTTTCAAAAGAAATTCACTTTGTCTGCATGCTTATAGAGCCGTAACCAAATGTCCACAGCAACTAAACACAAGGACCAAGCAAAAGCTGTGATGAACACATCCAGCAAACCAGCCCCATGGAGAGCCCTAGCAGAGACCCAGATTTTATTCTTATTTTCTTGCATTTCGGAGCTGAAACTTAATGCTCATATCCTTAAAGCTTTTCCCTGTAGATATGAGGACTAGAGGCTTACCTAGGGAAAGGAAGAGGAAAGCCAGCTGGATGCTTACACAACATCATGATGCAGTGAACGGGGGTGACGATAAAAAAACAATAAATACAAACCTTGTAAACGCCCTGAAAGTGGCATGAAAATTACGGTATCAAAAGTCTGGCTGATTTGTCTAGCTCAAAATGAAGTCTCGGAGAAACTAAAACATGTTTGGAAGTAAAGACCATTTTGCATGAGTAAAGGAACCAGAGCATTGTCAAAAGAATCTCGAAAGATTCTTTCCTGGGGGAAATGTGGGCCCTTTGAAGTCAAGGGGAGCACTGCTGTGTCTTGGTAAGTTGCTGTGGTGTGGTCCCTCAATAACAGCTCGAGAAGTGGTGATTAAGCCAGGTCCAAATCCTCAGTCCTCTCCCCTTGCAGCTGTCCGCTGGGGATATGGTTAACGGGAGGTGAGCACTCGTGTGCAGTTCACATCCTTTATGAAGCCCTGAGAGACGCCACTGCTGGCACAGGGCAAGAAAAGATAAAAGAAAAAAAAGGCAATTTTATAAAAGAAGAGCTTGAAATATCCCATCGCTTGAGCAACAAGGGCAAGCTCTCAGAGTCTGCAAGCCAGAGTTGGCCCAAGGAAGGCAGAAGATTTGCACAACGCCAAGCAAAAGTCTGGCCCAGGGAGGTTCACCACCTCCTCGCCAAGAGACTGCTTCAGTTCAAAGGAAATCATAAGGAAGAAACGCCAGCAGGAACACCCAGGGAGGCATCACTCCTTGCTGCTGCCCCGTGGTTTCCTGGCTGAGATGCACACAGCTCCATCAGCACAGGTCCCCCCGGGTATCTTCTCCAGGCAATGCTAGCTGTAGAGGAGCAGGTACATCCCATGGGTGCAGCAAAATCACCTCGTCTTCCATTAGCTTCCCAACATCGGCGCTGACATCAGCTGGCGAGGTTCCCACAGCTTCATTTCCAATCAATGAAGGTGCTGCGTGCCTTTGGATGGGTTCCTCGCTTTCTCCACTGCCTGCAGAGGTGCTCAGGAAGCCTCATCTCTTAGTTCACCCAAAGCTCGTGCAGCCGGTAGGACCTAGGAGCTCAGTCCTCACCCCTCCTAACACCCCCGGGGCTGCAAGCATCGAGCTGTTTCCTCTACCCACTCATCACCCTTCCCTGAAAAGCTACTTTTTGTTGGCCCACAACAGTCCAGTTGCCTCACACAGACTGCTCAGACACCTCCCACCAAACCCAACGCGACATCCACGCGTGTGAGGCACCAGCAGAAGCGAGACCCTGCCCTAAGAACAAAGAAAGCGGCGGAGCTTTAGGCTTTCTTTTATAAAAGACAAATCGTTTATTGATTCAGTCCTTCCACTTTGCAACCTCTTTGGTAACAGTCGTAACACTTCCAGACTGGGAGAACGCGGTGGAAAGGCCCGGTTCTGTCCTCTCACCACTTCCAGAGCTCAGCGACCCCTGAACGTGCCTTGGTGAGAGGCCAAAAGCAGGTTTCAAAGCACGGCCAAGGACCATGGCCTCTAGGGACACCCCCAAACAGCCTGCCGTGGCTCGTCTTGCTCGCCGGTGGCCCAGAGAGCAGCTCCAGCACCCCCAGGCAGAAGATGGCTCAGGCTGGGGCCGCGGTGCCAAGGCTGGCTGTGAGCTGTGCCCTGGAAGGCAGCTTTGAAGCACCTCTTGGGACCTCCCGGACAATCAACGGGGCCAAGACCACAGCAAGAGTCGCCCGTTCCTGCAGCCTTGCCCCGGTGGCCCCGTGACGATGGGCTAAACCGGCAGCCTCAGCCTCCCCCTCCTCACACCGTCCCAAAGAGAGTAACTGCTGTACTTGGCGTTAAAGATAAACATATATTGATTACACATGGTCATAAAAAAAAAAAAAAAAGTAATAATAATAATAATAATACATTTCCTAGAACATTACTTAAGACGCTTCCGAAAAGCATCCACGCTTCCCCTCCCCTCCCCGTCTTCCCTTATCTATACAGAATAAAGTGCTTCGTTTAGGTTGTTCACACTAGTAGAGCCACCGATACACTCTTTAACTTGGCATGTTTGGGCAACCGGTACTGAATGCCGCAAAATAATACAGAGCCGAACACCAGGCATGAGAAACTAGTTTTGAGGCAAGTGCTTGGGGTTTCGTTCATTTCCTTCAAGTTCCATGCTACCGAGGTTGTTCTTATTTTTTATTTTTTTTTTTTTGTTCCTGTTTTTCAACAATTTTCTTCCTTTGTGAGTTCGACCCAACTCCGGCGTGGTTGCGTGTCATTAAGCGGGGCTGCGTGCGGGGAAGCTCTCTCCGTCCGTGTGAACCAAGGGCGTCTGTCCATCTGTCCTTCCCTCTTGACTTCAGGCGAACCAAGAGTTTAATCAGTGGAGTTGTCTAGCAGCGGATGCTCGTCTCTATTGCACTGTCACAGCCGTTCCCTCCCACCGTCCGTCCACCCATCACCTTCCCACCGCGCTTGGGTTATGGCTGTGGTCCGAAGGGCCAGCCGTACCTCATGGGCATTATGAGGCTAACTGGTCTGTGCTACCAGGCTCCTGGGATATAGAAAAACAAAAACAACCCTCCCTGCGTGGCTCCCTCCCTCCCCAGAGTTCAAAGCAAAGGGAAAAGAAAACCCAAAACGCCGCCAGGTCCGTTGCCTTGCGGTCTGCTCACGGGTAGGCGCGATGGAAACCAAGCCCCTCTCCACCCTCACGGTCTGTCGAAGAAGGGATGTGAGAGATTAAGGTGCAAGAGTTAAAAAATAATAATAATAATAATAAAATAAAATATAAAAAGCTTGAAAACAACGGACCCAACTCCTCCGCCCCGTCTAACCCAATGGGGGCCGACGGGGGCCGACCGGGGTGGATGTGGGACGAGGCGCTGTGGGAGCGACTCGGTTGAGCTCTTAGTACGTTAATGAAAACCAGACACGACGAGACACATCGGGACTGAGTCAGGGCGTAGACAAAAGGGCTCGAAGGCTGTGTAGGACTCCTGGGAGCTGCCCAGGCCTCGGAGAGGGGAGGGAGCAGCAGGGATCTGGTTCTCCAAAGTGCTGTGTGCATGGTCACATCTCGACGTCTCCAAGCGGCTCTCCGGGCAGGCTCTCGAAGGGGACTGGAGGTGGTTGAGAGCAGTCGTTGGGTTTTCCATGGACCAGGAAGTTTTTTGAGGGCCAACTCTTCCCACCTGAGCCCAAGGAGGCTTCATCAGCCTCGAGGAGGAGCTGTCATCTCCTGGTGACATCTGAGCGGGACAGGTCCTCGCTGGGAGAGGAAGAGCTGGGGCAGGGATGGGGAAAGCCACCTCCAGGTGAGCGGTACGAGGGGGCATGCGTTGGTGTAGGGATTTACTTGGGGGGAGAAGTCTGCCAGGCAGGCAGGCTGATGGGCTCCGTCACAGAAGACCATACAGGCAAGGTGAAGTCTCCTTGGGGTGCGGGCTCCCGTCCTGTCTCAATGCCGAGTGCAAGGGGAAAGAAACCCAAGGGAGCCCAAGGGGAAGGGGTCTGGAAGGCAGAGAAGGAGGAGACAGCATGGACCACCCTACTGAGGCCCACCAACATCTCCAAAGGTATCACTGAAAGTGCCTCCAAAGCAACTACTTTCCAGGCTGGGTCATGGTCCCTTCAAAAAGCCAATGGCCCCAAGAACCAAGAGCCCGTGTCCCTCACAGGTGGGAGCTGGAGAAGGGGAGAGCGGGCTCTGCCCTGTCCCAGTGAGGCTGCTGGCCCTGCACAACCCCATCCAGCAGAGCTCCTGAGCACGTGGATGAGCCCTCCTGGCTACGCAGGGGCAGGTTTAGAAGTGCCCAAGCGCTTTGCTAGCTTGGTCCAGGAGACGAAGCGCAAAGACTTCGCACAGAGCCAGGCGTGGATCACCCTCCCCAGCACCCCGACACTGCCCAGACTGAGGTGCGAATGAGAAAGGGCTCCTGCAGTGTCCTCTCTACCTCCTTAACCACCACCAGACCTCCTCCACAACCTGACCACATCCACACACATCTGCTGGCCTGGGCAGCTGCAACGAGCCCCACTTCTTGCCTGGCACCTCTCTGCCCGGGCTGGGGTCTCTGCGGTGCTCCCAGCTCACCCTGACCCAGACCAGGGGCATTTTCCTGGGCAGAGAGATCACGAAGACATGGTCAGATCAACGCGTGACACCCCAAGGTAAATCACAGCAGCAAGAGACCCACCTTGGACCCCCGGCGTCTGACAAAAAAAAAAAAAGACAAAAAAAGAAAACAGCAAAACCTCCCTGGCTTTGCCGCTCCCCACCACAATTCCTCTTCTCCCCCGCTGGCATGAAGCCAGGCTGAAAAAGTGAAATCCAAGACCAGCTCAACTTCAACATCATTCAGCTCACTGGGAGAGGAACACGCAAGGACAAGGTGGCCGGAAAGGTGCTAACCCACACCGTGGGGCAACACTGAGCCAACCGCAGCCCTTTTCGGGACAACACGGGCACATCGGGGTCCCCTCAAGGGGCTGCCAACCCTACTGGGATGGGAAGCTTGGTAGAGCAACGTGGGCTTTCCTGGCATGGCAAGAAGTTGGAGGATGGGACGTCAACGGGCTGACCAGGGTCTAATCCTTGGGATGAGACCCAGCAGCTCCCAGCCTGGAGTTCCCCTAAGGGTCAGGGGTTTATTCGAATTGTTAAGGCACTATTCTGGGCTGATTCTGCCGAGAACGGGCTGCATCCCGCTCCTCCATCCCGGAGCCACCCTCCCACCGGTCCCGAGGCCATCTGAGCTCCTCCAAAGCCACCCTGCAAACTCCAGAGCATCCCCAGCAAGCCGGCTCTCACTGGGACCAGAAGAAAACCCCCCCAAAACCCCCAAAACCAAAGGGGCAGCTGGCTGCTGATGCCCCAGGACACAGCACCGGTGTTTGTGCTTTTGCCTATCGGGGAGGAAAACCTGTGTTGGGGCAGGAAGACGAGGCGAGGGCTGCTGATGGCTCTCCAACGGGGACATCTCCTCGCCAAAGGCCACCAGGGCCAGCGGGAAGCTCTTGCACAGTGCCCACCTCAACTCTCGGGGAAAGGGCCTGATTAAAGACCAGCTTTACAGTACAGGGTTTCAAGCACCACTAGCTAGATTTCTGCTTATAAATACGGAAGTGCTGGCACCCAGGATGGCGCAGCATCGTGTCCCTCCGTGCCCCACAGCCCTCTTGGCATGGAGATGAAGCCGATGCGTGGGGAAAGGGCAAGCCGGGGAGGGTCGGGACGAGCAGCCCAGCTGGGGACGGAGCCGATGGAACCTGCACGTCGGCATCTGTCCCCTCGCTGGGTTGAATCACCATCTCCTGGTGGGAAAAATCCCTTTGGGAGAGGCTTCCCTTCCCTGTTTTCCCAATAACGGGGATTGCTGGTGGAAGACTGCACGGGGGCTGACGGCTGGGACAAAACGGAGAGCGATGCCTTTTATCTGCACCTTTACGGACGGTTCCCCCCACCCCCAGCATCCACGCTCCTCAGGGGCTTCCCCCAGCTCCCCCTCTCCACAAAAAAAAAAAAAAAAAAAAAAAAAAAGGCTTTATGGGCGAGAAAATGAAAACAAAATAAAATAAAATAAAATAAAACCCACCAAAACAACCCCAAAATGAGGAGGAAGGGGGGTAGAGAGCAAGCAAAGCCACGGCTCCCCGGGCGTTTCCGAAGGGCAGAGCAGTCTGTGCGGGGCGTTTGGGGGCACCTAGTTGTTATTGGAATTTATCCTCCCCGCGGGGAAGAGGGGAGGCGGGGGCGGTAGGTGAGGAGGAGGAGGGAGGCTCTGTGGGAGGGGATGAAGCAGCGGCAGCGGGGAGACGCCGGGGCCGGGGGGCAGCGGGGCCGGGCTGGCGGCGGGCTGGGGGGCGGCCGTGTCCGAAGCCAGGGGGTTGCTGACGCGGAAACATTTCTCCTTGTGGGCTTTGAGCATGTTGGAGAAGCGGAAGCGCTGGCCGCAGACGTCGCAGGGGTAGGGCTTCTCTCCCGTGTGGGTCCGGCGGTGCCGCTTCATGTTGGGGCGGCTGGTGAAGCTCTTCCCGCAGATCTCGCAGATGTAGGGCTTCTCGCCTGCGTTGGGGAGGGGTGCATGGGTTGAGAAAGAGGCGATCATCCAACCCCACCCGTGCCACCCGCACCCCATCGCTTCCCCATCCCACAAGCCAGGAGCTCTCTCTCACCCGTGTGCGTCTTCATGTGCTCGTCGAAGTACTGCTTCATGTTGAAGTCCTTGCCGCACCACTGGCACATGAACTGCTTGTGCCCGATGTGGATGCTCATGTGGGAGCGCAGCTGGTACTTGTACTGGAAGCGCTCGTTGCAGTTCTGCAGGGTGAGGACGAGCGGACAATGAGCACCTCGAACACCCCCGCGTCCCGTCCCACCTCTGCCCAATCACCAGCGTGTGGGAGCGGCACAAAAATCTTTTTTTTTTTCCCCTAAAATAATGCAAAAAAATGTCTTCCCAGGGAAAGGACCTTACCTCGCATTTGAAAGGCTTCTCCCCCGAGTGCTGCAGCGAATGGACCTTGAGGGACATGCTGCGCTTGAAGGACTTCCCGCAGGTCTCGCAGGTGAAGGGCATGTCCTTGGTGTGAGCTGGAGCAGAGGCGAGCAGCGTCATGCACCCTCCCCGCACATCCACCTCCAACAGTCCCAAGATCCCCAAATCCCACAATCACCCAACCATGGTCAACCCAAAAACATCTTGAGAAGGTGCACGGCAGCACCGTGCCACCCGTGAGCACATCCTGGGGCTCACCAACAGCACCCTGTCCTCCAGAGTTCTCCTTAAAACAACCCAGTGTGGGACACCTCCCTCACTGCCTGCAAAAAAAATCCCTTTTTTGGTCCTTTTTGGTGCCTGAAGCAGCAGCCAGCCTGAGGGACGTGACCACCATGGCCATGTGCAGTTTGCTTTTCAAAGCCCAGCACTGGCGCAGGCTCATCCTCTTTTACAAGGGAAGGATGGTTACACTTCAAACCCTCCTTTGATCACTTCTGAGGTCTTTTTTTTTTTTTCTGGTTAAATGAAATAAATGAGATTCCCCGGTGCCGTGCCTGCTCCAAAAGCAAGCTGAACAGAGCAGGCACACGCTCAGCATTAACCACCCAGCACCGCAGGATAAAAAAAGGCAAATCTCAATGCCTCAGCTTGCCGTTAGAAAGCTCACCAAGAGTTAACCCAGCCCCAAATTCCCAACACGGCAGAAATAGAAAAATGCTCGTCATCATGGGATTGCCAGACGAGCACCCTAAGGAGACCTCCCGCAGCCCCGGCGCCTCCTGCACTCACCAACCATGTGTTTGCGCACATGGGCCATGGTGTAGAACTTCTTCTCGCAGATCTCGCAGGAGAACTTCTTCTCGGCGTAGCCGTGGACGATCTTGTTGTGCTCGTGGAGCGACCAGAGCTTCTTGAAGCCCTTCCCGCACGTCACGCACTGCAACGAGAGAGGGGCTGGGCAGGGAGGCAGGGAAACGTCCCGAGGCATGGCCACATTTGGGGTTTTGCTTCGTTAAAAGACAACGTCATCAACAAAACCTGCAGCCAACATAACACCACCAAGTCTGCTCCAGACCTTGATGCTTCAAAACCTCCAAAACTCAAATTTCTGTCCATTGGATGGGGAAGAGGGTGATGCCTTTCCAAGGGAGAATGCGACAATTCTCGCATACCCATTGCCTCCTGCACCAGGGGCTCACACCCAGCTGGGGCTTTCCTGCTTGCACACAATGAAGACCTTATATTCAAAAAAAACCCTCAATCTCAGCATTAGGAGGCTGCAAGGAATATGGGGAAAAAAGAGAGGCCCAAGCTAGGGCAGCATGACTTCAGTCCTTGGCAGGTATTCTGGATACTTTAGCACGAAATGAGTTCTCTGAAAATCCCCCAAATTCTATTAATATCCATAAATTCTGAAAACATCCATTAATCCCCACAACTCCATTAATACCCATTAACTCAGATAACAGTCATTAATGGACCAAAGCAGACCCCAAAACCGGGACCAAGGCAGACCCCAAAACCCGTTCACTTGCACAACACAACGTCACGCCGCGACATTTTTAAGCACGTGCAAAGTCTCCCCATGGAAGTTATGGTAGAGACTCCTTCCTGCTCCACCAAGTTTGATGTTTCTCAGAAAATGGCCAGAAAAAGCTGTAACCTTGGCTGTCAGGACCTGTTTTTTCACTTCTGGCACAGGTTGCAGTTGGTGTTTCACCGTGTGCCCATGGCTACCACACGAGCTCAGCTCACATCGCCGTACGAGGGAGGGCTGGGAATTGCCTAAATCGGGGCAAAACTGTTTACTGAGCCTCAATGCACATGGATACTCATCCTCCTCTTGTCCAACCAGGCCCAGAGTCTCTTCAGCTCGCTGGTGTGTTGAGAAAAATAATTAATTGATGCCTAGGAGGCATCTGGCAACAGCACAGCCAAGCAGACCCCTGGGGATTCACAGCGGGGCCTGAAGAAGCGCAGATAACGCGGCCTCGACCTCCTCCTCCCACCCCAAGGAGCTCATTGATGGGCTTCATCCAAATTTTGCACTGAATGAGGCTGCAGCACCGTGGAAAATATACTGTTATGTCATGTAGTCACAGTGTCTCTATTTATATTTAGGTGCCTGGGAGGCACGACGAGGGTCACGGAGGCATTCCCAGCGCTCGCCTTCCTTCTTCTTGGCAGGCCCGAATTTCAGCACGAGCAGTCCTCTGAGCTTTGCCGTTTCTAAGTAAATATTTCTACAGATCGGAACAGTTTTATCTCTGCTCTAAGAGATGTTTCAGGACAACTTCCACATTCCTCCGCTTAAAAAGGAAAAGGCTGCAGGGAAATATTAAAATTAAAGAGAGAGAGAAAGCGGGAGATGAAGGGGAGCCCCCAGCTGCCACCGAGCTGCCTCGAGGGCAGAGCCCTGCACCCTCAGGCAAAAGACAAGGCAAATAAGATCAATTCTGGCAAGTTAAGAGGAAAACCACACTGGAGACGGCCAAAAGAGATTCAGAGAACCAACGCGACAAAGCAAAGGCTGAATCTTTTTTCAGGTGGCCGGAAAGCCGCTTACGGAGCCTGCAGGGCCATGGGTGATGATGGGAAACGTTCGCAGGGAGCAAAGCTCATGGGTGAGATTTGGGGACTAGTCAGCAAAAGAGAGCACCTGACACGAATGGAATAAGAGGAAAAGTCCCTCCACGGATGTGGTTAAAAAAAAGAAATAAAACCTGTCCCGTATAGGTATAGAGTTGAAAAAAAAAAATCTAATTTCCATCCAGAAACAATTCCACAGTATATTAATAAAGTTATTCAATATTGTCGGAGTAAATTGAGTGAATTTGGCTTCTATTTATAAAATTTAAAACGCCTCACTAAGTGAAAGGTAATGAGCCACGCTTTGCACAGAGGGAAGTCACCACAGGGGCAGCTGCGGTTCACCCTATTCTGAAATCACCTGGAAAGGGGATAAAAAGGTGAGAGGAAAAAAAAAAAAGCAATGAGGTGGAGGATGATAGCCCCATGTCATCCGGAAGAAAAGCAGAAGAGCACGAAGCAACGCTCTGGGAAAACCCATTTTGAATTGCTTTACGACAGGCTCCAAACCAGCCACAACCCCACGGGCAGGGGGTGTTGGAGATGCTCTCACTGGTCCCGGGCCAGTGAACACAAACATATCCATAAAAAGCAGCCTCAGCCCCTTGAATTTCTCAGAAAGACGCCCCAAAAGGCTTCATCACCCGTTTTATTTGGGATACAAGCCTTAACAGACTCCAGTAGCACCTGGGCTGTGTTCCCTTCACCTGGGAGGGCTGCCAGACCATTCAAAATCCCATCCTTTGATGGGAAGGATGACGTGCAAAGCCCTACAGAAGACACGATTTATTTCATCTGTAGCAGTGGCATTGTGCAAAACTGGTCACTGGGGATTAGAAGAGAAGTTGGAGGGCTCTGCAGGAATGTGTAATTTTGCTGCTCAACCAGGACAGCTATCTATTCCCCCAAAACTGATTTAACAGAGGCAATATGCACACGCAGACAAAGATCCTGTTAGCTCTAGGTGAAGGGCACGCCATGCCCAAGCCACGCGCAGATGTCAAGTGGGTTCAGAAATTTCCTAATACGCAAGCTAACGAGCACAAAAGGCAGATTACAACCACTTCAGCTCGTGTCAGCAATTCTTTGAATTAAGCTAAATTGCTTTAAGCCTGGGTGGAACCGGCTGGAGTGCTTCTCCATTAGGGGCTCGCAACGTTTTATGCAGATTAACTGAATAAACCCAAAGAAAAAATAACTCCCCTGAAGTTACTCCCCATTTCCACCCAGCTGGCCAGGGGAAACCACAGTCCCCCAGCACTAATCCACCAGTCCCCTGCCACCGTGGGAACCCCCAAGCCTAAATATGAGTCACGGGAGAAGCAAGGGTCCCTCCTGTCCACCACGTGCCATCAGCAAGGTCAAAAGTATTTTTGAGCAGGAGCCCTTCCCAGGGTGTAGACCCCGGGAACACGTTCTCCATGCTAGGTGGGATGTCCCATCACGGTGGGATGTCCATCCCTGTGGTGGGATGCCCATCGTGGTGGGATGTCCCCCCGAAAATGGGATGGTGGCTCACCTGGATGTTCTTCTCGCAGTCGGTCTGGTGGTGCAGCAGCAGCTCGCTCTCGAGGAGGAAGCGCTTGCCGCACTTGTCGCAGATCTGCATGCGGCTGTGCGTGACGTTCATGTGCTTCTCCAGGTACCAGCGGTTGTTGAAGACTCGGGGGCATTTCTTGCACGGGTAGTGCTGCTTCTCCTCCAGTTTCACCTTCTGGCCCAGCCCGTCCTGCTCCTTCTTCCTCTTCCTCCCTCGCTGCCCTTCCTCTTCCTCCTCCTCCTCCTCTTCTGCCTTGGCCATCTCCTGCGACCTGGTGGCCATGGTGGATTTGGTGGCCTTGGATGCTCGGCTGCCCCTACGAGGCTGCCCGCTCTTTTCTCTTTTCACCTCCGACGCATCTTCGTCGTCATCTTCATCCTCCTCTTCTTCTGTCGTCTCCTCCAGGTCTTCCTCCTCACTGTGCTCCTCCTCCTCCTCCTCCCCCACCTCCGCGTCCTCCTCCTCTTCCTCCTCCTCCTCCCCTTCCTCGTTCTCCTCCTCCCCGTCCTCCTCCGTGTCACGCCCGTCGCCGTCGGGCCGCCCCATCACGGCCGCCTCGCTGGCGGCCGCCTTCCCCTCCATCCCCTTGGAGACGTTGAGGGTCTGGTTGTTGAGGTTCACCTCCACGATGATCTGCTCCCGGTTGTAGGAGCCCTGGCTGTCCAGGTCCTCCTCGGATTCCTCACCCTCCATCTTACACACGGCTCCGGGGCCGCCGTCCTTCTCCTCCTTGTAGTACTGCTTGGCCGGCCCCGCGGGGAGCGTCCCACCGCCTGCCCCGTCCTCCACCCGCACCGAGTAGGGGTCGTTGCCTTCCCGGGCGTAGATTTTGGGGTGGGGGGCGTCCACCTCCTGCTTGATCTCGCAGTAGTAGGGCGGGGGGCCGGCGCAGCCCTCGGCGGGCAGGGCCATGTCGGCGGCCAGGCTGAGCGAGCGCGTGTCGAGGAGGTCCTGGCAGGAGGAGGCGATGTTGTTCATCTGCAGCACGGCGGCCGCGTTCAGCACGTCCTGCACATTGCAGGAGTTGACGAGGAGTTTGGAGGTGTAGATGAAGTTGAGGATCTGCTGGAGGCCCTGGGAGGTGAGGGCCTCCAGCGAGAGCTCCACGCGCTGCAGCTGCTTGTTTTGGGTGAAGAGGGAGTGGAAGAACTGGCTGTAGGCCGCCAGGACCCCCTTGTGCGCCGGGAAGATGCTCTTGTGCTGCACCAGCACGATGTCCACGTCGCACAGGTCCGGCTGAAAGAGGCGCTGCTCGTTCAGTCTGTCCATCAAACACGTGAAGTGGAGGGCTACATCCTCCACCAGGGAGTACTCGGCCGAAGGGTAGTCAGTCGTCTTTTCGACTATCAGCTGTGGGGAGGAAGGAAATAAAAGCGTTCAGGAAGGCTCTTTCCTCTGGAAAAAAAAGACCTGCCCGGCCACGCCACCCATCCCTGTCCACACGTCCCAGGTCAGAGAGGCCAACTGAGAAGCTTCACCACCAGACTAAACTTGCATTCACGAACCATGAAGCTCCACCACCAGGCCCAGCTTGAAGATGCCAACCCAAGCCCTCCCCTACCAGACTGCTTTTGGGGTCACCAACCAAGAAGCTCCACCACCAGGCCCAGCTTGAAGACGCCAACCAAAAACTCTGGGAGTTACCACACAAGAAGTCCCACCACCAGGCCCAACCACACCACTCCACCACCCATCGGAGTCCATCAGACTCAACCAAGGAGGAGAAAACCCACTGCAAGGGCGGGCTGAAACTACACAAGCCCTTGCCAAAAGCCCTTCAACGTGGGCAGGAGGCACCCCAACCACCCCACCACCATGTGGTGGTGGCCAAAGCCCCTCAGCCCTCCATGTCCATGGAGAGAAGATGCAGCACAGGAGAGGGGACACTTCCATACGTCCTCAACCTCCTGAATCAGATGGGGTTCCCCGGGGTGGATGTTCACCAACTTTAGGCACTGGCTGAGATCTATCCCCCCTAGCTAGGAAGAAATTAGGACTTGAAACCTCTCCACTTCCACAGCATAATTGCATGAAATCCCCCAAATGTGGCTTTTCTGCCCAGAAAGCAGCCTCTGGGCTGTACCTCCTCCTCCTCTTGTTTCTCCCATGAGGTTGGGGCAGACACAGACGAACCCGGCGGCTCTTCCACCACCTCGCCCTACTCCATCCCGAGCAAAATCCTGGTCGAGCAAGCCCCCCTTGAAAGAAATTACTGAATTCCACTACATCCTCTAGCTCACATCGGCAGTTAATTTAGCAGGACTCACCAGGATGACCTACACATTTTTTTTTCTATCCCTTTTTTTGCCCGTTTGTTCCTTTTAATTACCCGGGGAAAGGCAGCACCTGGTAAAACTCAAGTCTGGGAGCTGCAGCCCCGAGCCGGGAGATGCTGCAAACACCACTGCTGGTGCTGCCTGGTATTTATTTCAACCCACAAACATTTTCCACAGCACAGACCCTCCAGGATCCTCATCCCCCATCCCACGGGGACCCCAGATTTTCTTCCCCCTTGCTCCCTTCTTGCTTTCCATGCCGGGCACCCAAGAGACCTCCACGGATGGGATCTGGATGCGGCCACGTGGACGCGCCCGGTCCCACCGCAGGGATGCGGTGCCGTGATGGAGGCAGAGGGGCAGCTTCATCCTGCACCTCCAGCTCCATGGGACTTCCTCAGCTGACACTTTTCTTCTGGGACAAACGGCAGCTCTTGATCAACAGACGGATTCCAGCAAGACGCACTTTGTTTGTCTTTTTTTTTTTTTTGCAAGCCAAAGGCAAAAGCGCATGAAAAAAAACTGCTCGAATAATAAAAAATGGGTGTTTTCTTTGTTTTCTCAACAAACAAACAACATCCCTCCTCCTCCCTGCTAAATTTTTTCATTTTCTCGGAATTTCTGCTCCGCAACCACCCAGCGGCTCCCCGGTCCCGGCACAGGGCAGCCCCAGCAAGCGCTTGCGCCCTGGGGAAAAGGAGGAAAAAGGCAGCTCCACAGCCTGGAGCGGGGCAAGGAGGTGGAAAAAAGAGGATTTGTGGGTGTATTTGGGACAAAATGCTGCATCCCAGCTGGAACAGCCACCCATCTGTCCCCCCATCCACCCGTCCGTCCCCGTTTTCCAACCCCAATGACGCGCCGACGGGAGGAATCTGGATAGCCAAAAGATGATATAACAAAAATCACCACGAACGTCGAAGAAACAGCAAGCCCTCAACCGAGCTTCCTCGCTGCTTGCCAGGGACTCTCCCTCCCTGATCTTGCTCCAAAAACCCCTAAATTCAGGTTTTTTCCTCCAGCATCCACCACGCCGGGGTGCACCTTGCCCGGTTCCCGCCGCTGGATGCCGCGAGGCCGGCAAGAGGTGCGCGGGCGGAGAAACGGGGGCAATTCAGGGGAAATTAGGTCCCCTGGACGGCGTCGCAGCCCAGCTTGGAAAACAAAAAGCTGGCTTTTCGCTCCGGATCGAGGCGTTTTTGGCAAAAAGGGGCTGACCCCTCACCCAGCGCCGGGTCCTGCCAGGCGGCTCTAATCAGTCCCAGCAGCAGCGAGGACAATGCGTGTCTTGGCCGCGGCCCGCCGGTGACTTCAGCCCGGGCCTGTCAGCGGGAGGGTTTTTGCTCTTTATTGCTCTCAGATGCTTTCGTGCTCTCGCCCGGAGCCGGCGCCCCAGCCAAGCCCCGAGCCGCGGCGTCGAGGCGCCCGCGGGGGTCACATCCCCGCCTCGTCCCCAAAAGTCCCCCCCCGGGGGCCGCGTCGGCACAAAGGGGGCGATCCTACAGCCCCTTCCCATGGGTTAACCGCAAAAACACGTGGATATTTCCATGAAAAACCCCGCTTTTGCCATCGCTGCCTTGGCTCGATGGTGGCTATAGGGCTCAGCCTCGCAAGAGGCCCAACGTGGTGCCACGTGGTGGGAGCGAGCCCCACGTTGCGTCCCCAACCCCACATCCCAATTTTGGGCGCCCCCCCCATCCCTTAGGACGCTCGCACCCTCTTCCCAAACCCAACCGGGGCTAACACCAAACCACCCGGCGCTGCCACCGAGCCCCAAAACCCCGTCAGGATTATTCGAAAGCGGCGTGGCCACGAAATCCCCACCCCGCCGGGCCAGCCGGCGCCTGCAGCCGGCCCCCCCGCGCGGATGCTTCCCTCCGGCTCTATTTTAAGAGCATTTCCAACCATCCTTGCCAAAGCCCCGGCTGAAACAGCCCATGGGGAGGATGCTGGGGGCGAGCGGGGGGCCCTCCGCGTGCAGGTTTTGTGATGGAAATGGATTTTTTTTATTATTTTTATGATTTTTATATTTTTTTTCTATGCGCACAAGCCCCCGTTTCCTTCCTTCCCCTTCAAAGCAATCTCGCTGCTGCCCCTTGGCTGGACATGGGAGCCAGGATGCGAGCAGGAGATAAGGGCGAGGTGGGAACCGCAGATGCTGATGCTCGCTGGATGGACCGCGGGGAGCCCAAATTTGGCCACCACGAGGAAGCAAGGACCAGAGAGGTCCTTATTACTTAAACACCCCCCCCTTGCACCCACGCACCGCAGCACAAGAGGCGGCTGCGAGACCCTAATCCGGGAATTTCCTTCAGGTTTTTCAGCCCCCTGAAAATCCCCCAAACTCAGCTCTCCCGTGAAAACCCGCAGCCGGCTTTCGGGTATCATTTCCGCCCGCCGAAGCGTTTAACGTTGGCCTTAAGTACTAAAATTGCACGAAGGGAAAGTGCTTTGATAAGGAGCTCGGGACGCCGTTTATCCTTGCTCATCAAAAAATAAATCTATATCTAAAGGCCCGTCCTATTTTCAGTTTGGACAACGCTGCATTTTGGGGACGAAGGCGCTTTGCTGGATCCCTACGTAACGGCACGCTCAGACTTCTGCTCGAGGAAGGAAAAAAGCATTAAAACCAGATTTTTTTTTCAGAATTAAACGACGCAAAGGCACAGCGCTAAAAGGATGCTGACCCCAGTGCCAATGCTTTGGGGTTTGATCCATGAAATTTGCCCTCAAACTCCAGCACCCTCGGATGGGACCTGCAGCCTCTCCTTGTAGGTTTGAGGCCAGGTAATGTCAAACACGATGAGACAATCCTGACAACAATTTTGAGGACAAACAGCCGAAAAATAACAAGAAATACCACCAAAAACTCAAGAAACACCCCCAAAAGCCACAAAACATCCCCAAAATACCCAAGAAGCCACCAGATTTTGGACCGTGGCCACGCACGGAAGCCCGGCGATGGGACAGGCTCTCCCCACCGCGCCGCTCCCTCGCCTGTCCCCTACCTCCAGCACGGCTCCAGCTCCTCCCGGTGCCGCTCCTGCCCAATTTTTTGGGGATAAAAAGGGGCAAAAAGCTGCCGGAGCGTCGCTCCCGCTGCGTGCCCTCCCAGAGCGGGACCTCGCCGGGAGCCGCTGCGAGGGGGGGTTTAGGATTTCGCGAGGATGTCCGGAAAAACAAGCAGGAAGGGAAAACAATAGCTCGGCCGTGCTGCCGGCGGGCAGAGCCCCAGCGGCCGGCATCCCGCCTGCGGGGTGCTGCAGGGCCGGGAGGTGGGCACGGCCCCAAACCACCGATGGGCTTCACGTCGCCGTCCCCTTCCCTAGGTTGTGTTTTCCCTGAGATTTGAAGGATGCTGGGAACTTTGGAGATGCTCGAGGCCACCCCGAGTAGAGGCAGAGGTGGTTGTAGGGGTCGCTGGGCTCGCCTACATCATCCTGGGTTTGGGTACAGGATGATTTTTGGCTGGGCGAGGATGCTCAGCACATCCAGACCCGTGGTGGAGCGATGTTCTCAGCGCCTGTCCCACCCTGGGGTGTCAGGCACCCCAAAAAACACCTCCATGCCCCCAAGGAGCCAACAGAGAAACGCGTTAGCTCTCTTTGGGGACAGCCGGATGCTTTTGGGGACTGATTTTCCCCTCCCTTTGGTTGTTTTTCCCCCTCATGGCTTTGGTTCGAAGACGATTTCCAGAGAGCAGCCTGGAGGGCAGCAGGGATGGGTCCTGGAGCAAGGGATTGGGGACGGATCCTTCCCCCAGCCCCGGGGCTGGGCCTCGCGCAGAGGCCTGGTTGAGGGGCCCTAGAGCAGGGGAGCCGGAGCTGCTGGTTAAGGGCTGGTTGCATTCGCACATTTTTATTAAAAAAATAAAATAATTATATATTTTTTTCAACCCTCCGGGCGTCCTTCTGCTTTTCTTTCGCGCACGGAGCTGCAAAGCCACAGCGATGCTTTGGGACAGACAGACCATCGGCCCCAAAAAAACGGTGAAACCCAATCATGGGGGTGATGCCGGGGGGACCCCAAAAATGGGCAGAGATGTGGGGTCCCCCCGGCACCCGCTGCTTGCAAATCAGAGCTGAAATCAACTCGGTGCTGCGGAGGGGACCCCACGGCAGGGACACGCTCCGTGCCACCAAGCACAGAGGGGTTGGGGGGGGATTAGGGGACCCCAAAGAGGAAGAGGAGGGTGTGGGGGACACACGGACACTCCAAGCTGCCTCCTGCCTCCCTCCCCAGCCCGAGAAAAACAAGCGGAGGGAAGATGAAGGGAGGAAACGAGGACAAACCCCAGCACTAACCTCCCTGGCCGGGCTGCCGGCCAAGCGACTGCGCCAGGGGCCGGATCCAGCCGCTGCCCAGCCCCGGCGCGAGGTGCTGGCACGAGCAGGGCCGCGGCACGCAGAGCCCTGCACCGGGGTCACGGGGATGAGGAGCAAGCGAGCATCCCCCCTACGGGACCCCACAGATGTCCCCACGCATCCCAGCCCCAGAATTGGAGGAGAAGAGGATGAAGTCTCCCCTAAAATCAAGCACCATGAGGCCCCGTGGAATGAAGGGCAGCGGGTAGCAATGTCACCCTGCCCCGTGCCACAAGCTGGGGGGTGCCACCGAGGTTCCCCGACCCTCGAAGGTGGGAGCTGAGGCCCGCAGGTGCCCCCACACCCCTCGACGCCTCCGAGGTTGGCCTCGCACCCCGATCGGCCCCGGCGGTTCTGGGATTTGGCTCTCCTGCGGCGAAAAAAACTGCGGCGCTCCCCAAGCCCGACTCCAGACCACAAAATTGCCGCCGTGGTTAAAGGTTGAGCGCAGCCCTTCCCAGAGCTCGGCCCCAAACCTGGCCTCAACAACCGGGCCTCCTCCACTCCCTCCGTCCTCCCTGCCCGGCCGGGGAGGCCAGCGATGATGCGAGGCCCCCCCCCGGTTCTTCCCCGTGTCCAAACTCGGGATGAGGTGGTTGGTGCGGTGGGGACACGGGGACGAGGCCCCCACCTGTCCCCAGCTGGAGGATGGAAGGGAACGGGGTGGGGGACGCGCCCCAGTCTCACCAACGGGGCCTGGATCCTGCACCGGGTCGATGCTGAGCCCATCCTTTTTGTCCCCGAATTCATTGGTGCTCTCAGTGGGCTGCCCCCACCTCGCCAGCCTCTACCCCAGCCTCCTGCCTCAATTGAGACTCCCGCAGCACCCTGTCTATGTGGGATGGGGGCTTTGGGGTCTCCCCCCCAGCTCTCACCGCTGATCTCCCCGGCAATTCGAGCCCAAACCCTAAGGCAGCACCTCGGGTCGGGAACCAAAATCCGACCAACCAAGCAGCCTCCTTCCAACAAGAAGGATTTTTCCTCCGCCGAGCACAAACATTTCAGGTCCCCAACTTTTCCCCCTCCCCACCCCGCCGGGCTCCGGCGTCTCCATCCCCACCTGCACCGCCGGGGACCACCGAAACCTCCCAAACCCATCCTAAGGGACACAGGCACGGTTTTAGGGCCAGATTTAAGGCCAGCAGGAATTTCACGAGCCTGAGGCCGGCTCCAGCATCCCCCCCGGCACATCCAAAGCCAGCGCTTCCCTCGCCGCGTCCCAAAAGCCGCCCGGGTGACCCCGGCTGTTAGGACGGGCACGGAGCCAGGGCACGGGGGCAACCCCACAGCCGCTGGCTTTTGGGGACACCGAGGCCGCCGGGCACATCCCGAGGGATTTCCACCCCCCTTTCCTCCACCTCAAGGCCTGCTCGCCGCCCCCTCCCCAAAAAGAAAACCACCGCCAGGCGAAAATAGGTCACCGCCACGCACCTCCGCGCCGCGTTCCTATTATCATCGCTATTCATGACTTTATTTATTTATTATTATTTTTTTAAAAAAACGGCGTGCAGGGAAACGGGGGTTTTGCCAGGGTGTTGCAGTGAGGAGGGGGGGGGTGGGCAGCCCTGCAGCAGCTCCCCATGGGGTGAGGTTTGGGTTTGGGGGGGTGGCGGGTGGGGGACACACCGCTGGGTGCCCCCCACCCGCAGCGGGGGCTCGGCAACATGAAGGAGTCATCCGGGAACCCAAAGGGCCGAAGGGAGCCCCGGGCCTCCCAGCGCCGCGCAGGATCCTCCGGCCTCAGAGGGCTCCCAAACTTTCCCAGTTCCCCCCCATTTTGCCCAGTACCCCCCCCACAGCCCCCCAATCCCAGCTCCCCCCCACACACACACCCTCCCCAAGCAGGGCGAGCGGCCTCCCCCCGGCCCATGGGTGCTGGGCCTCACCCCGGGGGGGGGGGGGGGTGCAGCCTCCCTGCCTCCTTGCCCCCCCCAAACCTCCCAGGGCACCCCCATACAAACGGGGTGCGATGTGGGGGTGGCCCTCATTAATTATTATCATTAATTACCCCGCAATTAAAGCCAAACGCAGACCGCTTCCGCGCTGCGCTCCACGGAGGGGGGGGGGGGGCCTCCATGCAGCAGCCTCCCCCCCCCCCCCCAAATAAAAATTAAAACCCCCCAAAAAGCAGCTCCCCCGGCTCATTTTGGAAGGGTGCAATGGGGGTGAGATGCTCGCAGCCCCCCCCTCACCCCATAACCCTCCCAAAAAGGGGGATGCAGCAGCCCCCAGCTCGCCCTTGGAGCCCCCCCCACCCCAGGGTCCCCCCCTCCCCAAAAGCCTCCAGCGGGGCAAGTTGCGGGAGGGCCCCTGCGAAGTAACCGGGGGGGGGGGGAGAAAGAAAAGGGGGGGCTGGAAAAAAAAATAAAAATAATAAAATAAAGGGAGGGGGGAAGGAAAGGGGGGGCGCAGGCTCTACCATTTTGATGCAAAGGTCTCCGCGCAAAGGAGTCCCGGTCCTCCTCCGCTTGCCTGGGGTTTGTGCTCTCCATGAAAAAAAAGGAGCTGGTGGGTTGGGTGGGTTGCTGGCTTGGTGGCTTTTTTTTTTTTTTCTCCCCTTTTGCCTTTTTTTTTCCCTTTGCCTTTTCTTCTTTGCCTTTTTTTTCTCTCTCTTTTTTTTTTCTTCGCTTTTTTTTTTTTTTTTTTTTTGCCTTTTTCTCCTTCGCTTTTTTCCTACGCTTTTTTTTTTCTTTTCCTTTTTTTCCTCTTTTTTTTCTCTCTGCCTTTTTTCCCCTGCTTTTTTTTCCTTTTTCTTTTTTTTTTCCTTTTTCTTTTTTTTTCCTTTTTCTTTTTTTTTTTTTCCTTTTTCTTTTTTTTGCTTCCTTTTTTTTTTATTATTATTATTATTATTATTTTTTCGCTTCTTCCCCTTTCCGGAGGGAGGAGGGAATCACCGCGCTGCCAGCCCTGCTCGCATCCCCCTTCCCCTTATCCCCTTTTTTTTTCGGCTTTTTTTTTTTCTCCCCTCCGCCTTTTTTTTTTCTCGCTCTTTTTACTCTCCCCCCTTTTCCTCTCCTCTTCCTCTCCTCCCTCGCTCCTTCACCTCATCCTGCCCATCGCCATGTTAGCCCCTTTTGGGAAGAACGGAGGAATGCGGAGCGGCGGCGGCTCCGGCTGCCAAGAGCCCTTGGGCCGCTGATTGGAGCCGCAGCATCAGCTGGGGCCGCCGCTGCCCCCCCTTAAAGGGACAGGCCCCGGCCTCTACTCACCCCCCTCGGGACCCCCCCCTATTCCTATCACCCCCTTCGACCCCCTAAGATCCTCCCCTGACCCCCTTTTTTCCCCCCCTACCCCCCGCGGGGGGACCCCATCGAGCACCGCGAGCATCGCGGAGGGGGAAACTGAGGCACCGTGGAGGGGTCCGGGCTTAAAGGATTTTTAAATATATATATAAAAAAGAGGGTTTGGGGTTGCAAAAGGGTGAGTTGGGGAGGTGGGGGGGGGGGGGGGGGGGTCAGCAAGCTCGGTTTTATTTAAAAAAAAAAATAAAAAATAGGGGGAAATGGGGGTGTGGAGAGCCAGCGTGGAAATGCAACTGGGATCCTCCGGGTGCAGAGAGGGGTCTGGGGAGTTTTAAGGTGCTTTTGGGTTTTTAAGGTGCTTTTTAGGAGTGGGGTGTCATGGGTGGAGAGTGCCATGCCCCCCATGTGGCCAAAGCAGGGTTTTGCTCTTTTGCCCCTAGACCTGCCTGGGCCCCCCTGTACCCCCATCCTGATCCCCCCACCCCACAACACCTCCACGGGGGCAGCAGAGGACCCCTGATCGCCCCCATATGAGCCTCCTCGGGGTGACCCCAAACCTCCTGAGCTGCCGTGCCTCCATCCCACGTCCCCGGGCCCCTTTCCCCGTCCCACCCCGCAGGCGGCAATGCCGTAACGTCTTGCACTTGTCTGGGCTCCTCTCGGGTTGCCGTGCGCCGTAACTTGTTCCAGATGTGTTCGGCTCCGCGCACAACGTCGCCGCCACGGCCACGTCCCGCCTGTGCTCGGCTTCCTGGGTTGATTTAGTTCATTTTTTTTTGTTTGTTTTAATTCCCCCCGTCTTGTTTTCGGCTCTATGGGATAAAAAATCCCAGCAGAGGCAAGCAGAGTGTTTTCCCCCTGTCAGAAAGGTTTTGCTGGGATGAAAGCGTGGCCTGGATGGCATGTCCCCTAACCTGGCCGCGTCTCCAAAAGCTCCACCAGCTGCTGAGGGACACGTGGTGGCCATACAAAGCCTTGGCGTGGTGCTGGTGGGCTCCTTACGGGGTCCCTGCCCTTTTGGGGGATGCCGAGCCCACCCCTCACCTAATCTCCTCGCCTTCGCCAGCCGTGGGTTTTCCTCCATGGTGTGGGAGAAGCTGTGCCCATGGTGGCCATGGCCACCAACGCGAGGGGTTGGTCCTCCAGACACCACCAGCGACACTTTGGGGTGAAAAACTGTCGTATGAGAGCAACGGTCCTAAAAGATGGAGCAGGCCTGGTTCTGTTGGTCAGCACCGCCCTACGTGGGGTTTGGTGGAGCGACTTCCCAGCTCTGCCCACAGAGCCCAGTGGGGTGGTTTTATGGCATGGCAGAGCTGACTCCATCGGGTCTGGGGGCAATATAGGACAGGGACCGTGAGGGGAAGGCTGTGTTTGTCCTCATGGTGTGTAGGTATCCTCTGAACCTGCTCATAGCACTTCTGCTCCTCGTCCTTAAGGCAGGGGACACCTCATGGTGGATTTAGCTAGACAGGGGGCCCTGCACCGTGCTTGGTCTCTCTCCTGGGGGCTTTTTTCCCTCATGGTCATCTGCTGGGGTCTCTGAAGGGGTAGCTCCATGCTTGTGGTGCAGGTGTGGAGCCATCAGGGCCTCATGGGACCCTCACTGACCAACAGAAGGGTAACAGGGCCCAGCACACAACAGAGGCACCCCGGGGTCACTTCAGCTGCCGCTGGGACATGGGTGCAGCAGCAGAAGGAAAGCCCTGGAGGTGTTGATGGGCGAGGAGCAGAGGCAGGAGGGTGCTGGAGAGACCACAGCAGCCTTGGGTCCCGGCCCACCTCCAGGCGGTGCCCGTGAGGGGACATCTCCCACGGCTCCTGCTCTTCATTTTTCTCACTGGGCCATGAGATGGCAAGCAAGGGACCCCATAAGGTTGTCATGAATCTTAAATAAAGGCCCGGGCACAGCAACAGGGTGCGGGATGGAGGCCGGGGTGGGGGGGATGCGGGATGGAGGCCGGGGGTGAATTGCTGGCTCAGCAGCCGGGTTCCACTCAGCAGCTGATTTTCTGGGCAGGCACCACGCAGATTATGGAAAAGAAGGGATCAAATCAGGCCAAGAGAGAGAGAAGAAGAAGAAAAAAAATAATAATAATAAGGAAAGCAAGAACATTCCTGGAGGCTCTCTGGCCTCTCTCCCTGTAGCCTCCGGAGAGGAGGAGGAGGAGGAGGAGGAGAGAGACGAAACAAAAGGCACGAGAGGAGAAGGAGCCGAGGAGGCGCTCGGGTGAGGATGGCGGGGCTCGAAGCGCTGCAGCAGGACGCGGCCGGAGGGGCCGGGAGGCCCCGGGGGTCGCGCCGCAAGCGCTGCCCTTTTATGGCCCCTTTATGGCCCTTTTATGGCCCTTTTATGGAGGACCGCGGCGCGGATCCTGCCCTACTAAGGGAAAACGTCGCCCGCTTCGGCGCTCGCAAGGAGAACACCCACAGCGCGCAGACGAACTCTCAGAGGACGGCTGAAATACGGCCGCTTCGCGTTGACCCCAATTCTTTCCCTTTTTTTTTTGTTCCTGACTCCAAACTGGGTAAAAAAATAATAATAATAAAATTATTTAAGTGGTTGCAGGTGACGGAACGGCACTGGATCAGGTTCTCCAAGGCCACCCGGGGCTGTGGTCCAAGGCGGGGAGGAGGTCGGCACCCAGCCCCAAAACGCTGTGGGGTTGGCCCCAAAAAGCTGTAGGGTTCACCCTGCTGAGTGCATTCCGCCTCAGCCCAATCCTCACACTTTATTTTCCTTTCTGGGGGTGAGGATCCCACCCCAAAGGCCTTTTCTCCTGGGTTAGTGGGGATGGGAAGGGGTCTGCAGGCACCCTCCCGCACCCCATCGCTTCCCCCCGCAGGGAGCTGCTGCAGCCAGCCACAGCCAGGGCTCGGCTCCCAGAGGAGCTCTTATTGGATTGCAGGCCCTGTTTTCTACAAATTCTGTAATAATTGAGTTTGCTTTTTATACTGCCACGATGCCAGCATGAGGAAGTTTACTTAAAACCCTTGAAGGATGAGAAGACCGAAATATTCAAGGAGAAATTGCTCAGAGGAGGAAGGGGGAGGAACCCCCCCCCTCCCCCCTCCAGCTTTCAGATTTCCTGAAAAACATTTAGCTTGTTTTACCCCTGGAAAAGTAATTGTGGAGTCACCGATTTGTTTTTTGTGCTGATTCAAGGTGCTGCTGAACACAGAGGGTTTCCCACCTTACTCCTTTTCCTCCGCTCTCTCCGCAGCTCTGGGGCAGCCCCAGGCCCGGGTACGGGTTTTTTTTTCCAGGTGGGTGATGCAAAAGTGCCACAAGGGGCAAAAATGGGACCCAGCGGGCATCCCTCTGCTTCTTGAGCTGCTCCTGCTTGTCCCTGGGGTGTTATAGCAGAGGGACAGAGCATCGCCGGTCTGGTATTTTGAGGAAAAAGGCTCTTTTTGAGCATTGCTCAGCTGCAGGTTTACAGATCGAAGCCTCTGCTCTGAGTGCATCGAGCCGAGCCGAGCTGTCCTCACTGCTGGTGTGTTGGAGGCTCTGTCTCCGTTAACAACTCAACTTGGCAGTTTTGACGTTTTGGGGGAAGAAATATTTGTTTTCTCCCACCAGACCTATCTCCAGCCAGTTTTGGCTACTACTTCCCTGCACGAACAACTCCTGCTGCATTCAGGGCGCCGGCCAAATGTGAATTCAGTAAAACTTTGCCTTTTTTTTTCATGGAAATGTATGTGGATTCTATGCTCTAGGAGGGAGAACCACAGGATTTTATAAATATTTATTGTTTTTAATACCCTTGAGAAGACTTTGAAAGAAAACAAGTTGCTGTAGGACAAGATCGAAGGCCCCTTTATTGCTCAGCAGCTGATTAAAAGTTGGCAAGCAGAAGGCAGGGCTCGGTGGCCACTTTTCAGGATGGAGAAGGCTTGGCCAGCACCAAGTCTGGGGCTCTTCACCATCCTCATCAGCAACCCAGTGGGCGAGGAGCACAGCCACAGCTCACGCTCGCAGGGCAGCCCTCCCGGTGTCCCCAGATGCCACATGGATGGTGATCAACCCCACAAGGACCTCAATAAATGAAAAAGCAGATGCAAAAAATTCAGATGAATTTTGGTACAGGAATGCATACGGTAAAGCATCCGGAGGAAAAAAGGCATCGTCTCCTCCTGTTGCTGTTGGAAGCAGACTATTTGGATGGATAAAATGACAGCCCAAACCAGAAGGGCATGTCTGGATGGAGAAGAAAACTATGAGGCTCTCCCAACCCACCAAATCATCCTGGCTGGAAAAGATCAAGATCACCACGTCCAGCCAGATGCAGGTGGATGACTTCTTACCCCACCTGGACCCCGTCAAGTCCTACCGATGAGCCTGAGCCCTCATCCCACCCCCTACCAAAATGTACACGAAGCGGCTCCGGCACTGCGTGGAGCAGACTCAAGGACTGAATGTCCACAAAGCTCGGAGATGTGCCGTGAATGTGACTTCCCATCCATCCATCACCCAGAAACCTGGCGAGGAAAGTCACCTCCAGCACCGGGGTTGCTTGTCAAGGAGCCAGGTGTGAGAGCCGCGCGGGCGGCTCAAAGGCATCTTCACACCGCGAAGGACGAGAGGCGGCATTTCATTAGGCAGGAAGTTAGAAAGCGACACCTTGATTGAGATAATTAGCAAGATTAAGAGCTACAGGAAATACCCAGAGCTGCATTTATAAGTCAAGAGCACCTCCGGGGAGCTGGGGAAGCTTCGCCTCGGGTTGGAGCCTGTGCTGGGGAAGCGAAGGGCTGCAGGATGCTGCGTGCCAAAAATGAGCCCTGCCACGGCTGGGCTGCCTGCTGGCCCCTTCCGAGCACACTGGTCTCCGAGCGCACACTAATTTTTACCTATTTCTTAAGAACAGATCCTTATTTTTCCCTTAGGTGGATATTTCTGCTCTCGGGACACCCCACGTGGTGCCCAAGGCCAGGCAGGATGGGGCTGCGGGCTCCTGGGCTGGTGGCAGGGGGCCTTGTGCATGGCTGGGGTCAGGGCTGGAAGGTTTTGGGGTTGGGGCTGGGGGGAATTTGGGTTCCCTTCCCACCCAAAGCACCCCAAGGTTATGGGACCTTGGTTAGAGAGCACTTTTCAGGACTGCTGGGGAAATGCTGATGCTTGGCAGAGCAGCAAAGCAGGTACATGCAAGGTGTGTTCATTTTTAAGTAGTTTCGGTCCCCTGTGGCTCAAATGGAATGGAATCCACGGGGAATTTTTCCATCGCATTAGGGCTACAAATTGGGAATGGGAAAGACAAGCTCGGCAGCCAGAAACCACCTCGTTCAGTAAATACACACAGAGAGAAACCGGGCACGAACAGGGAAAACCAGCGAGCGTCCCTCCCTCGCTGACACCGGTGGCTGTGGGAGAGAGTCTCCCCGATAAACACTTCTGGGGTGAAGAAGAGGAACGTGAAGTACACGAATAGTTTCATATTAATGCTAAAAGAAGCAGCAAGAGCTGTCAGGCTGCACACAGACTCTCAGGTTTTCAAAGCTGAAGGTGCAGGGGGAACCAAGAGGCAGCGTCCAAACGCAACCAGCAGGCACCGGGCACCTCAGGGCGACGTTTTGCAAGCTCCAGCAGCTCTGGCTAAGGTCGGACAAGCTCAAGCCAGAGCCGAGTTTCAGCTCGTTGTTATGAAGCAGAATTAAGCCCCAGAGCAACTTATCAAAAACCCTGCCCGGATTTGGCACGGGGGAGTTAAAACCGAGGGGAGCGCCGCTCGCCAGGCCGCGCTGCTGCCACCGGAGGGGTGGCAGGGACCCGGTGACGTGGAGCTGGAGGGAAACGCTGGAGGAGTTATTTACGCTTCGCCATGAAACCGGAGAGATACACAGCCCCGGAGTCCCCGGGGAGCCGTCCCAGGCCTGGTACTGCTCAAAATATTTTTTTAATAATTACTTGCATGAATAGCGAATTCGCTTATTACAGCTGCAAACGATAGCGAGCCGGGAGGGACTTCCAGTACTTGGGAGGATGGGCTGGGGCTTCAAAACAAGCTTTGACACATTAGAAAAATGGCTTGGGAATAAAAAGAAAAAGAAAGAAAAAAATAATTAAAAAAAAAGGCTGCAATTCAGTGGAAACAAAGGAAAAAGTTGGTGCTTGTGTAAGGCCGGGGCACAAATCTGCGGGAGCAGCGCGGGGCAGGGCTGGCGCAACACTTCCCAAAAGGTCATTTTCTCTTCCTCTCCGACCTCGGGAAGTGGCAATGATGGGCTGCAGCAGCAGCTAAAGAACTTCAGCCATCAGAAAATACATTTATTTATTTATTTTTTTAAACAGCAGTTTGAGGCAGTGCTGGTTTTGGTACTGCAGCTGCCGAATCTCAGCCCCGGCCCATTTTACAGAGGGGCTGGATGGGAACTTGCGTGATTTACCCCAAAAAGGGGATACTGCCCAGGGCAGGAGGAGACATCCCATGGCAGGAGAGGGCCCTGGGGCTGGGGGCTCAGCAGGATGAGCCCCCCAGCAGGGTGTTTGTTCAACGCTATGGCTGGGGACAGAAAACACAAGTGGGATGCATGCAGCTTGCTGCAGGAGGTGTAGAGGAACCCTGTCACTCAGGCGGATCAAAACAAGCTGGATTTCATCATCAGGAGGCATGCTTGGTGTAGCTCAAGCTGGTTCTGGAGTTTTTATTTATTTATTTCTACTTCTTGGCTTTGTTTCTCCCTTAGTTTAAGCAACTGCTTGCTACTTCTCCCCAAACCAGCTGAGCACGCTCCTGACGTTACCAAAGCGTGTGTTACAGCAGGGAGAAGGAATTTTGAATGAATTTTTCCCCCTGCCCTGTTATTTCTTTAGACGGTGGACACCAGCATCAGGGGATGCTGCAGACCTCAAAGCACAAGGGGACAAAAGGGACAGGGAACGCACACGTGCTGTTGTCATACCGGTGCCCCAAAGCACACGTGCAGCTTTTGCAAAAGGTGAGTTTACCAAAAGGATCCATTTTTTTCCTGTTTTTTTTTTTTTTTTCTTTTCTTCTCCTGGTGCACCTGCAGCTCCGTTATCACCAGACACATCCGGACCCTCGGCTCTTTCAGGCCACAGCCGGGGAGGAGGTGAAACTGATCTCAGCTGGTGTGGAGCACTGATTAAAAAAGCTTTTATTCTGCCAGGTAGGGCAGGTATTTCTGCTGGTCCCTTCCCAAAAGGGCAGGGTATTTCTCCTGGAAGCAGCCCCTTACCTTCTCCCCTTCCCAAGGACCTTCCAAATTGTCCTTCAGCTCCCTGCTGGCCTCCACCATGCTCTGGGGAGCATCCATGGGGAGTGATCCCTCTCCACTTCCACTTGTTTTCTTGAGCAGCGCCGTGCTCTTTCAAGGGCACACTCGCATCACAGCAAGCAGCAATTAATGCCAAATTAACGACGCCCCCCCCCTCCCCCAAACCTTCGTGCCTCTGCTGCAGTTGTGAAATATTGCTTCCATTAAAAGCAAACCAAAAAATAAATCCCAGGCTGGTTTCGTGCGTGCAGTCCCAGCGCGGAGGGCCAGGCAGACCTTATTAAATCCGTGGTCGGGTCCCTTTAATGGTTTAGGATTTTTAACAGTTTTGCCTTCCCGCAGTCGGGCTGCTGAAGCATTTCAAAACCAGGGAAAACCACGGCTGTTTCACAACCATATGAAAGGAAAAAAAAAATATGTATTTATATGGATGTTAAGTAGGGGTGGAGCCTGCAGAGCTTTATCTCCTCGTGCTTTAAATCCCAGGCAGCGTTGGGTTTGGAAATTACACCAGATGGATTGCAGAGTGCAGCTCAAGGTCATCTAAACACTGAGCTCAGCTCCCAACTGTAAGCGTGATCATCACGAACCACCAAAGCCATCAGGAGAAATTTAATACAGCGCCAGATACTTGGTGAGCTTCAGAAAGAGCACTTTAAATGCTTCTTCCCCTCGAGTGCAACGCCACAAATAACCCTTGTTTAAAAGCGACAGGGGAGCCGGAGTGAAGGCTCTCTGCGTGGAGATACGGTCGGAAAGCTGCATTTCGGCCGGGGCTCTGTAAATGCGGGCTTTGTGCAAACCCATTCCTCATCTGATCGACACCCCTGCAGCCAGGCAGCTCGTTTAAGTCTTTTCTTATTCTCAACAAGTTAGGAGGATTCCTCGTGCCTGCCCCGTGGAGCTACCCCACAACAACACTCCGTGTGCTGAGCAGCGGCCAGCCTATTGCCAAAACAACCAGGACCACAGACCTGACCTTCCTGGCCACATTTAAAACACTTGCCCCACGTTTCCCCTCCAAAAAACCCTTATTATAATCAAGAGCTAAGTGTAACGCACTGCAGGGATTAAGATTTTTTTTTTTTGTTCTTTTTAACAGGAAAATGTCCCTAACAGGGAAGAAGCAGCAGGGTGTTTCTAACTTGTCGAGAATAAGAAAAGAATAAACGAGCTGCCTGATTGCAAGGTGGCCCCTCAGACTTTCCCTACCTTGAGTTCCCATTTTTACATCTTTTATTGCCATAGCTCACATCACCCCGGCGTTCCTGCTCTCTCCCGTGTGGAATTTCTCATGCTGCCTCCCCAAAGCCGTGCTCCCACGTCTGGGAAATGCCAGGTCAGCCGGATCATGCTGAGGACTAAATTAAACAAGGAAACATCTCCGCTTGTCCTCACCCATCAGGAAATCCATTTTTTAAACCTCAGATCAAGGCAATTCATCTTCCCATTAGGACAGAGCTGGCATATCCAATGAAATCCAGTTTCCCTGGAACAGAAGGTCTGCAAGACTAATGGATTAGCGTGCTGAGCCATTACATCTGCTGACTTCAACCGACACCACATCTCCCACGTGCTACGGAAACGACGTGGGAATGTAAATTTGGGGAAGAATATTTAGCAAGGCAGTTAAATTCAGCACCTTCAGAGATTTCCGCCCGGCTCCGTTAAGTGTAACTGTTCACAAAGGGTAAGAAACTTCCACGTACCTTGAGGAAACGGCGAGACCTCAAATCACTTGGAAATTTCAAAATATTTGTTCCGACGATGACGATTACGTAAACCTAGTGCAGAGCCTTGCAGAGGAATTGTTCTCTATCTAGGTCAGGAGAAGGAAAGCCAACTTGTAGTCTTGCAAGGGACAAGCAGCTACAGAAATTGAAGCGCATCTCTCATTTTCCTGTCCGTTTCCCTCGAGGAGCAATGGGTTTTTCCAGATTTAGAGAAAAGAGCCTTTGCAGATATGTACAAAAGTTTATTTTACAAACAGCAACTACTTTTGAATAACAAAATTGCAAAAACAGACCGACATTAGAAAACCAGCTCCGTGGTGCGTTTTCTATTTGAAGCACAATTTAACAGAACTCACCAAGTAAAAATATTCCCCCCCCCTTTCCCTCGCATCCCTCCCCAGCCATCGACCAGATGGAACTTCTTTATAAAGCTTTAATTCAAGATATGAAATAGACATTGGTAACATTGCAGCGATTCTGGACAACTACAACTGATTGACAATATATCTATTTCACTACCTTTTCCTGGCCTTAAAAAAAATCAACTTAGATCTGAAACATGACAAAATCAGGTTTTGGAGCAATTTAGTTTGAGGAAACGTTGAGTGACAACGCTTACATTTGTAACTTTTGTTACGCCATTAGCCCAGTAGTGCTATTTTCTCTGTAGGGGGAAAAACAAATTACTTAAAACTACGGAACTGCGACAAACATTACCTTGAGTTAGCAAAGAAATATTTATTTGAGACTCTGAAATGGCTGCTACCGTTCAAAAAGAAATCTGCAAACATACTGATTTGAGTAATGCATTTGAACATTCAGTACATTTATAAGAACCTTACAAAATACTGATCTGAAAGGACTACGTGCAAGCAATTTCTCACTGAATTACAGGAGCAGGAGTTTAAGTTCGGGACTTTGGGTTCTCCTAAAAAGGGGGAAAACCGTATGACAGATTCAGTTTTAGGAACCTGTGTAGAAATGTCTTATTCAGCCTGCCATGTACAGACGTGCAGGGCATCATTACAGTCTTCAAATTTCACTTTGAGCTTTCTTTTCATGTTTCAGAAGTGTACCAAAAGCTAATTTGGAGCAGCTTAATTCAATAAAAAAAACAGTATGAATTGATGTCTAAGCAAGAAATTACTACTTTTCATTTTCAAAGCTGTTGGGTCCTGATGAGATTAAAAAAATCGTTTTCAAGGTTTGAAAACAGTCAAGAAAACTAAAGCATCTCAAGGCATTACAGAAAGTCAGTAATGAAAGTAGTTATAATACAACAGTACTCATTAGCTCTAATAAAGCTACGTTAGTATGTTTTTGTTTTTACTACAGACCCTGCTTTTCAGGGTACGACGTTATGCCATTAAAAAACGGTCTCTTAGTATACAACTTTCTAAACACTGAAAAACTTTATAAATGATTTTAAATTGACTCAATCAGAATATTGCAAAAAAATTATGCTCTCCAGCTTTAAGTCTATGTTTTTTGCAAGCCATTTACCTGTAACATGTAGTCATTTTTGGTATTAAACTTCACTTGGAAAGTACTTTCCACACTTTATCAGGCATACCAGTATTTTCGTAGTCATTTCACTTCAATAAGATACAATTTGGGACCTGCACACTGATATTCCCTCTGGCAAATGGGATACATCTGCAGACATTTTATATAGGAACCATTATGGTTTATTTTCTCAAAAATTATCACTTAGGTTTTTAAGAAGCATTCTGAACAAACTCATGATATCCTCAAGTTTACAACATTCAGCTTCAAAACGTGTTGAGGTACGCCAAGCGCTGCCGTAGGAATTTAAATGGGACCGCTCAGAAACACTTCTTTACCCTCTAAAGAACGTTGCAATTGAACAGACACTTGGCTTTTAAATGCAAAAGTTTAGACAGGTTGGATTTTGAGATCAAAACTAATTCATCACACTTTCGCTCGCTGCTTGTCAGTTTGACAACTCCTGTTGTGTGCAAGCTCACCCTTCTGAGCAGACTTCTCTAACACCACAGCACAGGAAGGATTAAGACATCGTGGCAGTCTTTGTTTTCATCAACTAGCTGCTGTGTATATACTCTATATAACGCAACAGTCAAACAAGACAGCATGGAACCCACCTTCCAGCTCTAAAAAAAAACATTTTAATAAACTAGAAATGCCAGCCTTTGTAAGAAGTTCTTCACAGTTTTATAGTTGCTAACGTATTTAACAGTAACAGGCAGAAAGCCTTAAGGTGTTTATAAACATACTTGAAGACAGTACTGGTTGCTGCACCGAGAAAAGCGGCATCAGCAAACTCACCTAAGTGTCATTCATGGCTTGGAAAATCCGATTTGAGGAAATAAAACCTTTTTTTTTTTTTTGTTATATTTTGTAAAAGTAGCATTTGACATAAAAAACAGTTGAGTTGAGCTTCAGTACTTCTCTCCTTAAGTATACAGTCAGTCAAGTGAGTTCACCGATAAATGGTAGTTTCAGCTAGCTCGGTAAACATCCTTCAACTTCACTTGTGTCATCCTCAGAACAGTTCTGGTTTTAAACATAACACTGACAAACTTATTAAATACGGTTTCAATCGTCACAGAAAGATTTTCAGCTATACCCACTGCTTTCACTGGGACTTCGGTTGTTGGAGTAACTGCGATCACTCTCACTGTCAGAGCCATACGATCTACAAAGAAAAAATTAAATTCCTCAACATTTTATTTCGAGCTTTAAATTCAAAATTGCATCACGTCAAAAATTGAGACAGATGCACGAGACGAGAAGAAAACAGTCATGTATATAACAACTGAAACATATGTTAATGGACACTCAAAATTAAACTAGTCATTAATTTTACGTGCTGAAAATCCTGTGCAGCTCAAGTCAAACTGTGATTGTAACTATAAGATTTCTTCCTTTCATCAAAAAAGCTAAGAATTCATTCAAAAAACAACTAAGTTTTTGTTAATGCTGACAGCTGACTAAGAATTATATTCTAACAAAAGGAGTTTTACTTCTCAACCAAAATGATTTTGCAACTCCATGCCTTTACATATTGCAATTTGAAGTTCGAAGAAGGATCTGAGTAATTAGGCTCCATAACAACAACGGGAGTGTGTGCAGAAGGGAAATAATACATTCAAATGTTCTGGCTTATCCAAACCAAAAGAATTCCAAGCTGAGCACCTGGCCAAGCATAAAGAAATGGTACAGATTGTTTCAGATAAGCCACAAAACATATTCAAATTATACAGAATGAACTTTAATTAGAAATTTTCTAGCCTCGTGCCTGTAAGGAAAGCTTTCTGAAGGGATAGGCATATCCTAATCAAGCATTGTTTCTCTGATGCTTCCTGACATCCCAAAACAAGGATTTTGTAATGACTTCCACACTTTTCATTAATCTAATTAATTGCCCTTCATACACATGAAGAAGCTGTCTTACTGTCACAGTCTGATGAGGAAACTGGTGACACCAGAGTCCATTAAGAGGTGATACTATGTCATGAAAAAACGAGTATGAGAACAGCAGAGGGTGAAAATTTACGGCAGCCAGCTATCTGTCTGACTTACCACTGAAGTTTATGCACTATATAAAGATCACATTCCACTTCTGATCTCTGCTGAAGTGTGCTCGCTTGCACCTCTGGTAATTCCCCTTGACTGAGTAGGATAATTTTGCACTATTATATAAATTTTAAGCTAACAGTGACATCAAAAGCACACCAGATTTGCTGGTAAGATATTCTTTCAAAACATGTTCTAGGAAGTTAAAAATTAATTCTGGATAGCGCTGTAATTTTTCACTTCCTCTGCAGATGCTTTTTGGCTAGACTGCAAAAGTGGTTTAAAAAAAAAGTATTCACCATCCAATGGAATTCTTTGCATACCAGGTAGCTTTTAATTTGTAACAGGGCACCTGATTTAAATCTTGAGAGCTAGTTCACTGCAGGAGTTTAAAAACCACTTAAAGGCAGTGTTATTAAAAAATTATGTGCTTACTTTGAACATATAGGGATTTATATATGCAATATATTTTTATGGTTGGGGAAAAAGACCGTAGCCTTCATGAACTTAAGTACGTACTTTGCAAATTCTTTTGCATTAATATGGTATGAGAGACACGCAAGCAAGTAACATACCTGGATCGCCTATCGTAACTTCTAGATCTCCGATAGCTGTCACTCCTTTTACTTCTACTTCGGCTTCTGCTATAGTAACTATCATACGTGTATGACCTACTTTAAAGGGAAAATAAAGTCTTTGTAGATTTACAGTTCCGCATCTAAAATGTCATTTATTTCAAATGCACAACACTTAAATACAAAGAGATGAATCACTATAAAGAATTTACTCTCAAAGGATGTGGAAAACAGGATAATTCTAAGTTTTTGTAGATGTTTAAATACCAGAATTCAGCATCATCAAAACAACATTAAATTTATTAATATACAAGAGACTAAGCATTTAAAAAGTTTTGAGTTTTCACTACAAATGAAATATGAAATAAAATGAAATAAAAACTTGTTTTCAGAGGTATTAACAAACAACAAAATTATTCCAATTTATATTTCATTTTTATATTCCATTTAGCAAGAAAGGGAAACGTGTTCACCATACCATCACCTATCACTGTAACACCAGTATGACTTGGTAATTTTCCAAGCATCTCATTTATGTTATTCTTGCTTTGTTTGCTCTCAAAGCTGCTAACACGACAGTACATTTCTGAAGAGCACAGATGCAGGGGTACTTTTTACACTAAGATATTTTTATAGCAAGTACATTTATTGCAGAGTTGGTACAGAACTACAATCCATACCTGGATCGGCTGTGATGACCATAGGAACTACTTCTCGATCTGCTTCTACTATAGGTTCGACTGACAAACAAAAACAAAACGCTTTGTGTTAAGTTAATCAAGAACAAGTGCTGAACAGGGAAGAGGGGGAAAGAGGATGGGAACATGATTTTCTCAGAATTCCTTACTCACACTGTAAAACATGAAATACAATTCCTTTTTCAGTAACAGGATATTTCAAAATCTGATTGTTTTAACTTGCATGTTTCAAGCAGATGCTTCAGGCAGCAGCATGCACAGCTAAGCCCATTTCCAATTTGCTCAGAGACTGAAGCATCAGAGTTCTGGGCACCATTTACTGGTTTGGTAACACACCTCAAAATTAACAATTAGAGAAACTTACCTACGACTCTTGTAACTGTGGTAGGAACTACTTCGACTTCTTGACCGATCTCTACTATACCAGCCTCTGCTTCGGCTTCTTGTATAGCTTCTTGACCTACAATCCAGAAACAGTTTTTGAAAAGCACAAAACAGAATAACTCAAGTGAAGAGCACAAGAACACGGGAAGCAAAAGCATTTTAAAGCTTCATCCTTTTAGCTAAGTATTTATCCCGTATGTGCTAAAATATACAGTGCTGTTTAAAAGAAAAACAAGCTGAGAAAGAGAAACATGCCTTGAGAATATCGTGAACTTTCAAGTTAACAAAAAGAACAGGAACGTGAATGCCTTACCTATACGAATATGTAGAACTTCGGGATCGACTTCTGGAGTGGCTGTAAGACAGTGATCTTGTTCGGTGTCTGGATTTAGATTCGGATTTACTTCGTGACCTACTGAGACTCCTGGATGGGCTGTTGTCATCTCTACTTGGGGACTCTTCCTCACTGGAACTTTCTTGGTTCCTTGGCCTTCGATTTAGCCGTGCTGTTTTCCTAACTTCATCAAACAGAGATCCAGGCCTTACTTTATTTTTAGCTTTTATTTCAATCCTTAAACCTGCTGGTTTAGGCTCTGGTGCTGAAGCTATGTTCTTTACTTCTGTGGCAGTACTAATTGTAGCTGGTTGCAAGTTACCAACACCTTGCAAAGGCTTCCATTTATTATCGACTTGATTGCTTTGTGTATTTTCAGTGATTTCACTTTTTAAACTACAATCTTTTGTGCTAGACACGGGGACAGAGTTATTTTCTTGCTTCCCTGTTTCTTTTTCTTCTTTAATATTAACAAAGTCTATAACACTGTTTCCTAATTTGACAGCATCTGGTTCAGGAGGCTGTAAATCTTTGTTTGTACTAGCACTTAAAGCCTGAGGTTTGGCAGTGAGAATGACAGGAGACGTGTCCACAACCACCTTTCCTGGTGAGTTACGGTCTGGAGTGCAGATCTCCATGTTGTCATCTGTCTGAACAACATCTTCCAGCCCATTCTGGTTACCTTCTTCAGCATGCTTAGTCTCATTCTTGCAAGCAGTCACTTTTATTCCTGAGTTTAAAATACTGGCTGAAGTGTCTGGATCAACGCTATCTTTATTAAGGTTACTGTGATCTGGTGAGGCATCAGTAGTGCTTTTACCTGGAAGGTTTTCATCTGTACAGGGCTTTTCACCATTTCCCATTTTGTCTTTGACTACTTCATCCTTTTCAGCAGCTTGCTGTTTTTTATCCTTTATGTCCCTGGTAAGCTGCTTTTCTTTTTTATCATCTTTGATAAGTGGCTTCTCATTTATATCATCATCCTCCTCTTCACCAAACTCCAGCGGGGGCTGCCAATGAAATGTTTCTTTTCTTTTCTGAACTTTGTGTTTCTTCTCCTTTTTTCCTTTGGATTTTTCTTTTGCTTTTTTGGAATGTGACTTTTTAAGAGTTTTTTTTGATTCATGTTTGGCTTTTTTCGACTTTCCTCTAGTATTTGCTGAGCTAGAATGAGAACTCTCAGATTCAGAAGATGACAGCTGTTTGCTCATCTTCCACGTACAATCAGAATCCAGAAAACCTTCTGAGGAATTTGACTTTTTTATCCTTTTGGTAACGCTAAGTTCTGTATCAGATCCTGATGTGGCCTCTCCTTCCTCTTTACCAGAGGAGGGTCTGGAATCTGCCCTACTATGCCTAGCCTCTCCCCTTTCTGAGTTTGATTCAGAGTCCCATTTGCTACCTGAATAGGATTTTCGTTTACTTTTTGCACCACCTCTAGGCTGCTCAGATGATTTCTCTTTAATGGCCTTGTTTTTAGGACGATCAGCATCCCGTTCACACTTGGATTTCTCCTCCCCTCTCACCGAACTTGAGTTGCTTTTATCCTGTTGCTGAGCATCTCCTTCCAACTGAAAATGGCCTTCTTTTTCTTGGGCTCCTTTTACTTTGCCAGAATGCTCACTGTCCGTAGAGAAGTCAGAAGACGATAAACTGTCGCTCTCTTTCAGTCCTTGAGAAGACTCATCGTAGTCTTTTGTACCTTTATAAGGAAGAGTACTTTCAGAGCTCGTTTCCTGCCTTAGTTTAAGAGACCGAGCATTCTGATCACCTGATGCAGATTTTCTTTTGCTTCTGTGCCTGTCGTCATCACTAAGGGAGTAATAAGATGTCGACTCACTATAACCCGACCTGTCACTGCGGTATTTACTCGGTGACGGTGATCTGCCTGAAGAATGAGATTTTGTTCTTGAGCTAGACAGACTTCTAGATCTTGTGTAAGATCTTGAGTATGACCTGCTTCGGGAGGACCTGCTTCTCGATCGCGGCCAACTATCTGAGCTTCTGTCGCTACGATATTTGGAATAAGCACTTCGGTCACTATCTGAACTCCTTTGTCGCTTACGGAGCGAGGAAGAAGTGTTAGCCTCTTTAATAACAACTACATTATAATTAGTTTGGGTGGGTATTAAATGGGTTGTCTTAGCTTTCATCTCTTGAATTCGCTCGTAGGATGGCTTCCATGGCTTCTGCCCAGGTTTCCACCGTGAAGGTGGTGGGCTATCACTTAAGGGTATGACAGGGAGGCTTTCTGGGACAACCGGTGGTATGACGACTTTATCAGTCGGGAGTATAACTGCTCTTACAGGGTCAGCAGTCTTGTTGGGCTTGTTTTCATTTAATCGCGTTGAAGTATTTCGTGGAGAATTGGAAACAGTCTTTTGATGCCTGGGGCTAGGACTTGATCTTGATCTACTTCGGGAACGTGATGATTTAGAGGCTGATCTTGATCTGGAACTTCGAGAATAAGACCTTGATTTAGACCTAGATCTGGACCTGGACCTGTAGTATGACCGAGTGTCTCTGCTTGATAAAGTTGATGAACTCTGGTCCTCCTTATCAGATTTAGACCAGTCTCTTCTGGATGAATGTCTAGAAGATGATGAAGAAGAACGAGATTTCCTCTCACGATCACAAGATGGTTTCTTTCTCCTGACAAAGGAATGAGAGGATTCCACATCTGACGAAGCTGATGTTTTCTTTTTTTTAGTTTGCTTGTGCTTCTTGAAATGCTTCTGCTTTTTAGACTTCTTTTTATGTTTCACTTTCTTTTTCTCTTTTCTGTGCTTTTTGTGGTGGCTGGAGTATCTCACAGTACTCAGATCAGAATAGCCGTTATGTGACCAAGATCTTGATCTCCGTGATGCACTTCTTTCATCCCATCTGCTTGTACACGGGTCACTCAACCTTAAAAACAAACAAGCAAGACCCACACTAAGTGGAAATTCTGTAAGAACTTCATAAGTATTTTCCCCTCTCCCTGTCCCAAGGCAATTAATGAGGTTTAACAACTATAAAAATCCCTCCATTTACTACCAGACAACCACATTTTGAATGAGCTCATTACACTTGTTTTAAGACATGGAATTACAACACTATGAGGAAAGCTACCACTTCTCTGTAAGAGATGAATCAGACAAAATCACCAAATTGTGCACGCTGTAAACCCAGGCAATTTAATTATCCTAGTCCACATCATTTCGAACTCTGCAACTATGGGATTTATAAACCACATTTAATTTTTTTCTTTTTTAATCGTCTTATTTAGGCATTATTTAGCTAGTTCAATGTAATAAATTGTATGCACTCAGTATATAAAAGGGTTTGGTAAACATTTGCAATTTTTCAATAATGTTTATAATGTTCTTCAGTTCTGCCTTTGGGGTTTATCTATCATTTTGATACAAGCTCAGATTATCAAGTCATCAGAAATTCTGGAAAGTCAGCTACATCACAGAGCTGGTAACAGCAAAAAGAACATGAAGCTAAAACTTAATATAAGCTTTGTGGATTTGGTTGTCTTGTTATCAAAAAAAAAAAAAACAGTTAACCAAGTTCAAGGCTAAAGGAAATCTGACGCAACTATCTCAGAGGAAAGCAATAGGAAATTGGACAGGTGAATTTCTTCTTAAGTATTGAAGACAGTTGAAGAACAACTGCTCTGTGACCTTAGGCTTTGTCAGCATGTGTTGATCTGATGTTACAACACCAAAGAAGAAAAGTTTTAGGAAAGATTCCAATAAAGATTCTGTTTAAATTCGGAACACTGGAAGTGGGAAGATATTAAATACAAAGATATTTTTACACATTTTGTTCAGTCAAACAAGAATGACATGGAACAGCTATATAACCTATTATTGCTTGTGCAAAAAAAAAAATACTTTTTAAATGCACTGTAAGGATCTTACTTATCGCCTTTACTCCACTTTTCTCCACTAGGTGGTCTATACGTTCGTAATCTCTGCATTTCCTCTTTCCAGTGTGGAGGAGTCTCACTACTCTCATCATCATCAGATTCAGAGCACGACCGTGATCGAGGTGGGGTGTGATATCGCTGTAAAACCAAAGCAAGACAATTACTTTTTATATTATACAACCTCCTTTAAAGAAAAAATATATTCTGTGTCTGGTATCTCTCATACAAGTTTTGCATGCATCTTCATAACAAACCAGACAATGTTATTCACACAAAGGTCAGGAAGAACACAAATTCTGAATTCCCTGCCAAAGACACCCACTTTTGGTACGCATATATGCTATATGTGAGCCTGATTACATAGCTAACTGCCTTTTCATACTCTAAGGGCACTTATCAAAGCCCGAGAGGGCCCAGCTAACCTGTTTTTCCAAAACACAAAAGATAAAATTTAGAAAGTTCTCTTTACATTACACTTTCTGGAGTAACACAATTACAGCAGATAACCAAACTTCTCCCCTCCAGGATACTAAAACACAGATGTTTCAGTTCAGTTAGCAGATACTTAGCTGCCTGTAATCACAGAAACAAGCTCCGTTTCAAAAGTCACTGCTGTTCAGCCCTTAAGAAATGGGCAGTTTAAGACATCTTCTAAGCAAAATGTCTTTCAAAAAAAGTGGAATGAAGCTTCATGCTAGAAAATGATGCTTAGGCACAGCATTTAAAAAGGTAAAAAGAGCTTTTCCTGCAGCAGCAGAAAAATGGTCGTAATATTGCCAAGTCATTATTTTCCATTACCCAGTTGGATACACACTTAGGTAAGTCATACGAGGAAATTGGATGCTCCTTGACTCAATTAACAAAGAAGAAAAACATCTGGGTTTTACTCAATTATTTTGAGCCACTTATAAAATAAGTGATATGTGGAAAAAAAAGCCTAGACTGTCTCCCAGAATAAAAAGAGAAAGACGAATGTATTGGTTTACATAGAATTCACTTAAGAAATATCTTCTTACTTTCTCCCTGTTCAACTGACTGAAAATCAAGTTTTGGGCCCTGTATCATGGATTAGAGAAGGGATAAGAAAACTTTTGCTTAAGAACATTGGCACTAATGCAAAAGAGAAAGTTACCAGATAACTGAAATAGAAATGAGGTCTACAGAAACAGTGACAGCCTTCACAAAGTGGAAAAAAAATGGACCAAGACTGTGCAGTTGCAAAAAACCTTCTGTCCAAGCATGGCAAAAAGTAACTTCTTGCCTGTGTTATCTGAAATTACACGGACTTCATCTCAGGCAGGAGAGCGGATGAAATTTGGCAAACTACGTTAACTAGCTAAAAACAGAAACAAAAGATACACTTAAACTGTTAGTTCTGCTTTTTGACATTTTGACAAGTGATTCTGCCAATGTTGCCAGAAAAAAATGTTTATCAGCAACATACGCACAGTGATCAGACACTGTACGTATCAGAACTGTACATACTTAGGACACTTCAGAACAGCCTTGTTTGCTGTTATGCAGCAACAGTCCTAGTGCTTAGGAGAAACAGTGAGGAAATCCAAGCAGCAGAGCGAGTAAAAGCTTGTCTTTTCTCATTGCTTCAGATGTTGCAGCTTGCCTAGGATGAACCTTTGCTGACTTCATTTCAGTCTTTACAAAGAAATAATTTTATTCTTATGTCTGAAGCTACTTTTTATGGCTGAAACTACTCTTGTAGCTGGGTAAGCCTTTGTTTTCCCAAACAATGCTTCGGCAAGAAGACATTAAGAAGAAGGATAAGGAAAAAGCATTGCAAAATGAACTACTTGGCAACAAGATTTCAACCTTCTAAGCTTGAATCTACTGTAGGTCAACAACACTTACAGTGGCACACAAAGCCTTCAAGGAAATTCAGAATTCAAAGCACAAGGTCAGACAAGATACTTTGGGTGAGAGGAAATAAGAGTAAGTCACATACTATTGTGCCTCTTCCTTTAATTTTTCGTCCAGATTTAGAGACTGATGGTTTCTGGTCGGTTAGAACTGGTGCAGCATCAAGAAGCTTCCTAAAGAAATTAAGAAAATTAGAGTATACACAAAAAAAAATAACAATTTTAACTTAAACCTAATTTTAAATTAACCATGCAAAATATCTTAATCGTCTATTTTGATACGGCAGAACTGAATTCAGCAACTGGCATTCCAAGAAGCCAGCCAGCCACGCACAGACCTGCAATGAAAGCAAATCGATACGTAACAGTTCTCAACCAGCTCTGCAGATCTGACCTGCCTTTGTGATAAAGAAAGGCTAACAATGAACTTCCAAAGTACTCTGATACAGCGTTACACGGCTCTTCTAAAGCAGCTGACTTATGTTTGGTGGACAAATCGTGAAGATGACATGGAAAGAACAGTTTCAAGATCGCAGCAATTACACAACAATGCCTTAGCAGACAGTGGCAGGTCATAACAGTCCCCAAGTTCTAAAGCCTTCTTTCTTTCCTCAGCAAGAAGTAATTCAGCATTCCTTTTTACACAGTTTGAAAGAAGCAAATACAAAGGCTTTGAAAGCACAAGTAAAGAAGAAAAAGCTTACAGCAGACTACACCGTTAACTGAATTAAAACAAAGTGACTGGATTTTAGAGATGCCCAGGACTGTGCTGTATCAGCTCATCTAAATCCACAAGTGAAAAAAATTTGATAGAAAAAAAATGCATTTTGGTAGACATGCAAAAACACAAATTGAAAGCAACTTGTGAATGCATGACTTCCTTCCTACTAAAAAAGTAATTGTTCTCCCGTTCTAAAAAAAAAAAAATAAACCACTTGTAAGATTCTCTTTGACTGATTTTGCACTAAAGTTTCACCCTTTAGTCTAAGTTTAGTCTAAGAAAGTTGAAAAAACCATCACCTATTCAAGTTTACCTTGCATCTGCTGTATTTTATGTTGCAAAATTTCCTCTGGAATTAATGAACCTTGTTTTTTTTGCATCACCTCTAATTGTGTTTAAGGTCACAATATGCACGACCTTTAAAGGACCGATGAAACTATTTTATGAGTTTTCACTGAAAAAAACCTGAACCACACTGAAAGGAAAATTCTGAAGAAAAACAGTGAACAGGACAGGTAAATTGCCTCATTTAGAAATTCTGACACTAAGGCCATTCCTTGCTGTAAGTTCTGGTAAAATAACGTTACTGAGGAAGTTTTATGCGTAGTTGCTACCAAGAAGGTCAACACAATCATAAAACTCAATGTTCCTTACGGCTCAGGTTCTGCATTGACAACAGGCACATCTCTTCTTAGCAAAAATCTATTTTCAGGCACTGGGGGAATTTCTTCAGGACGCACGACAGGCTTATCCCTCTTTGTGCTAACATCAGTTGCTTTTTCGGTCACATCGCTCTTGTCAGAAAGGCTGCTAGGAGGAAATATAAGTATATAAATAAAAATCAACTGACAAACACCACCGTTCAGGTTCCCACAAGAAGCCCACGTGACGCAACAAGCTTTCAGGTGACTTAGAATGTGTTTCATTAACAGCTCATTTCATGCCAATGGTGTGGTGTTAGAAGTAAGGTTCAGTTCTCACTTTACAGCAAATAATTTTGCCTTTAATTTGCCACTAGTCATAAAATATTTTAAAATAGAATCAAGTATGAATCAAAGGTCTCTATTTGCCTAACATTACATTAACACAGGTATAGCAAATCCCAAACATTTTAACATGCTAGACATTTATTTCAAAGTTACTCTAGATTCTACCTACAAAGGTCTTTAACACAGAAGTCTACCCAGCAAGCTTGGTTTTAGTGATTTGTTTAAAAAAAAAAAAAATAAAATAAAAATCCGAACTTACAGAATAAAAGCACCTTCACATTAATTGCTTAAGTACTTCATGAAAAAGTAAAATTTATCAAATTCCTCTGAAATTCTTAAATTTGAGAAAGTAGTCACCATCTTTGGTTTGAGGTTCGCTTGCATCTTGAATCCTCTTTTTTCCTCTCCTCCTTTCTCCGTTTTCTTGATTGTTTTGCTTTAGCTCTTCTTTTACGCTTTCTTCTCCTGCTTCTTTCATTTTCAGCTTCGCTTTCAGATGAACTTTCTGAAGAGCTTGATGCACTGGAGGAGGATTCTGACTCTTCTGATTCAGAACATACTTTCTTCTTCTTCTCCAAAGCTTAGAAACAGATATTATAGTATTTATATGTGCATGTAACACATGGTGTGTATATAACACAAGATATATAGCTATGTATTTAAATACACACATGCTTCTCCAGAGGATCTGTGTGTAAACCATGAGCATTTTTTAACAGCGAGGTTTGTTAAATTATATGGATTTATCATGCCCTGGGTAAACCAATAAAGTTACACAGATATTTTCCAGCAAAAATGGTTGTAAAAAAAACACCTTCAGTGAACTGTTAAGAACCTCCATGCACAGCTTCTGCCATCTAAGATACTGCAAAGCCAGAGCATTTTTATGATAAGCCATACACTGAAGTTTATAACTGAAGTTAAACATCCACGTGTGCCAAGCTTTGCCACCCTCTCCTTTCTGCATTCCCGTACTTTTACATTATCTTTCCTCAGACTCTCTCCGCAGGACATAAAAAACGCATTATCCTTGAGGAAAGTCAGAACTAAAGTTAAAAAATCCTAACTCATAACAATCCGAAGCTTTACAGCACCTGTCCAAAGATGTATCTAACACCATCTATATCCTATAAATTCTCACAAAAAGGTAAATTATGTTGACTATGTTTATGGCAAGTATTAACTTGACATATCTTATAATAAACCTTCAGAAACTGCACAAAATTCTACATCCAGAAAAGCTTCTGTTTAGATTACGGTCTTTCAAACTCAGAAAAACAAGTTGTAATTTATTTTGAGTATGTCACATGAACCTCAAACATTAATTAAGGAGACCGGGAAGCAGGCATACGTTTTCTAAGGCACAAAGGTTTAGGTCAGAAAACCTTTTCCCTTGCTGTGCCTTACTCACCTACTCCAACATTGAAGTTTTAAAGGGTTGTTAGAACTAAATTATGATTCTAGAGATTCACCATAGCAACTTCTGGATGCTGGCATAATTTTTATACTCTGAAAAACATGTCAACATTCAATTAACTTCAGCATATGTGTGCTTACCATCCTTTGCTGACTTTGTAACGAGCACCCCACAGTCAATAACTCGTACATCTGCATAGGGTCTACTGGCAGTATCGGTTTTCAGATTTTCTATTTGCTCTATTACTTCAAAACCAGAAATAACCAGTCCAAAGACAACATGTACGCTGCAGAAGCAAAACATTTGGAAAGCACAACGTTTATATCTCGCCTTTTCTCTGATGAATTTCAGATTTTAAAAGTCATTCTGAAATAAAAATACTCAGCTTCACTGGTATCGACTGGCTCTTAAAAGACATTAAAAAAATCTTATTTTTAACTTTATTACTTTGGCATTTACAACAGTAAGACTTCACGTCACAAGAAATGGAAGTTTGCTCTGGTTCAACACGATGTCATTCTACTATCTTCTAGCAGACACTATAAACAGGTCATAATTTCTCATCCACCCTTCTATTTTTGAAATTTTGTGCAACAGACAGACCAAAAGCCTGTAAATAAAGATGGCACAGAAGCAGTTTTCTCATTTTTATGTCTACACAACCTAAGCCTACAAGTTCCCACTGACATTGAAGGTGCAGTTGTTGTGAACAAATCCCCCATTCTGTTCTACTGTCCCACATTCCTCCTTCTTTCCTCCAATTGCCCTATAACTTGCACTTCCAGGAACTAATATATTCTGGAGATGAAAAAAGTACTATCAAAACACATTAAACTTGACATTTTAACTTGATTTGAGGGCAGCAAGCAGATTTATATAAATGAATTTGAATAAATGAATCTAGTTTTCAAATCCAAGTTTTCAAATCAGTTTCAGAAAGAAGTTGCAATTTGAAATATTTATAGAATTCAAATTTTAGTTTTCCATCTTTTTCTACCGTATAATCTTTCGCAGAAGTAAAAGTGTTTCCCCATTGCTGTCTACTACTGCCACCACGACACGCGAAGCCTCATGAATAATCTTTGAATTTATTCATTGCTGAAGAAACTATAAAGGACTTACCCATCGAGATGAGGAGCAGGCTTTGTTGTTCTGTTTGACAAACAGCAAGATGGTGAGATGGTAAAAAAAATCAAGGATTCAGATGAAGTAAGAGGAGAATGTCACAGAAAAAAAGGTGAAGGTAAGACAAAATAGTGAAAAAATCCAGTTACATACACGGAATTAAAAACCTTACAGATAACACATACAGGCTTTTTTTTTGTTTGTTTTAAGATTATCTTTTATATGAAATTTATTTAAAGTTTAGCTAACTGTGCATACTCGAAAGTTGTACCAAATACCATCTGATGCATGCAGTAAACACTATTCAAGTGCCTTTACATACACACTCAAATATAACTCACTAACATCTTTAATCACAAAGATTGGAAATACGTACTGGATAACTAATGCAATTTAACATTTCTGAAACTGGTAGGTTCTTACATTATAAGGTCACTTTAAAGTCAGTTCTATTTAAAAAAGGAACAGGGAAATAGAGTTGTTATACGCGATAGATTCTTTGCTTCTTTTTTTCCTGCTTTTTTTATTATTTTCCACCTACTTGATTGGCCTCAGGACTCCCCATACAAAGCGATGCTACTTTAACCATCAAGACTACAGCAATTCAGCTCATAAGCTCACAGGCTTCCCCAAAGCAACAGCAGCACAATGCAAGCAGACATTATAAGGTACCCTATGCTCTATTTCTGTGACAAATTCGGACTTCCTCCCTTTTTTTTTTTAGGTTCCCACATTTCCAGCCCGAAGGGGAAATGCCACTGCATTACATTTTGCACAGAGGTGGTGGTGGGAGCTATGGCAAATTCCCAAGCTGGCTTTTAATTGGGATTGTCAAGGCTGTGCATATGCAGCGGCATTTTAAGCTTCACCTTTTTGGTGACAATGCTATGGCCTGGTACCTTTCTCTGTCCTCTTCTAGAAGGGAAAGGGAGTTAATGCAGGCATACCTAAGGGAATAACGTTGCCCAGAGAACCAGGCTGCACAGACAAACTCAGTGAGGAACATCAGAACTTGCATTGATCTTATATACTGGGGGAAGTGAGGGGAGGTGAAATAAATGTCAATATAATTTGCATTTGAAGCTGTTTTATTATTTGAAAACGTTCTCCCTCTCTTCCCGAGGCACTGTTTTGACTTTCTAGCTTCCTTCCACTGCACTACACTCTCAAAAAATAAAAGTAAAAAAAAAACCCACAGGGCCTAGATGCTGCTTTTCTTGGTACAACAAAGTCAGGCTCTCACTGCTACAACGAAATACTGCAGATAAAGCACGGAGCTTCCTTCTGGCTTTCAGCTAGGAGGCCACAGAGCGCCGCAGTGCTGGGACACGTGCCAGAAGATGGAAGTGCCATCAGGAGTGCTTACACTCTGATTTTTCTAAGCTCCAAAAACCAACCAGACTTCCTCCTCCTCCTGCAATCCTAAATATTACTGAAAACGAAAGGGAAAGAAATGCTATCAAGAAGACATCTCGTTTCTCAGCAGCAGGGGCTGATCTTTGTTTTTCCCCTTGCTAACCCAGCGCATGGCTACGAACAGAAAAAGTCTCCGAGCTTTGGGAGTTGGGTAAGCAAAAGTTAACTGCGATAACCACCTGCTGTTAGGTGAACGTTTGGAGCAGGCTGAACGATAAAGCTGATTTAAAAGTAGTGAAAAAATAGAAGTGGGTTACTTCAGTGAAACCAACAGTCAATGAGTCTTAGCATTTAGAGTTAGCTCGAGAAAGCAACAGGTTCAAACACGCATGGTATGAATGCTGTAGTAGCGTGCTCCTGCCATGCTGCAGCAGCACCTGGAGGCCAATTGAGCAAATTATTTAAGCACATTATTTAAGTACTTTCTCTGGACCTTAATAGGCAAGGAAATGGATGGCTGGTAACTAGTAAAGCCATTTAGTTTCTTTCACTGCGCTGGCAATTTGATAGAGTGGACAGGATTTTTCTCATTTGCCTGATCACGAAGTGGAAGCACACAGAAAAAGCATTACCCAAAAGCAAACTTCTCAGATGCACAAGGAGGAGTCGGGCAGCTTGCAAGACTTTCCGTGGGAAGCAGAAACCAAACTCCTCGTTGTGCTTCTGAAAGCTCTCTCCTCGCGAGGTTAGGGCTGGAACACTGCAATTACTCTGCAAACATCTGCACCTTACAAGACCACGCCAAAGCTCTTTTTGCCTATGTTCCACCTCTCGTTTCTTGAACACTGACTTCAAAAACTTCTCCAGGAGAAAACCTACTTACTACTTCTGCACTACAGAAACCTAGTTAGGATGGGTTCCTCCCAAGAAATAGCGTTTTATTAAAACATTTCTATGCAGAAGTTTTATATTATAAAACATTCAACATCTGCCTTATTATAGGTGTTATTATCCATGTTATTTGCAGAAGGACAAATATCTTTACTCACCCCCCAATTTAAAGAAAATTGGTTTAAGATACTGGTGAAGAGAAGAACATCTTTTTTTCAATAAGAACACCTTTTTTGTCCACCCCCCAAGAACCTCAGACCTAACAAAGGACTCAAAGCACGTAACAATATGATCAGAAAAACAAGAAAGATTAAAAACAGAAAGAGAAAAGAAAAAAGGACACAGCCTTAGAGGAATGAGACATTACCTTTGGAGCGCACGATGTAACACTGTTTCTGTAAATTTTACACAAAAATGGCAGAAATAAATTGTAATACATTTTCAGACAAAACTGAGTCTATGTTTTATTAAATACAAGTTTAAAATTAATATTAATCAAGTTGTATGCAGAACAAGGATGCCTAAAAGAGGGCTCTAAATTTTCTTTAGAATACAAGGTACTTTGAAAACTACGGTAAGTTCTCTTTAAAAACAAAAACTACAGACATAGCCTGCTTGCACCCACTCTTACACAGGAAAACTGTTAGAAAAGAGAATCCTCCCAGTCCCCTCCGAGCCTCAATCCAAGTGTTAGAACACATGCACAACTTTAAGCAGATGAATAACGGCTTTCAATGGGTTTATTCACATGCTTGCAGTTACAGAGGTGTTCAAACGCTCTTCTGAAACCAATCCTAGGTAAATACTTCATAGGATGGCAGCCCGTCAGTGAAATGGTTTGGTTTACAAAATGAAGGGTGTAAGTCCACAGCTTCAGACATTTCATAGTTGCTTGTACCTCCCTTTATTATGAAACTGTTCTAAAACTAAGAGATGCTCTCTAAAACATGTGTGTAGCTACTATTGCTCGTGTTAAGAATTAGGGAAAAACAAGAACGCTGCAGGTGCAAAAGCACAATGCACGTGCACCAGCTAATTCTGTGTGTTTGCTCTGGTGTAATTCTCATGAGCAGCTGTAACTTCAAAATACACTATCAGTTAAGTATAAATTATGCTTTTTCTCCCATATAGACTATTAGCTCTTAATTATCTCTCTGCATATCTAAGCAGTGAAATGATCTGTTTGTAACTTACTGCAAATATCATCCTATAAATGCTTCCACGAGGGCTGTACATCTGTGTAAACCTGGTCAAACCAACAGAACCTGCTTGTGTGACAAGTGCACGTACATCGCCCCTGCTCATGGATAATGCGATTTTTTTGTAGCTATCTTTCATATTTCTGTGAACTGTTCAATAATCAGCTCAAAGTTATTTCATTCATAATTAAAAAAAAAAAAAAAGTTGATTAGAAAAATACCTGGTTTGGGACACTGAAGAAACAACAACAACAAAAAAAAACTTAGAAGTGAGCCACTTAATAAGCTACTAACATTCAGAAATCACTTGTAAAATTCAACCCCAAAATCTTCACAATTGATTTTAGCCTTTAGCCACTTAGCAGTTCCAAGAGGTTACTTTATTTAAATTTCGTAACTGGACAACACCATACATTGAAAACATTTTTGAATCAAAAAAGCTATTTAGCTTGGAGCAAGAAAAAAGTCTGAGAGCCATGTTAACTGACAATACCCTCAGTATGGGGAAAAATAAATTAATGAATAGCAAAACAGCCTCAAATTTTAAATAGCTTTTAACACAAAGGCGAGAACTAATAACTGTTTGAGCTGATAAGGAACAAAACCTAGCACTCCTCTAAGTTGCAATAAGAAGGTATCAGCCTCAGTAGTTTAGAGGAATGCAAGACTCAATAGCAAGATGGTAAGTCAATTAAACAAAGCTTCCAAATTACAACAAAGAAGTCGGTTACAATTTTGCCTCCTGTTGTTCTCTTTATGCTGCATTCTGCACATTCACATTTCTACTTCTGTAGTAAATACAGCTCCGTGGATTTTGGATGACTTACTAGAAGCAAAGTTACTCGTTAGCACTTGTAGAATCAGTAAATTCACAAATTTTGTAGTGCTTTATATATTAATTTCTGTAAGAGTGGCACTTATTTTGTAGTACAACTTACTAGCAGGCTGGGCAGGGCCACAGGCACAAGGGAGCTGCTCAAAGAGACAAGATAGCTTCATAAGATCAGCTCGTCTGAGAAGCAGAATACACTGCTCCAAAAGAACATCACCCAGCAAGTAATATAGTCACTGAGCTGGAGAATCCAAGAACAGGCTTAATATCCCTCCGGCTCTCAATCTGTGACCTAAAGACCTTAACTGCATTTCTGTAATACTCTAGATGCATTCCTTTACTCCCAGTATTAAAAGCATATAACTTAAAATCCATCTTTCAACAATATTCAACAATAGTCCAAAACAGGTGCTGGAGTATACAGAAAAAGGAAAATGTTTCTAGAGTGGTTCCTGTCAACCTCCACCCCATCTCCAAGAAATTCTGGATCTTAATATAAACATGGAAACAGGACAATTAAAAAAAAAAATGAACACACTCGGGTTGTGCTTAGAACACTTGTTAACTGGCTTTAAAAAAAAATTAAAGAATTTATTCACAGAAAAGAAGGAAATTAATAGTGGAGCTATCTGAAAATATTAATAGCTAATTTATAAACTAGTGTCTTACAACTGTCTTTAATACAAATCTGCAATAAAATGCTGTAACAAACCTCTCTGGGTACAGAAAGTTGAAATTCCAGCATTTCACAAAGCCAGACAGCCTGTCTCCTTTCTGCTGGATTTCAGTGAGATGCTTCTCATCTGACTAGGTTAAGATACACGTGTGAATGCCTTGGTATATGTAAAGTGCATACACATGAAAACCTTAATCCTGCTGTAGCCAAATATTCTCCTTTCAACCCAACTGCTACCCCATATTCAAGTAGGAGAAAAAAAGTCAATAAGCATTAAACATAACACTTCTGACATACACCTACTCTGGATTCTAGTTTTGCATCTTACTGATTTCTACCAACGCTTTACATCCATTCTTCAATTGGCATCACTGAAGTTTCCCAACTTCACTTACACCATTTTTTTTTCCAGTTCTCAGCTGTTGCTTATGAACGTTTCGACACATTCATGCACACCAGAGGAATTCCTGATGAATCAAAGAAAACTGGTGATAGTTTAGAATTGGTCAGATGCTTCAGTTGACTAGTCTGGAGCTTTCATTTCGAGTAAACTGACCACTGTAGCTCAACTTTTAATGACTTGTGACCAGTTTGCTAGTGCAGTCTGTCAAAGAGACAGTTGCTGCCTGATTTCTTACTATAAAGACTAGTTATTCCAAATGATGCTCCCCCGTTGCACATGGGGAAAGTACTTTTGATGAGCAAATAGAAATATTACATTCAGGATTCTTACTGTTATTTTAGCCCCAACCAAACAAATCCTTACATAAAAAATAACTTATTTGCTACTTTGGGAAATGGTATGATAGAGAAATTCAGAATTCTAATCCCTGAAGTTATTTATGCACTATAAAAAATGTAAACGTTTAAAAAAGCTTGACTGAGATGAGCTATTTCCTTTTCTATAAATAGAATCAGTAAATTAAACATATTCAGATTTAAAAATCTAAGGACTGAAGCTTTCCACTTAAGACTGCCTTTCACACAATTCTCAGGTTATGCGTTTGAAGAATATTTTTCCTAATGATAAACTAATGAATAATTGAGCTACTTCTTTGAGTAGAAGGACAATTTAATTTCAACTTAAAGCACATCACTAAAGGAAGTAAAAGAAAAGCTGTACAGATGCAATGTATATTCCCTAAAGTACTCATACAAATGTCAAACAAGACTTATTGCTTAAAAATAATGCATTTTAAAGTTAAAAGTCAGAAACTGTCTAGCTGTAATCTTTAGCTGTTTTCTACTTTGAAACTGCAAATTCAAACTCTATTATGAAGGAGGAGCCAAGTTTCACTTTGAAAAAAACTAGAGATTGCTGACTTAGTGTTTCACCATCCATCCTTGCCTATTTGTAAATCAAGTTCCTGGACACAAATCTGACTTCAAATTGACCGTATACAAGCACATCTGCCTTTATGAGCAGCCTCAGAGGCTTCCTATGGATTCTGTAATTGCACCTATTCCCATGATGAGCTGCAGCACTGGAGACCAAGTAAGGGATTCAGCTTAAATGCCAAAACTTGAATACTTTAAAAAAGGCATCTGCGAGTTTATTCAGCTTAACAGCTGGGTTGTGGTGGCAGAGGGGCTGCAGGGTGACCTCTGAGAGTACAGCCCTGTAGCTGCCCCATGGCAGAGCAGAAACAGCTCCACAGCCAGGTCATGAGTGATGCTGGTTGGGCCTCTGGGAGAGCAGAATTAAGGGGAAAAACCTGCTGTGCTACAGTAGCTGGGAGAGAGGAGTGAGAAATGGGAGAGAAGCAGCCCTGCAGACCCCAAAGTGAGTGCAGCAGGAGGGCAGGAGGTGCTCCAGGCACGCAGCAGCAGCTCCCCTGCGGCCTGTGGAGAGGCCCCTGGTGGAGCAGGCTGTCCCCCTGCAGCCCATGGGTCCCACATGGAGCAGATCTCCACACTGCAGCCCGTGGAGAGGAGCCCACACAGGAGCAGAGGGTCTGGGGGGAGCTGCTGCCTGTGGGGGACCCATGCTGGAAGAGTTTGCTCCTGGGGGATGGACCCCGTGGGACAGAGACACGTGGGAGCAGTGCTTGAATTTCATGGAAAACCCACACAGGATCAGTTGGAGAAGGATAGCATCCCATGGGAGGGACCCCACGTGGAGCAGGGGCAGAGCACAATACATAATATGTGTGAACAGTTTGCTGATGGGCTGGGGCTCAAAGTGTTAAGAGTAAATGGGATTACAGCAGGCTGGCAGCCAGTCACTAGTGGGGTTCCCCAGGGCTCCATTTTAGGGCCAGTTCTCTTTAAAGTTTTCATAAATGACTTGGACACTGCACTTGAATGCATACTAAGTCTGCAGACAACACTAAATGAGAAAGAGCTGCTCGCTCCCTTGGGTGTGGAGAGGCCTTGCAGAGATCTTGGCAGACTCAAAGGCTGGGCAGTCACCAACAATATGAAGTTTAACAAGTGTGGGATTCTGCACACAGGACAGGGTAAGCCCTGGCTGTATGGACAGATTGAGGGGCAGGAGACTGGAGAACAGTCCCACTGAAAGGGATCTGGGGGTTCTGCTCAGTGGCCAGGTGAATGTGAGCAGTCAGAGTGCCCTGGCAGCCAAGAGGGCTTTTGACATCAGCTCAAGCACTGTGTGCAGTTTTGGGCACTAAAACAAAAAGAGTGTAAAAAGTAATAGCATCTAAAGGAAGGCCAGAAAGATAGTGAAGGGTCTAGAGGGCAAGACATGAGGAATGGCTGAGGACCCTTGGTTTGCTCAGCCCAGAGCAGAGCAGGCTGAGGGGAGGCCTCATGGTGGCCTGCAGCTCCCTCATGAGGGGAGCGGAGGGGCAGGCGCTGAGCTCTGCTCTCTGGGGACTGTGACAGGACCTGAGGGGATGGCATGGAGCTGGGACAGGGGAGGGTCAGGCTGGGGCTTAGGGAAAGGTTCTGCACCAGGAGGTGGTCAGGTGCTGAGACAGGCTGCCCAGGGCAGGGGGCATGGCCCAATGCTCTCAGACATCGGGACTGGTTCTTGGGTGGTCTTGTGTGAAGCCAAGAGTTGGACACAACAATCCTTGTGGGTCCCTTCCAACTCGAGATATTCTGTGATTCTAAGAGAGTGACAGTGAAGGAATAACAGAGACAAGCTGCCATAGATCGACCCCAGCCACCCTTCTTCCTTCCCTTGCACTGCTCAAGGGGAGGAGGTAGAAGAGGGTGGATGGGGGAAGGTGTTTTTGGTTTGCCTTTAGTTCTCATTGCTCTGGTCTGTTGGCAATAGGCAATAAAATACATTAATTCCCTTATGCTGAGTGTTTTGCTCATGACAGTAAGTGGTGAAGGAACTCCCTGACCTTATCTCAACCCATGAGCCATTTTTGTTGTATTTTCCTCCTCAGTTCTCTTGAGGAGGAGTAAGAGCAGTTGTGGTGGAATTCAGCTGCCAAGCAGGGTGAAGCCACCACAGCAAGCACACCAGGCACCTCAGCTGCTGGTCAGATGTAGGGAAAACAATGGCCAATACAGACATTGTGAGTGCCCTGTGGGATCCTGTCTGGCTTCCAGCTGCTACTCCAGGAGTACTGGGTGTCTTGTGGATGGCACACCCTATTTCGCAGGGTACCCAGTGGTATCTCAAACAACATTGATGTCTGCATGTTGTAAAAAGAAAAAGTCCTGGTCAAAAGGGTCTAACGCATTACACCATACTTTAAAGACTTCCACAGCAGCCCACCTAAACCTCATCATGAGCTCAGGAGCTTACTCCCAAGGCTGATTCACCTGCCTGACCCCAAGGTAAGCTGGTGCCATTTAAATACACTACAGGATATCCAAGAAAAATACATGGGGCGGGAAGGCAAGATATGACATTCAGAACATCCACAGCCTTCTTGCCCAGCAGCTGAAGCCCTGGTAAGACACCGAGGACACTAAAAATGGCTTTAGATTACTACAGGCAGCTGAGGTCAGTCTAGGGGAGATGATTATGCCTTCCTCTGCCTGAATTCCCAAGCCATACAGCTTTCTCACTACAATGATTAAGAAAAGGAGTTCTTTGAGAAACATTAACATCTTTTAAAATACTTCCGTATTTGGTAAAAGTACTCTCAAACACTATTAATTTTGTCTCCGTACATAAATTATAATTTAGCATCTGACACAAGCTTAGGTTGTTCCTCTGCACTGTGAGAGGCAGAGCATTTAACTCCATTAAAATTGAACAAGTAAGTTGAGACTATCATAACTGAAAGAGGAAGACATCTGGATTAAATACAGGAATGAAAAGAAACTTTAGAGCCCTCAAATGATAGCTTCTTGATTGATGTAGCATCATTAAGTGTTGATGTGTATTGTTCAGATAAGCTTAAAAATGGAAAATTGTGACAGTAGAATCAGATATCACCAAGTAATAAATAGCAAACCTGTGTCTTTGTAGAGAGCTTTTAAAATGACTTTTTTTTTTGTCTAGAGATTTTCGTAGTAGTATATACAGTAAATCTGAATGGATAAATCTAAAAGCACATCACTTAGAAGTTGGTTTAAAGGTCAACAGAAAATAAGCTTTTGACACAGTTATCTCTCTACAGAAAGTCAGAACAGTAGTAACTGTGAAAAAAAAATCATTCTTAGGCTTCTCATTAATTTTCCATTTTTAGGGCATTCTTTAGGAAGAGACCTAAAAATGTCTCTTATCTGAACTTCACTGTGTCATACTGAAGCTCTTTTTCAGGCAAAGGAAAAAAAGGAATATTCTTCAGGAGAATTTACTCTTTTACTGAGGACAGTGAAGCGCCATTCACTCTTATCCCCCAAGAAAGATGGCAAAGAAAAAGTTTTTAGAGCTAAGCAACTACAGTGAAGTTTAATTTTGAAAACACCATGGTTATTTCACAATGAAAGTTCTCAGCACAAGCCCAAAGTTATAAACTACATCTTTCCAAACAGAAATTGTTAAACATTAACAGAAGGCCATTTTTAGAAGGGAATTAACAGAATGAATATTGACATAAACATTAGCAGCCTTAAATACTAATATTGGACCTAGAATACAACCTACTTTAATCAAAAAGACTCCAATTTACATCAGACTGGGCAACATTTTTAGAAGGGAGTTAACAGGATGAATATTGACAAACATCAGCAACCCTAAATACCACTGTTGGACCTAGAATATAACTACTTTAATCAACAGACTCCAATTTACATCAGACTTGACCATTTATTCATTACAGAGTCATGCATTTTCTGCAAAGTAACAGAATGTGGCTATATACTGGAATGGATTGATTTTTTTTTCTTAAGATACACAGGAGAACTTAATTTTTAACACATTATTTTCCGTAGTGATGGGACCAAAGTAAATAGTGTATGTGTATGAACAGCACTATTCAGCAATGCAGAAGAAAATCATGTCTGGAACAAATACTCCAAAGGAAAAAAATAAAGTGCTCACTCCAAATAAAGTGACATTCCCCTTCCTCCCTCCTCCCCCTCCAAAATAAATCATAGGATTTTGAAGGGCACACGCAAAACCATACAAACCATCTCTATCACAGATCTCACTCCCTTCTGCACACAATGCTCAGCATTGTAATTGCAGATAATCTATTAAAATGTGGTTGGTACAGACAAAACCAAAGAATCTATTATTTTCTGGACACTAAGAGCACACAATAGCATAGCCATACTTTCAGGGTAAAAGAGCAATGAACAAAGAGCAATCACGTAGCACCTGCTTCTACCCTAAATGAATGCCACAAGCAAGTTGTGATAACTGATGTTTCCTATTATAGATCACACGGGAGGCACCCACTCAACCCTACTCAAAATAAGGTGGATAACATCATTATAGATAATTTAGCAATACCATCTTTCTCATGAACAGCGCTCCTCTGTTTAACAAAAGCTCAACTATCACATTACATCTACTCACATGAAAAATTGGGAACCATTGGTATGTTTCCCTCGGTTTGCCATTGACAAAAGGAACGCTCTGTCATGTTTGAGAATAAAGTTTTCATCTGTTTGAAGAAAAAATATGTTTGTCAGATTTTCCCTGACAAGGGATACAAGGCTAATTTTTCTTAGCAACTTATGGGTGCTACAAGGAGAAATTCTTCCGCTGCTAAAGAAACTTGAACAGGGTGGAAAAAACGTAAATCTAATGAAGACTCTCAACAGTTACAGTAGAAAAATTCAATACAGAAAACATTATTTCTTTAAGAAAGTCTCAGAAATAGCGAGAACTTCTCTAATGGAAAAAATTCAACTCGTTATTAGTGTTTTCAGTAAGCACGAGATCCTCAGACTTAAATTTAAATCCAGCATTTTCTCAAAACATAAATGATACTGTCATTTACACAGCAGGCACCTCAGGTAGAATGATCTACTGAAATAGCCATATCCCTGGAATGGCGAGGTAAAAGACAGCCACCTATCAATCCCAAGCTGGATGCATCAGAACACAAGGAAAAAAAAAAAAAAAATACCCCAAAGCCCTAGATATCTGAAATAGAGACCAAATAATACATTCTTCCTTCAGCCTAAACGTAAATCCAATTAAAACTAAACATGTATTTCATATTCCAGTGAATTAAAGGGGACTTCTGTTTTTACAGCATAATATAAAAGCAGGTAATTTTTGAAAATTTGTTTTCAAAGCTAAAAATAGTTTGAGCATACACAGCTGTTATTTTACATACCAAAACACGATACTGCATGCTCAGCACTTACCACCTTTAGTACACTCTTCAGAAGCTAAGGCTAATAACATCTTAGCAAATTGTTTTATTCAAGAGCTTCTTTTGACTAGAGACTGCAATACTCTTAATACTCATCTGTCTTTCAAACTTAACTGCATGCACTTAGCCACGCAGACCTGCTTGCAAAACACTCAGAACCAGTGGGCTGTTATATACACATCGTGCCTTTATTAAGGCTTCAATACCATAGTAACTACCTGTTTTTTTTCCTGCAAGAAAGAATTTTGTCCTTAAATGAATGCTTTATAAGAAAATCACCATTTTCTTTCCAACAGATTTAAAAGAAGTAAATGCACATTAAAAATTACTAGTAAAATAACTCATGTAGCATATAAACAAAGCCAAACACTTGGAAATGAGCACTAGGCATACAAACCTTGAATAGGGAAGGGGAGAAAAGGGACGTTAAAAGAAGAAATAATTGTTTAGAACTGAAAATTATGCCAGTAATTCTTTCCCAGAATAAGTCATTAACCCTCACAAAGGTTAGACACAGAACTCTTCGTTTCTCCAAGCAACACAGATATCCATCTACAAAGGGACGTATCAGTTGTCTATATATTTACTAGGGAAGGTACAGGGGAAAAAAAAAAGAGTTTGAATTTGTGTTACTGAGCTTTTGTCTCTTACCTTTTCATTTTGCAAAAGACCACATTCTCTATAAACAAAAGAATATGTTGACAGTTTTAGGCAGGAAGATAGGAGTTTATTCATGAATAAAGTTGCCTAACCTCCATGCTGAAAGTCATGTTTAATCAATAATGTTAGCCTTAATTAATTGTCAGTTAAAGTTAAATATTACCAAAAAAAAAAAAAACTCTGAAAGTCATGCATATAAAAATAATTCTCATGCAACATTAGTTTCATGCAAAAGGTGATGTATAAGTAGAACTCTTCTCATTAAGTATCTTGGGAATCGAGGCTTATCTCACAACTGAGCTGAGAATATGGAAAAATATACTGGCTCTTACCTTTAAAATAGCCACCATAAATAGATTCACCTCCTTTTCCATTACCTGTGCATTAAAAAGCATGGATTAAACCTTTTGTTCGGTTTATAAAAAATGCTGTATGTAACATTCCACCAAGTTATAAGACACCAGACACGCTAACCAGTTACTAATACATAAGCATATGCCCCTTAATTAAAAGGCAAGGCTCCTCATTATGCAGTTCATTGTCCTGCTGACACTCAGAATACTGAAAACGAAGACTGCTTTTGTGCCTCTGAACACTAGAAAACCTGAAGTGAGGCTCCACTGCCATTTGCTAGAGCAGCAGCAACAGAAAATACAATGACAACCAAAAAAAGACAGCAGTGGGCATGACCAACGATCTTTTCCTGCCCAGAGCAGCTGAGACCACTAGAACAGATGAGAAAAGGGTTTTCTTTAAAGGCATCTTCACTTCTACTTTACTCTCAACACAATATATTCTCCCACCACCCATTTTTATCCATTAAAGGACTTTGAGACAGAGGATAACAGGCACTTTGACAGGTACTTCACAGAAGGACAACCAGTTGAAACATTACACTGTGCACGTACTGTGGGGAAAGAAAAAAAAATCTTGGAAAACCTGCTTTTAAAAGAAGATTTATCCATTAAGCATTTCTAGCTCATTTACTCCTTTTTTCCCCACTTTTTAACTTATTCAGGTAGGTCCTTACATCAATAAAGCAGTAACAAGCATTGCTACTGCAATTCACTTCGGGTGAAACATTTTAGAACTTCAGATATTATCAAAGAAACTGGGGATCTGTGCTGTACTTCTCAGCAAATGAAGTATTTTCATGGCATTTTTAATACTTCCATGATTTATTCTAAAGTTATGTTATAACCACATACATTATCTCATTTCCATTTACAACATCTCAGTTTTAAAGGTGTATTTTACCTTCGCTGAAGTCCCCACCCTGAATCATGAAGTTTTTAACCACGCGATGGAACGTAGTGCCTTTGTAACACAGCTTCTTGCCAGTTGTTTTGCCAATTCCTTTCTCACCTGCAAGAAGTTTAAACAAAGAGAATCCACAGATTGTCACCGAACAAATTCAAGGATTTTACCCCTCTAATGCTAATGAATATAAAAGAGCCATAAAAAAGCACAGCTGTAAAAGATAAAGCAGCCCTACCTGTTGCCTCTTCACCTCCCATTAACAGCGTAGTCTTTACAAGGTGACTTGAGCAGGCACAAGCAAAAACTAGACTTCTTCAATAAAATTTGAGCATGAAATTTCCTATGAAGGGGAACTCAGTGGACACATACATGGAGCAGCTGTAATTCAAGCCTACTGACTTTTGAGAAAGGCATCCCAGCACCTCAACCTGCGTTAACACCAGTCTTTGTTTTTTGGTCCACTAAGAGCTCCTACAGCCCTATCTACCTGCTCCTTCCCTGCCGAAGGAGTTCTTGCCACGTGCTGCAAATCACTTGGACATGGGATGGATGAGAAATCGTTACACCGAGACTGTAAGCGATAATGCATCATCTGATGAGAATACAACACAAGGACCTTCACCAAAAGTTCCCTTCTACCTCTGGCAGGTAAACTCCAGTTTCAGGCCCTCTCAACACCCTGCACTGCCAACCTAATCCCAGATATTCCGCTCCAGGTGCCCAATAGCACTCTCTTGTGCAGATTATATGAAGGCAAGCTCCTAACAAAGCTCCAAAAAGCAGATTTTTGTTTATCCGGGAGGGGACTGAAAGACCTGCAAATGCCAGTTTGCAAGTCCAGATGTTTAATTTAAATGCAAGGAGAGTTTTACTACCAAGGCAGACAGAATTATTTCTCAGGAGCCAAGCCTTGTGACAACATCAGGCTGCAGGAAGGCAGCCAGAATCACCCTGTCCTCCTCCACCACCTGTTTCTGACCTCCTGGTTTGCTTCACAAATTACATAGGGTGCAGCAGGGGCATGGTGATAGGCACAGCTTTTGAAACAATCACCTCCAGTCTCTCTTGGGACACCCCACATTGCTCTCTGCACTTTTATTGCCTCATTGTGAACAGTCCCAACTAAGTGTCTGTGAGGTCCCCAGCAGGGAAGACAAAGATACATGGCACCAAGCAGCTATGATGCCTTCATCAGCTACAGTGCAGGTGTCTTGAAGCAAAAAAAACATGCTAGATCCACCCAGCATGAAGCATTTAAGTATTATGCAAACACGCAATGCTCAGTCTGCTTCTAGGATTCTCTATTACCTTGATTATATGGCCCAGAATAATAGAATATTACCCCCTCTCTATTATCTACTTCCTTAAATAAGCACTTCTTGTGTATGACTGCAGCAGGATGTCAGCACCAGGAAATGACCCTGTATTGGTAAAACTCCAATAGTTCAAAGTTTTCTTGGAGAGACCAAAGAAAAGAATAAAAGATACACCTGACAGGAGCCCAAGCTCTCATAATGACTGTACAGATCCAGGTGTGAAAAGTGAAAGGAGTCAGGGAAGGCCAACTCCTGGAAGCAAGTGACTTACTTCATCTCTGAGGATGGCACAGCAGCTTAAAAGCCCAAGAAGTTAAAGCAGCCCTCACTTCAGCTCTAGTTGCCAGAGAGGTCTGTGTGATCTCACCTTCATTTCCCACCACTGATCTGCTGCTCTGAACCCAAAAATCACAAGTTCAAACTCAAGAAGTAGCATGGCAGCAGAGAGGTGGCTTCTACCGGCAAAAGCAATGAATGCAATTTAATTCTCTTCACTGTTAATTACACCAAAAGTTAAAAAAATATTACTCCAGGCTTCTCTACGTACATAACTAAAATTATGAGGGGGAAAAAAATGCATTACCAAGTTCTTAAAGACACCTAGCAAATATAACTCCACCCTGTGAGCACACAACAGCAAACATCTGCAGGAATGAAACCAGTGTTTCAGGTAGCTTTTAAGTCTGAGTCTGATCCCTACATTAGATCTCAGGACTTTGGGCTATCTTTGAAATGTTTTGCCAACTAAAACAGGTTCTAGCTGAAGACTTCAATGAAACCCAAGTTGTTCTACAGCTGGCTGTACAAACGGGGATACAACATAAAGCTGTGAAACTTTAATTATTCTGCTAAGTACTCGTTTGTTTCATTGCTTGTGATCTCCAACACCTTTTCCTTTCCTTCCGTTGTCTTTTATTTCCATCTAACTTTCTCTAGCAAAACTGCTGTAAGGGTTTGAACAAAAACAAGATGACATACTTGAGGCGCAGATACTATGCTACTCAGTCTGCTATTACATCTTATTTCTCACCTTCTGTTACCTATTCTGATTAAGAAAAACTACAAGAGAGCTGCCCAGTTTTCTACTGTAGTCTTAACTTTCTTCCCACTTCTCAGTCTATCCCCAGCTGTCTCTTCAATGACCAAAAAAGATGAGACATCACTACACATAACCCCCAAAAAAAAGTTATCTACTGTCCCCTCCACAAGTTCATAGACCCTGAAATCTTGTCAGATGTTATCTAGAATGCATCACATTCTGGGATTTGAGCCCTGACAGGACAGGCTTCAAGAAGTTAATGCACAAGGATATCAGTAAATAAATGTTCCCCTATAACCAGTTAGCTGAAAGCTGGTCACTAAAGCCAGGCACTAAAATGCTGTCTGGAAGGTCTCGCAGGAAAGTCTGAATCACCTGGAGATGAGTTACACACAAGAGGCTTCAGTGGTGCAGTTGATTTAAGGTATATTACAAGCACTTGAGCATTCCTGTACATGAGACCAACAACCCACATAATGCATCCTTCACATAAATACCACACGGCAGTTCCTGTAATAACCTCATCAGGGCTGATCTTTAACTTCTGGTTGCAAATTCACCAGGGAGCAGCGCGGATCAAAAAACCACCAAGCCCTTCCTACCCTTAACTCTTCCAATCGTTAGAAGCCTTTCAAAAAAGTTAATTCCTTCTTAAAAAGATGGGTCAAAGATTAGACGCAGTCGTTATTTCACTAATGCTGTCCTTTGATTTCCCAGATCTATTCTTTCTTTTCTCTCAAACAACCCCAGGATTTGTAAGGGATCATCACGTTTCATCATTCTCTTCACATTTAATAGATGCTCCTTTCTTCTGATCCCTGCATAGCACCTCTCTGAACCTACAATACACTTTCTTTGTATAAAAGTAAGCAAAATTTTACATGGTATCAAGTCATGTGTCACCAGTGTAGTGACACTAACATTTAGTGTCTGTCCTGAGGAATTGTCAAGTCCTGGTCATCTTTTGCACATGTGCAGCTTGAGTGATCAACAATCCCAGCACAGTCTCACACTTACCAATCACTTATACCCAAAGAAGCCCCACATTAGGGTCAGGAAATACCTTTTTGCTCCACAAACTCAACTTTGCACTCTGGAATTAGGCAGCATCTCCACTACTCTAACTCAGTAACAGAGTATCAGTGTTCTTCAAGTCATCCTCTGCACTAACAAGTCCCAGCTTTGCTCTTACCAGGAAAAAAAGACAACATAAAACATTTGCACTGTTATTAAGCTATGGTTTATGCTTGTTAAGACAAACAATAATCGTAAGAAACATTAAAATTCTCAAATATAAGCATGCTACTTACCCGAGCACAAGCAAAGGAAGTTTTTGCAAGTCTTTGGACATATGTCTGAGAAGAGCTGAAACATAATTCGACCAACTAGAAGATTAAAAAAAAATTAAAAGTTTTATAATGCTTTACGATGATATAAAAAACTGCATATAAACAAGTCAGCATATTTTGACATTAGTTTCCTGGGAAAAAGTTATTTTATCACACAGAATATGAAGACACCTCAAATATGTAAACATTTAACCATGTGGCAGGAGATAACAACTGCTAGAAATGAAGATTAAGCAATATCAAAAATCCCAATGATTTCATTTTGATTTGAGCCCTGGAAGCCAAACCAACTTGCTAAAACTCTATTGTGTCAGTTCACTAATTTTCCAGTACAGGCTCTCAGAGGTCCTCTTTTTTAAGTTCACTAAGTTTATGTGAATATATAAAGGTATAATGATTATGCCTCTGCAGTTTTCCATGTGATCATTACTTTAAAAGCCCAACTTACTCCCACATTACGTTAAGGACTTTAAATACATCAAACCCATGGCCTCAAACCCTTTGGTTAAAACAGTGCGATAGAAGAATTGAGCAGGAAAAGAGAAAACAAATACAGGTGGAAGAGCACTAGCTGGTTCAGGACTAACAAATGCTCCAGTTGCCAAATACAGACACTCTTTCCTCTCTACACCAAGTGAGCAGAGGGATTCCCACTCTCAGTACAGCTACTCCCACACTACTGGTAGTACTTACGCTAGGCACCTCAGAAATCTAAATGAGTTTTCCCTCTACTCTGTAGTGTTTTAATAGAACTGTTTCTCATTTTCTATATTATTTTCCAAGATACTGGGACTTACATCTCTAAAGAAAAACCCTAACTACTCCCAGACAGAAAATCTTATAGAAATGTGTAATTAGCAAAGTTATTGTTCTCCCTATAGGCTGTGAAATCAGCCATCAATACCACATTGCTGGCCAGCATTACAAGACAACCAGGAATAATTTCTAAATGAGCACTACCCTCTAGTGGCACACACTGGTAAGACTTCAACATACTTATTTAAAATATAACTGCTCCAAGAATTATTTCTCTTTGCCCTCCCTTAAAGAAAAATAAAAATTCAGGCTTATGTTATTCAACACTTCTGCACCAAGATCCATTCTGAGAGGAATGTCCTAAGACACTGCATTTAATTTTAAAGCCTTGTCCAAATATATACGATTGACAACGAGGAGAATTTTTGGTTCAAAAAGCTAGGGGATAAGTGAGAAATCCCACAGAGATCACCTTTATTTTGAACGCTTCGATAAAAATTCAAGATGCCTTCAGCTGTTGAAATGCCTGCGTTTCATTAGCTGCAGCAGGAATATTCTCCGAGGAGTTGCTACAGCAAGGAGAGACTGAAGGAAATGGGTAGGGACAGTATTCAAAGCAGGAAGAAATAGCAAATATTCAATGACTCCAGATTAAACAGCGGTAGCTGTAACTGCCACCGTGAAAGGACAGCTATTTGGACGTGAAGGATGCATTGTAAGCGATGTGCATTGAAGATCCACAAAAGAACACAAAGAGAAGGCAGTTAAGTACCAAAAGTTTTCCATTTTCATTGTGAGCCCAGCAATTCAGGGCAACAGAAACCCCATTCCTGTTTGCAGAAGCACTGAACTGAGTGGTGAGATTGCTTCCGAGAGCCACGCACGTGTCCCCCTCCTGCATCCACCGTGTGAAGCAGGCTCCATCCTACACACGAGGGCACCGCAACAAGCACCCTAAGCAGCTCACCCCCTCTCTCTTCTGGTGGAAGAACTTGTTGTAAAGTTCTTCCTTGACATCTTCAAGAACTAGAGATGTCCATAATGAAGTTACCAAGACTTCAGGACTTCTAGTGCTTTGGCATCTGCACTGCATCATGACCTTCATCTCCTACAAACTACACTGCACAGCACCAAAAGCCTAAAAAAAACTTTAAAAAATAAAGAAGCCGTTTGAAAATTAAGGAAATCTCTTCTCCCCATCACCTGCAGTGCTCTCACCCTCTTATTTCCCACTGTAGGAAACGGTGCGGTGTGCTCACACCCACAGCAGCCCCACGCTGTGCGCCCATCTGGTGGGCTGCTGCCCGTCCCTTACCTGAGCTGCACCAACAGCACCGCCACAGAAAGGCTGCATTTTCCCTGGGTAAACAGTTAATAAAATGTGCCAAAGAGATCCAACACGTTTTGACACCTTGATCAGACGGATACCTCGTGAGCTACCACTGTTAACACACAAAAATCTGTTCTAAGGCTGCTTCGAACCTACAGACATCTTCAGCTTGTGCCCTGGAAAAAGGAAACAGCTGGTTTTAAACCTGGAGCCGAGGCTCTTGCTGGCATAACATGGGTAAAAAAAACATCTGTGTTGCTAATTGACTCTAATTTAGACACCTCTGCTCTGAAGTACTTGCTGTCACTGTGTACAGAGGATTTCCAGTGGTTCCTTCAGCTTTATGTCCCTGGTGCCAGGCTGAAGTAGCTGAACGGGGAATGAGGTCACTGCGACCAACTGTACGTCTGGAACAACTGTTCGTCTGAAAATTAAATGAAATAAAAAACCTGCTGGTGAGAGCTGCCCCACTGGGGACGTCTGCTCACAAACCTACACCAGCGCTGTTGGCTGTAGCCAAGCAAGGAGCCCACAGAAGTCGCTTGCTCCTAGACCAAAGCAAAAACACTGGCATTAATTGTGTTTTCTGATGATGAAACTCACCTAGCTTCAGCCACAAGACTTCCAGCACCGCAAGGAAGTTCCAAAAACTATTAAAATCTCATTTTAGAGTAAGACGGGATAAGCAGGCAGGATATTTGTCATTTTTATCTGAACCGTGCTCTCAATAAAACGATTCTCACCAGCTCACGGCTCCAAAGACGTGCATCAGCTCTGACAGCGCTTTGCTTTTCGTGCTAGCCACACCACAGAGGTTTAGCCAGTTGTAACTCAACATCTGCTGCTTAATCACAAACCTGTACTTTGATAAGTGCTCTAATTTGCTGGAGGCTTTTGCCTTAAAGATATTTTGGGGTAGACATTAGAGGAAGTGGTAAAAGCAGTGTTTAAGTTACTGTAATTAACTACAGCGAGTGATGCAGAGATAAATTCTAGGCTGGTTTGAAGTCTGACTTCATAAAGCGTTATCTGGAGCTAATGAGCTCCGCCAATTAGAGAGACCAGACAGCGTAATGACCAGAAATAAGCCTATTTCAAAGCTTTGTTTTCAGATTGAAAGATGAAAACTTTTTTGTTTTTGAACCCCTCATCAATCCTTCAGCCGTGGAAACGCTCGCTCTGGATTCAAATGAAGCCGTAAGCATCCAGGTTAGGAATATCCCTGCCACACCGTAATAAGCACTCCTGGTAGCACGGTTTGTTAAAACCATCACTGATTTCAAGTGGTTATCCAGCCATTTCCCCTCGTTTCGACGCTTTGCTTCTTTTTGGAAGCAGGCTCTGGAGACAGCCACATATTGCCGAGCGCATTTCCCAGGGAACACAAGCTGTTTCCCTCGCCCCTGTTAGGTTCAGGCCACGGAGGTGTCAATCTCAGACACTCCCGGAATAAACTTAGTTATTTAAAGTACATTTAAATATGCTTGTCTTTTCCCAGTTTCTCAGAGCACGCCAGGTAAGGAGACGCTGCAGCATTTCCCCTGGATATGGGGGGAAGGCCCTGCTGGAGGAGAAAATGAGGTTACAGCCCCTGCAGGCTGGGAGCAGGAAGTTTACCCCAGGCCAAAGGGCTCGGGTTATGTTTGCCTAACAATTTCAACAGCACCCCACTAAAAGGAACTCGTTTGAATCTTCTGAGTTTATTTCTCTCTGAATTTGGGAATTCTAAGTTATATACACCCTAAAAGATTGCTTTAAAGAGGGAGCGTGGCTCCAGATTTGATAGAAAATGAGAGCTGCCTGTAGGAAAAGAGCGGATTTCATTCAAAACACCAGCTAAAACAACTGGTGCACATCCTCTGAGCCCAAATCTGCAGAGGTCTTGACACATCAACATCGGTAGTGCCTCCCCACCCGAGCTGGCTCACACCAACTTACTGGCTTCGGTTTTGCAGCAAAACCTAAAGGAGAAAATACATTCTGGGTTCCCCTAGAGGCATGAGCTGATCCCTTTGGTCTCCCGTTCACTGACCGAACTTGTCCTAGACCTCCAGAAAATTCTTTGGGGGATTCCATCCTGTACTGGGAACAACACTTCTACATAAAAAATGGATTTCAGATTTGTTAAAGCAGCTCCCCGCAGACTCCAGCCATACCTTACAGCCCTCACGCTCTGCAATTAGGGTTCCCCAAACTGTACGTCCTTTTGATTCACATACAGCACTCAAGTGGATTGCCAAACTGTTCACAAATCTATTTCCTGCCCATTGGCACCTTTCTGCCTTCCAAGTGCTGGATGTTAAAGGGAAGCCAGCTGGGAACAATTCATTTCCTCAGGAAGACCCCATGAGGACTTCCTGGACATGCTATTGCAGACAGGACTACGATGACTTTTGCAGTGGAGCTTATTTAATGTAAATTCAGACTGGAAACTAGAAGGAGAGAAATAACGAAGGAACAAAGTCCCGACAAAGGGACTGATGGGACGAAAAGAAACTAAAGTGAAAGGAAAAATGAACAAGGGGTCAAGCAATAATAGAAGGCACGAGAAAAAAGTGATGAGAATAAGGAAAAGTCTACTGTGAATGGCAATGAAACAAAGCAAACCTGAGTGTAACGTGTTGTCTGATGGACAAAGCCAGCCAGCAGCACGAATGGGGAAGAAAAAAAATTGGCAGGGCCACACGAGCTGCTACAGCAGCAGGCTCCATACATGACACCCTAGCCAGGCACCAGGCTCGGGTATCGTGGTTAGAACAGCGGATCCACACAGGTTTTGCACCACAGAGCAAAGCCAATATTATTTAGAGAGGCATCTGCTGCCATCCCCAGATTCTTGGCTTGCTGCAAGGAGTTTACTTGGGCACGCTCCGGGTGTCTGAGCTGGGAGGGACCCAAAATGAGGGACAAGTGCTGCCTGTGCAACTACCACAACACATCCTTATTCCTGCTTTCATCTCCTTTTGCTTTTTAGAAAGATATCACAATGGGCATTCATGAAATAAATTACCTCTTAATTTTTAAGTCATCTGAATTTCGAGTTATACTGAATACACCGAAACCAAGCCTACAAAGTTTGCCCCGAGCAAGAAGCCCACACCGGCAGGCACACAAGTTTCATCTCGAGATTCTGCAGCTGAAGTTAGCAAACAGACACGGAGGCACAACAGCTGGAACACGGCTTCTGAAAGCACGACCAAAGCCACACCATTCACCTCCCTGTTTTGTAAGAGATCCAGTTAAACAGCAGAACTAATTCACACTCTGCACTCCTCTTCCCTCTCACATACGCACACACACACCGCCTTTTGCGGCTCCTCCTAACCTGATCTGTGCACTGAGCTCCTATTTTTAATTGCTGTGGGTATCTGCACAGCCACGGGGTAAATATAATCGGGGAAGGCAAAGCTGAGAGTTGGGGGAACGCTGCTGGTCTCCAAGCAATCAACACTTAAAAATGACACAGTTTCCTTGTCCTGCAGGCGAGATGTCTCCTGTAGAGAGAGGCACGTCCTGGTTCTCTGTGTTTTCTGGGAAGATGTTACTTCGATTTCTTAGAGCATACAGGGCAAGGGGCAATGCTTCACTTCCTGGCTAACAAGAAAATGCAGCGCTGTTCTTTCCTCCAGGTCTTTCTCCCTACACTCAATAAAAATAAACGAGCAGCTCAGCCGATCGTATTAAGGCCAGACAAGCAAAATGTTAATTTGGCAAACTGCTGGCAGTTTGGAAGTTAAAATTAGTACCACGCTAGGACCGGCGGGACACTCCATCTCGCAGAGTTAACGCTTGGTGTCATCTGGAAGCACTGCTCTATCATTCACACTTCATTCGGCTTCTGAAGGTCACCTCACAGCCAAAGAGTGATGTTTAAGTTTCTCAAATGCAACTTCACATCCTGAGATAGAGTTGCATAGGAAATTAATAAAGAGACGCTCGCATACAGTAGCACAGGCACCTCACACACGAGTCCTGCACTGGTGTTTTATTCGTTGACATGCTTCCCTGCAAAAATACGAGCGATTAATCGGGTGCAATAAAACCAGCAGGGCTCTGCATTTGATGTTCAGCCTGCTTTAAAGGGAAAATAAATACTGGCAGCAACAGAGCCGAGCCCCGTGCCTACAGCAGGTAACTTAAGCTCTGCACCACCAGGAACATAACAGCGTGATTCCTCGCCGGCACCAGCCACCAAATCCTAGCAGATATGAGGGAAAACGGGGCAACTTGCTGCCTTCAGGGTTCAGGAGGCTGAGGAGGGACAAGAAGGTAGCAAAGAGGAGGGAGAACCAAGAGGGAGAGGGGCTGCGAGCATGCAGACAGCAAGGAGAGGCTCCCCAGCTGAGGAGCCCCATGGAAAATCCCAGCCAGAGACGGAAATTCGCAAACTCTCCCGCAACCGGAGTTTTTAAATCTCCATTTTCTAAGTCCTTGGGGGGGGGAAAGACAGAGGCGGAAAATGAAAGCAAAAGCAGAAGGAGGCTACGAGAGGCTGCTCGGAGAGAGCAGCAGGGCTCAGACCCCCACAGGCAGGGCCAGCAGCCAGCTAGCCACACCGGCCACGCTTTCTGTGTGGAAAAGAGGAGTTGTGAGCCGTTTCTTTTTGTTGTTTTAGAGCTACCGGCCCCTTATCCCCACCCTGGTGCAGGAGGGGAGCAGCCCCTTGTTAATTAGGGGTAATTAGCACGCTCCCAACAGCCTCCAGACCCCTTCCCACAGCCCCACACGCCCAAATCCCTGCCCCCTCAGCCCCCTAAATCCCCCCTGCTCCCAATAAACCCCCGTACCTGGGTCCCGGTTGATCTCGATGTCGAAGAAGCACTGGGGCCGGTCCTGCACCCCCATGGCTGCCCCCTCACCACCTGCCCACACGGAGAGAGAAAAAAGCCGGGGGCTGAGCCGAGCCGAGCCGAAACCAGCCGGGCCCGGCCCCAGCGAGCAGCACCCTCTCCCCTTAACACCTTGAGGAAAGGGGGAGGAGAAAAAAACGGGAAAAAAAGGGATAAAACGGGGCGCCCCCCTCCCCTTTTTTTTACCTGGCGGCCCCTGCGCTTTGTCCCCGCTCCGCGCCCCCTCAGCCCTCCCCCCCCCGGCCCGGGCGCCATCAACCGGCCGCGCGCAGGCCCCGCCCCCTCCCAGCCCCTGCCCCCCCCCCCCCCTTTGGCCCGGCCCCGCCCCTTGGCCCGGCTCGGCTCGGCACGGCCCCGCCTCAGCCCCCGCCGCGCGCATGCGCGCTCCGCCCCCCTCCTCCTCCTTTCCACAACCCCCCCCCCTCAGCGGTTTCGCGCCGCTCCCTGAGGGGATGGAGCCCCCCGCGGGGCGCGGCCATGTTGCGTGCCCCGGGCTGAGGGGGGGATTTTTTTTTTTTATTTTTTTTTTTAATTTTTAAGGGGTGTTTCGTTGGGTTTAAGCCCCGCGCTGTGGTTCTGCCGTTTGGTGTTGGTCTCATATAGAGAAATACCTATAGGTATTGTTGGTGTCATATAGAGAAATACCCTTTTGGGCTGGAAAAGCCCTCCAAGATCATCAGGTCCCACATCTCCTACCACCAATGTCACCACTAAGCCATGTCCCCAAGCACCACATCCAACCTCTCCTTGAACACCCCCAGGGATGGGGACGCCACCACCTCCCTGGGCAACCCATCCCAACGCCTGACTGCTCTTTCTGAGCAGAAACGTCACCTTGTTTCCAATCTGAACCTCCCCTGGTGCAACTTGAGGCCATTCCCTCTTATCCTACTTTTAGTTATCTGCAAGACCGATATATATGTTAAATTTGCGATCTTAGACCATCCCAGGACCTGGAAACAAAGCTCTTTACTAACTACTGAACTGTCAAGTTGTTCAGGTTAGAGGTGCCAGCCTCCTTGCTAAGTCCATAAATCCCCTGCTCACTTTGAGCCCACGACATCCTTCAGGCATCCCTCACAGCAAGGATGCCCCGCAGCTTACAACAGCTTTTCATGTGTCCCCTCATATCCATCTCATTTGTGTAATTACTTTGTTCGCATCCTTACAGAGTCATCTTTTTGTGGGAGATGGTGGAAGGCAGCAGAGCACGTACCCTGCACCACCTATGGCACCCCCATCTCGTACAGACTCAATTTAAACCACAGCCCCACCACTTTGTGCAAGAGATGTCTCCTATTGCTTCCTGAAAGAAGACTTTCTGGAAGTAATGGGTTTAGTCTGGGGAATAGTTAGTCTGGAGAAGAGGAGGCTCAGGGGAGACCTTATTGCTCCCTATCAGTACCTGAAAGGAAGGTGTGGGGGCCTAGTGGTTGGCCTCTTCTCACAGATAACCGGTGATAGGACCAGAGTGAATGGCCTCAAGTTGTGCCAGGGGAGGTTCAGGTTGGAAATGAGGAGACATTTCTGCTCAGAAAGAGCAGTCAGGCATTGGGACAGGTTGCCCAGGGAGGTGGTGGCGTCCCCATCCCTGGGGGTGTTCAAGGAGTGGTTGGACGTGGTGCTTGGGGACATGGTTTAGTGGTGGCATTGGTGGTAGGGGATGGTTGAGCCAGATGATCTTGGAGGGCTTTTTCAACCCTAATGGTTCTGGGATAATATGACTTGTACCTTTCAGAGCAGTAGGGACACCCTTACTAAGCCCTCACCACCCGAGAAGCAATGTGTTTCTCAGTATTTTTCAAAAGTTGCACAAAACAGAACTCATTGCAGTAGTTTTCCTTGGCAGCAGTATCTGCACTTACGTCCTTGTCCACAGAGAAATTCAGAGCTCTTAGATAAGAAAAATGAAATGTGCTGAGAATAAACAGTGGCAGCACTGAGATCAGGGGATGGTTTCGACAATAGGAATGTAACAAAGTGCAATTATTTTAGGTGTACTTGATCTATGGCTTTTATGGCTGCTGTCACCACAGCATCTGAGCATCCGATGATGTTTTAACAGCCGGATTCTGGCATTTCTTACTCTCCCTAATATCTGGTTGTGTGAGCTCTCCCTAAAGAAGGAAGTCTTTGGAGCTGTTAGGGATACCTGCATTGTAGGCTATCACACAACATAAACAAAATGCAGCATTGCCTGGCCCTAAACTATTTATGAAACGCCTTTATAATATAGAAGGGTATTATTTGCCTCACTTTAAAACTAGAAACTGAGAAACAGAGCTACAGAGAAATTAATACTAGGTATTCAAGTAGAAATATCAGGTAGAAATTAAGTAGGTCTATAGGATTCCCTTTCCAAAATGAACAATTGAAAATATATCTTCTTGATTTCCCTGATCTTCCCAAACAAAAATACTGTATGTTTGCATTTTAATGGTTTTGCTTTTTTTTTTTTTTTTTTTTTTTTTCTCCTGAGCTAAAATAAACTGTTAATTAATTTCTCCTTACCTGCATTTTCTTGCTTTTCTGTGTTTGGAATGTGAATTGCTTGCTAAAGGCAAATGGACAAAGAAATAAGCAAAAGACTCATAAAAGGCATGGAAATGTGCTATTTGCTTTTCATGCAAGTAGCAAAGATTGTGAGCAATTAAAACGAAAAAGTTAATTTCAAGCTGTGATTATTTTAATAAAGACACAAATTAGAAAGAAGTTTCTGGTCCCCTGGGAGAAGCTCTTAAGATCATCTCTAGGACTAAACCTGATGAATATGCAGCCTGGTGGAAGAAAGACATAAAAAAAAAAAAAAAAAAAAAAAAGTTTCTAAAGCATATTTGAGGCCAGTCTTTTGAAACGTGAAACATTTAGTTACGAATGGAGATCACTCCTGGCGTTTCTATCTGGGAACTGCTGCAGATGTGGTTCTGGAAACGTCCTGTGCCCATTGAAAGCAGCGACAAAGTCCCCATTGATTTCATTTCAGCGACCATGGACGTAGGCTGTTGGAGGGGGCTTATGGCCTGTGTGACAAGGCAGTGGAGTTATGGATGGCAAATTGCTTTTGAATAATACTAGGTTCTGCGACCTACGTACAAATCAGGGGGAAACTGTTCAAACTAGGACCCAGTCTTTATTTTCCAAAGTGTCTTTGATTGTCCTAGTAATTATTAGTGTGAATGTGGCCACGGAACTCTACCTAATTGGTTTGAGGTTAATGTTTAGGTATTTATAGAGGTTTTTGTTGATCTTTGTGGATAAAAGATATCTCCGTGGGTAGAGCTTGAGTCTGAAACTGAAAGCAAGCTTTTTTATGAGCAAGGAGTTGTTGATCAGTTCTTTCTTATGCAATTCTAGGTGTTGCCATTGCTGTTAGATTTAATTTGCCAACTGTAATATTATAGAGGGCCCGGTGTCCTAAAAACCTCTGGTGTGTTCCTTGGATGCTGATGAGCTTCTTGCCTAATTAGTGGTTTGCAGGCACTTTAGATAAGAAGGAGGGGGAATTTTCAATGTAGCTTTCCATCATGTGGAGCATTTTGGTTGTGGTGGTGGTGCTCAAAATACTTCTGTGAGACAAATCCATGACTGCTTATTCTTCATCTCGCTCTGTAGCTGCCCCGCGCGGATCTCTTCCAGTGTGAATACGAGGTGTTGGTGCCGAGAGAAGTGACTCAGAGCTCTTCACGAGGGTCACAAGTGATGAACGTCGAGAGACACCGAATAAAAGAGCCAGAAATTTCTACAGCTAAATTTAAAAGCTTGTGTTACCGTGGAAGAACAGAGGAGCACTGTGAGTGTTTCCTTCAGTAGTTCAGTCATGCAAAAACATTTCTTTGGTATTTTTTTCTGAAGTATAAATATTGCATGCCGGAATAGCTGAAAAATGGCTTTAATTATGAAAAGCCTCGCTGGTGAGCAAACACGAAGCTAAAAGTGAAAAGCCGACAGGCAGTTCTCTGTTAAGCAAACTTCACCAGTGAGAAGGTACTGAATTAAAAACCACACGTGCCAGCGTTGAAGAGAGGAGTTCAGAGAGTTAAAGGGAATGAGATGGCTCGGGGCTAAGTAACAAACAGCAAAACCTGCCAGCTCTAGGCTGCTGATCAAAATCCACACCATGTCAGTAGTAGCTGACATTTTTCTACCCGCCGAATGCCAAGATGCTGATGGGCTGCATATGGGCAGCAGGAAGCTCCTGTCCACGTTACAGGGAACATTATATACTATTAGCCCCCTAGCAATGCCATGAATATCTTCATAGAGATGGGGGCACAGAAGTAAAATAAAACCAGATCCCATACACCAAGTCGGATCCAGTGGATTTCTCTCTCTTCTGCCTCAGACCAACTCTTAGGACACTTAATGCAGCTGTGCCATAGCTGGAATCCACGTCTCAAGCAAAACCTTTGTCCTAGGATTGCTTTTGCTGAAAAGAGCATTGGTTTGGGGACTCATATTTCCTCAGGCAGGTTTTGGGGGCATTGGTAACCTCGCACATCCGAACGCTCCCCCGTGGTTCTGTTTATTCACACATCCCTTCCCCAGGGATTTCCTGTGAACCATCGCTCTGAGTACCTGAACCGTTGACATCCCTCCTAGCAGCTCACTGAGCTCACTCCCCCGTCCTGCCCTGAAGCTTTAGGAATGTTTCCATCCCTGGCACGAGTAGGTGGAGCCATCTGCTACCCAGGCAGTAAGCAGAATTTGTTAATGATTGTCCCAGCGTGATAGAAATAGAAGCAAATCCTTAATCTATTTCATGCTCAATTGTGTGGTCAGGGGCTATCCCTGTGCCTATAGCTTCCTTAGACCCTGACACTCAGATAAACTGGTATTTAGGGGTTTAAGCATCTCACCCAGAAAACCCAAAAGCAAATGCTGAGAAGGAGCCTGAATACGAGTGAGTTCAGAAGCCGAAACCCTCTGTCATTTCATAGGGTTTCCTATAAAGTTCTCCCAGCTGCTCCAAACTGATTCCTACCTCCACAATGTTTCCAGCTGCCTGGCTGCTTATTTGCTCCCCATTGTTATTACCTGGGTTCTCTCCAAATAATTTTACAGAGGTATCTCCATTTCACTCTTTTTTCACTGCTTTTGGAGAAGGGGGTTGATGACTTTAGAGTTTCTTAATCCATAACACCAGGTGTCTGATGTGTGGGGTGATACAAGATGTAGGCTTGAAGATCACATTTGGCCTGATCCAAACCTCAATGCAATTTATTTATTTTTTTAATTTACTGCTGTGGGTTAGAACTCAGGGCTGTTGAAACAAAACATGTCTTACTAGTCATCAAAACTATTCTTTATCCGAAGGGTGAATCCTGTTTCATATCAGAGTTGATTTAGCTATTCTATAATATGTCAATTAGGTAAAAAAAAAAAAAAAAAAAAAAAAAAAGAGATTATTCCAGACAGCATATAATTAACCTGTGAATGCTGGTGCCACAGCAAAGTGCAGAGGTGACTGATGCCTGATTTTGCATGTGGAGCCTTGTGTGGAAAGCACTGAGGGGCCACGCTGCATGGCAGCAGCCCAAGTCAGCTTTTACTCTCACGGTAAAATTAGGCTGTTTGTGTTACTGGCTTGTTGCAGTCCCCCATCTGTTTCTCCAAGCCTGCTGTCTTCAGTGATTTTAAGCTTTTGGAACGGATACCAACAAATGGGTTTTGGTGAGCAGTTTGACAACCTGTATCGGTCTTAATTCAGGAAGAGAAATAAGGCAATTTAGACTAAAATCCTACCCTTGTTCAGAAGTGAGGTAGGAACTAGAACTTAAAACTGGAACTGAGCAAATAGAGAAAGGGAAAGGTGACACGTTTTGCTGGAGAAGGCTCGCTGACCCTGTGAGAGGCTTGGCACGAAATGGAGCATCCCCAGGCTCCCTCTGATTCAAACTAATAACTAACAGCTTTTCGAGGGGAAAATGGGACAGTGATTCCTTTTGTTTGATTTTTTTTTCCCCTTTTCCTTTCTCTAAAGTTGTATTTCTCTTTTTACCTTTGTGCTAGCGATGCGTGTGCCCAGCTTGCTGTTCTCACCAGGCACCATCTGCGAACGCTTCCCTGAGCAGCACGGGAGGGACCGCTTGGAAGCGAGTCAGCTCAGGTACTTCAGCCCTTAGTAGCTACGGCTTGGATGCTTCTGCACCCTGGCTGCCAGCACAGTGGGTTGCAGGAGGGCTTATAAATTTATTATTTCACCTCTGATGCCAGGCAAATGTACCCAGCCTGCACGGGTTCAGGGCTGAGCCTGTGTTGGGGGCATCAAAGGGGCTCCAGGTCTACCACGAGCAATGCTTCATCTGCTGTGCTGAGCCAGATGTGGCTTCATGTGGTGCTCGTGGGACACCTTGGTGCTGTCCTCCCACTGCTGCTGCTCCCAGGGGTGTGACACGTGGCACGGAAGATGCTCGAGCTGGTTGCAGGACCAGCTGCGTGCAGGCAGGGTTTGTTCGCCCGGGCTCAGCACCGTGTCAAGGCGGCTGTGTTGCTCCCAGACCCAGCTTGGCCCCAGAACAAATACAGCTTCATCTGTATGCGCTGTGCAGCCCGATCCAGTAAATCATACGGCAGGCGAGCTGACTTTGCGCAAAGGCATCGGAGGTACATCTAAATCCTGAGAGCTGACGGCGTTTTAAAAATCAAAATTCAGGGCACAACGCAAAGGTAACTGGGGGAAACGTAGCGGCCCCCACGATCCGGGAGGTCAAGCTAATTGATACAGCGCTCTGCCCCGGTGTTAGATCGGTGAATCTGCAGCCAGGGCTCCTAAACACAACGATCATTAATAGCAAGAGCAGTGCCAGTAAGGAAACGAGAAGTGAAGTTAGCAGAGCCATGCTGCAGCGAGGCGTGTAATACCCCGTGGATATGAGCAGGCACAAGGGAACAACTGCCTGCCCCTGGCACTGGGGGAAGAATGGAGAATCCCAGTAAAAAAAGAGAGGCCACAGAGAAATTCTGGTGTGTGGATATTGGGATGAGAGAGAGGGATGGGTTCACGCAGGGAGCTCCTGCAAAGAAGTGGGAGGTTTCTACAGCAGGAACTTCAGGGGAGTGAAGGATTGCCCCAAGTCCTCGGCTGGCACAGTGAGCTTGGAGTAGAGGATTAATGAAATATGCAGTCCCTCCCCTTAACGGTGTCAGTAATAAGCATTGAGATTAATGCTAATGTTGATATAAATAAAGCTCTGTGCAGTTATGCTCAGCTAAGGTCAGGACGATATTCTTTTTCTGGGTTGAACAATTAAGTGCATTGTCTGCACTTAGGGCCAGAGAGGCTGGGAAGGGGAGGGTTTAGCTCGCCTTCTGAAAGATTCAACACTGACCACGCTCAGAGACAGGATGCTGCATCGATCTGCTCGGGAATGACAATTTCTCTTTTCTGCAACAACCGCAGAATATTTGTGCTGGAAGTTCAGAAGCGTTTGGCCTCACTTAATTCGACACTAAAAGATCCTGGTTGACAGAGCGACATAAAACTGCCAGGGTGATCTAGTGAGAATCTTGTTTATGCCTCTGCATCGGATGAGTTTGTCTTAGGAGAAGGCAGGAGCTTCAAGTAAAACCTGAATGTAAACATATAAATAAAACCATTTGGCGTTTACTTTAGGCTCTAAATTGTAGCTCTCAAAATATAAATAAGATAGCCTGGTATTTATTCTAGCTCCCACTTGAAATGCAGGCTAGCGTGCCATCGGTTTGCTCTAGTTGAGTGGCATGCTAATACTGCAGACCTAGTGTCACTCGTGCTGGCGTACCCAGTTAATGGATTGCCGTTGTTGCTATTAGCAAACAGTAATTGCTTGTGATTGAAGATATGCCTTAATTGCCCTTTTATTTCTTTGTTTCCAATTAATCATTGAGACGTCGTTGTATCGGGATGGTAATTGCGGCGTCTTCTGTTTTGATCTGTTTAAAATACAGGTGCAAGGGCTGTTTTGTGAGATCCAGAGGAACAGGAGGAAGCTTCGGGTCTGTGCAGCCTCCTGCCCTGCTCCTGGCGAGGCACAGCCAAACGTCCTGCGGTGCAAGAAATGAGGACTGGCTGTATCTGAAAGCATGCAGAGATCTCCAAAATGGAGCCTTCAGGCTTCCTCGCATAAATCAAGACTTCTGCGGGTAGAACCGGAGGGGGTTTTGCTGGGCTGGGGGAAAAAGGAGAAGGCTATTAAGCCTGGTGCCCTGGCTGCATGGTGGGGAAGCTGCCAACTCCGTCCCCTGCACAGCTCCAGCTGAAGTGGGGAGTGCAAGCAGAAATCTCCCCCCAGCACCACCTTTTCCATCACTCAGCCGAAGTTTTGTGCAAATAAACAGCCTTTGGTGTGCACCCTTTGTTCTGAAGCTACCAGGGGAGAAGGCATCTCACCGACAGGAGCATCAGATAAGCGTCCGAGGTTAAGGAGGACGAACCTGAACCACAGAGGTGTCATCTAGGAGAGGTTTTCCATTCCTGCAGCTTGGCAAAGGTGTCCTGATCGACTTGTATGATCTGCCCATCAAATAGAGATCGGCGTTGCCGCGCTGATGAAGGATTATAAATCAACTGGGAAACGAGTTGTGTGGCGTTCTGCTACACCCGATGAGTTTTAGTACTGGTGCTCAAATCTGTCCAGCAGTTACCTGGAGTAACTGCCTGGCCTTTGTGAAGCTAGTAATGAATAACCAAGCTTTTTACAGTCAAAATAATAAATGAGGCATTAATGGTAAATTAAGGAATGTGAAAAAAGCCAGCCGTGCAGCAATTACTGTCAGTTAGCACCTAACGAAGATTGTCAGCTGTGGAAGCATTCACGGATCTGGGTAAACGAAGGAGTGATAAAATCACCCGGGGTCTATAAACATAAATCAACATCAATGAAGACACCGGCTGCACGGGTTCCGAGAGTGGACTCAGCAGCTTTACAGCTACAAAATTTAATTTCCTGATCACCTCGCCAATGAGCCTACTTCAGCATCCTACTCCTCCTAAATGCGTTATGTCCTAAAAAATGCATTCATCTCTTCCTGTGCAGGTGGCTGCACTGAATTCCTTAAAACACACATAAAATACATGTAGAGCACCTAGGAGCGAGCAGCGAGGTTTAGCTGCATCAGGAACAGAGTAGGAAAAAAAGGCTTTGCAAGCAGAAAGAGCCTAACCTGCAATTATCTAATTTGTGTTCTATTTATAATCGAGAGCCGTGAATTTAAAAAAAAAGAAAAAAGAACAACAACAACTATGAATCTAGTTGTTGTAAGCTAATTTAGAGACCTGTATTCCTCTGTTTTCAGATCGTGGCCACACTAATAAATGTTTCTGCAAGATTCCCAAAAACTGAGCTTCGCTGCAGCTGGCCAGCATCGGCACAGCTGCCCAGATCGAGCTCCATGTAACAGAAACGGGTTTTGTGTGTAATTTCTGACCCAGGAATTGGCAACGCTCAGGTCTGGTTAAAACCCAGAAGCCAAGAAAAATCAGCAGAAAACTTCATCCGAGAGGATTTAGTCACAGCTCTCTTCCGCGGCCACGTTTCCCGTGTGTGCCCTGCTGGCAGTGACAAGCGAGCTGCGGCTGAGTCAAATTCTCCTGGCGGGCTACGCGGGAGCAGACGCTGTCCCCTCATCCTCAGGTGAAAATGATTCATTTCTTGCAACGAGAATGTGTCTCTGCCTCTCGCCCGGACCATCTCTCTCTTCATTTCCTTCCTATTCTCCCCTCTGCCAGAGCTCTGCATCAATCATTTTCCATCGCCGAGGACTATCTCTGCTTCAGACTTGTCTCAAACGTTCGGATGATGAACTCGCTGTCAGCAGACACCTCCTGATGTGGGGCTCGACTGAGCCACCACTGACCCCTGGCAGGCATTCACTCACACCCTACCCCTACACATTGTTTTTTTTGTTGACCTGGTTTTAGGGAAATGAAGGGGAAAAGCAGAAAACAACGAGCAAATAAACAACATTGCCAGGGAGCAAAATGCCCATGGGAAGAGCGGTGAAAAATCACACCCAGCAGAGAAAGTCTCCAGAGGGTTGGCGAAGATTTAGGGCAGCCCGACCGTAATTGCAGTGTTTGCAAAAGTCAGCGTGCCTGCGCCGTGTTATTTACAGCAAACAATGGGATCACTCGGCACAATCCTCTCTCTGTTCCCGAGGCCTGTGATTTTGTTATTTTGTTGTTGCTGTTGTTCAGTCCCCATTTGAGCAGACTTTCCAGAAGAAAAATCCCGACGCTTTGGCCTCTCGGATGCAGCTTTTTTGATATCAGAGCTTCTAAAACAAAGTGGGGTTGGTGAGGCTGGGTTAGTCGTAACAGGAGTGTCGCAGAGCCACGGCTGGCTGAGCTTTGCTCCAGGAGGCAGGTTTCTGGGACAAACAAGATCTGGGAGCGCAGACATCGTTGCTGGGGGCCTCGCAATGCCAGCTCTTTGGAGGAGGGTTGAGAAAACAAAATTGAAACCACTTCTGAGCCACTCATCAGGCTGTTGGGCAGCTTCCAACCCTTCTCCACCAGCACTGAATCTCATGGAAAACTCAGGAGCTCCTGAGCTGCGGGGTTTGCATAAATCTGGCTATGTAGCCATTTTCTACATTCCTCCCTGCCTAATACCCACAAAATATCCTCCTGTTTAGCCAATATTTTTTCTGCAGCATGCATACAGCGTGTGGGCATCACTTGTGGAAGCAGCCCTCTTGTTCAGAGCTCGCAGAGCTCTTAACTGAAGGGAAAACAAGATTTGGAAATGCCACGCTCTGCTCACATTCAGATTTTGGGTTGCACAAGCCAGTTTTGGCAGAGAAGATACGGTAAAATATCGTTGTGAAATAACAGGATACTTGTATAAAAACAAAAGACCAGTATAATTTCTGGACCCAAGTGATTTTTCTTCCAAGAAAATACATCTGTGCGTGGTTTAACCTGTGTTATCTCATAGTTCAGTGCACGTTTCTCATTCTTTTGCATGTCTTTATGCAGAGGTGTCGCCGTGTAAACCTGATGCGAGGTTCTCCTTCTCCCACCAGCACAGGTGATAACTGGGCAGCAGCTGACTCACCTCCTCCTGATGCACCACTCCCAGGGCACATCTGTGATACCAACACCTCCAGACATTCCTCCCCTGAGTCCAGCCCCAAATAATCCCAGAATTGAATTTCAGTACACGAGGTTTTTAAAGCAAGGAATCTGGGGGTTCTTTTAGGATTTTGAGGGCTCATATTTTTGCTCTGCATTGTGAAATCCAGAAGCTACCTTTCTTTTACAGAGAAAGTCGAGACTTCCCCAGGCCTCCCATTAATGAAGAATTTGGAACCTTAAAAAAATATCAGAGGTCCTGGTAAAATTGATGAGCATGATCACAGTGCTCAAAATAAGCTACGTGAGCTCTTTTCTCCTCTCTACATACCAGATGAAGAGCTGCTTAATTTTCAGACTGCCTCTTGTGTAACTGGAAAGGAGAGGAAAACTCAAATAAAAAAAATCAAATGATAGAAAGGATGTTCCTTATGAGGAACATGTGGGATTTAGGTTTTCTGGACCGAAGTGGGTTGGGCTGACAGACTGCGTGGCCGCCGTACAGGCTGGGATGAGCGTTTGGCTGGAAAGGGATGCAGCAGGAGGGAAGGCAGCCTCTTTCCCCCCAAAAAACACTACCTGGGGATGTAGGTAAATGCACTGTGGTTCCCTAAATACACTGCGTTACCCCTCATGGTGAAGCACATGGCTTCTTCTTACGGAGAAATTCTCCAGGGACACTCAGAAGCTGCTGTTTTCTCTGTCTCATCAGTGAAAGCCCATAGGTGTGTGCAGGTGGATGTGTGCCCGGATCCTGTAGGCGTGCTTGGGCCGTGTTTACCCAAGGGCACGGCAGTAAAAGCAGCTTGGTGGCACAGCCTCTCGCTGCAATACGGCAACCAGGGAACACAAGCTTTGTGTGGCCCATGCTCAAGGAGCCGCCTCTGTATTCCCAGGCTAAACGAAAGCTGTGTGGGGAGTTTGGGCTTCACCCCATCTGATTGCAGGGAAGCCACGCTCGGGTGTGCACCAGATATCCCATTCCTCGCTCCTAACCCTGTGCAGCTGGTGGCAAACAACAGGAGGAGCAGATTACATTTCGGAGCATTGCACAGCTCCAGACTGGATGCATCTCTGATGTTCCTAGCTGATGCTGCCACTGAAATTCCCCCTGTAACTACAACCGGCCGCTTTCGAGACACGTTTTTAACTTGTAGTTTTCCATTCCTGTGCATTCAGCACATCTGTGCTGCAAGCAGGGTGGATGATGTTTCTCTAAAGGGCTAATCCTAGAGATCCTTGGGGAAAAAAGGGTCTTTGAACATACATCACTGCCTCCTGGCCTACTGCTAATCGGTAGATATAACTTCCAGTGGAGCCTGGGAGGAAGAAAAACACCCTGAAAGCTGGTGGGGAAGGGTTAACGAATGAAATAAGGATGGGAAATTGAAATAATTCTTCCTGGCTCGGAGACGGAAGGCAAAAGCGCTCATCAAGCATGAAGTCTCTTTATCTGCTATCTGACAGTGCCACGGGGGACAGCGAGATGCCTGCAGCCCAAGGTCATCGCCTACCTCTTGCTCCGTGCTGGCACAAAAGGGAAAGTCGGGTCTCCAGCACAGCCGAGCCGATCGAGTGACACAAGGCAGGAAGGGAAGAGTGGAAAAAAGGCAGAAGTGCCAGCACCCACGTTGTCAGACATTCGGAGCTAAAAGGGATGAGGAAATTACTCAGTCTGACCTCATTTGTGATTAGATTTTCCCCCAATTATTTCTCCCAAGAGCCTGATAACTCGTCATTTAAAGGGGAACAAAGAAATGCGGTAGCCTGCATATAACAGGTAACAAAAATCTTCCCCCCTTTTTGAGCGCAGAATCAGAGGAGAAAATTAAATGGGTTTAGGGCCAAATATTGCAAAAATAAATAAATAAATAAATAAATTGCACGTGCTTATGAGATGGACATATCCAAATTGGACACAGCCAGACCAGTAAATTTAATAGGGCCAGGCACTGGTGTGGACAGTTTTCCATAGGCATCTGTGCTGTCTGGCCGTGGGCACTGCTCTCGGTTTGGCTTTGTCTTCTGCTGATGGACCTGGGCACAGCCAGAAGTCAGGGGCCAGTGGCTTCTCCTGGTCAGCAGGAGGAAGGAAATCACCTTGTCCTGGGGGGAAAGATTGGGAGCAGCGATATAAATTTATTCATCAATATAAATAGGAGCTCTGTGAGGGACACGAAGCTGTGCCCAGCTCCCTCACGGCCTGCACCAACTCCCAGGTTGCTTGAGAGGGCCCTGGCCTAAGCGTCTGGTCTTAAATGTTAATAAAGTGTGGCAAGAGGGTGTGAAGAACCAGAGGAGGCTTTCATCGGGGTGTTTCACACACCATTACACCCTACAACCTCCTCCCTTCCCCTCACAAAGGGGCTGTAGCTGCCTGTGCTGAAGCCGTGCAGCCTTGGGTCAGACTGCCACGAAGCGTGTGTGAGGAATTCCTGTGGGAAGACCCATTTGGGGTTTCTTCCCCATATTTCAGGAACTCAAGCTCATGCTCAGCTTGAGGTTTGCCTGTGCCCTGCCTCCCACCTTGCTGATCCCGGCCTGACTTGGCTTCGTGGCCTGGCCTGGATGTCATGGACAAGAGTCTGCTGGACTCTTGGTTGCTCTCAGAGCTTCTCTGCTCTCCTTGCTTGGGGGCTGAGGGACCAAGACTTCATTAGGAGGCTCCTAACTTGTCTCCAAACCCCGTAGGGGGCTCCAGCCAGCCTACAGAGGCAGGTCTTGGCCTTGCTTCTCTGACACACGTGGAAACACTGCCTCCACGCTGCCCATATGGGTGCCCACTGGTTCGACCCCAGGCCAGGAAGAATCTTCTGTGAGCATCTTGCAGTGCTGCCCCCCGAATCGTGGCCCTCGACCACCTCAGGAAGACTCTGGCGTGCCGGGGGATGGGATGCACGCTCAGCTAAGACCTGAGCATTTCACAACAGGTGCCAAGCCAAACATTTGCGAGGCGTGGGGACGAGCTGTGACACGGGAAGGGAGGTGGCTGTCACAGCCCTGAGCGCACCAACAGGCTCTGCAACCTGCCCCTCCTCTGCCCAGGGTCAGCCCTGATGTGGGATGGCTGGAAATTTGGAGCAGACTGCTGCACAAACAGCTCGCCTGGGAGAAGGAGCTATGAGGAGTCCTGTCTGGTGCCTTCAGCCACAAACCCTCCAGCACTTGGCCTGAAAGCTCTGGCTGTGTCCTTCTCTGCCTTGCCGAGCCTCCCACTCGTGCTTCTTCCTCCAGAGGGAACAAGGAAGATGGGAGGCCAGGGTAACGGCAGAAATATTAAGGTTTATTCCCAGTTTGCTCATTTAAATTAGGATTAAAGCTGTGTGATTCTTTGCTGGTACAGATAAGCACATAATTATTAATTCCCTTTGCAGAGGCATCGTGTCCTTTAGCCCCCACTTCACGTGGACTGCAAGTCAAGCGCGGGATGAAAGCCTGGTGACGGGGCCACATTTAGCAGAAAACACAGCTGGCTTATTGCTTGTGCTGCTCGGGCTTTTAAAAGTCAGAGTCCGCAGGGCTTCCCGCTGATAAAAATATTCCAAGTTGCTGCTTGGCTGACGGATGAATGCAATGTGAAGCCTCAAAGCATTCGGTGGTATTGGCTCAAAGCATTCGCATCGGCCTCCTGCACCACTTCTTTGGTTGCACCGATGTGCCCGTGGGGCTCTGCTCTGAGCTGGAGTGGGAAGCTGATGGAGGTTTTAAAGAGATGACATCTTTAAAGGGAAGTGCACGGCCTCTTTTTTTGTGCTCTGTTCTCTGATCCCGCTCACAGCTTTCCCCACCAAACCCGCAAACAGCAGGGTGCAGGAATGCTTCGGGCTGGTTGTGTCGCTCCTACGTCATGTGGGAGTCGGGCAGAAAGTTAAAAGCGGCAGTGAACTGCTTTGAGGTCAAGTTGCTGCCTCTATGCTTCGAGAATTAGCTGGGGAACGAGAGGAGAGAAAGAGGAGCATGGAGTATATGGGATCGCTCGGAGAAAAGTGGGTGGTGGGACACTCCTGTGCAGCTTGTGCCTGGCCCCGCAGTGCCACTGCTGGGTGCTGGTGAAGTAAGGGTGTTCCCCTGGATGGACAGAGCTGCTCCCATCTGATGGCTCTCACATTTCTGAGTAACAAAATGAGCAGTGAGCCACGCAATCAGGACTCACAGGTTGCAATTTCTTTGGCAAGACTCCAAGCTGTCTTACACCCATTCGATATTTTTCCACGAGCCATTCAATTTTAATCCATAGGTTTAAAGTATAATGACTGCGTGATCACTAAATTAAAGTCTTTCAAAGTTCACTGCATGTCGCTGGGAACACTTTGCTACAAGCAATAGAAAAACGAGATGAGGCTAGAGCTCCAGGATAAATCCATCCAGCGATAATTATTCTTGAAGGAATAAAAATGATTTGTTAGGGAAGTCGTTGCTGTAGGCTATGGAGGAGCGGTGGAAACAATCTGTGTGTAAGTCATGAGGGCATCAGAAACAATCCACAGTGTTTAAGAAAACATGCAAGAAAGTCAGTGTGTGTTTATATATTGCCACATAGATGCAGAGACAGAAGAGGTGGTTCTTCATGCTACTTCCCAATAATGTTTATACAAACCAACATTACATTTCTTAAATGCATGTGATGAGTTGCGTTCAGTTCAGTGAGCACAGTAAGACAAACATCAAAATACATCAAATACAGGATTGAGGATTGACGTTACAAGTTACACCATGGTCGTCCACAAGGACGTGGAGCAAATGTAAGGTTTCACCTCCTGTTACAATGATAAACGAGCAGTGCTAGAAGTGAAAAAGTCTACTTCCCAAATTCCTAGGAAATGGAAGTTCACGACTTTGCTTCTTGTGTTCCTTCTTCGTGAGTATTTTGGGAAAGAATGAAATGAACAATGTGTCCGTGCCACAAAGAGGTGTCCTGGGCTGAATTAGTCACGGTGTCCCCAGCAGGACGAGGAGAGGACCCTTCCTCTCCTCTCAGCACCATTAGGACCTCACCTGGAGCATTAGGCCCAGCTCTGGGCTCCCGAGGACAGGAGGGACCTGGACACCCTGGGGAGAGGTCAGTGATGGGCCAGAAAGGTTCTTCAAGGCCTGGAGCCCCTCTGTGGGGAGAAGAGGCCGAGAGACCCTGAGCTGCTCAGCCTGGGGAAGTCTCCCAAAGGTAACGTGGGGCTGGGCACCAGCTCGGGGTGGCCCTGTGATGCTGTGAGCATCGCAGTGTAGCTCAGGGCTTGACTGCGTATTTATTTGCTTGTGCGATGCAAAACGTTGAATGGTGTTTCTCTTGACAGCCTGCCACCCTGCTGAGAGCGTGGGAGGGCAATGTGGCAGCTACAGAAGAAACACTGGCTACACACCAGGGTCCTGAGCTACCTTGCCTCGTCAGCCGTTAGCAGAGGAGCAGCATCATCCAAGGTCTCAGGTAAGACATAAAAACTCCTTTCAGAAAATGACTAATCTAAAACATATTTTCAGTGAAGCTGTGATGACTGGATATGCTTAAAATTGAGCACATTCAGGTTTTAATCTTACACACGCTTTCCTATTTTGCAGATAGTTCAGACTGACTCTTTGCATAGCTAAGATATGCAATAGTTGCTGAGCTCCACTGTTTACCCCCACAAGATGTATCCACATACCATAAATCAGTGTCTGTGGAAGACATAAAGACTGTAATAGCCTTCTCTTTCAGCTTGGGGTGTCCTTTTTAAGCAGAACTGTGAACTATCAGTTGGATAATTCACACATGTTTATCTTGGAACCAGCGCCGTGGCCATCTGAAAACAGGATCTGTGTCCAGTGTTCTCGCTCAGCCAGGAAGTATTGGTGAAGACATTTGAACTCTAACAGGTTATTGTGTCTATTTTGTTTTTAACATCACTGCCAGATGCCAATTTGTATTCGCCCAGAAATATGTCAAGGTCTTTGCGTGTCAGTGTGTTTATTTCTACTGGAATTTTAACCTTAGTCAAAGTTTCAGTACTTTGCACTTTGAAAAGTGCTCTGTTGTTCCCCAGCCATAGCTGGGATCATTAAATCCTACACAGTCCTGTAGGCAAGTGATCTCATAAAGCAGCCCTTTGTTTTGTGGCTGGCATGAAAATTCAAACATAAGGTCAGTCAAAAAAACGTGCTTTTCTGAATGCGGAGGGGAAACGAGTGGACGAGTACCCTGCCTCCTTCTAACCACCGTGCCACAGCTATAAGAAGTTAATGTGCATTTAGTGCAAGAGATGAAAGTGTACAAACTCATTCAGAGAAACAAGAGCAAGATATTTCCACAGCACGGCACCTCTCTTGTGGGCTGGCATTTCCACAGCCCCCTGGGGACTCAGGGACTACGCATGATTTTGGGTAATCAACTGGCCCAGCCTGCCTGACCCTGAATGTGCCATGGTCTAATGTATGCTAACCCCAGCCCGTATCCCTTTGTGGAGGGAAATCTTCAAATAAATTCATCCCTCATCATCAGTGTGATAAGTGTTATCGGTGTTCAGTCTTCCATCAGCTCAAATTCAGTATCAGGAAAGTGGCCTGGCTGCACGGCAAACTAGGAGCTGCTCTGTTTTCAGGCTGTACACTGTTTTTTTTTTCTTTTTTTACTGGAACATCTTTAAGTTACTTCATGCTTGAAGTGGAAAAATTGAATAGTCTGAGTAGCGGCAAGTAGTTTTCTGTCTGGTTTGCTTTTGCTAGCCGTTGCTATCACCACCTCACAGCCAGGAGGTGAAACAGCTCTTCAGCAGCAGGGTTTCGTGCATTGTCAACGTGCTGGTTAACACAGGATGATTCCTCAAACACTCCACTACTCAGTAATGGATGATCTTTTTTTCCCCAAATACTCAGTCTGTGCTTTTGTCTTTGACATGACGATGTGCTGCTTGAAAATAGAAGCAAAGATTGGCCTCCTTTCCCTGGCAAAGCTCCTCATACGAGGATACAGATCATCTCAGCTTATCTGGTTCAAGCCTGTCTGCACGTAACATTGTTTTCTTTGGAAGTTCAGCGTCTTTGTTCTGTGTTTCATTGTTCTCACTTCTTCCAGTCGGAGCTGTGGCAAAAGAAAAATCAGCTTTTTGTTTCTTTCCTCTTCAGCACCAGCGGGCAAATGCTGGAAACATTTTTACCTCAAAATTGTTTGGATTCAGCCTTCGGCCTTATCTCAGGTCCACTGCCCATTGCAAAGAGGGACAATGTGGGGGGACTGGAGGCAGGCTGGTGGAGCAACGGGAAAGATATGGAGCATGTGGTGGTCGCTGCAGCCTTACCGACAGAGCTGCAGCACTTCAGTATTTTTTCTTTCCCTTTGTTTTTTTTTTTTTTTTTTTTTCTGACAGCAGGTAGTGGGACAAAACGACAGCAGCTCTGCCTACAAGAAGTTGCAAAGCACTGCCTGGAGGGATGTTCACCAATATTCTTGGCCACTCTTGTGCTCCAGCTCTGTGTAGCCGGCAGGGTGGAGCCCTGCAAAGCACTGGCAGTCATTCATTGGGATGCTGCTAAGCTATGATAACATAAGGAGTTCACTTCTGAACATACAATGAATATTCAAAGATCAACCCTCCAGTCTTTGTAAAGGACAGAAATCTTGTATTTTTTATTTGTATTTTTTCCCCACTGCTTTATGAGCAATGGGTAGCAGGAAGCTTTTTGTCTCTAAGTCAAGATGAGCATGATCGATCTTAATCTCCGCTGTGCAGTGCTAACCATCTGACACAACTTCTGTCCGCTTATCCCTCCTGGGCCAGCAGAAATCCAGTCACAGCTTGAGTAACAGCCCTGCTCAGACTTCTGGCCGCAGAAGTTATCTTGAATATTAAAAAGCTGGAAGAGTAAAAGAGGGAAGCGAAGGCTGGAGTCTCTACTGCTTTCAAAGGATGCCTGTCTTGGGCTAGCAAATCCCCACTCTGCCAGACTTTAGCCAGCTCCTCAAAAGAACTTGTGAAGGAAACAGCTTGTGACACCCTAAGATCTCAAACTGGCTCCCCTCTGCCTACTAATAAAAGCAGCTGCTGCTAACAGAGCCTGACAGTGGTGGTACACACAGTTCTGCCAGTCACAGGGGGAGGATTGATGTGCCACAGCACAGCACCCTCTAACGTGCCCAGAAAGTGCAGACGCAGCAACAGATGAGTATTTGGTGCTACCTTTTACATTATCGACGTGCACATGGGAAGGTGTGTTGGGTTTACGTGGCAAGGTTTTGGTAGTGGGGGGCTGCAGGGGTGGCCTCTGTGAGAAGAGTCCAGCAGCTGCCCCATGTCGGGTAAGGGCCAGTTTCAGCTGGCTCCAAAGGGACCCACAGCCAAACAAGTGATGCTGTTTGTGCCACTGTGAGAGCAGATTTAAGAAAGGGGAAAAAAACTGCTGCACAACAGCAGCCAGGAGAGTGGGGTGAGAAATATGAGAGAAGCAGCCCTGCAGCCCCCAAGGTGAGTGCAGCAGGAGGGCAGAAGGTGCTCCAGGCACCCAGCAGCAGTTCCCCTGTGGCCTGTGGAGAGGCCCCTGGTGGAGCAGGCTGTCCCCCTGCAGCCCATGGGTCCCACATGGAGCAGGGGCAGAGACTGACCATGATGGAGCAGCAGAGACAAAGCATCAGGGACTGACTGCAGCCTCCATGCCCCATTTCCCTGCACTACTCGGGAAGAGGAGGGAGAAGAGGGTAGATAGGGGAATATGTTTTCACTTTTAGTTTCTCATTGCTCTAGCTTATCATTAATATGTAATAAACTACATTAATCTCCTTAAGTTGAGTCTGGTTTGCCCGTGACAATAATTGTTGAGTGATCTCCCTGTTCTTATCTTCACTCTTCACCCTTGGTCTTAACCCTTGAGCCCTTTTCATCATATTTTCTCCCCCTTTCCATTTGAGAAGGGGGAGTGAGAGAGCAGCTGCGGTGGAGCTCAGCTGCCCAGCTGAGTAAAACCACCACAGAAGGTGACCAGCTTCCTAACAGAGATCTAAAACAGAGAGAGAAATATCTACCAAGCAGTACAACTGCTTTATTTTAGTGGTGCTGGTAAACAGAGAGATGTTGCCTTTAAAGGTAGCATGAATGAAATCAAAATGAGATCAAAATACACTGCACTATAGGAAGCAGGCAAACAACACCCTGCATAGATGAAAGGAAAGATGGGTTTGGAATTAAACTGAATTACTGCTCTCCCCCCACCCCTCCCATCTCAAATACATAATTTTCCCCTAAAGCAGGTCATTTTATTTTCACCAGCAGAAAGAATCCAAAGCAGCAAAACTCAGCGGGGATGGAATCAGACTGTGAAACAAGCAAGATCTGCACCAGCATGATGACATGCTTTGATGACTGGAAGATGTTAGAAGAACAGAAGAACTTTAATGGTTATTCAGTGCTCATGGTGCTAAGCAATGCTGCTGTTACTCAGAAATAGCAACAACTTGATTGTACTCAGATAATGTCCCCATGTAAAGATCTGTGAATTCAGAGCTGTCACGCTCAATAACTTAGGTTTCTTTACACTGTTTTTATCCTGCTATTGTTGAGATGAATGTCCCATGAGAAGATACAGTTTGTGCTTAGTAACTGCCACAGTGCCCACAACAAGGAATGGGGATCACTCCTGATGCTTCTGGACTTTTTTATGTACACGGTACCACCAGAAGGAAGGAGGCAATCTACTTTGCTATGCAATGTTCCCACTTCATCTTCTGCAGTGGCTGCTAATTGAAAAGGAAAATCCATTTGTCACCTAGGATGTACTGTAGTGCAGACATCCTCTTGAAGCACCAGTGCAAGAACTAAGCTAGAGGGCTTAAGTTTTACTTTCGCCAGCACCTTCCAGAAGGGTCTAGTAACACTGCTTCGTTTTTGACTTGGTGTCCAAGTGCTTTGGCCTTATGTGGCAAGGTTTTGATAGTGCAGGGGTGGCCTCTGAGAGCAGAGCCCAGCAGTTGCCCCATGTCAGACCAGAGCCAGCTCCAGATGGCTCCAAAAGGGACCTGCTGCTGGCCAGAGCCGAGCTGTGAGTGATGCTGGTTGGGCCTCTGGGAGAGCATAGTTAAGGGGAAAACCTGCTGTGCTACAGCAGCCAGGAGAGAGGGGTGAGAAATGGGAGAGAAGCAGCCCTGCAGCCCCCAAAGTGAGTGCAGCAGGAGGGTAGGAGGTGCTCCAGGCACACAGCAGCAGTTCCCCTGCAGCCTTTGGAGAGGCCCTGGTGGAGCAGGCTGTCCCCCTGCACCCATGGGTCCCACATGGAGCAGGGGCAGAGAATGACCATGAAGGAGCAGCAGAGACAAAGTGTCAGGGACTGACCTCCAATCCCTGTTCCCCTGTGCTGCTTGGGTAGAAGAGGGTGGATGGGGGAAGGTGTTTTTGGTTTGCCTTTAGTGCTCACTGCTTTAGCCTGTTAGCAATAGGCAATAAATTACATTAATCTCCCTATACTGAGTGTTTTGCCCATAACTGTAACTTGTGAGGGAACTCCTTATCTCAACCCACGAACCATTTTCATTATATTTTCTCCTCTCAGTTCTGTTGAGGAGGGGGAGTGAGAGCAGATGTGGTAGGGTTCAGCTGCCCAGCTGGGTGAAGCCACCACAGCAAGTGAGCTGGGCACCTGAGCTGCTGGTCGGTGATCTAGGGACAACACTCAATGGCCAGCATAGACGTTGTGCGTAGCATTGTTTTGCTGAACTAAAAATGAAAATAATAATAATAATAATAATAAAAAAAAGACCAGTCAATTTCCATGAAGTTGACTAGGTTCTCGATCAAGAGGGAATGGCCTCAAGTTGTGCCAGGGGAGGTTCAGGTTGGAAATGAGGAGACATTTCTGCTCAGAAAGAGCAGTCAGGCGTTGGGACAGGTTGCCCAGGGAGGTGGTGGCGTCCCTGTCCCTGGGGGTGTTCAAGGAAAGGTTGGACGTGGTGCTTGGTGACATGGCTTGGTGGTGACATTGGTGGTAGAGATGTTGGACCAGATGATCTCGGGAGGGCTTTTCCAACCCTAATGATTCTGCGACTCGATGATTCTATAAAGGTGTGCTTAGCTTCATTTCTCACTCCTCGCTATGCAACCAACGTGCTTTTTTATCATCACTTTCCCCTCACATCTCTCCCCACACTGAGGCGGGGCACTGCAGGGCCGCCAAGTCTACCCCCCACAGCTTGCTCAGCCCCGGTCCTCCCGCGCTCCCCCCCCCCGCGCGGCGCCCGGCGGCCTCCACGCTCCCGTCGTGCCCCGCGCCGCGGCCGCTCTGGCCGCCGTCTCTGTGGGCGGAAGGGAGCGGGGCGGCCGGGGTGAGGTGAGCGGCGGCCCCGGGCCCCTGCTCCTCTCCCTCCTCCTCCTCTTCTTCATCTTCATCCCCTGCCGAGCCCCGGGGAGGGGTTGTGAGGGTGCCCGCGGGGGTTGGGAAGCGTGAGGGGGTGAGGGGGAGGGTGTATGGGGGGGGGCTGTGGTGTGGGTGTGGGGTTTGGGGGGGCTGAGGGAGCCCTGAGGGGGTTTGGGGGAACCCTGAGGGGGTTTGGGGGAACCCTGAGGGGGTTTGGGGGAACCCAGAGGGGATTTGGGGGAACCCTGAGGAGGTTTGGGGGTGAGCAGGGGGCCTGGAGGGTGCTGTGGGGGGAAAGTGAGGTTTTGGGGGGGTTTTGGGAGGGTAGAGGGGGAGGTGAGGGAGATATGGGGTTTTGGGGCTTGCTTGGGAGGGAAGTGAGGTTTGGGGTTGTGGAGGGGTGTGAGGGGAGGGAGCTTGGGGCACTGAGGAAGGCTTGAGGTGGGCTGGGGATGCCTGGAGGTGGGTTGGAGAGGTTGTGGGGTGTGGTGAGGTTTGGGGGTGTGGGGGTGTTTGAGGGGGGGTGTGTGGGACTTGTCAGTATGGGAGGGCCCTTGTGGGGTGGCATTCAGGTGTCTGGGGTGTTGGAAGGGTGTGAAGAGGGATGCCTGGGGGGCTCTGGGGACCCCTAATGAGGAGAAGTTGAGCTGGACGTACATAATGTGGTGAATGGAGTGGGGTGGGAAGGAGTCTGAAGGCTCGTGAGCTGCTGGAAGTACAGAGACTGTTTTTTAGGAGACCTCAGGTTGTTGAGGGGTGGGTGTGTATGTTCCTGGTGGGCGCCAAATGTGCTGTCTTCAAGGAAGGCCAACGGTGTCCTGGGCTGCATAAGTCAAGGTGTCCCCAGCAGGACAAGGAGGGGACCCTTTCTGTCCTCTCAGCACCAGTGGGGTCACACCTGGAGCGCTGGGCCCAGCTCCCAGAGGTGGATGTGGGGCTGGGCACCAGCTCGGGGTGGCCCTGCTGGGGCAGGGGGAGCTGAACGTTGGGCTTTGAGCTCCGTGTGACACGTGGTGTTTGTGATATTGATAGCCCTGTGTCTGAGCAGGTTGTTGGTGCTGGAAGGCTCTGAACTTCCCTTTGATGATGACTACAGAACCTGGGGGCTTCTTAGTGGCCTGAAGGCTCTTAATGTCCACAAATGACATTTTAAAAGTTACGATACTGTGCTTTCAGGTGATTTTTTTGTTCACTGCTCAATCTGGAGAGATTTACTCTGAGCGTGGTGCTCGTTGCAGTGCAGGCCTGTGATTTCAGGAAGCTGGACAGCACTGGTGTGAGCGGTGAGGGACAGAAGGGACACAGAGAGATACACTTACTGCAGTCTTAAAATATGAGAAATTTGACTGGACTTCAGTTTTGCCTCTATAAATGTGAGAAAAGGAGAAAATCCACCTTGTGATCCTGAAAATTAGTAGTAACTGGCTTTCATCCCCCTTTTAAACCATTTCTAAATTCCTTTTCCTGTTAGGTGAGGCTCAAATCAACATGGAGCTGCAGCTCTTTTCCATGTTTCATGTTTGATTGAGGGAATTTGAGTCTCTTTCACGTTCTGTCAGCCCACTTCTAGCTCCCTCTGACTCTTATCCAGCTGAGGAAAGGAGCGTTTGGTGCAGTAGGTTGCTACCACATATCGAGCCATCGTGTACAAAAGCAACTTTTCAGACTGCTTTGGGAGCCTCTTGGGTTATGGTAATACCCACTAAAGCTTTCTGCAGTAAGATCAGATCTTCACAGAACAGTTGCACGGTGTTAGGTTTGAACCTGACCTCTGTGCTGCCCTTAGAGAAAGGGGAAATTCTGACCAGGGAGAGGGAACAAATTCCTCGAGAGAGGAGCTGGTAGCGAGGTGTTCCCTGCTAGTGCTGTGCCATTCTTAAAAGGAAACTGCTTTTGATGGTTGGATAAAAATCATTTCTTAAAGAACAGCATTTTAAACGTAATCCCCTCCCTCACCTACTTAGGGGTTTGCATTTGCTCTCAGAGCCTTGCTTGCCAGCACAGAAGTTGAGGCAGGGGAGTTACTAATTGGAGTACCGGGAGTTTTGATGTGTAATTAATCAAAAGACCTGAGGACGTTGTCAGAGTTCGGGACCTGAGTTCAAAGGCCTGCCACGTAAAGGCCGTTGCAGATACTTTAGGCAGCGAGTCACACGCAGACAGAGAGGCCAGAGGAGGAAAGGGCAGGTCAGGCTTCAAGAGCAGGATCAGATTTCCCTGGTTATGCTCGGTCTGGTAAGTTGTGACAGCATTTTCTTCACAGAGAGGGTGGGCAAGCATTGGGATGGGTTTAATGATGGGACTTGGCGATCTTAGAGATCTTGGAGGTCTTCTCCAGACTATCTGATGCCACGATTCTGTGCATTCCCTTACAGGTGGCGTGGCAAAACTGCTTGCGAGTAGTTAAATATTTGAGGTGTGTTAGTAACTTGTTGCCGTGGGCACAGAACACCTCTGGTGTGCGAGTAATGAGGCTGTGGTGAAAAACAAATAAAGGTGGTTGTGGTGCTGTGCCAGAGCAGGTGTGCTGGGGGAATTGGAGAGGAGAGGAGAGTTGGGTGAGCCTGAGTGGCAGCTGTTGGTGAGGAGAAGACAGGTGAAGCAGCTGCATTAATTTATTTGTAGGTTTTGCCTTCTCCTATGGCTCTCACCTCTCTCAGCTACATCTATGCTACACTTCAAATAACCCCCTGAATTGCTGAAAACCTCTTTTTTTTTTTTTTTTTTTTTTTTCTCTTAATGTTTGCACAGCAACCGCCCTACTCCCTTTTTGCTTTGTTGGGGAGCAGGGAGGTCACTGTGCAAACGGAGCTCTGTGAGAAGCAGATCGGAGCTCTGTGAGAAGCAGATCGGTGAACGTGTCCCCAGGTGATTTCCCCTGGGGTTGTGCTCACCTACTCTCAGACATCTGAAGGTTTGAGTCACTGCATCACCTTACAATCTCTTGGGGATGTTTGTGGCCCTTCTGTTCTGTGCATTCACCTATTTTCACCAAACCAAAAGGCACGGAAGATACATGTCCCATGTGCACCTACAGCTTGACTGTGTGAGCCTTATTCCTTAGACATCAAAGGTAAAAACGCACGGATTTAAAGCCAGAAATAAACACAGCCTTTTGGGATAAACACAGCCATGGCAGGACGTTTAGGGCTCTGCTCTCCTAGTAAGGGGCACTGACTCAGTCTGGCTTTTGGTTTGGAAGTCTCCTGGTGGGGACTGATACCCTGCTCTCTCCCAGGAGAGTACAGAACCTCTTGAAGGGGTGTGCTGATGCTTGATGAGAGCCTTTAGCCCTGAAGCATGAAGTTTTGTACACCCTGGGGAGTTGTGTGCCTTTCCATGCAGCTAACTGCAGGTGGTGATGTCTGTAGTGAGGGGTGTATATGTGCATTTTTTATCTTAAACCCTTGTTAGTGGCACAGTGAGTTGAGTCATTTTGTAGGGTAGATATATTAGAGCAAATGTCTTTGTTTTCTAAATTTGTTTCAATTTTCCTGGTTGTTTTCTGGGCCTTTCTGAAAGGTAAATGAGAACATTTGATAGATAGATAGATAAATAGATAATTAGTTTAAATTTGCTTTTTAAGGAAGTGACTTGTTATGCTTTCTGTCTGTTCCCTGGACAAGTGTTAGTTCCTTTACCATGCTGGCAAATGCCAGCCACCTTTGGTAAAGGGGTTCTGGTCTGAAATTGCTAAGTTTTTGCAAGTTATGTGGAAATGATGCCTGTGGAGCAGAACTGACACCCTCTTGATGCAGCTCGTGGTGAGAACTCAGCTCCTGTGAGACATCCGACAAACTCTATGGGCAAGGGAGATGATGAAGGGCTGAACTGGAGGGGACTTTGCTCTCTTACCTTCTTAGATAGCAAAACCACTTGACAGTGAGACACGTTTTAAACCATCTTGGAGCGTTGGCAGTGATTCTTGATACAGGGCTGCTTACAGCAACCGTATATCAAAAGTTAGACTTCACAGTGGTTTGTTTTGTCTAATGCTTCATTTATGTTGTTTGCCTGAAGCAGATTAAATGTTTGTGTTTTTTTTTTTTTTTTTCTTTAGAGTTTGTGGTAATCACTGCCTGTCTGCTGAGTTGGAGCTGTTGGTTTACAGCACTTTAAAGGCGGTGATTAGGGCAGCAGAAATACTTTGCATATCATTTCAGAGGAGGTGATCTGAGTGCCTCTAGCAACTGATGTCTGGGTTAAGGAAATGAGTTGTTTGTTTTCCTTGGGGCAAAATACTCCTTTGGTTAGGTTCACCCACTGCAGGCAGGTTTTACATATTGGTACAGATAAGGGTCATTAGTGAGTTATCTAAACTGCTCGTTATGGTTTATCTTCCAGAGACAACGTGAGCTGTGTTAGTCCTCTAACATCTTGTGCTGACTCCTCGTGGTGTGTCCGAAGGACAGATCTCTTGTGTGATGTGAATGTACCAGGTAAATCCCAGTAATAATAACTTTTTGTGGGAGATGGTGACCTGCCAAAGAGTAAGAAGTCGAGAGAGAGCAATGTTTATTCTATATTTAGCCATAATTGCTTCTGTAAAAAGAGCCTGATGGGCTATAGCCATTTTTTAAAATCTATTTCTGTGTTACGCTGGAAAATCAGGCCTGATCTGCAAGGCTAATGCAACTGGAGACTTACCGAGGCTGCAGAGTGTCCGTGGGAGTGAGCTGCTTTCCATAAATACTCGTAAGAAGTTTACTCAGCATTTCTGGTACTGAGGTAAAGCAGAAGGAGGAAAAATAGTGGAAGTTTTCAGACAGGTAGCTCCCTGGCAGATCCCCGGCCTCACCTTTTTGTCTGAGGGATACAGCTCTGATCTTTGGGGCTGGTTTGTCTGTCTTCCAGTGGCAGAGGTTGTACACAAGGTGTTGGTCAGCAGCAGTGGTGAATAAACTCCAACCTTGAGATGTTTCAGGCTTGTGTATTGGCTGGTAAATAACCGAGGTGGATTGTTAACCTAAAGCCACGTTTCGTTTTCAGGTTGTCCTCATGAGTACTCCAGCGGAGAATGTCCATGATCTTCTTTGCCTGCGTGGTGCGGGTGAGGGACGGGCTTCCCCTCTCAGCCTCCACAGATTTTCATTTCAACCAGGACTTTCTGGAATGCAGGAAAAGATTAAAGGCGTTGTCCTCGATTCTGGCCCGGTACCCAAGTCGAGGCACAGCGAAAGGACGTGACCTTAGCATCCAGTAAGTCACTGCTTCTGTCGGTTGCTTTCTGACTTGGATTCTTTAGATGGTTGTTCTGAGGATCGGTACAACGTCAAGGATTAGGTGTCTTCTCCAGTGCCTAACTCCCATAGGAAATCCTATCATAGATTTGTAACCCCCTAGCCATATTTTGCAACTTTTTAGTCAGTACCAGAGCCACACAGCCCTGTCTCAGTTTAGGTAAGCATCTGTTAAGAATTGCTCATTTCAGTTGTTATTTTTTGTACTAAATTGCATTCAGCTCAATGGGCAATACTTGTTAGTAGTGGCAATTGGAGGAGGTGGAACTTATCCAAATATCTTCTGAGCCCTAGTGCCTCGGAATTCAGTAGTTCTGTCTAAAACTGAGCCCAGACACCTTTCTTCAGTGACAATCAAATCTTCCTGATGCCTGCTCTCCGTGGGTGATCTGAAATCCCCTGGGTTCCTACAGTTCTTATTCTGGTCAGCACAGAACTGATTCCTTCTTGACAGTGGCCTGTAACTGTGGAAAGATGATAAATTTCTGCTTTTATTTTTTGGAAAAGAATCTGCTAGTCTTTACTATAAGAAATTAAGGTTCTTTTCAGAGAGGAGCATTTTATTTCCTATTCAGTCCAGTGTAGTTATAAAACTGTGTTTTACCTTGTGACTCCATACCTGATTAGCAAATGTAAGAGAACTTACAGTTCTAGCTCAGGGTCACTGCATCCATTTTTGGGGAGAGTGATTGGAGGAATAAGATCTATAAACTTGCACCGAATGACTTGGGGAAAGCAGAGATTAGCATTTTAATTCCTTCTCCTTCACATTGAACTTACGCCCTCTGACAGTAATGTGTTCTGCTGCTTTTAATCTTCTTTAGTTTCTACAAAAGTAGTTACGTGTCTGGCTCTGAAATGAGAAGAGTGCAAACAGATACGTGGCAAAAAGACTATAAATAGTTGGCAAATGGGGAAAAGTAGTTTTACTCAGGCATGGTGTTGATTCTTAGCTCGAGCTGGGGACAAAGGGAGTTTAGGGAACACACGCAGACTAATTAGGCAGTCACAGAGCTCATCAGAGCCATAAATCCCAAGTACACAGTTTAATGAATAAATAGAAACTGTGATAAAATAGAAACCACAAATATTTCTCTGTGAGAGGGATGAAATAGAATAGAACAGAACCATAGAAGCACAGAATCATTTAGGTTGGAAAAGCCCTCCAAGATCATCTGGTCCAACTGTTAACATAGCACTGACAAGTCCACCACTAAACCCTGTCCCTAAGCTCTACATCTGCACGTCTTTTGAACACCTCCAGGGATGGTGACTCAACCACTTCCCTGAGCAGCCTGTTCTGATGCCTCACAACCCTTTCAGTGAAGAAGCTTTTCCTAATATCCAACCTAAACCTCCCCTGGTGCAACTTAAGGCCATTTCCTCTTCTCTTACCACCTGCTGCTTGGGAGAAGCAAGGTGAAACAGCAGAAAAGAGATAATACAGAAAATGTAACTGTTCAGCTCCAAAATGCAGTCTTTATGCTGAAATACTGCTAACAAATTACTAGCTTGTAAGAAAAGATTTCCTCATTCTTTCCCCGTTAAGTTTCCTAGTAGGTTTTGGTGCATCTGTGGGTAGAAACCTCTGTATAAATATGGCTTTTGTGTTAGAGGGACCCTTTAGGATGAGAATTTTTATTATGGTGCCTCTGATGCAAAATCCTCTTACTTTGCTATAGGTGACATGGCAGTAAAAGTGTCCTTGGTTTTGTGCAAGATGACCCATACTTCTTGCTGTTAGTACAACGTCGTGGTGTTCGAGGGGCACAAGGAGTACCTCTGCCTGCTTCCTGTGAAAAGCTTGCTTGTTCTTGTTCGTGGAACACCACTGTGCTTTGTAAACCTCCTTCCCTCTGCTGTTTTCTGGCCCCCTCTTTTGTTATTAGCCTGATTTAAGGCCGGTCTGGGAAAGTAATGCCCTAGGTTTTACTGATGTTGCAATTTCAAAAATATTGGTGTTTTGTTCTTCAGTATGCTCAGGCCTGCAGAAGGAGTTGCAGTGGGTGATGGATTGGCAGGGGCTGCAGGACCTACACATTTTTTTTTTGTCTGCTCTTCCAGTCAGTGCAGTCTGTACATTTTGTTTCGATAGAAAGCACAGTTTACTTCTCACCTTCAGCATGACCCTCCTACCTTTGTATGCTGATACTACTTTTTTTCTTTTTTACGTATATTTCAGTTTCCTTTCTTCTGGGGATATTGCCTGCATGGCGATCTGTTCCAGCAATTACTCAACCATCATGGCGTTTTGCTTCCTGGAAGAGCTTCAGTGGGAATTTGCTGCTTCCTATGATACAACGAGCATCAGTTTAGCTTCCAGACCGTATGCTTTTCTGGAATTTGGTTTGTAGCTTTGTTTTCTAATAAGAATATCTTGTCTGATACTTTTTTTTTTTTGTTAAGCAATGTCTCCTGGCCAAAGCCTGATCATAAAAATGCCCGTGTGTGTGTGTGCCTTTGCATGCTTGTGTAGGAGGAGGAGGGAGTCTTGTAACTGCATTAAACTATTAGATTATTGTTCCTCCGGTTCCTGAGAGCCCCTGTAACAGATGAGCAAAACGCTGTGGTGGTTAATAAACAAGCACAGAAGAAAAAGAAATCCACATCTCAAACACTTTATAACTTAATTAAAAAAAAAAATTGACAGGTGGAGACAGATGGGTACAAGGAAAAAGAGAAACAAAATAGATTATTAGGGACAGATTTACTTCTGGCATGATTTAGATTCATATAGTACTTCATAATCATGCCTAGTGTTTCTTTTTTAACCTGATATAAATGTTGTTTTTTTCTGCTAAGCAGCAGATGCTCTGCTGAACCTCACACCTTTTGAAAAACACGATTCCCTTGCAGTGAGAAACTCTATTTTGGGAAAGGATAAGATACTGGAGTAGGTTAGCACATTTCTACCCAGATCTCTGTAATATCGTTAAGCCTGCGCTTAAAAGATTGAGAAATCCCCAAGGAAAGTGCATTATGCAGCCATCTTATGTTTGTTTTCTGGGTACATTCCAGGTGTAATTTTATGCTGAGATCCAAATTATTCCTTTTTTAACTCGATTAAGAATTTTGAGCCTCTTTTAATTCCATGATGCTTCTTTTTAAAGATAACGCATTTTTCTCATTTTTAATGTCGTACCGTATTTTGTTCCTGAGTCTAACTAAAGCTGCATGATTTTCTTGTGTTGGGATCGAAGATGCACTTGATACGTAAGATCTTGACCTTTTGCCTGGTAGTTACAGATCATTATAGCAAGCTGACTTACTGAAAAATCCTATATTTTACTTTAATGAATGCTTATGGCTCCAGGTATTCCAGCACAACATCCAGGTCCTGTGTGGTCTCTAAACTCACGCTTAAGCTATTCCATATGTATCATATGCAGTAGAGCTGTGCTCAATCTATGCAAGTCTTCTAGCATAGCAATACTTGAAGGATCTGGATCTTAATTATAGGATGTCTTAGCAAAATTAATGTTAGAGAATTTTATTTGCCAAAGCATGTGAAATTTGCCCATGTCTTTGCACAGTTAAATAGGAAGCAGCAGTATCCTTGGCTTGGTCCTTCAGCTCTGGGTGTGTGGGCAGTTCTTCCTCAGACACATTCTCAGTTTTGTCTCGGTGCTGTGGTAACTCCTGTCAAACCTGCAGCCACATTTGTGAAAAGGGACTCGCTTATGAATGGTTTTAAATGTAAAGTGTGAGAGGCAGAGCAGGTTGATCTGTACCTAAATCTGTGGCTTGGAGTTTGGTGGAGTCACTGCAGTTGCCTCTGCCACTCAGAACTGTTTCATAACTTGAATATGGGTTGAATTAATTTTTCTGTGTGCCGAAAAATCCCTAATCCTTGGCATTATTAAAACATGAAGTGGATTTACTTGATTCAGGCCTCATGCTAGTTCGTGGGTAGTTGAAAATGTGTTAAATCTTCAGTCCTCTCCAGGCAGGATGTTGAGGTGGGTTATTTAGAGCATCCTGAAGGGATTAGGTGTGATATAAAATACCTAGGGAAGGTCCTTCATTTGTTAACCCACAGTAGACCTTTATACTTGAAACTAGTAAGAAAAGAAATGAGAGAAGTAATTAAAAAAAATCCAAAAAGCAAAGAATGTAGTGATTTGAGGAATAATGACCTTAAATTCTGCAGAGCTAATAGAAATGTGTTTTTATAACGTTTCAGATAACGTCATTCAGAAAGTAAAATGGCATTTCAACTGTACGAGCGGCTCTCGAGTGAAGGTGAACTGGGAGAAGGTTGAGGAGGAGATGAAGTTCCAGCCTCCAGTTGAGCTGAAGCTGGAGGACGCGGAGCTGATGAACGGGCTGGCTAACGGTGGGCATGCAGAAGTTCATGTGGAGGTTGGTAAGTTGCTACTCTGCACAGGTGACAGCAGACTTCCTAAACCTAACCGCAAAGGACAGCGAAGCATTTATGAAAGTGTGTAGCAGCAGTTGTTCCTTCTACACTGAGAAATAGGGGTCATGTATACAAAACCTGGGAGAAAAGGCTGCCTTTCTGCCACATTGAAGAGCGTGGGGGCTTTGGATTGTAGCAGGTATGCGTTAAGTATTCAGGGTAGTGCGTTTTTTCCCCCCCAGTTTTAGATAAGCTGCTCCACATGGGCAATCAGTTATAACCGGGCTTGGCATTTTGCATGTGAAAGTATCCTGCTTTTAAAGTCGCTGATTGTTAAATTTGATTTGGCAGAAGCAGCTCCAGTATTTCACCGGCTGTTGCAGACTCAGAAGATATGTAATTACAGACTCATTGAGTTACTTTAGCCCTGAGGAAAGAAAAGATCAGAAGAACGTGTTTGAGCTGAGGGCAGAACTCTCATACTACCCACCTTGGGTTGTTCTCCCACCTGCACTTTCTGCTTTTACCCTGTTCTTTAAAATTCAGTGCGTTTGACCAAATTTTTTGGAAGATGTGTCTGCACAAACAATGTGTAGAGGCTTGGCACAGGAACTTTCTGTAGCAAAAGCTGATATTTTTCTTCCTTTTAAAAGTGCTACCCTCTACCTAATTTTCTCTGAAGTTGGTGTCTTGTTTGTGTTTCAGTTGCGTAGTCAAAGTCCTGCCTACTTCCTTTGCAAAATAAAATGATTTTAATCCTATTAGCATTGCAGTTTAAATGCAGCTTCTGGGGTACCATGAGCTTGTATTTCTTCTTCTTTCGTTGCTCTTGGCTTATGAAGCATTAACAAAATTAAATTCTACTTGCTTGGTCTTAATGTTTCTGATGGATGAGCTGGAATCTAATTTGACAAAGGTATTTTAAGGTAAAATGAAAAGGATCAGTGACCAGGAAGAATTAAAAATAGAAAACATTTGATTTACAAGTCAGACTTGAAAGTGTGCCTCCAAACCGTGCTTGGAGGTTAAATATTTTCATGGTGTGGCAGGGCTTAGAAATTCTTTGCACTAGTGTGAACATTTTCAGTGCCAGTGAACATTTGCTAGCTAGTCTGTGTCTACAGATCAGAAATATGTTTTCAGTTTTCCCCATCTTCCTAATTACTTTCTTTTATTTTCCATCTGGCTTGTGTTTCTGGCTTCTTTTTTTCTCTCTGTTCTAACCCAAATACTCATACAAATTGTTCCATCTTTATTTTAAGGGCTGTGTTTATGGTCATCTGTTTCCATCAGCTGGAGTCAGCTTGCCTGGTTTGTTCCTCTCTCCTCTCATCACCACCGAGCTGCTGAATCCCACTTAGCTGCTCTAAGTTTAGCCGTGTGCATAGTGTCTGTTGCCTTATTACTGTTATTTATATTGCAGCTCTGCAATACAGGAGTCTTACTGAGCATATGTTGAAGTGGTTCCAGGAGAGCAGAACTTAATCACGTCTGCATTCTGTACGGACGAGAAATCCTGGACTGATCAAAACATCAGTCTCCTCACGTGGATGTAACCCGCTCCTGTTTGTTCAGCTGTGTGAGCACATCCCCTGGCTCCTCTTCTTTTTAGTATGAAAGGAGTCTGAAAAGTCAGGGCAGTTTTGTCATTGTCAAGTGTATATATAGAAACAAGACATTTTTTCATTTTTTCATTCTCTCTTCCTTTTATTACTCCATTTGTTAACGAAATCCAGCCCAGTTCTTCCTAGAAAGACACTAACACCGTATCCTTGCTCAACATCTCCACAGCCTCAGCTTTTGTTGCAAAAGCTTAACCTTGTGCCCCAATCTAGGCTAGCTGGTAAAGCTTTGGAAGGCAGTGGGCTGTGTATATAAAAGAAAAGTGAAATGGAAGTAGCTTTCTGCGTAGAGGGAGACTTTTCTCCTCAGAACTGGCTATAAGAAATGGAAGAACAACTTGTACTATTTGTCTAGTAAGCAGGCTATTAAATTATGCAGCATTGTGCTCCCCTTGATGAATGTTCTTAGTCTTTTGGAGGCACACGGGGAGTACTTCAGAGTCCTTTTCAAGATGTTTTTTGAAGATTTGATAACCTCTTCTTACATCTCTGTTTTTCAGTTGCTCGCATTTTATTTTTAAAGTGCTTGAATCTGATTTCATCTTTTCACTCCCGGTGCTGTCTTTATCTGGAGCTTTGTGTAAGTGAGTCATTGTCAAACCCTTGAAGAGACAGAATGGAGTATGGCACTGGCACTGATGTCAGCCAGTTAAATAGCCAGAGGCTTCTGCTCAGAAAATCTCTTACAAATTTCCTCGTCTTCATTGTTCAAGTGTGTTTTCACAGAATTGTTCTACACCTGTTGAAACCTGCAGATGCATTTTTCTGGGTGCTGGATAATCCACGGTGCACAGAATACCTCTGTACAGTTCTTGTACTCTGAAGTGCCTGACTTTTCTACTGAACAGTCAGATCAGTTTGAATCCCAGCTAGCATTTAATTGTGTGCGTGTGCAAAACTGCTGCTCTGGGCTAACAGAGCTTACGGTTTCTTGTTCTCTTATTTCGTGTAATAAACAATTCTAGTATTAAAATGTTTTCATAAAAACATGATTGAATCTGCACACAGAATTGTAATAATCTTGTTCTAGCAGTACCCATTTCTCTTGCTCTGTGCAATTTGCAGTTCGTGGATTAAACCTCAGGAAGATCCAGCAGAAACAAAACTCCCCAGCAAACAATTTAGAGATCAGTTTTCACAGACTGTGAGCCCTGAGCAACTAGATACTGTAATCTCCCCTGCGTCTGTGAAAGCAATTCTTTTTATCCTAGTGGACAAAAATGTCACTTTTAAATAATATTTCATGCTCTTGTCTTCAGCCTGCAGAAGCAATATATTCCCCCTTGTTCTTCACTGGGCTCTGGAAACTCTTGATGCGTGTAGTTTGCAAGATCCTGTGCAGTGAACGACACTTGTACTGGATGATTTCTCTCTGTCTGAGAGACACAGCCTGCCTCTGAAGCAAATCTTAGCAATTCAGGAAGAAGAAACGGTAGTCTTTATCAGGAAATTTCCATGAGAGAGAAATACATAGCTGCAACGCTATTTAATTTATCAAAAATAATAGGAAACTGAATGCTGCTGTCAGTATAAAAACAAACATGTTGGTACAGCTTCTGTTCAGCGTGTTGCTTGGATTTAAAATTTCCCTGTATAGCAGAAAAGCAAAATTGCCTTTAAATGATCGGGTTTCTTGCACCATTTATTTACGTGAAAATGTGCATGACAATAATACACAGTAATACTAAATAATGTGACATATTGCAAATGAGATTAATACAGTTCCCTTTGCAGCAGCTTTCGGGATGAAATTACGGAGGTATGAGTGCGTGCCAGAGAAATTAATTACAAAGACATTTATAAAAGAGGATTTATATCCCTACATTAATTTGGCACCAAGCTTTTTCACATTCATCTATCAAAATCCCTCTTAAAGGAGGAGACACAAGTGTTTTCCTTTTTGAACTGTGCAGTAGTAGTGCAATGCTCAAGTAGGTACGGGTATTTCACCTAGCTCTGAAGCAAAGCCAGAGTTGATCTCTGTTTTGCATAGTTTATCTCCTCGTCAGGAGCTTTCTACAGCTGGTCAGGGGACAGAACATCGTGAGACTGGGGGAGCTTCTTGAGGGCTCATCCGTTCTGTCCTGTATCTTCTGTTGGTGCAGGAGAGGACCTGGATTTGATGCCTGAGGTGCAAATTGCCATTATTATTGTTATGCTGAAAGAGCTCTATTGGTGGTGAGCCACTGATAGAATATGGCAAGAAATAAATGTAGGTGAGGATAAAGGTGTTGTATCTATTGTTGCACTAGCTAGGTTGAAAAATAGGCAAGCTTTTGGACAACCAAACCCTTAATTAGAAGTGGCAAATTGCAAACTTAAATACAAATCAATAATAATTGCTTTGGCCTTAGCTAGGTACGTATCAATTAGGTTGTCCTGAGGAAATGGTGTTTGGGTGTTCAAACAAATGCTAGTAGCAGAGGAGGTGAGACAGGTAGTTCCCTACCTGTGAGATGTGGGCAGAAAGGGGATGAAAGAAACTGTAGCGGGCTGTAAAATGTGTCTCAAAGGCCCAAAATTTCAGAATCCAATCCGTAGGCCCCAGTTTTGATTGTGATTTGTCAGTCTGCCTTGAAGACTGGCTCCGGCAGTTTGTGTCATCCTGAGAACTGCCCCAGTAACTATTCCTGCAGCAAGGCATCTAAATCCTTGGTCTTAGTACAGTTTTATATTACATTGTGGCAACGGCTTAATTAGGGCACCGAGTGTGGTATGGAAATGGTGCAGGAGAAACTAGATTTCCCTGTGCTGGATTAAACCCTCAAATTGTCTGTGGGGAGAAATGTGTGGTTACCAGTTGAAGGGGAAACAAATTGGTCTCTTGCTGTTACATGTGCCAGAAATCTAAGGTTTTTACTGTCCCTTTGAGTGCTTAAAGCCTGTGATTTTTCTCCTGACCCATGAAGAATGGTCAGTTCTGTTAATCTGCTGTAATAAAGAGTTGAAAAATACCTATATGCAGCACAAAAGAAGAAATCAATGCTAAATAGTTCAAGAACAAATTCTATTACTTAACCTGTTTAAAAAGTGCTCCAGAGCTGTCGTATATTTTTTTAGATGTCAAAAAAATTGAGCAGTGTAATGCAACAACAAACGTGGTTCTATTCATAATTGGTCTTCTCCGGAACAAGCATGAAAGGTTTGGAAAATCCAGATAAGCTGATTTGAGTTGCTTTATGTTGAAATGTTTGGAGTTGTAGTGCTAACTTTTACTAATGGCTATCTTTTCATTCTCTTTTTTTGTTCTTTTCTTTTAAGTCCCTACTTACAGAATGCAACGTGTGACTCCCCTGGGGATCCTGTCCCTTGTTCTGAACATCATGTGTGGGGCTTTGAATCTCATTCGAGGAGTTCACCTAGCAGAGCATTCATTTCAGGTAATCCTGGTTGGGTTGAAACCTGAAAATGAGATGAAGGAAGAGAGTTATTGCAGTAACCAGATGAGGGGTGGCTTTTCTGCTTCATAGCAGACCACACGTCTCATAAAAACTTTTGCTTGTCCAGGAACTGTACAGTTCTGATTGCTTACCTTCTAGAGCGAGTGTTTTGTTGTCTATTCAAGCATGTTGCATTCTACTTTTTTTCTGGTGACACTGGAATTTGGAGAAATGTTGTAATCTTGCTAGGCTGGCTGGATATATTATTATTATTTGTCTTGTATTTTGTTCTAGATGCTTCTGTGTAATTTTTGTTAAATATGTAACTGTAAACAACTTTGAAAAGAGGAAAAAAAGTTTCTTGCAGGGTCTCACAGTTTTATTTATCTGTTTAGTTATCTGTTAGTTATCTGTTTAATCATTATTTAGTTATTTATTGTCACATAAGCCTCAGTTCTTGGTATCTTGTTGAATGGTAGTGATCTTGCTGCTGTTCGATACTGTTCCAGTCAAATAACAGAAATTATGATGAGGGGTACTTGATGATATACAGTATTCCAAAATATCAAGTAGTACTTGCTAAAAAAAAAAAAAAGTGTAGTTTATTTATTTAATTCCTTGTTTGCTGTTTTATCCAAACAGGAGGACCATGAAGTAATTGGAAATGTGATAGCCTTTTTTCTACCTTTTCTAGCCTGTGTTTTTCAGGTACGTTAACTTAACGCTTTCTGAGTTTTGACATTATGAATTACAATACAAACCCATTTTCAGCTAAGCAGAGGAACAACTTGTTTTTTAGCATCCTATCTAGTCAATTCCACAAAGGTGCTCCAGTGAAGTGGCACAAATATAATTAAGGGCACAACTTAACCTTGTCAAATTGAAGTTTTAGGCTTTTCAGTGTTTCCATGCCGTGGCATGCTAAATGGAGCTGAGTGTGATAAAGAAGTGCTAGCCCAAAGATGCCTCTCTTCCCAAAGTGATTGACATGTTGTCTTTCTGACCTAGTGATGGGCTTTTGTAGCATAACCACTGTAAAAAACAAAGCACATATAGAATAACACCACCACTGAAAGTCTTCTAATTTACATGAAAAGTTATTTTTAAGTCTTGGGACAAATACAGTTCCCAACTTCCTTAGATTTTCTTTTTTTTCCCCAATGGATTATTTTCTCTTACCTCCTTATGCAGAAGAGTTTGAATGACGAAAATGATATATGCTCCAAACAGGTTCTTCCTGAAAGGTTTCTTAAATGCCTAATGCAGTGATCCACAACCTTTAGGTTTCAGGGAAATCTGCTGTTTGCAAAATCTTCCATTTTTAGCCTGTTGTCACAGGAAGCTGCTATAGTTAGGATGCTAATTGACAGAGCATAACATAATACAATGTGTTTGTAGTGCTGTTGCCTTTGGCCAACCAAATTTGGGGATAGCTATCTGAAGGCTTCTGTTCATCTGTGATATTTAAAACTGGTAATGATGCTATTTGTCATATCGTAATAGACAATTGAGTGTCTTTCAGCCTTTTTACACCTGTGCTAGTGGCAGAGCTTTAAAATGGAGATAATAATCGGGATCTGAAAACTGGATGCGAGTCAGTCATCACACAGAAAGGCTCTGTCCTGCTTTATTCCAGTTAGCACCTGAAGCTAAAGAAGCTTTTTAAAAAAAAAAAAGTGTTCTTCCTTATCCTTTTGATCTGTAGCAGTCATCTTCACAAAATGCTCGTGCATAAATTGAGCTCAAATGTGAAGTGCTTTCTACTTTATGGTATCTACTTGTGTCATCGGCACAGTTGGAAGCTGTGACCTTAAGTGCGAAAGCCTGATCTGTTACTGCCTGACTTAGAAAAAGTAGCTCTTCTGCCAGCAATTTGTGAAGTTTTTAGTTCTCTCCTGCAAGGCTTGTTGCTCTTCACACTTGCTTAGCAAGTGGGTTCCAGCTGGTTTCGAGTATAAAAATACAAAAAGCCCCAAAACACTTTTGAGCCCTGTGTTGGCAGAAATGATGCTCTTGCTGCCAAGTCAAGTCTAGAGAATGTAGTCCTTTACTTACCCCTAGAGCAAATCCAGCAGCAACAGTTTGGAGTTTGCTTGTTTCTTTCCTCTGAGCCTTTGCCTTGCAAGAATCACAGGTGGGTTTGAAAGCTGGCTTTTAGTCCAGGCTGGCGTGGGCAGGAGGGATGCAGAGTGTGCTGACAGGCTTCTTTTGCTGCCTACACTTAGCCAGTAGGTGCTGGACTGAGAGGCTGCTGTTCCTGGAGAACCTTTCAGGATGGGAGCAGGAGGAAAGCTTTGAGATTCTTAGTGGTCATGGCAATGGCTGGCATGTCTGAGAGGTGTGGATGTGCCAGCAGTCCCCAGCTTGCCTATATATATGTATATGTATAACTCTGGTCTTCCATATACATACTTTAATGCTAATGATCTCTCTCTGGTCCTTTTGTAGTGTTACTTGTACCTATTCTACAGCTCGACGAGGAAAGTGAAGACATTTATACTCTTTTTCTTGGTCTGTTCATGCAACGTTTACTTGTATGGATTGCGGAACGTCTGGCAAATAGCCTTTCACATAGGAGTGGCATCTCTGTCTTCCTACCAGATACTGACAAGGCAACTCATGGAGAAACAGCCTGACTATGGAGTATGAAAAAGACTGTGGGTTTGCTATTCTCTTTTTACGGCTCATTTTTTGTATTAAAAGGGGCAAAAATAGCTTGGAGTATTTTTTTTAAAGCCTTGTGACAGTGGTTATTGCGAGGAGGATGTCTCAAAGCAACCTGAAACGAAGTGGGATCCATGTAGCAATGTCAAACACACAGTGAAGAATTTAACTGTATTCAACATGGCATGTGGTGATTGTGCATGGTAGATTTTGTTAGGTGTCGTCAGCGATGGAGGTTCACTTTAAAACCGGCTCTTACTCCTTGACTGCTACCACCTAGACAGCATTCTGCCATTTGTCATACTGGCTTTGTAACAGTTTAGCAGGTCGATGTCTTGACGTGGAAATGCTTCAGAAAATCCTAAAATTGTATTATAAGGAGAAGATAAAGTGGTGGGTAACACTTCTGTCTGTAGACTCTTGGTAAGTGTAAGTAAAGGAGTAGTTTGCCATAGTTAGACGAGTCCGTTATTAATGGGAAAAAAATGTTAGGGTGAGGTTCAGGATATTTTTTCTGGGTTTTCAATGAAAAGAGAAGGCTGTGGCTTCTTTAAAAAAACATACAGGTTTTAAATATTTCCTGGCTATACAGCGCATTTTAAAGTACATGCTTGTTGGTTAATTACAAATATGCTTGGGGCAGCATAAAATAAACCAAGGGGATATTAGTGCCCTTTCAGCTCAGGCGGCCTTTATTTCCCCAGTTAAGGTCACCCTTACTGTAAGGGCGGTTCCGTGTTTGCTTGGTCTGTACAGATAATAAATCTTCCAAGCCTACTTACGGCAGGCCACCGACACCTTCACCTTTAGAAAAACGAATAGCTGGTGAGTGGAAAGCCATCTCCAGTAATGGAGAGCAAGAGCAGGTTCTCTTTATTATATAAAACACCTTTAGCTAACGGTGTTGAGTTCTTACCCTAAGAAGAATTTATGAGCGTGCACTTTTGAATATAGTACTTAGGAGCTGAATTTCTTAACCTCTGCTGCACTGGGTATTCCTGTAAGTGATATACCGAGGTGCATATGGGCATTGTAGCACGTATACGAATACTTTAGGCTGCTTGTGTTTAAAAAATGCATATCATTTTGATGCAGCTGTCCCCGAAGGATTGTAAAGACTCAAACTGAGATGATGTAGGGAGCTGTAGGTGTGTTATTGTCCCAGTATGGTCCTAGATTTCTTTATTTTTTTATTTTTTTTCTGATGACCTCATTTCCTTCACCAACAGTCTCTCACCAAAGACTTATTTTTCTCTCGTGTAGTCTCTACCTCTAGTGGTTGCAAGGAGGTTAACATGATGCAGAGTTGTCTTTCTGAGTTTGCAGAAATACTTACCGAGATGCAAGAAAATAATTTTGTTATGATTTCCTGAAATCTCAAGATGCAAACATAGCAAGTATCAGTGGACTGCTAGACCAAAAATGTGTGGCCTTGGAAGCACTTCTGGGATGCATCTAACTGCAACCTGCAGCCTGTTATAGCCTGGACAGTTTCTAGGGCATCCAGAGACTTGGTTCCAGAGCTTTTTCCAGTAATAAAATAGAGGCATTTCTCTTCCAACTCATGCTTACCCCATTTACTGTAACAATTATGTAATGAGGTCCTTTAAACCGTGAGGAATAGCTTAGTAGAAGTGATGGAGGAATGTTTTAGCCAGCCAGTTACGAAAACAGCTGGAGCTCTGTGCCATGAGGTAATGCTGTTCCGTTCTAGAGGAGTGGATTAAAATGGATTGCCTGTCGTTCACTCTGGCACAAAACTGGTGGTAAGTGGATGAATGAAGCCAGGACTCACACATTCTCATTAAGACACCCAGATGACCCCGCAGATGTGGGAGTTTTAGTGCTGTCAAGCTTTAAGTTTCCGTACAGTTCAGTCCTGGTTTTACTTGTCAGGGTTCTCTTTCTGTCTGATTGGAGGCTGCAGGAAATTAAGCCGTGATGTTGGGTTACAAGTCAGGAAAAACAGAACAAAACTAAATGCACAGAGCATTGACAGCAGGGGGGGCAGTGAACCATGATGTGCTTTGTGTTCCTCAGCCTTTTATTTAGCTGATGGGAAGAAAGAGCAATGATCCTGATGCTCCCTGAGTATTCGACTGCTTTATCCTAAAGCAACCACCTCTCTGTGCCAGGTGATGTGAGCAGCAGCTCCGCAATGCGAGTGGTACAATGAGGTGTTCAGATAGCTCGTGTAATTAACATCATTAGAGTTGATAAAGGTTAAAATCAGCTTTTGGTTAATGCTTTCTTTTTTTTTTTCCTGAGATTGCTTTGTTGAACAAACTCCGTTGGTACAATTCTGCCTTCATGTAATTTTCTTTTTGGCTTTGTGGATTAGGCAGAGGATGCAACAAGGTCTCTTCGGCTGACGGACAAAGTTCCACTTTGCTGTTTGCTTGATCCCTTTGCAACTTTTTCTTTTCTGTAATGTGTGCAACCTGTGTTAAGGAATCAGTGTGGATTAATCTGCGTGCATTGGTATCTATGCACTTTGTAGTTCTGGATTGTGATTTGGGAGCGAGGAAGAGCAAGCGTTGGTTGTTTTTATTTTTTGTTGTTATTTAGGATGGCTTCTGTATCTGTGGTATTTATACAATTAAACTTTTTGTCCGGTGAAGCAGCAAGAGGAATAGAATAGCTTGCATCGATCTCAGTGCTTTAAGATTTAATAAAAAAGAATGACTTGCAGTTTGAGTACATGAAATCTGACTCATAACGTGGGATTACCCTGGTGTTGAATCAAATCCCCAAACAGGAATCCATCCCTTTTTGTTCGACTTCAAACTGTTTAATGTGGTTTGACTTGTATCTCCTTAACACTGTCAGTTTTCAAGATAAGTCCCTTGGAAATTCTTTTCCTCACCCAGCAGCATAGCACAAGGAAATCGGCAACAAATGAACTTCATTAATTTAAAAGATTCGCAGTGCATAGTCACTTTATGAAACTGTTTATTTTCTGTGTGTTTTTTTTTTTCTTCTCCCAAAGACCTGTTAAGTTTATAGAAGGTGGGCTGGTACCTTTTTAGACATTTTTGCACTGTGTTAATAATTGAACCTGTGTAAATGTGTATAAAATCATTTTGCATGTATGTGTATATATGTACATATCTAATAAATGGCTTTTTTTGTAATAGTTGCCTTCATTTATACCTTCGTTTGTAGCGTGGAAATAGCTGGGTACACTGGACACAAGGTAGATGAACTGTTTGATGCATATGAAAATGAGTGTTCCCTGTGGCAGTGTCCGAAATATCTCAAAAATAAGAGTGTCTGAGTGAGCTGCATCAAATGTCTATAAAAATGTATACAGAGACTTGTTTTTCCAAGCAGCAGGCTGTGATATAGTCTCTGCAGCTTCAGCAATCTTGCTTTTTACTTTGAGACCACATTAGAGAGGCTTTTCCTGCAGAACTTGCATTTTGGAGCATTGAATTATGTGAAGTCTGATGCTGCACAGTCCTGTAGGTCCTTTTCCAGCTGCTTGGCAGAGAGAGGTGGGGATTTTGCAGATCGTTACTAGATTTTTTTGTAGCCTAGTTGGTTAAATGAACTAGGCCTAGTAAGTATCCCTACTAGGGATGGTCCTTAACCCTTCCCTCATGGACTTTACTTTTATTTTTCCCAGTTTCAGCTACCTTTGAAACAACCTCATCAGGCTTTGTTGAAATGTGTGACTGAGTCCCGCATCCCCACCATCTGAACACAACAGGGTCAGGTCTCAGCGACCAGGCTTTGGGAGAGGGATGCTTTGAAGGGCAAGACTCACAGAGGGAGTATTTTTGGAGCCTGCCTAATCAGACACCAAAGAATCGGGTAAAAATCACAAAATTGGACGAAATCAGGCTTGTGTGCCAAATCCTAGAATCACGGAATCATTACGGTTGAAAGAGACCTCCAAGCTCATCAGGTCCAACATCTCCTACCCCCAGTGCCACCACTAAGCCGTGTCCCCAAGCACCACGTCCAACCTCTCCTTGAACACCCCCAGGGATGGTGCCGCCACCACCTCCCTGGGCAACCCGTCCCAGTTCCTGACTGCTCTTTCTGAGCAGAAATGTCTCCTCATTTCTAACCTGAACCTCCCCTGACTCGAGGCACTGCAGTGTCAGCAGTGGGTTCGAGATGGTTGCGGTGCCGCAGCTCATCGCAGTGCTGACAAAAGGAAGGGAGAAGCCTGTGGCTGGCCCCGTAATGAGGGGAAGGCAGTGCAGACAGCAGGCGTTAATGAGCAAAACTTGGGGGGGGGAAGCCTTATTCTTCTGAACTGCTCTGCCTTTTGAAATCTAGGAGTGTTTTTTTTTTCCTTCCTGTACATAAACAGTTGCTCAAAGCATCTTTTTTTTTTTTTATTTTTTCTTCTCAAGATGCCAGCAGAGAAGAACAGCAGCCTTACTCCCCCCCTTTTTTTTCTCCTCTTAAGGTGAGGGGAGAAAGCAATTATAACTCCCTTTTTCTTTTGAAGGCGCTGATAAAAGGAGGTGGGAGGATCAGAGGGCCCCTGCGCCAAAAAGGAAACAACTCCTCAGGTGATAGAAATGCCCGGGTTTGTTTTAAACAAAGTAACTCGGCTTGTGCTGTGCGCTGTCTTTCAAATGTGACCTAATTGCATGTAAAAACTGGGGAATGGGGAAGGCAACAGCGGCCAGAAGCAGCAGCTGAGCTCCGTTTTCACACACGTTGCCTCCTCAGGGTGACCGGCTCAGCTCGGCTGTTGTAGGGCAGGGAGAAAAAGTGGCATGAAACCCCTCGCAGCAAGGCCAGGAGCTTGTAGGTAGGAGGTGAGAGCAGCCGAGAGCCTCTGTCGGGTGCTGGCTGCCTCTAAAAGCACGTCTTGGCACAGGCAAAGGAGCTCAGATGCTTTATTCTGCAGCTGGTGGCTTTTGTAGGTGGTTTTGTAGGGTTGTTGGCAAATAAATGCCTGCTTGAGACATTCAGAGAATGTTTTTGGAAAGAAGCAGCATCCTGTTGAAAGGGAATGAAGGTGTGTTTGAGCTCCCTGGGGACGGGAATACTTAGTGCTCTTCCACCTCTTGTTTCTTTTCCAACAGGCTTAACAAAGAGATTTTAAAATACGACCGATTCACTTGCTTACAGTGCTGTGTTTCCCCTCCAAAAAAATGAGGACCTTGGAGGGGCAATGAATGGTATCCGTGTACGTGTGCCCTACTGCAATGTCTGATGTCATTCGCTTGTGCTCTGCAGCCACTTCAGGTAGGGTTGGTGGCTCATGTTTGGAGACCAGGGCTGTTAACCTCTGCCCATGGGCAGACTGACCAGGAAAGGTCCCTTCCCTGGATGGGAAGAGATGGGGCAGTGCCCCCTCATCGCAGTCTTAGAGAAGAGGAGCACGAGTTCGGACTTATCCCTCTTTAACAGCTGGCTCAGGCTTATCCATCAGGAGGACTTGGATAAAAGTTTGGGTGGCTCCCCATTATTTCTACCCTGTTTTTCCAGCCCTAGAAATGCTGTTTCAAGGCTGCCTTGGAGAACTGTGTGTGTAAGGTAAGGAAATGGTCACGCAAACCTCAAAGAGCCCTTAAAAACCAGCGCTTTCTGCTCTTACTTCAGTTATAAGAATAGCAAAACGTGGAAGCGTGTAGAATTCCCTTAGCTGGGATAAATCTCGTTCATGCAAGAGTGGTAAGAAAGCCTCGAAGTAATGACCATTAAAATGTAGGGCACCAGTCGGTATAGCCTGACGTACAGCTGGGGAGCCCTGAGATTTATTCCTTCATTATGCGAGGCAAGACATTAACATACAAAATCCCTTACTCCGTGGCTCTTGTAGGGAAGCACTAAAAAGCAATTAGGCGGAACGTTCAGCTCCGAAATACATTAGTGCTCATCGGTATGCACCCTGCGAAACAACCACGGGGCCTTCTGCTAGGAGGTGCCAACTTCTCCAACCTGCTGAGCCTTGGCTCAGTACTAAGGGCCCAGCTGTCCTGGCACGATGAGCTCCCCCAAAATTTGTGTGTGCCTGCTGGATGAGGCCGGCTGGAGGCTCAAGTGGGGATCCTGGCCTAGGGTTTGGAACTAGAGCATCCTTCCAAAATATGGCACTCCTGGCAAGGTAAAGGGGCCTGTGCACAGGTAAAAGTTGTTAATATTTGCGAAACTTACTGGTCACGGAACAGAAACCTCTGATGCTTGAGGTATCTCCAGAGCTGGCAGTGTAGTCAAGCCGGCTTGGATTCAAAAGCCAAAATTCCTCCATAGTGTCCCATGCTGGTGCTGAAGCTGCTGCTCTGGATCCACACCTCACTCATGGGGTCATTTTTCTCCTCTTGCTTTGGAGCTTCTCTCTGAGGCTGGTTTACTCTGAGGATGCTGGGGTCAGAGGGAGCAGTTGAAGGTGCTAAACCCAGCTGGTTCCCCTCCCATGTCCTTGGCTGCACTGCCCACGCTCACGCAGGATTTCCCGATCCCCCAGGCGTGATTTGAAGGTGCGAAGTGCATTTGAAGTCGCAATCGAAATACCTAAACAGCCTTTAAGCATTATTTCTCCAGCTTTCTGCTTCTCTCTCCTACAGGCACTGGGAGGCACCAGTGTACAAGCTAAGGCTGGGTGCCCAGGCTGGGAGGCGAGCCAAGTAGCTGATTCAAGGAACCTGCCCATTTTTCTACCTGCTTGTACAAATGCTACTGTTCTCCCAGAAGATTTTGCTGTGGGATTCGCAAAACAGAGATAAAACACCCCAGAGACATTAGGAGGATCACTTCAGGGATGCAAATCCACCCAGCTAGGCTGGAACTAATTTGTCAAAAGCAAAATCATCTCCTTTTCTTTTTGCCTCGCTCGTCTTTAAGGAACAAAGTGGGATTCTTTGTGCTAAATATTGGCTCTGCTGTTCCGAGCATCGGGGCTTTGTTCTCAGCCTGAAGGATTCAGGAAGGGACTGGAGGGTTTATGAGAGGAGAATCCAGTGGCTTAATTAGCGAGAAGGCTGGAGGCAGGCACGCACACATTTCTGGCACTTAATCCACCTGCAGTAACTGCTTGGAAAGTTAAGGCAGAGAGGAAGGCGTTTGAGGCTAAAACCATGTTTCTGAAACTTTGCTAATAAACAGGAGAACAGTGATGCTGGCAGGAGCAGGAGGTGGGGTGTTTGGGGTGCTGGTGGGGCTGCAGGACACGGGGGGCCCCATGCTGCTGGGGTCTGTGCCCTTAGCCAGTGCTGGGCAGAGCTGGAGCTGGTGGAGCTCACCAGTCCGCTTCCAGCCACCAACCTGGGCTGGGAGAGGCTTTACATGTGCTGGAAGGGACCTCACAGGATTCTGTTAGTCCTTCCTTCTTCTCAGCACCTTCTCAGCTCTTGTACGAGCTTGTTTTTGTAGTGGCTGCTTCCTCCTCCTGCCCTGCCCGCAGCACTGCTGGGATTTCCCTGTGCCCCTCTCCATGGTTGAAGGGGGGATTGAATGGGAGGGAAGAGGGACCTGGAGCTGCCTCCACACACCAGTACGCCACAGTGGGCAGCATAAGGACAAAAAGAAGCTGGCAGAGCTCAGGAACAGGCTGCCCAGAGAGGTTGTGGGGTCTCCTTAATCCCACAGCAAATCCGCTACAGCTGAGGGGGTGAAGGGGAGCTGCCGGGCTGGGGAGGGGAGCTGAGGTGGCAGCTTGAGATGATCAGCACAGCTCCTGTTGTAGTGAGGGACCTCCTCTGGGTGGCCGTGGCCTGAGATTTTCCTTCAGAGATATTTTTTATGTGTGTTTGTGCCAGGAGCTCCTCGGTCTGCCAGGCCCCAGGCCTTGCTCCTTGGGACAGCAGGGCTGGAGCTGGCTGCTCCACAGAGAGAGGTGGGGAAATCTGCTTGGCCTGCTCCTGCTATCACCACATAGTCAGGAATCACTTCCTTCCCTATCAAAAATCTTAGGCTTTTTCACCCATTTCTTCCCTTTTAATCTCTTTCTGATCGTTGTGTGGAGAATGATGCTGTCACACACCAGCAGAGAGCTGGGGGGCGGGCTCTCAGCTGGCAGCGTGTGCTCGCAGCTGAAGTTTCAAGGCTTTCTACACAAATCCTGAGCTCCCAAGTGTGCTCCTGCCTTGCTTGGGAGCCACCTGCCAGCTTGCCCTGAAGGTTTTTGACCATGGTTAGGGGTTGCTGGCAGGGACAGCAGCAAGCCAAGTGATTGCACGGTCATTGCTCCTGCCTGGCCGAGGAGTGATAAAGGTTTCTGAGTTCCCCATGGGAATAATTCCTTTTGGGAATGGCCATGTGAGTATCTCTGCAAGCCAGGAACACCCAACGTGACCCAACATCTGCTGCTGTTTCCCGGACATGAGCATTGAACCAAACTCCTGGGTCAGTGAACTAATGAGAGCAGTTTGAGTTGTGATACAGCTCAGACAGCTCCCAGCTGCTTGCTCGCTGTGTTTAACCAGGAGCAATCAGACCTGTAGCTGCCAGCTGATGTCTCAACAGGAGCTCAGCTCTAGAGCGAAATTCATTGTGAACTGGCATGAAAGCTGTCCACACTGCCTCCTCCCAGAGGCACATCAGAGAGGGATGCTCCCTGCTTGCCTGAAGAGACATCTCAGGCCCTTGGAGGAGTGAGTTGCCTGGAGGGCTCAGTTTTAAACCATTCCTGCATTGGCTTCACTGCATTATTTTGGCATTAGCTCTGATAACCCTTTGTTCTCCTTGGTCCTTTATTTTCACAGTAGTGATTTGTCCAGCATTTCTTGCAAAAGCCCTTACAGGACATGGTCATCTCATGACCGGTGGGTGGTTCAGATCCTGCTCTGCACCTCTACATCCCATCCAAAAGGGATGTGGAAAAACTGGAGACAATGCTGTGAAAAAGCATCAGGATGGCCATGTGCAAAAGGCATGGACACCAGATAAAAATCCCCCTGGGAGGGAAGTGCAGCACTGGAATAGGTTGCATAGGATGGGGTTCCTCCAGCCTCAGTGGCTGGCCCATCAGACAACACGACCCAGTGTTGGCAGCAGGAGGCTGGACTACGTGTCCCTTGCAATCAGCATCTCAGAGATGTGTCCTAGGGTGTGCCGTGGTTTAGGATTCTGGATGCTGCTTAGCCACTTCACATCTGTCGGTTCATAAATTAACATGACATTAAAAGGATCCCAAGCGACAACCCTAAATCAAGTTGATCATCCTGAGGGTTCTCTCTCTCTGAGCTGACCAAAATTTGTAAAGAGCAGGGAGGCTTTGCAGTGTAATTTGTAGGCCCTCACTGTTATCCCTTGGCATGGGCAGTGTCTGGCTTTCCTGGTAGGGACTCATCTGACCTTACACACACAAAGCAGCCGGCAGTGGGTTCACCGAGGCTGGGAGCAGTGCTGACTTGCAGCACGGCAGATTTAGGGCTGACGATACCATCTGAGCAGATTGCTTTTGCTTTAATGAGCTCGCTTCCCTTTTAGAAAGATGACCTTAGGGCCTGCTGGTAGCGAAGCAGCGTAACTACACATGAATTGTTATTTAAAGTTGCCTCAACTGTTCCTATAAAAAGACCCCTCCTTTTATTTATTTATTTATTTTCCTGGGCATCATCCTCACATCATTTTTCCAGTTACTGGGAATCTGGCTTAATAAATCTCCAATTTACATGTGTATGATATGTCTCTGGGAGAACTACAACAACCAGTGCCTTCCCCGAGCAGGATTCATGTTTGCTGTGGGTTATGTTTGGAGAAAGGCAGTGGTGTTCCTCTGCACTAGGGTAACTGTTTTTTTTTTGTTTGTTTGTTTGTTTTTTTGTTTGTTTTTAGTGTGTTTGAGACACAAAACCCCAAATGTGATTGTACCAGAGACCTACTTGACTAATTGAATTGGGTGTGTGAGGATCCGATCTGAAATGAGAAGCACCAACATACTCCCAGCCCTACCTTTGTCCACATTCTTGGGAGCTTCTACTCTCTGGAGGACTTCCAGCCACTTTTAGTCATTCATTGTGGCAACAAAGAGTGAGACTCTGTCTTCCTGAACAAAACCAGTGTGCTGGGGCCTGCGGGGCTGTGTTTTGGTTTGGCCAGCCAGGCTGCTACCATGCTGCTTGGTTCTCAGCAGCATCCACGTGGACCTTGCCGCTTTGGCATCCCCTGGGGGCTGGGTGAGTCAGGTTCGTGCAGAAAGGAGGTGTTGATTTGATCACTTCTGGCCATTTGAAAGCTCTGTGAATCACTTCTGATTGCAAACACGCTGTGGAGTTGATCTAATGGATGGGAATGATGCTCATTAGAGAGGGGGATGACAGACACCGCAATATCTGCCATTCGTGATGCCTGCTGCCTTGAATTTGGACAATCCTTTCTCGCTGTTCCAATCAATGAATATTTTATAATGCGTCAGGGCCAAGCACAAAATTTTTGGTGGATATTTTCTTCAGAAAAAAAGGGAGATTTTCAAACATGAACTGATATAATTAAGTTGTTTCAGTCACAAGGTGAGAAAAAAAACAAAGATGATGATGTATTTTTAACTTGAAATGTTGCAGTTTTTGTTCAAAATGTTGTCTTCCTTCACTGTCAGCTGCAATCTCAGTAAAAGCTAAAAGGAAAACATCCTGAAAATGAAACATTTTGTCCAATTCAAGACAGTTTTTGTCCCGAAAGGCCTAGAGACAGCAGCAGTAAGCTGTGAGCAAACAGCTTGATCACGAGGATTTTAAAGACAGGGATATATCTGGCTTCAGCACCTGTTTTGACAATCTTGAGCACCTAAAATTCAGTGTTCAGCCCTGTGTAAACCTCACTGCCTTTTAGGACTGGCTGAAAAACTGAAATACTCAATAAATAAAATAAAGAATGCAACTGAGTGCATCCACTGCTGGCTGGTCAGCTGTATAGTGCCCAAATCCATTGATGTACTCAGTAATTACGGGCTTCAGACAGCTAATTGTGGGACCTGGTGCTGATTCAGACACTTGGGTGTTTGGGCAAAGGAAGAAAAGGGCTTTGAGAGTTTTTTTGACCCAACTTAATAAGCAGCTCTTCCTCCCGGCTCATATCTACCCATCCAGAACTGCTTGGGAAGAAAATCAATCATTTTTGTAGCGGAGAGCATATTTAATAATGCAAAAGGTCACAGTGCCGCACACAATGCCTTGGTGTCTTAAAGGAGGAATGGTCTATGGCTCTGCCTTTTAAAACCTGCATGTTTGTGGTTCAATTTGTCACAGCAGCCAAGCCATCTCGCAGCAATCCAGCTGCCTCAGCACATTGTGCTGCCCAGGAACCTCCAGTTCGAGGATGACCCTATCCCATCGGAGTCTGCTCTGTTTAGGGACATCAGGAGCTGCCTTGGCCAGGTGGGATTGATTTTCTATCTAGCAGAGCATTGCTTGGTGCTTGCAGTGGGACAGGCACCAACCCATGGCATGACAACAGCAGCTCCTCAAAGGACATCTCCGAGAGTCATGGCACGATTTTGGGCACCAGGTAGATGCTCACGGTATTTGCAAAAATAAATATATATATATGGGTATTTGCGAAGGCTGTAATGTCTCCAGACTTTGTGGCAATGAGGGTTACACCAATACAGAAGATTCCTAGGTGGAGGGGTTATTTCCCTTGTGGCTCATCTGTGCCATCATGGGCACATCCGTGGTAGGGTACAACATAGCTAGCCTGGTGCCATGGTGGCACCAAGTCGTGGTCTTCTTGGATAGTTGGGAGATCAGGACAAGACCAACTGTGTGTCAATTTCCAGCGAGAGTGTAGCCCTCAGATGAAGAGAAGAGCTGGTTCCCTCCCAGCTGGCACTCGTGAGACTGTACCTGGGGTGTTGTGCTCATATTTGGACTCCCCAGCACAAGAAAGACACCAACATACTGAAGTGAGTCCAACTGAGGTGAGATGGCTCTGGGGCTGGAGCATATGGCACAGGAGAAGTTGGGAGAATTACACTTGTTCATCCTGAATTAGAGGTGGCTTAAGGAAATTTAATTGCTGTCCTCAACTACCTAGAGAGAAGACAAAACCATCTTCTTCTTGGAGATGCCCAGCAAAAGGATGAGAAGCAACAGGCAAAATCTGTATCAAAGGACATTTCAGTGATATTAAAGAAACATTTTTCACCATGGAAGTGGTCAAACACTTAAACAGGGGTCTGGAGAGGTTTCGTGTAATCTCCACCCTTGCAGATATTCAAAACTGGGCTGGAGAAGATGGGGCACCTTAGTAAATGCCGAAGCTGGGTCTGCTTTGAAACGGGGAGTTGGATTAGATTAAAGACATCCTGAGATTCCTTTGGACTAAATTGTTCTGTTTCATCAGTAACTCTAGTTACTTCAGAGTGGCAGCAATGTAAACCTACTTCATGAGCCAAGACTGAATATGGGGGGAATAGAGGAAAAAATGGGAGCTGTGGTGTGATGGATGCAGAGATTTATGCAGAACTGAAAAACCAGAGAACTGTCTGCAGTCCCTGAGGGTGACAGCTTAGATCTGGTCTACCTGACGGCTACGAATGGCTCAGTAAAAAGGATCTCAGCTGTAAAACTGCAGCATTATATGAAGCTACAAAAGGAAATTGTCAAGATGGACAAGTCCCAAAGTTTTTAATTGGCCTGTGGGTGCTGAATGCCACAGGCTGGATTTAGAAAGAGCAGTAAAAAAAAAAAAATTGCACCAAGGATCAGTAGGCACTGTTTTATGGGAGTATTTGAGGGGTAAGGAAATGGTGCCAGGTCCCATGTGGCTGGTAGGAGTGCTCATACTGCTCCACTAGGAGAGACCTGAGGGTTTGGGTGTAGTGAGGAGGGAAGGAAGGATGAAGCCCGAGGAACACAGAAAGAGAACTTCATGTCAGATTATGAGATGCATGCCCAGGAACCCAAGAAGCAGGACTAATTTCAGAGCACCTCTGACAATTCAACTCCTTTCTTTATGTACATAGGTTGGACTTGGGGCCAGATTTCTGAAGCTCATTGTACTGAATCCAGCTCATAAGTTTACTTAATTTGATAATATTTTTTCCATCTTGAAGACTTGGAGGGTTGCCAGTTTGGATTCACCAACCTAGGTCTCAACAGAGAGTCCTGCAAAGCCAAGGAGATGAAGTCTTTGACCCCCTTGTGAAGGACCTGTGTTCAATTCCTCTCTACAAACCCTGCATGGCTTTGGGCAGCTCACCTAGGGCTCGGGCTCCATCACGTAGGCACAGGAATCAGTCATCATGGTTAGGAGAATGTCTAAGCTCAAGAAAGTGAATTGGAGCATCTCCTCCCCAGGCTCAAGTCCCCTTGAGAGCGGTAGATCTGACACTGAGGGGAGCTTTTTTTTTGGCCTGTGCACAGGCTGTGGGATGTCTCACTTTGTCTTCATGCACAAAATGACCACACAAGATTTTGTTGGATTATTCTCTGTCAAAGAAAAGTCCGATGGAAATGAGCCTGTTCTGATGAAATTTCTCTTGAAAACACCGGAGCATTGGGAAATTTTGAAACAATTCCTCCTCTTTCAGTTTGGTAATCAAATGAAACAGAAGTCGAAGTCTTGCCACGGTGTTCAGCTTTATTGCTGTGGGAACATCTGAATGAGCCCAACTAGAAGTTCTTTCAGAAAACAGGCAAACAAACCAAAACAACTCAAAAACAACAACAAAAAAAATCCCTCACCTTAGCCATTTTGCTTCTGTTGTGGAATGGCAATACTTCTGCAAGCACATTTAAACAGAAAAGAATAATAGGGTCTCCAAGCAGCTATTATTTTCTTTTTTTCCTTTGTTTCTCCTTTACTTAAATGCAGCATTTTCAAGAACTGTGCCTTTGAACGCAGGTTGGGAACGCTTTCATTGCATATATCATGTTTGCTCAGAGAGAGGCCGTGCTTTGCGACCACAGCCTGCAACCCGAGAGCAACCGGCTGCGGAGCAGAGGGGCATAGCTTCAGTGCCTGGATGCTTGAGGGCAAACCCCACAGCTGCTGTGCTTTGTACAGTGCCTTGCACGGCCGGACCCCGCTCTCGGCTGAGCTTCCAGCTGCTGCTGCATTAAAATCTCTGTTGTTTCCACCCGCAGCTTATTCCCCTAAAGAAAAGCTCATAGAGGCTGCAGAGCGTGTAGAGCCACTGGAGGAAATCCTGCCCGTGGTTTAAGGGGCTGTTTCCCGATTTCCACCAGGAAAGGATCTGAGCACCGGGTTTCTTTAGCCTGTGAGAATCAAGTTAAGCTGGAATTTCTTGAGAAAAGCCTCCCTGTTTAATTTCTTCTCTCTCTTTTTATTGTTTCGTATAAAATGTTGCTGGGCTGCGTTTGCCACAAGCCTCCCCAGCAGAGGAGTAATTACATTTATTGGAAATGCTTCCTGATCACATATTCATTTACCAGCTGCTAAAGTAAAATGAACTGGGCAAAGTGCCACTGGAGAGTTGGATACATAAGCTGGAGAAAGCAAATGAAACAACTGCTCAGTGTGCAGTTGCTTTCCCTCTCCAGCAATTCATTATCCTCCTGTTCAGCTGATTTAGGAAGTTAAAAGGCAGTCAGGATGGCAGCATGAGATGCTTTGTAGCATCAGCATAGCTTTGGGGTTGCTAAATTTACCTTAGGTTGCACTATAAAGGGCACAACGAATACCCGAGCTTTATTTCTTGCATGTGATGTAGTAAACAATAACAGCAATAAAACACCTCACTCCGACCGTAGTGCTGAGCTGTCACTGACCCATTTTTGTCCTCCTTCTCCTCCTCCTTCCTAGGATCTATCCCCTTGCTGGACACCATGAAAAAACACCAGCTCCAAATCACTATCGAGGAAGACAGCTCTCACCTTCAAAACCAGCTGCCTGAACATCCAGCCAGCCTTCACTGCTACACAAATCAGGGAGAGCAAAAAAAAAAAACAAAAAACAACACGTATCAAGGAACACGAATCAGGGAGACCCAGCATCAATAGACTCCGAGTTGTCTGTGTGTATGTCTGTGTCTTAACACACCCAACTATGTGGTAGAAAAACATGAAAGAATTATACTCACAGAAGAACATATCCTAAAAAAAGGTTTCATTGCATGATCAAGTCTTCAGATGTCGCCTCAATCCCTGCTGGCTGAGTTTACAGACTTTGCATGAACCAGTGCATTCTCAGGAGCCCGGTGGTGGTGAGGAACCAAATGCAAAGATTATCTGTATGTATCCTAAGAAATGCACCACTACCAGACTGCCAAAATCCTAGAATCATAGAATCCCAGAACCATTAAGGCTGAAAAAGCTCCCCAGGCTCATCTGGTCCAACCATCCCCCTACCACCAGTGTCACCACTAAGCCATGTCCCCAAGCACCACGTCCAACCTCTCCTTGAACACCCCCAGGGACGGGGACGCCACCACCTCCCTGGGCAACCCGTCCCAATGCCTGACTGCTCTTTCTGAGCAGAAATGTCTCCTCATTTCCAACCTGAACCCTGTACAATCACATGGCAGAATGGGATATATTTCATATTATTTCACTCAGGGTTCCAAATACCTCCATACACCTTGTGTGGATCTAAAAAAAAACCAACAAAAACCCATCTGGGCAAATGTGTACAGGCAGAAACACTCTGACGCCCACAGGAAAATATTTTTCATGGGCTGACACTTTCATCTCCAATCACTCCATCTTCATCCCCAAGCAAGACCTATAAAATCTGTTGAAACTTGAGCCTATCAAGTAAAATATATAAATCTACTAGACGTGAAAAATCAATAGAGACATTGATTTCATGGTATATTACACTTTTTCCCACACTGTATCTCATCCCCCCTGGCAGTGGCAGGCAATAAATAAGTAAATAAATAATTACATTCCTGCTCTCTCCCTCCCCTTCCCATCATGTTGTGCCTCAGGAAGCTTATGGCCTTACCTGAGGCCTGCAGGTGCTAACTACTTGCTTCTTTCAACTTGCCTGTATGTCCAACATTATTAGTTTTGGAGCTTTTCCTCTCACCCTATATTTAGTTTCACTACCTAGGTTTTGGTGTCAGTCTGAAGAGGGGACTGCTTGTTCAGAAAATCCTCTTTGTTTTTGGAATGATATCTTCTAACAGAAGATATGAGCTCACCCTCCTTAGCTGTGGCTAACACATGAAGGGCAGGAACTCAGTGGTGTTTCTCTAAAGATTGAAGGAGACTTTTCTTATTTAAATGTAAAAGTTGCTCGGTGGTCTTTCTATCACCTTGCATCTTGGGTGCCCTTTGATGACGTGGATGCATCAAATTTTATCCATAAATTTAGTTGATACCCATCAGTATGAAGATCACTTATCAGACATAGGATTCAAGCAGACAGTGCTAGTGTGCATGCTAGACAAGCAGACACTGAAACTGGGCCGATAAAGGCTTGAATTACTTGAAGAGAGCTTAGCATAATTGCTGGTTTTCTTCTGCAAAGAGATTTATACAAAGCATATAAAAGCGGTGCTTAAAAAGAAATGATTTGTGGTATAAGTGGTGTGGTAAACATCTGAATATTAATGTGGTTCTGATAAAGAGACATGTAAATTCGTGTCTTTGGTTATTTTTTTCCCCTAATTTAGGCACACTGAGATTCGGTTGTCTGAATATCAGTGCCTAAGGCCTCCTGAGGTCCTCTTGGGCTCCCTGGCTGGTCCCATGCTGCCAGCCCAGGTTTGTTCTCCTGAAGGTCTGTGCCTGTCCTGTGTGGGCACATCAGGTGTCTCAGCACTTCTCAGGTGTCATTAGATATCTGTGTTTAGGGAATGATGTGAGCTCAGTGTGTCAGAACCTAACCCGACTCTTTTCTAAAGTTTGGCCCTTGAAAGATATCACCCAGAGAAGATTTCTACCCAAATTCTAAATCCTCTGTCCCAGGTCGGTGGATGGAGGAAGGAGCTGTGTCACCTGGATCAGACAGAACTGCTGTGCCTTTCCTGACTGGGACAGAGGGGACATTTCCAACACCTCCAGGCCATCACTATGTCCCCTGAGCCCTTTTCGACTCTTGAGCAGGGGACTCTTCCTGGTGGCATTTCAAACATAGCACATGTGCAATGATTTTCCTGATGCTCATTTTCCCTGAGGTCACAGCAGGAATAAGCTGCTCACCCTGTCTACTACTTGTGCTGTCCTTGGTGTATGACCTAGCCACGTTTAAACCACGTGATTTATATAGATTAATCTTATATAGAGTCCTGTGGCCGCCCACATCAGCACTTTGAAGGTAATCTTCTCTGCTTGGATGGCTGTTCGCAAGGTGGGCTGCATTTAGGGGACCTCTTTGGGGTGTGGAGGAGCCCAGGGTGACACAAAGACACGCACACACCCTCATGTATCCACTGCAGGGTAGTAAAGGCACAGAGATACGTAACCATGGAGAAGTGCATTTGTGTAGATGTGTGGAAGCTGAATTTGTGTGTATCCCTGTTTCAAAGGTCCGTCATCTTCCAGAGCTCACGTGGCCAACATAAATTTGCTCTTCCCGTACCCTAGCCAAGAAAATATCACCAGTCCCATCCGTATCTTGACAGTAGCAGGGCATAGGATTTTATTGGGAAAAGTTAATTAATCTCTGTCTTTCTGTTGAGCTGGAGCCAACCTGAGGTCATGTTTATTTGAAAAACCTCTCTCTTAAGTCTGGTTATTTTTCCAGCACCCTCTGTTAACTTTTCAGTTGTCTCTGGCTGTTGTAGCTCAGGTCGCTGCCAGTTTTCATGCGACTGAGTTCAAAATAAAAGCCTGGATTCTCAGCTGGAATAAACTGGTGACACACTCTGACAGTGCTGGGGCTTTTGGGACTCCCACCTGCAGGAATTTGGATGTCCACATGGATGGGGCTTGCTCTGCAATGGACTGTGATGGATGAAGTTGGTCTTGAGACATTCCAGTAGCAACAGCTCAGCACCAAAGGGGGTCAAAAGTACCACCACAGGGACCACGTACCTGGAGAAAACTGGCTGCAACGTGCAGTTCTCAGCCAAGGACATCTCTGGTTTCCCCTTCTTTCCGCTGACTGGGGTATCCTAACGCCTTGGAGGATGACTTCTAGAGATCTTGGAGAATTGCTTTTGGAGGATGACTTTGCTTTTAGAGATCTTTCCTTCTAGAAGACTGGGTGCTGCTCCAGGGGTGGTGGCAGGCAGGCAGATGGGTAGATGGACATCCTTTTTCTCAGTCCATCCCTTCTATTTTTTTATGCTTCAGGCAGGAAACCCCACCTGTGGTTCTGTCTGAAGCATACCTCTGCATCCTGGAACTTTGCTCTTTTCCTTATTGAGTCTACTGCCCTGTGTTTCCTCCTTCCTTTAGGGCCACGGCCAAAACCTGCCGTGGATTTCCCAGAATAACTCCTGCTTTTAGTCCCATCATCTCCTGGAACATTTCCTCAAACCAAAGCCAAGCTCACTGTCCCCGTGCCAAGCTGAGCTGCTGCAAGGGCAGCTGTGAGAGGCTCTTGTGTATGAAGATGCTTTCTGTTCCCACAGCCAGTGCTGAGGTCAGGGTGTTTATGAGAGTTATGAATGGAAGGAGAAGCTACTGTGCTGAGCCAAACCCCATTGCTCTGTCTGGTGGAGACAACAGTGATATTACCAACCAGGTAAATGTGCTCTGTGCTAACAGGAGTGCCCATTTCTCTAGCAGGAAAATGGCAATGAGTGTCTTGCAGAAGTTTGATTTCCTCCAGTTTTCTTTGAGTAAATTTATTGAACTCCTCCGGAGTTACCTTAAAAGTGGTTTCCCACTTTGTTCTGGATGCCAAGAGCATGTGATAGTCAGCATGCTAGACAAGCAGACACTAAAACTGGGCTGCTCAAATGTCTTCATCATGGCAGTAATGGTGTGAAAAATCCCACGTCCTTCCTGCTATTTAAAAAAAAAAAAAATTAAAGCTATTTTTTAAAGGAGATAACAAATTATAAAAGAAAACCCTCTTTCCCTGGATTCTACAGATACTTCGGCTGATGGCTGGTGTAACTGAGCTTGTGGTGCTCTGCAGGATGCTGACATCTGGATCACAAGGAGGTAAACCAGTGATTCACTCCATTCCTCAAATCCCTGGGTGCAAAAATGTAGCTCCCTGAGAGTACAGGGCTCTCTCACAGGGAATCAGAGATGTCATGAAGCACCCTCACACCTGGTGGGATTGGCAGTGGGGTTAATGCTGCCCTGTTCCTCTGGGATCTGCTGCATGGGGCTGCTTCATTCAGCCGCTTTCCTATTGATATGGACATTCCCAGCCTAGTCTGTCACCTTGATATAAAGCCAGTCCAGCCCTGCTGTGGATTGTCCTCCATAAATAAGTAATTTCTTTTGCTATTTTCTATTGCTGCTCACGGGCCTTGCCTTTGGGCTTGTTTTACTAGGGTCAAGTTAATGTTTTATAAGAAAAGTCACCTGAGGCAACTGCAGCCTGGTCTGAATGGGAGAACTGGGCAACGGTCTCATATCACCCATTGTCTCAAACAGAAAACAGAGGGAGGTAAAGTTTTGATGGCCTTTGCCTTCTGAGATGCATCTACTTAGCTTCTTGCAAGATTTCAAGGCCTGCTGCTTTAGAAAAAAGGTTTTACAACAAAATCAGTGCGTATTTATGAGCTGGCAGCAATGTAACGCTGCGTTTTATGCTATGGTGTGTCTTTGCTTCTCTGGATGTGTCTGGGGAGATGCCAGAGGGTCACAGCACAGCTGAGGTTGGCAGGACCCCTGGAGGTCATCAGGTCCAAGCCAGGACTACCCAAAGCATGGTGCTGGGACCACATCCCCCTTGAACAAGTTGAGCTTTCTTCTGAACTGCAACTTTTGTCTTTATAACTTGGATAAAACCTTTAAAATGGTGATAATACCATTTCTCTTTCCAAAGGGAGATCTGCCAAGGGCAATATTGTGCTATTTTTCACATGGGATATTTGCTTGTTTGTTTTGATTTAAGTTATATCTATTATCACTTTAAGAGACTGCACGCTGGCTGTTGGAAACAAAGCAGACAGTCGTGTTGTAATGAAGCATCTTACACTCTGGAGGAATTGTATTCACTCGGAGGTATCCCTCTCATCCATTAAGTATCGATTCGAGGGGCGAACATTAACAAAACTGCCGACTGGTTCGCATCCGTTCAACCAGCACAAATCCAGAGTGACTCCTTAGATGTCAATGAAACCATTTCAATTCAGAGCTGCTGTGAGCAGAAGAGCAAATGAATGGGGCCCTGGTGGAGGAAGCTGCAGGAGAGCCCTCTGATCACACTGGGAATGTAACGAAGGAAATGGGCCCAGCAACTTCACCATTCTTGGATGTTTTGACATGGTTTTTTTAGGTGTGTTTGCCTTCTGATGACTGCATTTGGTATGGGTGTGAGAGGCATGTGCAGGTAAGTTTGCACCCCAAGAAGAAGCAGTGAGATGGGTTGAAGTGAAAAACCTTTCCATTGTGGTAAGCATAATGGTGCTTCTGGGCTGCAGAATAGAAGATCCAGGGGCTGAGCTCAGGTCCTAGAGTCTGAGTTGTCCTTGCTTCTGAACTTCTTGCTCACTTCATATTTCATCAGCAGATATTTAAGGAATGGGGGAGACAAGGAAAGGTTCTGCGAGTGAGGCTGAATCAGATAAAGGGCAGGTTTTAAGATCTGCTGGCAATAAGGGTGTCAGAGCATCTTATATCCTACTGTCATATGGGAGAAATGGATTTGTTCAGCACTAGGGGAGAGAGCAGAGGAGATGCTAATAGTCTTCAGGAAGGTAATAGGGAGCCATAAAACCAAAGGGAATAAACCATTTTCCACATCCAAAGGGAAAAGGTTAGGAATTGTAGGTTTATGCTGCAACAGGGGATTTTTAGTTAAATGTTACGAAAAGCTTCTTGATGGTAAGGGTAGTTCAAAACATGAAGAGATTTTGGGGAAGGGCTTATGTCCCTGGAGGAAGAAGGTTAGAAACACATTATCAGGATGGTCTGGGTAAAACTGAAGAAGCCTTGAAGCAGAAGGTAGACAAGTGGCTTCTTGATGTCCTTTCCCATCACGTCTTCTGTCGTTTCCCCAGTGCTCGGGGCGATGCATGCGTCTGCGTCTGAGCATCGCTGAGCCTTGCGCCCGTCCTTCCCTCTAACATCAAAGACAGTGAAAAACAACCCAAAGTGAGGCAAGCCATTAGGAAAGGGTGATCAAAGCATAGGCAGAGCCAGCACCACCTCCCTCCTGCTCCCTGGAGTGTCCTTCTGCCGGGAGTCCCTTGTTGGCCTGAGGCTCCACGTCAACTTGAGGAAAAGGCTGCTCCAGCCAGCCACCACGATCCACAGCTCAGCCCCCTGCCCAGAGCAGACAGAAGTTTAGTGTCCTCAGCTGATATTCGGTCCCTGGGGTTGAGTTTTCCTCCTTGCTTTGTGCTATGGATTTGTGACGGAGCTCTGATAGACCCTCCCATAATCAGAACTGCTCTGCACATTTTCCAGCAGGGATGAAGCCTCCAGCAGCTGCCACCAGCACTGGTATCCATTCATCCATTTTTTTTTTTTTCATGGAAAAAGGGTCAGGAAAGCAGATTTCTCTCTGCTAATTTCTGTTTCTGAGAAATTCTCTCTGCTAATCTCTAAGATATATTAAAAAAAAAAAAAGTGAACTTTAAAAAAAATCTAATAACTTGGGATTAATTCCTTGTCCTGTTATAGATTTCCTGAGTTTCCTCCACAGGTTGCTCTCTTTGCCTTGGCTCCCAACCCCTAGGAATGACTTTATGGACTCACAGAGTAGGGATATAGTTGTCAAAGGAGCTCAGGCACAAGGATGTGAGGACAACAGGCTCTAGGTGTCCGCTGTTGGGCACCATCCAGAAGGTTTGTGTCTATCACTGAATATTTTTTACGACTTGGAGAAGAGAGTTGAATAAACTCCTTTCTATGCGTCATGACTTTTCTTAGGCTTAAGCAGCTGCACAAAACTTTGGGGTTTCTCACACCCTCTAGTCTGCACCACATCCTCTTCAGTCATGTTCTTCGCTTCATAATTAGCAGTGGTTGGAGTAGACATGATAAGGGCTTCACAGCACCCTATTTAGCTGACTTCACTACACTGTCAGTGAGGCACTGAGCTGTTCTCAAGACAGGACATTTGGACATTTGCCCGAGATCTCTGGCCATGCTCTGGGCATGTCTGGGATGCACAGAGCTGCAGGATAGCTGAGGCTTGAAGAGGTCTCTGGAGGTCTCCAGTGCTTCCCTCTCCTGAAACCAGAGTCACTGACAGCAGGCTGTGCCCCATTGAGCTTTGTGTATCATACAGTCATGAAGGTTGGAAAAGATCTTCAAGATCATCTGGTCCAGCCATCAAGGATGGTATCTCCAAGGATGGAGCCTCCACAACTGGTCTGGGGAGTCTGGTCCAGGCTTTGATCGCCCTTAGAGTAAAAAAGGTATTTTTTAAGGTTGAAGTGAAATTTCCCATATTTTAGTTTGTGCCTATCACCTCTCATCCTGACAATCCTCTCAGCACTGAGAAGAGTCTGGCTTCATTTTCTTTACATCCCCCAGCATCAGGTATTTGTACACCTCAACAAAATCCCTCTGAGTTTTCTTTTATTGAGGCTAGCAAACCTCAGCTCTCTCGGCAGGATTAATCTTACCTAACGTGTCAAAAATAAGGGGAGGAAATCCTAAGGAAGAGTGCTGCAGGTCATGATCAAGCCAGGGTTAAAGGTGACCTCTAACTCTAATTGTAGATGTTGGGAGGGTTGTGCAAGTAGATGGACAGCAGCAGTAGAGACAGTGAAAATGAAAATACTGCTTATGGAAACTGAACTTGTGCATGGGGCTAATATCAACTGGTTTTATGACTTGGGACCTGAGAGCTCGTGTTAAAGTTGTGTTCTCACAAGGGCGTTGTCTCTAGACGTTAACAAGAGCAGCTATAAATAGCTACCCCCGACAATAAAACCAGTCCCTTTGCCCCCTCAGACCCGAATGAGAACAAGCAGCAAGGAAACTTGAGAGGAGCACCTCCTTTGTGCCTACTGACATTGGATTTAGAAAACATGGCCTGCCCGACGGTCAAGGTTCAGGAGATTGATGTTTGAGGGAGGGGATAGCAGCATGTGCTCAGGATTTTATGGGCAAGGCTGGCTGAGCTGTGGGCAGACAGTGATTTTTAAAGCTGCCATGAGGATCTGTGTGCCGCTGGGGGGAACAGGAGCTGCCAGATAAAGTCCTCACCCTGTCCATCGTGCCATGAGTTTCTTATCCCCAAGCCTGGCTGTTAGGGATGTGCTTGTCTCCAGAAGCCCCCCCAACACCAGCATCCTCCTGGGAGCTATGCAGGTTGCTAAAACCCCAAACAACTTGTAATCTAGCTTGGGTTATGCCAGGAGCTGCACGTCCCCATGTAACGGGGATTAAATTTACACCTTAACACCACAGAGCTGAGCTGAGGGATCAGAGCTCCCGAGATGATGGAAATCTGTGTCATTAGCTCAGATTCATTATCATTTACATCTATATGAAGTGAGCATAAAGGGCAACAGGGTGCTGGCACTTTCTCTTCTCTTCTCTCTGTAGGGGCAGGAGAACACAGGGCTGTGTTTTATTTGATGGAGATCAATGTCTTGCTTGTTTTCCTTCTGTGTTCCTAACAAGCGTGGAGCAAATGCCCATGTCAGACACGACTGCACAGGGAAAAACTGCTCCTCCTCTGCCTGTGAAGTGCGGTGACTTGTAATTCAAAGCCTCTGTGAAAAGGCAACCAGAGCTGTGAAGCTGGCTGTTAGGAGAAAGCAAATTTTACCCTGTTTGTGGGAGGTGGAACAGACCCCGCTGCATTTACCAAGCGTGATGCAAGGCACCATAAGTATTTGTAATGAATAAGCAAGAGAGGATTTCTGCTGCTGGAGACAGAGGATGAATTAAAAACATGTGCCTTTCCTTGGAGGGGTGTCGAATGGAGCCAAATGTGCCCTAAACACTGCTGACTTTTCCTCCCCTAGCATCATCACCAGGACACCCTGCAGGGAGCAGCATAATGATGGGAGAGGATCGACCCCAGGTGCTAATGGTGCTGGTTACCCCATCTCACTTTCAGCAGGACCTTTCTACAGCCATGACCAACGCTGAGCATTTCAAGCAGGGGAAACTGAGGCATGGTCAAGAAGCCCCAGTCACAGGTTTTTGTGGTAGAGGGGATAAAAAGAGAAGCAACACTTCTGTTGGACAGGTCCTTGAGCTACGTAGCAGTCCAAATTTCCCCAGTCTGCCTTTACTCCCTCTGTAACGGAGCTGGGCTCTCGAGGATGGATGATTTCCCTCTTCGGAGACCTCGGATGAGGCTTAGCTAAAGCAAAGCACACTCTCTCCCTCTGTTTCGCCCTTCAAGGGACAAGACATCCCTGACATGCCACATACGCTGATTCTTTTCTGTACATTGCCAGCGGCTTTAAGCGCTGGCAGACCTGTCAGGGCCTCTCTTTATTGTGCTTGTCAGTGCCAAACAACGCTTTCTTTCTTAATCCAGAGGGATGCTTAAGCCTGGGTGATCTCCGGAGGGCAGATGCTGTAATTAACTGCTGTGCATGGTGGGGAGGAAGCCGGTGTTTTGTGAGCTCCCAAAAGAGCAAAGCTGAGCTCTCCTCAGGCCTGCCGGAGGACATTTTCTCTTCAGAGAGGCCGAGGAGTGAAACTCTGATGTCTGGTAGCAGCCTGGCCTCACAGGGGCTGTCACCCAAATGGGGCAGGCAACAGCCCCCTTTTGGGGCAGGGTGTGGGGTCGTGTGGGGTTCGAGGGAGCCAGCGGTCAGCAGAGCCCTGACTGTCTGCAGCTTTGAGGGATGGGTTTTGGTAAGGGACTGGGGGTCACTCCTGTGTTTGGATGAAGTTTCAATGTTAAAAAATGCATTATTATTTATTTATTTATTTTGGTGGTAGTGGTGGGAGAGAATGGGGAAGAGCCAAGGCTTTCTATTTCTCCATCTATATTTCTCTACAAGTACCGTCCCCTCTGGAGATACAACCCATAGTGTCATTTCTTGATTAGGATTTCATCGCTGGCCTGGGCACTTCCAATTAAATTTTTCATTAAAGAATAGCCTTGGAGCACTAAGCACCTCCTGGCACCACAAATTCCTGCTCGGGGTGCATTGATATGATGCACACTGGAGATCTTTCAAACCATACAGCATCACACCTATCTGCAGGAATATGTCAGCAAAATTATATTTTGGATGTATCTAGAGTGGGATATTTGCACGGCTAGAAGCATTGCAAAAAGGAGGAATATTTTTGGGGAAAAAAAGGCCCAAGAACTTGAGCTTAGATGCCTTGCTAAAAGGTGAATGAGGGCAGATAAGGTGACGGCTTGAGATTGTCCCCAGATGTACAAGGTGAAGACCTGTATAAGAAGAGGATCGTATGACTGGTGGCTTTGTCTTGGTTGAAGGAAGGAGTCAGAACATCCCAGTGCCATTAAACTTCTGTACAAATCCATCTGGAAGGGCCTGGCTGTGCTTCCCCTTGACCTAAACAGGTAGACACGCAGGTGAGTCCCACGGGTGCCTCCCTGGGAGCCTGCTCCAGCACACCGGTTGTACGCAATTACACGGGACCTAAATGCTGTTTTCTTGCGTGCCATTAGGTGGAGTTGGAGGAAGCAGGACACAGTTTCAAGCTGCAAAAAATTCTTTGAACTCGTGGAGGAAATATTCCTCTGTCAGCAGCTCAGGGAAACGAAAAACTGACATGGGAAGGTGATGCCATGTGTGTGCGAAAGAGGGAAAGGGGGAGGCAAACCAGTAAACCAAGACACTGCTCTCCAGCTCTTAAAGCGGGCAGTGAGGGTCTGCTGGGGAGCTCCACGCTCTTGGTGAGGGCCTCCAAGAGAGGAGAGGGAGCAGTGATAAGTCTTGTCTTCTCAGCCTCGTGCTGTCCCATCACCAGATGAGGAGAGAGGATGGGTACCGAGAGCATCCCGTGGGGACTGCATTTTGCAGCATGTAGCATTGGTGGCCTCAGTGCCAGCACTGAAGGACCAGAGCCTGAACACCCTCCTTTTAGCCACTAATTTCAGTACAGCAGCTAACATTTGTGTCATTTTTCAACTTTTTAAAATTTTATTTATTTATTTATTTATTTTTAAATCAGCACTGTGTACATATTTGCATTGGATTTCACTGTCTTGCTAAATGAAACGCACACAGGGATTTGCAGACATTTACAAGGAGTAGGAGCTCCCAAACCATGGCATTTAGGCATCTGTCCCTGAAACCCCCAGCCTCAAATAGAGATTTCAGTGCTGAGCAGGTGATGGGAGTTTTCACCTCAGTGGTGGGATCAAACCAGGGTAAGAAACCACGGCAGTCGATTTTGCCATAGCATGTCTCATGTCTTTGCCTGAGCCTTTACCAACTGGGAATTGAATTAAAGCCTGAAAAGTACAAATATGAAAAGCTTCTGGTGCTCCAGAGGAAAATCCTGGAAGGAAACATCCTTCCCTTTTCTGGAGCTGACCCTAAGTTTAACCCCATGGCTTCTCATGGTGTGTCTATGTGTCCTGGCTGCTGGCAAGCTGCATTTTTCCCTTTTTCCCTCTCTCAGAGCTTTTATTTTTGGGTGAGGCAGCAGCAGCCCCTCTGGGCTGGAGGAGCATGCCTGGCTTGGAGCCTGCAGCCTGTGTGGAGCTGCTCTGGTGCACCAGGCTGGGTCTTTCTTAGAGTTATAAAAGCCATTTGGAGAGTGACAGGAGCAACAGAGGCCACACCAAATTGCACCAGGCACTCATTGGATCTCGAGTACATTGTTGCTTCATTTTTAACACACTTTTCTCAAATTTCCCTGTGGAAAGAGCGGATGCTTTTAAGACACCTACCATGCCCAGAGCCAGACGTGTGTCGGTGTGTGTGTGTTTTCCTGTACACTTGTCTCAGCAGGCATTCAGCAGTGCCTTCATTTGCTGATCTCGAAGCTGACACCAAGCTGTGGCCACCACCCCGATTCCCTGATTACTTCCAGGAGTCTTCATGGGTCAGTGGGCAGAAATGGGGCAGCTGCGTGCTGCCAGCACGTATCATCAAGAAATACTGTCCCCGTGCTGCTCTGGAGAGACGGGTGGCAGGAAAAAGCTCAGGTGCTGCAAGTTTCACCAGTTGCCACTGGGTTAATTGGGATTTGTTTGCATCTTGGATGCTGAGGCCAGTTTCTGGTGCTTCCCATTGGAAATAAAAAGGACACAAGGACACGAGGCTCTTGCAACAATCTCTACAGGTTTTCTTCTTTTTTTTTTTTTTTTTTTTTTTTTTTTTTTTTCTGTTTTGTTGGCAATCTCTGCAGCATGATATTAACCTGGTTACTCTTGGAAGGAATGAAATGGGATGCAGGCTACCTGGAGTTGTTAAAAAGACGATTTTATCCTGTTACAGCATTAACAATGCTGCTCAGGCCCAATATGCGTCCTGCTGGAGGTGTTCCTCATGGCCAGGAACAAAGCTGCTGCACCTAAGGGTAGGTTGTTTAAAGAAGAGTAAATGCTCAGATACTCAAGTGCTGACACCCACATAAATATTTGGACAGACAGAAGCCTCCCATCTCAGGGGGATATGCGAGGAATGCCGAGTACTCAGAGAAGGATATAAATGGCTGGCAGAGCAGTTCACCAGGTTATTCCCGATGTAAACACAGAAACGTGTTTATAACCCAGCCACTGATTCTCAATATTTCAGGGAAGTTTTATCCCAACACTTTGGTGTCTCTTCTGTGAACCAAGGACAGGTCTGGGACAGCAGGAGGTCCTGGGGCAACGCCTGGGCTGTGTGAAGCACTCGCTGATTTTCACCTTGCTTCTGCTTCAACTCTATTTTGCTAACCCCTGACCTGTGCATGTTCTGCCAGAAGTCACCCGTCCTCGTTTGCAGCCATGAGAAAGGAAAAAACTTGCCATTTCACTAAACCCAGTCCCACTCCCCATATCTGTTGCTAGTTCCCAAATTAACTTTGTCCAGCTTCAGTTTCCACTCTGTTTTTCCTGCCAAGGTTCCCTCTGCAACCCAGGGTTACCATGAGGTCTTTATACACTTTGGTCAAGTCTCCTTTAATTCTCCTTTCTGGTAACTGAACAGATTCAGCCCTTAAATCTTGTTCTAAGGAATTTTCTGCTGCCTGTGAATCACTCTCAGGGTTATATTTATCTTCATTTTTTTTTGATCAGTCTTTTAAAAGCAAATGCATCTGCTTTTTCTTTTCTGTTTTCTTTTCTCTTCTGGCTGCAAATTGTGACCTTTGGGCCACATGAATGGCTTCTTAGTGAGATCTGTGACTTCGTTTGTCTCTGCTCATTGCACTTTTCCCTCTCTCAGTCAAAATGTAAAGTTGTCGAGACTGCCAGTCTGTCACTGAGGTTATCGGCATCATCCTGACCGAGCCAGGACCTTCCCGACTTAAATAGCCAACCTGTGACACTTCAGGCTGATTGGAAATGCCAAAGTGCTCTGAAGGTGCTCATTTTCCCTCTCTATTAGCTGGAAAGACATTCCTGGGATGCTGCTTTAGCTCCGCAGATCTGAGCCCCTCCTCTTAAGGACTTGGCAGAGTTGTTCCTGACCTTCCTGGGGGCTGCACTGAGTCCCTCCAAGTCTGCAGCTGCGATAATGAATGGCAATGTCTTCACCTAGGAGGAAACTCAGAAGCCTCTCTTGGTCTTTCTGGTGCTCTCTTTGGTGAAACCAGCCCCAAAGAAGAAATCCAGGGATTGGAAATGTCCATGTATTTATACTCTAAATGAAGAACAAGTGTACTTTTGCTTTTCTCTGTTACTATGGCTTGCGAAAACCCCTCTGATAGGGACTGGGAGATCAGAACGGTTTATTAATGGCATATTTCATGGCTTGGAGGCTATTATTTCTGGTAGAGAAAAAGCATTTGTCCTCAGCATTTGGTAGGACTGGAAATGATTTAGCCTGTTGGATGTCATTGGAAGCTGCACGGATCACTCTTGTGCTGAGGAGGATTTGCCTTGCTTTGTAGCCCTGGAGTGAAGCCTGGATTTAGGCTTTTGTGAGCAGGAATATCAGAAAAAGGCAAAAGGCTGACAAATGCCTCTCTGCATGCCTCTGCTAATGACATTAAATTGCTGTGGCTAAGATAGGAATCTTCATTTCTTTGCTTTCTGGAAAATCCCGTGACCTGTATCACAGCCAACAGCAACACAAAGGCTTGAGTCCTGCCCTGGGATGAAGGGACCCAGTGGTGTAGAGTCATTATCGGAAATTTCATCAGTCTCATTAGCTAAGCGTCATATCTCTGCCCTGTGGTTTTGGACGGTATCCTCTATATCTGCACTATGCAGAGAGCTTCAAAAAGTTGAGAGATTGTGGCTGTGTTGGATGGCAGCAAGACCAGAGGTTCAACTCTGACCACCTGCATCTTCAGAGTCTGCTCCATTCTCAGCTGCACTCTGTGCCAAAGTGAATATCCACAGCTCATTTAACTTGGGGTATCACTAATTATCCTCATATTAGACTGCATTTTCCAGGGATTACGGGTGGCCTGAGAGGACTGGTGGGGTGCTGGTGTCTCTCCTGAAGTGCACACTAATTCCTAGGGAATGCTGTCACTTGGATCCCAGCTGTATGGCTGCATGGGGAGATGGAGAAGATGCTCAGTGGTTCTCTGGCCTGTTGTTTGAAGCACAAAGGCCAGCCTGGCTCAAAGCAGGTGCCTTGGCCAAAACTTTTGGTGGATTTTGGGTCAAGGAATCTCTGGATTTTTGCCATGACCAAGCCAAAGCCATTCTGCTTCCACTGTAGGACAAGGAAGGAGAGAAGCAGTGTGTGGTGTGAAGCTGCCTGCTCCTTCTGCTCCCAGAGCCAGCCCTTGCTCTGGCCTTAGGGGAGAAATGTCCCTGTTGAGAAGCTCAGGAGGAGAACTGGGCACCATTTGGGTTTCTGCAGCAGGAAGGCGTGATGGAGAGAAGGTTTGCCATTTTCCCAGGACTCAGGACATGGTGACCCATGGCCCTGTGATGCCACAGGTTTCCTAAGCCAGAAGTCAAAACTGGATTGCTTTCCCCTCATTAGAAGCACAGGAAAAGGCAACTTTCTCTGGCAGCAGAAGGGGATGTCAACAAGGGGTGAACAAATGCTAAACTCAACTCTCACAGCCTATCCACGTAGTCCTTAGGCTGTGGGATGAAACCAAGGACATCCTTCCCAAGGAGTGCTGGGGAAGTGTCATTTCTGAGGGCAGGGCATAGCCAGCCCCTCAAGATAAGGGGCAGGCTGATGTCTGTGAGGCGTCTATCAGTCCGTGGGCAACGAGATGTGTGGGAGCCCTATCAGCACGGTCAGCATTTGCAGACATCTTTATATCTTAGGCTGCATCAACTGTGCCAGCTGCATTTTTTTTATTATAATTTTTTCTTTTATGGGGGTGGAGGGGAAATGCTATTTCTTTCCTCCCCCACCAAATCTTCACAGTTACAGTTGTCTTTGCAAGACAAGGTCTGCTTCCTATTTTAAACTTGTGGTCAGACAAGAAGGCTGGAGGAAGTGTTGGTTTAAAATCTGCTCTGAAGCAGCATGGTTATAACCTCAGCCTGCCATGCTTGGGTCTCAGTCACATATTTACCTCCAAAGTTCACCTCCTTGCAGCATTGCTTCCTCCTGGACATGCATCCTCCATCACCAGGTTGCTGCTCATTGCATGGCGCTGGCAGCTGACCCAAGAGGAACAGCAGTGATGCATATTGCTTACCTCAGAGACAGAAACAAAGCCATTAAGACAAACAGATACGTGTGTGTGTGTGGGTGTTCAAGCTTTTATTTCAGTCATGCACATGTGACTGTAAGCCACGATCCTGAAACACACAATATATCCTTGTGGTGAGCTTGCTCAGTGCTTTCAAAGATAACATCGTGCAGCAAGCTGATGAGTCTGAGAAAGACCAAGACCATCCTCCCTTTAATTTGTGAAAGCTCTCTGCTCTTCTCTCTCCACTTTGTTGTCCATCACTTCAATGGACATCTTCTTTGCTGCTCTCCTTCTTTTTGGTTTAGTCCAGGCCTATCCCTGCAGTGCCCCATGTGTCATAAAGTAGGCCCTGAAAGCCCCCCTACAGAGCAACAGACCAGGATGACATTGTGGATGGTCACTGGAGAGTGTCTGTGCCTCAGTGTTATTTGCTTACCAGTGTATAAACATCTTATTTCAACAGAGAGGTCATGTAACCTCAGGTTTTTAAACACCCACACACCCTCTTCTACTTCCTCCCAGGGCCTGGAGCACCTCCTGCCCTCCTGCTGCACTCACCTTTGGGGCTGCGGGGCTGCTTCTCTCACATTTCTCTCCCCTCTCTTCCAGCTGCTGTAGCACACCTGATTTTTTCCTTAAATCTGCTCTCCCAGAGGCCCAACCAGCATCACTCATGGCTTGGCAAGTCAATGCAAGTGGTGAAGGTAAATGCCTTCAATAAGAAAATATGTTTACAGAGAAGGGAAAAGTCATTTCTTTGTCATGACAACAGCAAGGTCAGGAAGGAAAACCCAGCTGGTGCAGGAAACCAAACCTGTGCATGTGCGTGGTGTGTGATGTTCTCACAAGAGTCAGATTTGATTTTGCAGGAAACAGACATACTCATAGAGACCACCAAACTGACACTTCTGTGAAAGGAGATTGTGAACAGGCATTTCTTCCAGGCTTCCCTGGGGCAAGTATAGAGTCACTCTCCTACCATCCCATCTTCTTGATGGAGAGTTGAGGCTGCTCCAGCTTAGCAGTGTTTTTCTTAAATTCCCTACTAAATCAGTTTAGCTGTGTTAATCTCTCTGATTTTGCTTTCTGTGATGTGAGGGGGCTCACACAAGAAGCCTGGCCGACCACCAGTGGCCTCACCCGAAGTGGAGGAGAAAGGCTGGTGGGGTGGTCATCTCACCAGCACAGCTACATCTGCTAGAGCACAGCTGCCTATAGCTTGAGGTCTTATGTTTAATCACCAGAGCTCAATGTAATCAGAAATGATGGAATTATAGCTCTGTAATTTTACCCACAATAGGGACAGTACTGGTACAATGGTCCAGGTGTAGTGAAAGACTACTGCATGACCAAAATAGGTATATCCAGTAGCAGAAATGGGTTGCCACAGATGTTTATACCACAACAACCCTTCCTGCAGCACCAAACTAACTGTGCTGGTCAAACTGGAACCATACTGGCCTTATATTACAACTTGGGGCTTCGAAGGACAAAATTTCATGACCATCTCCACCACTGGTTACACTGGTACAAACACTGTATTGTCCAGGCCTTATAATATGTTCCAAAAAATCATTTGCTTTCTAAGTCACATTTGAAAGAGAAGAGATTTTCATCTTTTTTGTTAACGATTTTCACAGACTGAACCACTCTCTTTGGTGCCCTTTGGACCTCTTTCCTTACTCTGCACACCCCCTATTAGTTACTGAGTCCAGCAATACAAAGAACTGCAAAAGGGATGAGGGATGAAGTGGATAAGTACTGCAAATCCTGATTTTTACATTGTTTGAATCTTTAATGGTTCCTGGCAATATTCCATTTATATAGCATCTTTTATCCCAAAGTGTATTACAGATTCCATAAATAAATGCAATACTGTGCTAATGAGGTCTAAGATCTGCCAAGAATGAAGCCTGAGGCTATGTAACTGTAGGTATTTCTCATCAAAATTACTTTGGTCTTTTTCTAACCCTCACTCTTTAACAAAGTGCTCGTTAGGCTGTCTTGAGCACAGGTAGACCTCTGGCTAGGACCAACAGGAAGGATGTTCACAGCGACACAGGGCAGGAGGAGGGAGGAAAAATGCTTAGCTGAACTGAGGGACCAAGGAAATATGTGGCAGTGACAAAGAAAGAAATGCCCCAGCCAACCCTCATGATTAAAAATGTGCTTCTCAGAGGTGGTGAAAAGAGAAGGGACCCACAAATCAGGGCTGGCTTCTTCCACCAGTGAGACAATGAGAGATCAGATCTGAGAAGATGGTGATTGTGAGTGGAGGGCTATGGGGACAGTTATGTGAGAGGTGGGCAGAAATGTTAAATTTTACTGTTTGGATGTGAACCTATTGACCCCAGAGCCAGAGAACAGGACCTAGAAAGCACCTATAGACATAAAGTCCTCAGGAAAGCAGACATTTCCCTCACTTACTGGGTCACCACAGGGATCAGTGCACTACAACCTATGGTCTACCACATACCTCAGTGGTGGGACCACCTGTGAGTTGCCGTAAGGTAAGAGATAATATGAAAAAGGACCAAGAGAGGCTGAGCTCTAGCTCTGAGAATTTCTCATTTCAAACAATGATGAATTAGAAATTGAAATGTTATTGCCTCCATAAAATCAGCTGAGATGGTATGACTCCCTTGCACTTTACTCCCTCCATTTAGAGGTGCTTTAACTTACATTCATAAAGGCTGTAGTTATATTAGCAGCAGCGTTTCAGTTATTAGGAGCTCTCGGAAGAATCTTTGTGTGCCAAGCAACCGTGCTTTTTATTAGCATTGATGGTATGTGTCAGTGGTTGGCCTCTGTTTATGCTGGCATTAACAAGCATTGGGAGGAAATTGTGTTGTCAAACGCAAGTCAAGCAGAAATAATGGTACTTGAATTTGTTCTCTGCATCCATGAACTGATGGCGTTTATGGTCTTTAGCATCTATTTTATGCATATGTGTGACAGCAGAAATCTTGCCTTACGATATTCCTGTTTCCCTAGGATGAGTTTAATTTCATCTTCTGTGAAGACGTTTCTGGGGTTAAGAGCAGATTATGTGCAACCTTCACCTCCTCTCTGAATGCAGTCTCTTTCTCAACATGTAAAATCTAGCCTCTGTCTGGACTGCAGAGCTCTGATGTGATCTTCTGCAATGCTGCTCTTTCAAAAAAGTCTCATTGTGTTAAGGAAATCTCTCTGAATGCTCAAGGGAAGCGATTGTTCCACTCTGCATGGGTGCTGTCTTACCTTGAGTACTGTGTACAGTTTGGGGCACCACAGTGTAAGAAGGACATAAAAACTATTAAAGAGTGTTCAAAGGAAGGCTATGAAGTTGGTAAAGGGTCTAGAATGGAAGACGTGAGGAGCAGATGAGGTCCCTTGTTTTGCTCAGCCCAGAGCAGAGCAGACTGAGTGGAGGCCTCATGGCGGCCTGCAGCTCCCTCACGAGGGGAGTGGAGGGGCAGGTGCTGAGCTCTGCTCTCTGGGGACAGCGACAGGACCCAAGGGAACGGCATGGAGCTGGGACAGGGAGGATCAGGCTGGGGGTTAGGGAAAGGCTCTGCACCCAGAGGTGGTCAGGCACTGGGACAGGCTGCCCAGGGACGTGGGCATGGCCCTGAGCCTGCAGGAGTTCAAGTAGTTTTTGGACAGTGCTCTCAGACACAGGGTCAGGTTTTGGGGTAGTCTTGTGTAAATCCAGGAGTTTGACTTAATGATCCTTGTGAGTCCCTCCCAACTCAGGATATTCCGTGATTCTGTGACTTCTCGCTTTATCAGGGAGTGTAGTGACAGGGCAAGGAGTAACGGCTTTAAACTAAAAGAGGGGAGATTTAGATTAGAAAAAAGGAAGAAATCCTTCACTCCGAGGGTGGTAAGGCCCTGGCGCAGGCTGCCCAGAGGAGCTGTGGCTGCCCCATCCCTGGCAGTGCCCAAGGCCAGGCTGGATGGGGCTGGGGGCAGCCTGGGCTGGTGGGAGGTGTTCCTGTCCATGGTAGGGTGTTGGAATTAGATGGGCTTTGAGGTCCCTTCCAACCCAAACCATTCTGTAATTCTATGATTCCATGATTCTATCTCAGCTGATGTGCAGCTGCATTTTCAAACCATAGATATCTGCCCTTATTACATGTCTGTGTCATGTCTGGAAAGGACGTATTCAAGGTTTCCATACCACAGCAGATTTCAGGAGATCCATATTTGTGCTGCTAAGGCAGCACATTGACAGAAGAGCTGTGAAGAGCCAGAGTCAATGATGTGAGGTTCCAGGGCAGCCACAAAACGCTCTGGGTAGATCTCTGAGGGTTTCTGCTGTGCATCCTCCCTGATGCCAGGTCATGATCAGTCTGTGCCAAGAGTCATGATAAATTATGTACTCTGGAGAAATGTACCCCAAGGCCCACAAAAATCAAAATCTGGATGTGGCTGTGTCTCCATATGCCTTCATGAAGGATCCATTGCATGCAAGTGCCAGAAATGCCCATAGTCAAATTATTGCCCTAATGAATAACCCAAGAACGTCATCATTTTAATTCTTTTAATTTTTCTTAGCTCTTTATTTAACCTGAAAGACTAACATATATCCAAAACTCTCTTTAGTTATTCACCCCTCTTCATTATTCTCTGGAGAATGAGCAGTGATATATCCCTCAATTCAGTTCTGAATATATGTTTAAAATCAATCATGAGCAAGTTCTGCTACCGCTTTTCACTTTTCCTCAGGTGCCTGCCTGTACAAATGCCCAGGCAGCATGTACCTACTAATGCATTTGCTCGATAAGTTTAAAGAACCTCAGTGTAATTGATTTTTCACTGCTAATATTAGAGCAGGAAATCAGAGCTCCTATCCGTCCTGCCAAATGAGGAGGATTTATGGTTAAGGCAGCCTGGTTTCAGGTCATTCCTGACTTTGGTTGTTTCTCTGCGGTAAAGTAAAGTAAAGTAAAGTAAAGTAAAGTAAAGTAAAGTAAAGTAAAGTAAAGTAAAGTAAAGTAAACTCTCAATTTCTTTGCTAGATCTGAGTGTGGAGCGTTGTGGTGTCCTGGTGGATGACTCCAGAGTGACAGAGGGGTGTGTTCAAATCAGGAGATGTGCTGAACCCTCTGGGGAGGGAGGCCAGGAACCTCTGCGTGCCTGGTCCTCCTCAGGAGGAAGAAATAGCATGTGTCCTTCACACGAAACTCTTTCCTCAGGGCTGGTCTCTGCACTGCAGGTGACATCCTGGTCCTACCAATGTCTGGTGGCACTGCCTTGAGAAGACCATCCCCTGGCACCATGTGGAGCTGTGCAGGGTATGCTCTTCCTCCATCCAGGAAGAGTGGGACGTGTGAACTTTGAACCAGGTCCTCAGGTAACATTTTACATGCCTTGAGTTGGTAGGCAGTGTTTTCTTAAGCATGACAGCTTTGAAACACCTGAAGCAAAAGCTAATGTGCTGTCAGAAAGACAACCTTTTCTTGCTCCTGCTCTATTTGTAGCCACAGTTTTTCCAAGCCATTGGATTTCTGTGGCCTGGCATTTAGCATAAACTCTCTCTTTTTTTTTTTTTTTTTTTTTTTTTTTTTTTTTTTTTTTTTTTAAGTGCTACCTCACTCACAGCCAGTGCCATGCTAACCTCCTAGGAGCATCCAGCCTCCAGGACAGCCAAGGATGGCCAAGGCAGATATTCATAGCAATGTCATTTATTCTACTTCTTCTACTGAATTTGGTCAAAAGCCTGCCTCAATCCATGGTGCCAGCTTTATTAAGACACATATATTTCCATTAATCAGGGTTGTGCAGTGGCACCATGTGTCCAGAATAACTTTTGGCCCTGTTTCTCACAGAATAGGTGAGCTATTTGCTCACACCTCAGCTGACAGTGTAAGGTGTAAGCGTGGCGAGACATTCAGATTTACACTTCTGGATTTAAATTGATTCATCTCAATAATGCTACCATTGTTTAAAGTTTATGAGAACGAGCTATTTTGCCACACTCATTCTTGCATTGTTATGCCCAAACTGGACTGAGGGGTGTTAAATAGCTTTAATTACAGTGATCTGAATCAGCACAACTTGCCCATGGACAAGTTGTTTATCAGCTGAGTGAAGGCGACTTCTCACAGGTGGGTTTTCAGCAGGGAGCAAATGTGGAGCAAGGAAACAGGTTAGGACAACTGTCGTTGTCAGGGTGGGAAAAACTTGATTTCCAGCCTCCTTTCGATCCTGTTTGTTGGGAAGCTCTTGGCAAAGAAGAGGAGCAGGGGGCTGCTGAAATACACCTGCTGTGGTGAAGAGTGGTTTCACCCGTCCCCTCTCATACAGACAGGTAGGAGAGGGAAGAGGTATCTGATTGATGGGTGAGGACTTATACCAAATGCAGAAACTGAAGCTGTTTCCCTGAGACTTTACTTTTTTATTACAACAAAAGCACAAAAACAGTTAGAAAATCAGCAAGGCACACATACTCCTAAGCTCAAGCAGTAGGTTCTATTTTACAGGCTCATCCTTTTCTCTGTGCAAGTGGTCATCCTATCTTTCTTTCTGAAACAAGAAGGAAAAGATACATTTCACCTGTGCTCTCAGATGGATAAAAGAGAGGTGATAATTTTAAATTATTCATCCAGGGTCTTTCTATTCCAGCCAAGAGAAGTAGATAATTCCAGAGGGTGGTTCATTCTCTGACGATGTCCTAGGCAGTTGGGTGGCATTCAGCTGTAAATCAGCAGGTTTAAGTCCTTCAGATAAAATTTAGAGGTTGGACTCACGGACTGCACATGTCTAACAGGTCTCGGGCCAGGTACTCTATAATCCTTATCATTTAGATTTCTCTCCCTCTCCTTTTTTTTTTTTTTTTCTTCTTTTTCTTTCCCAGGGCAGCAGTAACTTCTTGCACCTCTGTTCCTGAGATTGCTGGTTCAGTTCCCTTATTTGTCAGTCACGAGGACATTTGTCACCTGTACTCTGCTAAAATGCACTCTGATGTATTGCATGAGCTAATTCCTCTGACTTTGCCTCACAAATCTCTGTTTGTCTTGTTCATTAGCATAATTACTTCCCTGCATTAGCTGACGACTGTAATAAATGTCTCTGTTCCTCCTGCTGAAAGTGGTAGAGGTTGATAGCATGGTAATAAAAGCCAACAGTACGGGTGACTGAACAAATGACTTTCCCTTCAACTATTTGGCTGTTTGGCAGAGCTCCCTTCCCCCATGCCCTTGGCATCAAGGGAACTTGGTAGTTCACATGCTACCTTTTTTTTTTTTTTTTTTTTTTTTTCCTAGTTTTACTAGCAATTCCTTTAGAGAGCTCACCTTGATTGCTTACCCCATGGTAGCTAAGAGCAGGTTAGAGCTGAGATGAGGTTAGAGGAGACTATTCACATTGTATGGAGCAAGATTCATTCCTGAATGCAAGAGTGACATTCTGTGCTAGAAATGATGCTTTGAAGGGGCAGAAATTGGTTTTTAAGCAGACTTTATTGTATACTTGCAATTCCGAGTCCTGTGAACTACGTGCACTGACTGGGAATTAATTCCTTTTAAGAGCCAGTTTCCATTCAAAGATTATTTTTGCCCTACGCTGCCTATTGCTGCTACCCCTGGAAATGATCTCAGAACTGCAAAATAGATCTTACTACAAGACCTCACAAACTATCTACCCTGCTGCAGTCAATAGGGGGATTGATTGTGGTCTTTAAAAGTACATCACTGAGAGGAAAATATTGGATGCTAATGGGCTCTTTAATCTCGACAAGAGCACAACACAGCAAGGAGAAAAATATTAATGGTGAGGGTGATTCACTTACTGGAGCAAACTCCTGAGGGAGTTACTGTTTTCTCCATCTCTTGAAGTTTGTGATCAGCTCTGTTCAGTTGACTAAACATATATGTTTAGGGCCTTCTTACACGTTCTCAGGTCTGAGACATCTGTATGAGGCTGGCTGTACCTACAAGATACTCAGGGTCTTATGAAGGAGCAGTTAGGGGGGAGGTGGGAGAGCTCCATGGGTCTTAAATGCCACTTTAAGTCTGCTTTTAGGCAACTAAACTATGTCTCTAGCCAGGGATTACCGACTTAAGGGAGAGGCTGCTACTTTTACAGACTGAGATGTTTGACCTACTTATACATCCTCTTTAGGATGAGGTGAATTACCCCCTTGACTGATTTCATTTGGGACGAGGAGCTCAGAGAGAGGCAGCTAAGCCTACTAAGATGGATGCCACACAGGATGCCTAAGAAAGGAAATAGAATTGAGCCCTGACTCTCACGTCCATCTCCATTGTCTCTCTCACAAGACCAACCTTTACAGAAAATAAATTAAAAATAAAAAAAGAATACTGCTTTTATCCTACTCTGGACGTTGTGGTGACCTGTGTGCTTCAGCTCTGGCTCTAGGAGCAAAAAGGCCATTTGATACCTCCTGCTTTAGGTAGGCGAATTGCCCTTCCTCTGCAATTAGAGCAATTAGAGTAACAATGTTTTGAGCTACTAGCAACCAAGAATAAAACATTTCATTTGAATCAAAGTGCTCTGATCAAAGTTTGAGTACTCAGATAACAATAGAGCAATTAAGGAAAATTTGAAAATGAAAAGCTCGTGTGGGTGGAAATAGTTTCTTTCAAAAATGTCATCAAAACATCTGAACTCTTTAAGAATGCTCCTTTTCCTTTTGTTTTGGAATTGCTCATTTAGGAGAACAACATAGCAGCACGGCCGTATCATAGGCTGGTATCACCTGTTCTTCTCTTTTTTTTCCCCATTCCCCAGAACATTACACCACACTGTTTGTACTACCTGGGCAGGCCAGTTTCTCAGGCCTGAGACCAAGATTTAGCTGCTGAAATTTCCACCAGCCTATACACAGGAGTGCTTATGACACATCTGGGGGCAAGTTCAACAAGTTCAAACAAAATGTTGTCCAGCAAAGGTTATTCTATCGGACTCTTTAAAAAAAAATTAGTGGAAAGACTCACAGGGACTGAAAACTTATCTAATGGGCTCCAACAGTGTGTGAATTGTCCCAGTCTGCAGTGGTTTTGTGAAAGAAAACCTGAGGGTGGAAAACAAAGGAAACGATGCCTGGAAAATAGTGCAGATTGCACCTAGCTTCAGGCAGCAAGGTATTTACTGTAAGACATCCTGTCTGAGGCTGATCAAAAAGGTTCTGTCGTGCTGACAAGTGAAATGATTTCCTGGTACTGAGGAAAAAGATGAACTTTTAGAGAATGCCTCCAAGCGTAAATGAATGCAGAGCATGGGAGCTGCTCTGCCTCTGTAATGAGTCCAGCTCAGGCTGAAATCATCTCGCCGCACAGGTAAAAATTCAGGCGTGCCACCTTTGTCATTGTGCGGTATGAAGAAGCGCTCCCCTGACGGGGTGTGATTCAGCCGAGATCAGCCTCTTATGCAATTGCGATGATCTTATCAACCTATTCCCAAAGGAAAGTAGAAAGGAAGGCATTAAATAAACCAAACCAAGCTCTCTAGGAAATACAGGATTTCATCGTATGTTCTGTGAGTAAGGGCTTTGGATGTAACTTAAACGCAGGTAGCCTTCACTGGTGAAGCCTCATTTGCTTTAGTGGACTGATCCAGGGGGATTATTGGTCTCAGATTTACTCTTTTCTTCCCATTAACCTCTAGTTTGTGCTTCTCTTGCTGTGGCTGAACACCCACGTACTCTCACCACATTGCTGTGGGTTGCTTCCTGAACGCAAAACACAGAAAAGAGTCCACACCTGATGTTCTTCAGGTTCTCCTGAGGTTTCCAGTATCTGCCAGTGAGCCCTTCCAAAGGACCCTTTCCAGACAGACCTTAGACTTTTATTTTACAGTGAGACAATTTGCCCTCTGGATGTGCCCATTTCTCCATTTTGATTATAGGAGACGGGGGTGAGAAGTTCAGGCTCAAATATCTGCATTTTAGACTTATCAGGCCCAGAAGCAGGTTCCTATCTTCACTTTTGTTGCTGTCACCAGAGCTGCCCTCACCCCAGGTCTTCAGGAGAGCAATGGTTGGAGAGATTCTGGCCCATAGCCACATCAATGCATTCAAAACATCCATGGTATTTTAATCATTGCGAAGCTGTGTGTTCATGCATGTCTATACAGATCATGACAGCTTCTCACAGGGGAGAGATATGCTGACAAAAAGGTGCTGAATACCAGTTTAACTCCTAATCTACCTCTTTTAGGAATATGCTAAACTGGGTATATATGGACAAGCCCAGAATTACTGTGAATTGTGTTGGCATGTGAAGAGGTGTCATAAGCTGGAGATGGTCCCTCTGTGCTTATTCTGGAGGTGTTAAAGCTGTTCTGGACACATTCACTGCTTGATCTCTATTGCTATTTTATCTGCCAGAGTTTGGCATACCCAGCAGTCATGAGCAAAACTTTATCAGTTCAGGCTTGAATATGGAAAAAAGATCTATGTGTCAGTACTAAAGCAGTAAAAATATAATGAGGAGAGAACTTCACAGTTTATAATTTTGCAGATATTAAATGGAGAATAATTGAATAATTTTCCAGTGATTCAACCAAGGGGCTACTAGAAGTGACAGGTGAAAGCACCATGTGTGGAATCCTGAAGTCTGGGTGACAAAACCTGAACCCTACCAAAGGTAAGTAGCTTGTGGGAAGGGACTAAGAATCTGACTGGCTAAAGAGCCACATCCGAAAGGTTGATAAACTGCCTTAACCCTTGGTACAGGGAATGGGAAAGAGAATCTGTGATTCAGGAAAGAATGGCATTGGCAATGAGCTGAATTTTAGCATGTAAATGGAAAAGAACAAGGCGCATGCAAGTCCAGCACAGAAGACACCTGAGTGTCTCCCATCTCAGAGAAAATCAGCTGGTTCTCCCTTCCTAAATGAGACCTGGAGCTCACAAAGCCATCTGGGAAGCCTTCCTGCTCTTCTACTTTATTAAGCTGAGCCTGGTGACCAAAATGTCATCACAGAGCCTGCTATGAAGTATCATGTGCCTTGGGTCAGAGCTGATGGAAGTTACCCAGCCCAGCCAAGTAGACTGCAGGTGAGCTTATGCTGAGAAGATCAGCCTCCTGGCTGCTCATGTGAAATACCAAAAATTACATGAATTACAGCGAGAACATGAGGATTTTTTTTTTATCTTTTTATTTTTATTTTCTCTCTTCTTGAATTTTCAACTCCAGACATTTAACTTGGCAAAAGAAAGACCCTAGGCTAGACTCATCTAACAGGACAGACCCTGGCACCATGCTGAGGTCCACCCCTAGGCACACCGGCAGAGATCCATACCACAGTTCCTGGAGGTTAACCATGCCAGCCATGGAGCTCAGCCTGTCCTAAAGAAGGCATATAAAATAGATGAGAAGAAACACTCAATGAATGTGCCCATTTGCCTCCATCAGCTGAAGTCTGCAGTGCTTAGTTTAGCTGAAGATAATCTATGCCTAGCATTGCGTGAACTGAATCCCAATTTCCGTGGGCCCCTGTTTTTCCCAGCCAGGCCACACCTAGGGAGTAGGGCTGATGGTCTCAAATGCTGATGTTGTGATGTTTTGTGCTGTTAAAATTACATCAGAGGACTGGGATTAAATTACATCAGAGGACTGGGATTAGCTGCTGTCGCTTTCCCTCCTCTCAACAGTGAAATCTGAATTTTAGTGATCAAATTTGTGGTTCACTTTTGGGTTTGGGTTTCCTCCCCCTGCTTATTTCAAGCAATCTCAGTAGCACCTTAGCTAATATGGTCCACAGCTTACTGGGCAAGCAGGGTACTTTCCCTCTAGATCCAATAAATATTTTTTTGCATTAATTTTATATTTCAACTGTGTCACGACACAAGTCAATTCCTTTCAGAACTTGCACTGGCTGTTGCTAAAGCTCAATAAATTGCACTGGTTTACACCAGAAAAAACTTCAAAAGCTTAGTTGATATACACGCATTTTGGAGCACAATTTCAGACAAAGAAAGACCTTACTATTATCGTGCCTACTTAAATGTGGCACTTTGCTCAGGCTGGATTGTTACCCAGGTGCGGGAGAAGGGCAGCCTTTTGAACTTTCACATTTAGCTTGATAAAAAAAAGACACAGTGTTCCACAAATGGTGATAAGCGGTTCACGTGAAAAAGAGAATCTGTCTTGCTCACTCATTTTTCTTCCTCTCTGATTGCATACTTACACATTCAGTGTTCACAAAACATAAAAGTCAACCAAAGTCTAATGAATGCAACAATGAAAGTTGCCTGCACCTGCCCATCTGGGGTAGAGCTTCAGGATTCATCAGCCTTCTGCCCACTTCTCCCTCTTTCCTTATTTTCTCATTAGTGATAGTAAAACTGGCAAAGGAAAAAGAGAGCTGTGGAAGAGAGGAAACAAAATATTTGAAATGCTGAATAAGCAACAGCCTGTCCCCTCCTGAGACCTGCAATCAGAACTGGGTTTAAATAGACTCCAGCCCCCCTCCTTGCCAGCTGCGTGGCTCTGCTCAAAGTGCATTTGGTTACCTGGTGGAAATTGTGATTTTACTGCTGGAGGCACATCTAGCAGTGGTGCATATCAATCCTAAACTTGCCTTTCTCTGCTGGAAATATGAGATGGGCTTATCCATCTTAATCAAAATAAATCAAGAGCCTCTGTTAAAAAGATTTTCAGCCATAGGTCACCCAGTCACCTTGAAGCTGCAATTTGGGAAGAAAAATGTGATTAAATTTCTGGCAGTTTCATATATGGGGGTATGTGAAGGAAAAGTGTTTAAAGCCATGGAATTACACACGGCCTCAATAGGCCTTGAGGCACTTTTGTGTGTCCCCAGAGGAGAAACAGCAAAGCCGATTTTGTTACTCCCCTGTTAATTGCATTAGAATTTGGGCCTTGCTGCAACCGGTGTTATTAACAGTGATCAGAGACTTTTCAGCAGTGGTAGCCAGGAGCTAGGAAAACATACTGCGCTATTTCTTTGATTGCATCAGGCCGAGATGACAGGAGGCTTGGGCGAATACGGAGCTGAAGGGATGGTAGGCATCACAGCTCTGATACATTATTCAGACCTTAAGATACTGGAGTTGACGTTACACAGAGAAAACGAGACTTCTTCCTAGCAGGGCATCTGCTTCTAGCAGCTGTTTGAGCGCCACCAAGAGAAAAATAACAAGTTCCTGTAGGCGACTGTGAAGACCAAACAGGGGACAGGCCCATGATGTGCTTGCTGGGGAAGAGTCTGGCTACCAAATCTTCACTGAAGAAGTATCTGACTGACACCCATCAATCTAGTGATGGTGAGATGCTGCAAAACTGGGTATTCACTGGTTCTGAGAGTTTTCAGGAGATATTTGAGACTGAAGCTGAAGGAACACAAAGAACCAGCAGGGTTTGGGCCCTCTGTGTATAGTGGGGCAGATGGGGAGAGGCAGGGACTTGGTGAGGGCAGGCCTGACTGGGCTGAAGAGGAGGAGGAGAAGTCGCCCCCTTTGCTGAGCGTGGGTGTAACTGGGAGAGGTTTGATTTATAAGTTGTTTAAAGTTTTGGGGCCCTAGTGCTGGTGATGCAACCTTGGGTGGCAACTCCACAGCATCCTCTGGCAACAGGTTCCTTGCCTTTTGCTCTTTGTGGTTGGAGAACTCTGCTTAAAGCCTGATTTGAAACTGCCTCTGATCAAATTCTAAAACTTGGACAGCGCTATTGACTTAAGTCAGTTGTGCCTATCTTCAATGGATGATGGTTGTCTTCTTCTTCCTTCTATCATATATCTGAGCAAACAAGGATGAACTATGCTCCTCAATTTGCTCAAGGTAGAAGCCAAATACCTCCTTCTCCCTGACTTTGTCTTAGTGAAGGGAGTTTTGCATGTAGGTGCTGTCCCTCACTCAGACAGAAAGGGAAATGTTTCCTCATAAAAAGCTGGAGCTGCCTGCTCTGCCCCACCTGCTAAAGGAAGAGCAGATGGTTGGGAAAGCCCCATTAAGCCTCTGTGATGATATTTTAGGATCCTGTTGTGCAGGATTCACAAATTCATATTACTGGGGCTCAGGCTCCTCCATTTTCCTTGGTGCAGAAGCAGCCGCGGATTAGATGAGTATTTAGTCATAAACACTGGAGGGGTACACACAACATAATTTTGGATGGGTGTGGTTGGGAAGGACACAAAGGCCCCTGGAGAGCATCCCATCATGGAGGAAGGAGCAGTGCCATCTATCAGGGCATTCTTCCTCCTTCCAGCTCGTGGGTGCAGCACCAGGAATGATGGGGTCAGCTGATTTGCACCTTCTTGGACTAATACATTTGCACGTATTTTAATTCTAGGGCTGATTTGCCATTTGAATAGCTATTTTCTCCCACCCTCACTGTCCGGCGCTTCGGTTTCTGTTGAATAGTGCATTTATCTCTCTCATAGACAGGGTTGAGGATGATACATAGATACCAGGCTAAGAAGTGTACTGCAAACTCTGTAGACAGTTAGTATGATAAATGCATAATGTTTCCTCAGATGAAAAGTGCTGTCTGTAGAGATACTGTCACAGTGATAGATGGGTGCATTGGTTTATTCTCTTTCCCATCACTGTTAAGGGCAGGCCCAGAAAGAATTTCCCAGCACAGACAGAATATGCTTCTGATCTGATGCCTTTGGCTTTGCTAATACTTTTCCACATCAGCCACCCGTTTCTGTCCAGGTTAGCAACCCTGGAGTCCCTCTACTTCCACAGAGATTTCCAGGAGTCTTTCAAAACCAATAGTTCAGTCCCGTTCCACCTGTGATCTTGGGAGCTGCTGAAGAATGAAAGTAGCCATGAAAAATGAGTGTGTTTGCTGGCACCAGAGAGGTAACCTGGCGTCCTGTCCACCCCTCTGCAAGTTGGCTGTTCAAGAAAATAACCCCATATTAGCTATTTTACCATTGGGTCTGAGGAGAATTCAGCAGCTGGAGGAGGGTGGACTTTTTGCAGAAGCACAGGTAGCCCCTGCTGGGCCAGAAGACAGTCATGAGCCACCTTAGATGAAGGAGCAAACCATGGGCAGCAGAGCTAAGATCTCACCTCCCTCTCCTGGGGACAGAGTGCACACATTCATTTTGCATGGGATTGGCATGTGGCTTTGCAATGCATTTTTCTCCAGTTCTACCTGCATTCAGCATGTTGGAGCAACACGTTTACCCATGGATAGCACAGTTGATCACAATTACAGGTCTCTAGAGTCCACTATGAAATAGTTGAAGGTTGTGGCTTCTTGACTGCTCTGAGCTGATCTGTGTGGCTAATTTCGGACTGCACTACAATACACTTGAAAAAAAATAAAACTGCAGCCCAAGTACAACCATTCTCAGCTTCATCACTGTTGAAAAGACCAAGGCAGCAGCAGACATGGTTGTTTTTTAAGGCTTCTGAATCTTTCTGTATCCCCCAGCCTTGAACAGAGAGTTCAGGGACCCCCCCCCCAGGAAAACAGTCTCTCAAACAAATAGAATAGAAAGGAATATTTGCTTAAAATGTTAAACATATCCTAATTAGTAAATAAAGAGCAATTCAAATAAGGCATGAAGAATTCCTACATGGCAGCTTTATGCCACTTGTGAAATTCCTGTGTGCAGTAGAAGAGAAAAAAAAATAAAACAGATGCAAATAGGTGGCAAAGGAAATAAAGCTGTAGATTCAAGTCAGAGCTAGAGATTCCGATTTTTTATTGAAGATCACTTAAAATCAATGGACAATAAATCTTTCTGATTTTACCCAAATTCAAAGACTGAGTTTCCAAAGAGTTGAGCCTTTGCAGGCAGGAATCTAAGCATGGACACAGGTCCCATGCCACAGCAATGACACCTCAGGGTCCCTGTTCTGCTATCACAAAGATCACATCTTCATCTGCTAAAGACAATTGGATATTACAAACAGAAACCAACCTTCACCTCTGTGAAGTACATTCATATAACTCTTTATAGCACCAAGTTATCTTATTTTGTGTAAGTCAAACTGTTAATCATTGAATTGAGTCTGCTTTCTGACCTACGATCACAGAAAGTCCTTGGCTTGGTTTTTATTCCTGAACCTTTTGCTCCTGGCAGATGACTTTCTGTTGGCATAATTAAAGGCAGGGGAGGAACTTATTACCTCTTGTGTTAATTCATGCTCTCCTAAGTCACTAGTATAGCTGGGAAAGGCTGCTAGGTGTGACTTTGATCACCTCCTCTGCCTAGCGGGTCACTGATATCTCAGTGCTGGGTGCTTAGTGCTTCGTGCAGGTGGAAGGATGCTGTGGGAAAGGGGTGAAGGAAGGCAGAGCACTGAACAGGCAACAGGAGCTTCTGAATTATCTTCTCCCACATAATTTTTGGAGATTTTTTCCCACTGTTTCTGCCACTGAAAAAAACCTTTTCACTTTGGACTCCACATCTCATAGCTTTATTATTTATGAGTCTCTATCAGTTGAAGAGAAGCAGATTATGTTTTATTTATGTTCCTCTCTCAGATTAATCACAGGCTATCTGGCATTTGAAGCATTTCCATTCCTCCTCTTTGTCAGGTTTGTGAAAGCCCTCCCCATTGCAAAAAATGTTGAGATTTACAATGGTGTTTTGGTGGGAGATATTAAAATAATTTTCTTTTAAGAAAAAAGAGAAAAGGAATGAGGGAAGGAAGGAAGGAAGGAAGGACGGACGGAAGGACGGAAGGACGGAAGGAAGGAAGGAAGGAAGGAAGGAAGGAAGGAAGGAAGGAAGGAACTCCAACAAACAGCAGATTTTTTTTTCCCCTTTTCTGATAGTTATCATGATCTGGAACATACTCACACACCCCTATTAAAAAATAGTAAAGAGAGAGAGAAAAAAAAAAAAAAGAAAATAGAAAAGGAAAGGAAAATTAAAGGAGAAAGGAAAGGAAAAGTAAAGGAGAAGAGAGGAGAGGAGAGGAGAGGAGAGGAGAGGAGAGGAGAGGAGAGGAAAGGAAAGGAAAGGAAAGGAAAGGAAAGGAAAGGAAAGGAAAGGAAAGGAAAGGAAAGGAAAGGAAAGGAAAGGAAAGGAAAGGAAAGGAAAGGAAAGGAAAGGAAAGGAAAGGAAAGGAAAGGAAAGGAAAGGAAAGGAAAGGAAAGGAAAAAGAGAAAACTGTGTCAGAGATCCCTTTGCTCCATAGTGTATCTGCATGTGCTGCTCTCCTGCATGTGATCTTTAATTTTATTGATTTCTAATGGATACTCCTTTACCTTGAACCAAGTAAGAAGTTGGTAGAATCAGGTAAATACGGCTCTGGGAGGTGCCCTGAGGCATTTTGGGACTGAAGAACATTTTGTAAAAGCAGTCATAGATTCAGGCTTGCTTTGTACCTGGTCCATATAAAACTGGTGCTGCTGCCCTTGCTGTTAGGGAATAAATGGGGAAGAGTGCAAGAAATCACAGCTCTGTACTCAGACCACATCAGTTTCTTAGAGACTGCTGTGTGCCAAATACACTGAATTAATATGCATATTATATGCATATGTATTGTGCTTATTAATAGTCAGAAAGCAGCAGCTTATGCTTCTTTCTCTAGAGTTGTATTCTCAAAATAAAAAAAAAGGCCAAAACTTGTGTGACTGCAGCATGTAGCTCCAGGCGTGTGACTTGTACGGGCAAGAGCAGCAGGACGGGGTGGCACATGGGGTGTTCCCGTGCTGCTGCCAGGCACGGTCTGCAAGCCCACAAGTTTCTTTCTGCAATAAGAAAGAAAAAGGCCCATCTTATTTTCTTAAGAAGTTTGCAGCACCAGGAACTGCCTTTTTGATATTTCTTTGCAGGCTGACAGCAGAAGTTATGCACACAGATAATGATCCTGCAGCTGTCCTAGTTTCTGGCAGCGTCAGGGAAATGCAGGCAAGAGAGGGACAGCAGGGTGCTGTGCCTCATCTCCACCTTGCTTTTCACCCAGGAGAGGTGGATGGGGTTAAGGATGGGCTTGTTTAGCATCAGTCGGGCTGTACTGGGGGCTCCTGAGGTCTCTGCAGGTGTGTGGCTTGGGCAGGAAGTTTCTACTCCAGGTGACTCAGTGGGGAAGGTGTTAATTTATGGCAGGTTCTGCCAGCCTTTGGTGGGCTGCAGGACAGCACTGGAAGGGCTGGTGGTGCCTGCAGGGAGCCCAGGTGAGGTGGGGACCACCAGACATTGAAGCTCCTTGCTGAGGCTGACCTGAGGGCATCAGCTTTGACCATTGCTGCTGCAAAGCAGATGGAGGGTCTCCTCCCAGAGCCCAGCTGTGAGCTCTGGGGCACGGCTCCAGCAGAAGAAACCCATCCTGAGAGCTGTGAATATCTCTCAAGAGGACTGTTATATCTAATCCTAGGCTGCCTCTCTTTTCTCTTGTAGGACACAGCTTGTTGGCCACTTCTCCAGCTGGCAGCGCTGCCTGACAAGGCTCTCCAACACTCATCATTGATCCGTGCCAATCCTCTCAGGGCTGTCAAGTCTTATGAGCTGCTTGCAAGCTGAGCACACCCTAACCCACGGTGAGGACAGTGCCTGGTGCTGTGCAGAGGTGGCCTTGTCCCTGGTCCCTGACCTGTGAGCCAGAGGGGCTGGAGAAGGCAGGAGCAGAGCTGTGGCATGGTACAGCTCCTGCTGGGTCCTGTGCCCACCAGCACCTCTCCCTGTGCTTCATCCCACATAGAGCATTTGGAAGATACAGCCCATTAAAGCTGTCATCCAGGGGGCTTCACATTTCAGGGAAGAAGCAATGTGAGGAGTTTGGGGGCTTTTGGTGCTATTCATTGCCAAGAAACTAAGTCTGTCCAAACTGCCTGCTGGTCTGAGATATGAAAATAAACACCCTGAACAACTCCCAGGCTGTTTCTGTGCTTCCCCAGGCTCACGTGCCTTTGGGATGTTCCCTTGTAGATGAACTTCAGGGTTTTGACTCAGTGCTCCATCCACTCTGAGCTCAGCAAGCTTTTTTTCCCCAGCAGGGAGCCTGCCTTTGTGCAGGGCTAGGGGCAGCATCGCTGTGCATCCTTTACTCAGCTAACAGAGCGAGCGTGCGTGAAGTGAGCAGCACTCAGGGATTTTCCCATATGCACCCAGCACTTGCACTGACTTTTATCAGCGAAAAATAGTCATCTCAGGAGGGCGTTTATTTATTTCCTTTTGGACTAGGGCTGGAGTGCCTTTAGTGGGCATCTTCAAAAGCTGCGGTAGCCCCGACTGCTGTGCAGATAATGATGAGTCGTTCTTTGAAGCTGGGATCTGCATGCCTGGCATGTCAAGGCTTCATAGCACTGAAGATCCTTGCTTTGGGATCAAGGGCTGCTCTGCATCTGGTAAATTATATGCCAGGCACGAATCTGCATCCCTCTTAGAGTAGAAACAATACAGACTGCAACAGTCCTGCTGAGCAGCTTGGACAAGAAAAGTCTAAGAAAATGAAGAGGAACAGGCTATTATGTAGGTCACACTCATGTCTGGCCAAAGGTAGTAACTGGGCAGAGTAAAAAGGGGAACTTTGCAAATATCTTATTGCATGAGGTGCTTTGGTGCCTCCCTGGGATGGGATGAATGGCCAAACTTCCCGACTGAAAGATTTTAAGGTTATGTAGAGCTACAACCAGGAGGAGATGCCATCTGCTTCTTAAAATCTGCTTTCAAAAGACATCCTGTTCTACAAAGCCCTTTTTAAACTCACCTTTTTTTCTCCATAAATGGGGCTAGCTTGAGAAAAAAGCAACATATGGCAACGCTTTATTAATTCAAGGTCTTACAGACCAGCTCCTCCTTGAGGAACTCATCCAGTGCATCCTGCGGCAGTACTGCAGCAGGGTAGGTGGTTATACCATGTAGGATTTTGAACTGAGTTCTCCTTTGTGTCTGGAAAGAAAGACAAGCATCAACATTGTGTGACAAGCCAGGTTTTTAAGCATAGCCAGCAGAACTGCCCATCAGCCCAATTTGAAAATGCTCTAGTTCTAAATGTGCAAGCCCAAACCACTGCAGACATAAAGTAACACAACTCTACAGGCTTTGGTAAGGTAACACCAGCTCTCCTGGCTGATTTTCACTGGTTAGGATCTTTGCTTGGAAAAGAAATACATCCATTTATACCAGTGAGGAACCAACATTACTTCTATCTAGCTGCTTTGACACTCTGCCTTGACTTCGGTGGGTGCAGATCTGTTTTAGCTTGGGATCTGGCCTCTCACGGTGTTGTGCCTTTCATGTCATGGCCTTTCATGGTGTTGTGCCCTTCCAGCTTGTCACCACCATATAATTAACCAGTTGCAGGGCTCAGCTTCAGCTCGTAGCTGGTGAGAGGATTCACAACCTTCAGGCTGCCTAAGTGCTCGCACTGCAGCCAGCACATTGTCCACATGAACTGCCAGCACTGTTTGGATTTGCTGTGCTGGTTTTGATGGTCTCCCTGCTAAGTGCAAGCAACACTGCAACCACCTTACTGCAGATATGTGAAGATCTTAAAGATACCACCATATGTTCACCAAATGCCTTAATTTCTGTTTTGGAGAATACTAATGGTGTGAACAGTTGATGCACATGGTGGAGGGTAAGCATGATATCTGTATGAAGTTAATAACATATTTGTAATCCTTTATCTTTTTTTTTTTTTTTTTTTTTTTTTTTTTTTAAATAAAGTTGAAATGTTTTTTTTTCTACTAGTAGCTTTTGCAAAAAAATCTCATAAATCTTTAATGCTAGTAAAGAGCTCTAGTCAAGCATCCTTAAAGAAGTTGAGCTGCAAGTAACTGTGTTAGGTCCTCCTTTAATGTGAAATTCTCCGTTCTTCCTCCAACAGAGCTGCAGGCAAAAACACAATGCTTTGGTTATTCTGAGCATCTGTGCATTTGACCCAATTACTGTACGGTATCTGTCAGTTGAGAGCAGTGTATAATACAGAAATGCCTGATGCTGGAAGCTAATTACTATTTCTTTTGTAACTGATTTTGGAGGGGGATGAGGAGGAGGTGGGAAGAAGGCGATATGTTGAAAAAAGTATTTCAGGAACTTGCAGGAGTTTTCATTTCAAGTATGACTAAGGTCATTCCTGCCTGCAGTTGAATGCTGAATTTAATATATATATATATATATTTATATAAACACGTGTGTGCTTATAAAAAGAAAGAAATATAACTGGAAAATCTGTACAGTTTGGATTGACAGCATATAATTAAAGAAACAATCAATCCATAGCATAATAGGCTAAGCTGCCAGTGAAAAGAGAGATTTAACTTTTTCTGAACCAGAAAAGTGGCAGTGGCAGAAATCTTCCCTATGCAGCTGATTTCCACTGGTAAGGGAATTGCTTTGAACACCAGGCTAGAGAAAGCAGTTCTGGGAAGAGCCAAAGTGTGGAAGTTCCCATAATTTCGGCTGTAATGCTGTGGGAATCATGGGTTGCACCCCAACCCCCCTGGCTCTGTAGAACAGAAACGATTTGCATGCACCCAGCCAACACAGTGTGCCCTGAGGGTGCAGGTCTGATGGACCACGAGCTACAGGGTCCAGCATGGCCAGGATGTAGGGGACTTATCCTGCATATGGTATAGACACAGCCTATGTGTCCTAGAGGGCCATTTATCCAGGTTTTATCCAGGATTTTGGGGGTGACCTACGCTGGAGGAGCTGGTATTAAGTCTTAATTGATAGGTGGCTTCCCTGCAGCCATCCAAAAAAACCCAACCCAACACAATGGAGAGGCAAAGAGAAGGCAATAGTTACGTGAAGAGCTGCCTCTCAGACCAGACGTCAGCCCAAAGCTCTGATTTCTGAAGGCACTGGAATGGCAAAGTCCCTTCTCAGAAGGATAATGGCCATTTGGCGGAGTTCTGCATTAGGTAATTAATTACTTTAAGGACTTCTAGAGTCTTGACATGGACTGCTGGGTGCTGCTACACTTACTGCAGTAGTTCTGAAATTCTCTGTGCTAGACAGGGACTACATAGCGAATGGCTTTTCATGGCGTTGCCAAGGCATTAGTGTTGCTACTACAGGTTTCTCTGAAGTCAATTCATGCTCCAGTCCCAGCTCTGGAGCAAGCGTTCTGTTTGCTCAGCAAAGCTGAACTTCTGTACTTCTGGACGCTGTGCAGTTTGCAAATGGTGCCTTTTCTCAACGTCTTCCTAGGTAGGGAAAGGTGCAATGAAAAGCTGGACAACATTTCATGGCTAAACCTTTTTCTAGGGCAAACATCCAGATTTAGAGGTACCAGAAAGAATGCTGACTGCTGGAGTTGTCACTTTGATTGTGTGGAAAGCAGACAAGCATTAAATTTGAAAAGATCTTAAAATGTCCCTTTTCCTGCTTTTCAGAACTAAATCCTTGAGCTTTTTGATTTGATTGGAATTTTGTATTTTCACACTGACATTTAAATAAAAAGCCCTTTACTCAAGGATCTCCAAAAGAAAACATTTGAAGCTGAGACTGAAAGTGTTATTTACCTCCAAACAATGTTTTTGAACCATTGATAATTTTGAATTTTTGAAAAAAAATATTGAATTTGTTTTATCCTGAAATAATATATTTTTTTTCTTCTCTGAATTGTTAGCAAGCTGAGAAAGCAATGCTCTCTGAGCTCTATTAATAAATGTTATGAGAGGATGTGGGTTGCAGCTGATGAAAAGCTACTACCTAAGTAGGATTCTGTATTATTCTATATACATATGAAATCTAAGTATTTTTTCCCCTCTTTGATTTCTGCTATTTATATGGGAAGGTGGCATATTCTGCTCTAAGTACTAGAGCTGACTTTAAAAAAAAAAAAAAAAAAAAATTATTTATTTATTTATGCTTGCTAATTTGGATCTGTCTGGCTTGTCACAGATACGTGCAACCCCTTTTTGAGGTTTTGAGCTCCACGCTTCTATTTCCTGGAGTCTGAAGGGACACTAGACCTTCAAATGTAATTCTGCTGACATCACTGGCTGCATTAATAGGAAAAAAATTGAGCCTGCAATGGGTTTCTGGCCACGAAACAAACATGAACATAACTCTTTTTCATGCATCTGAGCATATTTATTCTCCAGATGAGCACAACGCATCCCTTAGAGCCATGGTGGCTCCTGATGGTGCCTGGACAATGACTGAGGGAGTGCTGTGTGGCGAGCTGTCCTGAGCCAAAAAGAGCTTTTATATGGGCTTAGCAGTATGGGGAGCCTGTGCTAGTGTTTGGCTACTGGTAGGGATCTTGCTGGAGTGTTTCTCCCGTTTTATTTTATTTTATTTTATTTTATTTTATTTTATTTTATTTTATTTTATTTTATTTTATTTTATTTTAATTTCACTTGAGTCATGTTTCTCCAGCACATCAACCTCCTCTGTAGGGTTTATTTCTGTAGCTGGACAGGAAAGTATCTTCTATCTTCTAGTAACAGCACAGGACATGAGCTGGAGACATTTGGTGTTAATACCTACACCATTCAGAGTCAACACTTAATTTGGCAGATTACATCATTTGTAATTCCTTCTTTTTCTCTGTGAGATCTATGGTATAGGTATCTGAGGGTGTCTGAAACATCCATAAGAAGGTGGCAGTTATGATGTGGAAGAGATGAGAAATTTGTGTCCTTCTGGAGCAATACTCAGAGCTTGGTGAGATACCCTGAAGCATCTCAAGTGATGCTGGACAATTCAGTGCAGACAGCAGGGCTAAGCTGTTTCCCAAAAGCTGTGGTCACGTCCATAAAGATGTAGCCAACAGGTGAGATTCATGTACAAATTAAGATATTTCAAAGCTTTCCAAGGCTTGATGGAAGGCTGGGCTGTGAAGCAATCACAAAAATCCATTAACTCAATGGATTCAAAATAATAATAATAATAATAATAATAATAATAATAAAATTACTGATTCATTGAGTACAAGAGGCAAGAGATTGCTCTATAACTTTTCTCTGACAAGAAAGTCACTTGCAAAATTCAGCTTAATTCCAGAGCAGCTCAGACTGATGATTTTATTACAAAACAGTCATGACAATGCATAATCATAGTCTTGAATATATTTACAAATGCACAAAAGATGAGACTTTTTCCATGGAATAATGGAGGGCCCAGATGTATTCAAAATGACTCTGCCTTTCTTTGAATGTGTATTTAAAAGAGTTATACTTATCCCAAATCCCTTAGGATTATTATTATTATTATTATTTCATAGGAGAATAAGGGTTTTGCTCAGGTTTCTTGAATAAAGGCTTTTTCCAACACTTGCATATCGATGCCCACAGCATTACAAATTTAATGTATGCACCTCATTTGTACGAACCATTTAAGAACACCACTCTGTAGGGGAATATCTGAAGATTAGCCTCTATGTTTGCTCCAAATCCTAATGAGGCCAATGGAGAGACTCTTGTCAGGCATTCCTCCTAGACCATTCCTGTCTTATAACTGGAGAGGTGATATGGGTTATTTCCTAGAGGTTACTGTGTTTGAATTGGGGTGCAGAAGGTGCAGTATTTATTCCTGTCTTTGACCACTGGGTAACCTTCAACCAGTTATGGTGCTTCTTCATGACTCCATCTTGTCTACCTGTAAAAAGAGGGAAATGTAGTGAATTCCTTGGAAAATGATTTGGGGTGGATCAGGTTGATTACCTTCTCCTTAAATGGAAGTCATAAAAATTAACACGCAGGCAGTGATGGACGTAGTCAGATGTTGATGCAACATAAAGCTGTCTCATTCAGAATTAGCTCTCTTACCTGTAGGATATGTTATTTTGCTGTAGAAACCTGCTCTGAATTCCATGAAGAAAGTCTTCAGAAAAGCACTTCTACTGATGGCAACATGTACGACCTCAGAAGGCAATGTAGCCCTTCTGGATTCAGTAAAGGAGGTATTTAATTATTTCCTATTCTTGCACAGCCTGATCAGTTTGGCCTGCTGGGAAACCATCTGTTGGCTTGGGCTACACACGAAAATGCACCCAGGAAAGAAGCTGTGCAGTGTCGCCATGGGTAAAGCTCTCTTTTAAGCCCTGTGAGACCAAAAGTTTGATCCCAGCCTAAAACTTTCAGGCCAGAGATCTGAATGCCCTCATGCCTCATGTGGCTTAGCTGCCAGGGTGGATGGTCGACAATCAGATTGAAGTTGATTTATTATTCTAAATATTGAAGGAAAAATATCAAGGGAGTTTTTTTTTGTTTGTTTGTTTGTTTTTCTTTTCTTTTTTTTTGAGTGAGAGAGCACTTTTATATGCTATGTCTTGCTGAGAACTCACTAACAGGAAAAAAAATACAAAAAAAAAAAAAAAAAAAGGCAAAAAAGCAAGTGCCATTGATTGAGTGAATGAAACCATAAATAGAGAGGGAAATGTCAGTGCTAAATTTGTTGTCTGTATTATCTTCTGAAGTGTGACTTCAGCTGATTGAGCTAGAGTTCTTGCTATCTGACGAGAGCAGCACTGAATATTTTTTTGTGGCCCAAATGACAAAATAAGAAAGACTCCGTACATGGCAAGATCCAAAGCTACAAGATTGGGGTCAGGAAGAGATACTGGAACTAGTGGGGACTCCACACCAGAAAGCTCACAAAGGACATTGCAGAACCATGTAGATTGACCAAGATATGCTCAATCACACTTTTGGCCAAACAGACATATTTGGCCAACATGTTTGAGAGAAGGAACTTGGACTGAGAGCTCACGTTAGGTGAGTTACATAGGTGAGTAGATCTATCTGTCTGGTGGGATCCATCTATTCAGATAGATCTGTGGTTGTTATTATGCAACCAGGATCCCTGTAGTAACCGTACACACATCAAAACAAAGCATAAGGAGCCTACTGAGAGCATTTAAGCTTCCACTTGGCCAAAATGCTCTTTTGAGGTGCCAGAGACATCACTGAAAAGTCCAGCCAGAGCTCCAATTAGTGCCATGCGTGCAGCCGACCCCCACAATCTGTCTCTTATGATTAAAAATCATCAAAGACAAGTGGTCTGGAAGGCTTAAAACAGGGAAATTACAGGAAAAAAATACAAAGTATGTAACTATGTAGCTCTCTAATACAGTATTGCTGTTGCTACTAAAAAACCATAAGCTTTGCACTGAGTTTGCAAAGCCTCCAGATTGAGGCTTCTCAGGCTTGTCTGAACTTTTCTTGACCTGCCTGCAGCTTTGATTTACTTTGTTTATCTGTGAGAGCAATTTCTCTGTCTATTGTAGTGTCTATGGCTAATATATTTTACCTTCTTAATTACAGTTTTATATAAATAACAGTAACAAGCAGAAAGCAAAAAGTCAATTAAAGATCCTTCTCAGAAAACCTGTGCCTTGCTTTCTGAAAGCTCGGGGCATATCTCAGATATAGGAGCTTGGGAAACAGCTCATAAAAGCGTCTTCATCTTCCTGAACTGTGTCCCACAGGGCTGAGTCCTCAGTCTGGGATGCAAATCAAATAGTGCTTTCTGGGGCTGGATGGAAGAAGGGTAACAGGTTGATTATTTTGGGTGGGTTTCATCTGTATCTGCTAGACACCTCATTGTCCAGCACAACCTAATCTTTTGGAGCTCTGTGCTCTTGCTAGGGTCAATGGAAGGAGGCAGATGCAGTGAATCACCCAGCTGAGGCTTGGTAGGGCTTAAAGCAAGTTGGCAAGTAGGCAGCTCTCTGCTCTGGTCCACAGGTAGCCTAAAAAGTTGGTAGACTTAACAACTGTCTTTTAGTCCCAATTTTAAGGAACTCAGCCTCTGGAACTGGACTTCTTGCTCGCTCTTTGCTTGTCCCTGAGGGTGTCATGGGTGGAGAACGAAACGCAACATTGGGGTAGGTCCCTTCAATAGCAAAACAAGCTTTGCTTTGAGCCTGCTGGAAGAGGTCTGGGACATGGCCACGCCATTTGGAGGGTGGAGACCCACAAGGGGAAGAGCTCCTCTGCTGGGGAACAAGTACATGGGCCAGACCTGGGGCTCTGAGCAGGCTGCCACCACTCTCAGCACATGTAGACATTCAGAGGTGTTGTATAAATTTACCAGTACAGCAAATGAAGAAACAGTTTTAACACAGTTACTGATGTCAAAGCATTTTACTGAAGCACCAAAATGCTTTGCAAGGTCTCGGCTCCGCACTGCATCAGGCCAGCGCTCAAAAAACCACCTGCTCTCCCTCGGGAGAGAGCACATTTGATTTCCCATTGTCTGTAAAAGCTGCCCTGTGGATAATCTCATTTACATCCCTGCCCTGCTCCTTTGCAAATGGTACTTCACAAGCCCCCCTTGCCTTGTGATGGATGCAGACGGCAGAGAGGCTGAAGGAGCAATAACCATTTCCTCTGCCTAAATGGAAGCAAAGAGGATTTCCAAACTCAGCAATAAAAGCACGATTACCTCAGCTTCAGGTTCGCCTGTGAATGACTGGCAAAGCTGCAGCTGCCTCGAAATTTTATCAACAGTGCAGAAAAGAGTTTGCAATGGCCTTTTTAATGTGCTCAGCAATAGTGGGGAAGAAGTGAATGGGCCAATCTGAGTGTGTCATAGTTCAGAGCAATGCAGGTATGTCAGAGCTGGGAGGTCTCCAGAATGGTCAGATGGGGTTTGGGGATGCTGATGTTGTGTCATATAGTGCAACATAATTAATCATAAGTCTTCCATGTATGCAGGGTTGAAGGAATATGCTGTATCAAAAAAAAAAAAAAAAAAAAAAAAAAAAAAAAAAAAAAAAGAAAAAGATCTGGCACAAAATAAAATTTCCTCTTTTGTTCAACATCACTTGGCCTTGCTTAGCATGAGGTAGATCTCATAGTCTGTTTGCCCATACCTTCTTTTCCAGGAGGGTTCTCAGTAGGAATCACAGGTGAGAAGCAGATCCCAAGTGGTGGAAATAAGCCAGACGACCCTGGATCTACTACCTATTTCCTGTGTAATATTGGGCAATTTTTACCTTTTACCAGATGTTCTTCCTTACCAAATAAAATGTCCTGAAATCTCTCAGGGTAGCTCAGACACTGAATATCAAACCTGGGAAGTAGCTCTGGCAGATGAGGAGGCAAGCACTGGGTGATTTCATTGCTCAGGTGGGCTACTTTCTCAGCTACCTTTTTGAACATGACACCTGAAGATTTTTTTGCCACCTAGACACAGCAAACACATTTCTGGCTTTGGTGCATGCTGCAGCTTTTCTTGGTTTTCTGCAGTGACAAGCCTGAATCGGAGCCTTTGGGCTCAGGGGGATTCACCCAGGTGAATCCTGGCAGGTGCATGGTAGGTCTCCCTGTGTGCACAACAGAGACAAAAAGCAAGTTGCAAGAGACATCTCAGCAGAGCCCGGCTGATCCAGCAGCTGTAGCATTCGCATTCAGAAGAGGCTGTTCTCTCCTTGCTGAAGAGGTGCAGTGCCTTGGCTGAGAGCCCACACCGAGGAGGAGGGCCCGGCAGCTGCAAGAGGCACTTGAGAGCTGACAGTATTAGAAAAAAAAAGAGATCAAAGTCTATTATTTCATTGTCCTTCTCTCCTTCGCTATTTCCACAGTGTCCCAGAATGAAGAAAAACTTTATTTTCCCCTCTGTGAACAAAGCAGTGAGCAGGTGTCCATAACTGCAGGAACGACCTTCTTTAGGGGGAGAGCTTTCACTCAGTCCTTTGTTGAGCCACAATGGAAACACGAGGTGATGAGCAGCTTCAGATGTGCTTTGGGTGACCTGAGGGGGCTCTTTCCTTGCTCTGTCACTTGTTTGTCACACGGTTTTTGCCATGTCTCTGCACAAGCCTCAGCTTCCCTCTGTGCAATAAAGGACTGCAGTCTTGGCCTCCTTCAAAGAGCCCTCTGAGATTTCTGCCTTGCAAGCCCCGTGCTGCCTCTCTGCATTAAACCTGATGAGTCCCTTAGACCATCAGGAAGAGAAGAAACAAAATGAATTGAGGTCTTGCACTGTAGCCCTACAACTCCTTCTCCAAAAAATGTTCTGCCATTTTGGCAAAAACAACATCTTTTTTTGTCCAACCCCCTTTTTTTGGATGTCTGTCTCTATTTGTCCAGACAGACACAATACAAAAATCACAGTGCATTGATGCATTGACATAAATCCCAGCTACAGTAAAACAGGTTTGCAGATAGTTAGCCACATAGATAATCTGGTGAATGTTTGAGGTTATGGCTACAAAATGCCTGTGAACATTCCCAGACATTGGAACTGATTATCCATATTGTGAAATTATTCTGATGCTCCTTGATGTGCCTTGTGCATGGGTTTGATTAATTCTTTCCCAAAGAATTTCTGGGAGTGGCTCTGGTTCACAATTAGTGTGTCCTGATTGCATGTTATGAACTGGAAGCTAGAAAAGATATTTCCTCTGTGTCAGGTTTGTAGAGATAACTGGAATGTTTGCCTCTTCTTGGGGTGTGGGGTACGGCTGGCTTCCTATCACCACCCATGAGTTTTCTAAAAAAATATATCTCTGCTATTGCAAAGACCTCCTACACTTTTCCTATACTAGTCTCTCATCTTTTAGTAGAAGCCTTAAGTTTGTGGTAGATTTTGAGAAGAGTCTCTAGTGTACAACACTTGAGGACCTGGTGGAAAAGGAGGTATATGGGTTGGCTGCCTATGGCTGAGGGAAACTAGACACCAAACTCCACATGCTCTCCACTGATTTTAAATTCCTGTCCTCAGGTGACCTTTCTGACTTCCTACAGAGCTGTGCAGATCTCAGGCACACCCCTGCTCTTTGTTTCCAGAGCTTTCTGAAGGTGAAAGCCCAGGCGACATGAAGTTAGGCAGGCTGATCTGCAGCTGATGGCAAGCTCGTGTAGGTACTCTATGAGCAAGTACCCATTAAATTCCCAACAAAGACAGCAGCCAATTAACTTTCAGCTGCTCATTTAAGTGATAGACGATCAGGATCAACCCATGGTCAATCCTGGAAGATTTTATGAGCTGCAAAGTGCACTGGGACTAACTAGGTCTTTAGACAATCAATATCAACTGAATAAAAACTGTGACAGTTGTGACAATGAATAATTATCACTCTCAAGATAATTTCACATTTATAATTAAACATGGAACTAGAGTCAGTAAGATAAGGTATAAAAGGATAGGTCAAGGACCCCACTGGCCCAGTACCTTCTCTGGGTATTAAATTCATCCTTGGGTGTAATTCCTGTGAAATTTAGTGGCATGACACTAATGACAATGAGGGAGACCTCACTGTAACTTTTCAGTACTTTTTTTTTCAAGAAGTCAAAGAGTGACTTCTTGCTTGGGCAGATAATGATAGGACAAGGGAGAATGGTTTTAAACTGAAAGAGGGGAGATTTTTGTCAGACTTTAGGAAGAAATTATTTGCTCAGAGGGTGGTGAGGCACTGGCACAGGATGCCCAGAGACATTGTGGGTGCCCCATCCCTGGAGGTGCTCAAGACCAGGTTGGATGAGGCTCTGGGCAACCTGACCTAGTGGGTGACATCCCTGCCCATGGAATCGGAGTTCGAACTGAGTGATCTTTAACGTCCCTTCCAATCCAAGCTAGTCTATGATTCTGTGAACCATCTGCCATTCACAAAGCATGGAAGGGAGATGAGGAAGAGCAGCTGAAAAATTACTGAATTCCATTCTGTTGTACATTTCTGGTGCAGATTGTAGGGTTGGGAATAAGCAGAACATTGACCCAGTTTAATCTCTTGTAATTGCAGGCAAATATCTACCAGGTGGGTAGTTTAGAAAAATGCCTGAATGAATTTAACTACTTTTTCCATAGTCCACAGCCAGAAAAGTACACTAGTGTCATGCAACACGTTTGACTTATTCTTACGCTACCTTACAATGCAGGGGATTGATATATTTTAAATCTGTATATCTGGAAATTTCAGTTATCCTTCTAGAGGAGTTCAGCTTCTTTCCTTTTTATTTTGTAGTAGAGGGATGTCTAAAATGAAATCTCCAGATCTGAGCCAGTTCTGTCCTCAACGATCCCAAACCTTGAGTATTAACAAATGTGTGTGAGGCTTTTCTTTGAGGCAGGAAGTTTTGTCCTGGGTAGGGGGCTAAGCATGATTTAAGGCTAACAGTAGAAGTGTTTAATTAGTTAATTATTTTAATTAATTTATTATTATTATTTTCCTGGGTCACTTGTGAAGACTTCTTTCAAATAAAGTAAAAAAGGCAGGGAGATTTTGTTGACCTTTGGTTAATGCTGTGGTCACCCCTGATGAAATCCAATTTCTACCACTGTGGGTGAAAGTACTGGGAAGGAGCAAGGGGATCTTGGAAAGACACCTTTTATAACCAGCTTGCTTTTTTAAAAACATATTTATTTCTTTTTCCCATCTCTGCTTTAACAGTCTACTTGTCTTTTAAGACTTTTAAGTTCCCCTTCTTTCTGTTAGGAAACAGGTAATGAGAGATAAACTATTTTTCCTGAAAGATTCAGGGTGATTTTTCATCTATGGTAATATTTTTCTTGTTGTCATTTTCTGTTAAGGAGCCAGTGCAAAACTTCTGATTGCTGTTGCATGTATTAGGGAAGGAGGAAACTACTTACAGGCAGAGGAAAGCTCAGATTTTAACAGTATTCAAACAAACAAAGAAACAAACCTGACAGACCTAAAATGCATGTATTATTATGGGTTTTTACAAATTTCATTCTCTTTTAAATGTGACAGTTTGTAAAATTTCTGTGCTATAGCTTATGAATCCTAAAGGATATTATAAAACTGCTCTAAGTTTGTTCTGCCACTAGCTATTCGGGTTGCAATTTGTCTCCCAAATGGAAGGTATCATAAATACAGGATGCTTCCTCTACAGCTGAAAGACTTGCTTGGGTAGCTGGTATCCAGGAATACCAATCCAAGGAGTTTGGCTCAAATTGACTGAATCTTGGATAAAATTAATGAAAGGAAAATATATAGATATATATTTTTCAACTGATATTTACTATTGTTGCTGGGTTTGAAAGTGAGGGAATGAATGGCTGCCTTTGAGACTATGTGAGAGTCAGGTGCCTAGTCCAGTAGAAAGCTACAGGCAGCATAAAAACCTGATAGACGTATAAAAAAGAAAATGTGTAAAAAATGCTTATTGTCCATTGTACATATTTACCTGACCAAAGATGAAAATTAACAAGAATGATGGATCTAGTTCTATTCGCATTTTCCTGAAGAAATAACACACTGATGGGGTGGTGCTAACACAAAGGACACCTCTCCATGCTCCAGCAAACTGGCTAAATAAAACTCATTCTGCCAGGACGAGAGACACTAAAGGAGGCCTAGAAGGGACATTCACGTGCAATAAACTTAAACAGAAAACAGGTAGAACTGGGAAATCCTTTTATAGGATAAGGTTTTCTTTTCAGGATTGATCTTAACTGTCGGATAAGTTAGACCAAAAGGAAAATTATGTAGAAGTGCATGAGAATAGCTCCTCTGCTGAGAAGAAACAGCTGAGTTTCAGTAATAGGATTTTTAGTGCCCAAAAGCTGCTCACAGAAGTGCAAAGTTTGTTACAAGGAAGTGAGGAAGGGGAGGAGGACCATGAAATCTCTCTTGACTTGTATGTTTCTAATGCCATTTTCTGGAAACTATAAGACATTGGTGAGTCTGCTTTCTCTGAGAAGGTAAATCTGGAGTGCATATTTTTCGAAAGTCAGGAATCAGTATGTCAATGTGTATGTGTCGCTTAATGTGAATGCTACAGCCTGACAGGTACCTCATGTACCCACATGTGGGGTGAAAACTTCATTTAATTAAGTACCAATTGGAGTGTTGGGACTCATTGCAACAGTTCTTATCCTCTGCTTATCAACATCTTCTTTCTCCAGCTTAATTCCCTTTCTACTAGAGAAAAATTCTAGTACAGAATGTTTTTCTTTCAATTAAACTTGTTCATTTAGTCCATTTCAGTGAACTACAAAAGGGTGCCCATAAAGGCCTATGTCATTCCAGCGTCTAAGGATCAGAAGGCTTCATTATTAATGGATGTAAAATGAATTAATAACAAAGCCTTCAAATGCACCTTTGCAACTGTCCAGGTGTAAGAATGCTGTGTTTCTCAACATAAGGCAGGTTTCACAGAATTCAGGGAAATTGAAAAAAAACAACAATCAACCTCATAAAAAGCTATCTGATAATCACAAATGTTTGCACATCAGGTCATGTTTAAGAACAAGCTGCTGTGACTTAGACAAATGGTGTCTCCTTTGTCCAGTTGTTTGCACAGAAAGCAAGGCTGGTTTGGCTGGTCGGCAGAATTGCTTCTTTACACTGGTGACCAGAACAGGACAAATCAAACTGTTTTTTTTGCTGCAAACATGGACCCACCTTGCTTATCTTGGATGTAAACAATGTTATGTGACCCTTGAAGTCTCTGTTCCTTTGTCTTTTTGTTTGGCAGGTGGACATCTCACATTCCCAAGCAGTGCTTTGAAATCCTGGGGTAAAAGGAGGATAAATGCAATGAGGGTCCAGGGCAGGGGGAAGATGAGTGAAAAGAGAGGGACAAAAAAGCAGAGAAATGTGACTGGCTTTTACAGCGTTGGTTGTGAGCTTGTCAGTGCCTGGGGCTGTCATTTCTTTATTTTTTTTTCAATCAGACTTCTAGCTTAGCACTACTAGAAGCCATTTTTCAGCCACTGTATGTTATCACCAGACCAAGACTTTAACAGAGACACTCTTTGAATGTCTGCATGATCAAGAAGCTGCTGGTGGCACCCATCACTGGGAAGCTGGGAAATATCTAAATCTCAAGTGGCTGACGTCTAACTGTTTATTTATTGGGAAGTCTTTGTGGACATGTTCGTGGAAGGCAATACGAAAATTTAACTTCTTCTGGAAAAAACAGAGTATTTATCTGTAAGAACACAGATTGTCCTAGGCCATTTTTCCTCAGTGGCAGAAAATGACACCTTGACCCTTTTATTTGGTAGCACGGCCACATAAGCATGCTGATGAGGGCACTGGTGACATTGCACAGTCATTCTCTTAATCAGTGGGAACAGCTTTCTCCATCTGTGCTTCCTCTTCAGCAGCCAGTAGTTTTGTAGACACTGTACAGTGACACCCTCTGATGTTTTCAGGAGGCCAGGACTACTCTGAAGAAGTGTCGTCAGCACTGACATAGGCTGCTGCAAGAGGGACTGGCAGGCAGTAGCAAAGCAGGCAGCAGGACTATGTCCGTTTTTGCTATCTAATAACATCTGCTGCCTAAAGTGACTGACCCTTTTGTATACTATCTTCCTAGATACCTTGAGAAATTGAGCTAGCAAAAAAACTCCCAGCAACAAACCCTTCTGTTACAAAACATCCTCATCTGGCTTTTGCTTCTGAGTGTGATGACTTGGCTGTGCAAGGTCATCACCTCCAGGAGCAGCCACTTCTCTTCCCCTCATGCGTCTCTTGTGGTTATGAGCAGTGATGTCATGTGCAAGAGTGTTTACATCCTCCTTAAGGCTAACAGGCTATGGAAAATAAAATATAGGGAAAAAACGATGCAATCCTAGCACTGTTGCTTTAGTTCTTTGATAACCATAAGTAAGGAAACGCAAGAAATACATTCCCAATACTCACCAGCTGCAGACACCACAGCTGAGATTGAACTGGGAATTGGAGTGCTCTGAAAACGATGCTGAAAATATAGGTGGCAGCAACTAACCATTCACCGTCCCACAAGGAGCAAGCAGCACTTGCGATTAGTTGTCTTTTCCAGAGAGTCATGCAGAAGTAGCAGGATCAAATGGTTTGAGTCTCAGTGAATTACTCCCAGAATAATCTCTGCAATTTTACCAGGCATTAAAATGAGACTGACAGGTCTGTAATGACCAGGGTCTTCTTTCTTACTGAGGGGTGCTATGGCAATGTTTCTCTCATAGTGGCAGCTTTGTCCAGAGTTTGAGCTATTTTATTATTACTATTTTATTTTATTTTTCTCTTCAGAAGCTTGGAAGCCTTAGCGTTGCCCTGGGCTGCACCCCAACCAGGAAATTCTGATAAATTCCATACCTATGGAAAAAGTCACCTTGTTATGTACACTTTGCAGTCACAATAAATCAAGATATGCATCTGAGGGTGAATTGGCCTGTCATAGCTTTAGACATCTCCAGTGTTGACACATGAACCTGAGGTAGTGCCAATAAACCCTTTATATTCAAGATGAGAGATGGGCACTCCAGGTGAGGTCCAGCTGCCTAAACACAGACTTGTAGAGTTGTTGTGGGGTTCCAGGAGTACCATTGCTCTTACAAAGCAGTGTGTGTCTGCTGCAAGTCTTGCGTTACATCTTTTGTTCCCATGTAGATGTCTGTAACACCTTGGGGGTCTCACATGGCATTAGACACAATGAAATGCTACCATCTAATGTGTAATTAATCTGATGTAATTTAGCTGTCTACTTGAGATGAAATGATTATATCATTGTTGCATTGCTTATATTAACCAAATCTCCAGTGACTATTAGGAGATCTCAGCTATAAAAGCGCAATCCAGAAAATCAAAATGACATGATTTCAGCTTCAATAGATTAATAGCAAAATTGAAATTTGGGCTTGGGAAGTTTGCTCTTCATAGCCAGTTTCACATAACTCGAGCTACATTACTTCAGCTTTTTGGTGGTCAGGAAATTCTTACATGAAAAATTGCCCCAGTATAACTCTACATTTGAGAGCAGAGAGAAGGAAGCAGAGAAACATGCATCTCTCATGCAGGAGTCAAAACAGAGCAAGCGAAGGTCTGATTTGTTGTTGCTCCTATCTGGAGGGTAAACCTGACATTTCTATCTGCCAATAGCAATTTGCTGTGAAGCAGCCCCACGGGAAAGCTTTCTTCATGCTAAATCAACCAGCAAATGAAATGAACCTTGTGTTGCAATCAAATAAGAAACTTAGTCACAATGTACATGGCTGGGTACATAAATAATTTAAATGTATGCAGCTGCAATTTCAATATATTGAACCAAAACCTCCCTAACAACCTTGTAAAAGACAAAAATTAAAACTCTGTTAGTAAAGAAGATGGATATAAATTAGTGCATTTTTGCTCTCATTTAATCTTTGTGGAGAGAAGTAAATTTTTATGACCTACAAGGAAAACTACTCTTTTAATGATCATCTTGTGGGTGTTCTATGCCAGCTAATATCTCTTTACTGGAGCTATAGTCAAATTCACTTCCTGATGAACCTAAGTTGCCCCCAAAATTGTTCTAAAGAGTACTGTCAATGAGCCGAGGTTAGAAGTGTAAACTAATGGAGGTAGCAAATGCTTTCTGTACTTTTATTGAAAAATTCTTGATTCCTATTTTACTTACAAATGGTAACCTTCACTTAGTGCTAGTATAGTGAGGGTAATAATGATCTTAGTGACAGCAATGTTCTTTTTGGTCATAAGTATATTTTTATAATACTCCCATATTTTTCGGTCACTAAAAGATTCTTATTACAATAATATTTATTGTTTATTAATGTTTATTAATAATGTTTATTAATGTTTATTAATAAATATTAATAATGTTTATTATTGTTTATTAATGTTAATATTTATTAACACAGAACATAAACAAATAACAATAATATGTTTTTTAAGGAAAGAATATTGAATGTACTCTGAGGCTTACAAGTGTGTATTTCAAGCAAAAATACAACTGTTGCCTCTTTTCTCCTCCAAGTTTGAAATGAAAAGAGTTTCTTATCATCTTCTTTTTCATCGTCCTGTCTTGACTGGCATTTCCCCCTAGTATATACATTTTTGTTCACAAGAGCTTGTTACTAATTTTTTTGTGTTCAATGACTTGACAGGAAACAGAGTAGTTGTATTTCATAGGGCCGAAGGGAGCTTTGGGTGCTGGTGATCTAAGCCATTCATTGAATGTCCAGATTCCCTTTGGCAGTGCCTCTGTAGCCATCACCTTAGACCCTTGCAGAGCAGTTCATATCCATCAAGCAGCTCTAAATCTCTTCTTGACAGTTTACGTGCAATGCACTCTGGAAGAGGAGGACTTTGGGTTGTGGACCTTTCCCCCCTTTCAAAGAGGAGAATTGGTAATTTCAATGTCTGCTTTGCCTTTTAGTGTCCAGAGTCCTAAGTCAGACAGCCTGGGGTTATTTGAGAGTATTACATCTCTCTGTTGCTACACCTGGACAGATGAATATCCCCCTAAACTGAATTAACTGGATTGACAAGAGCTCCCTAGAAATGAGTTCAATCTAGTAGCTCCAATATTAACAACTGCATAATGGATACAAACATTGAGTGAGAGGAATTCCACCCAGAAAGTCAATAGTACAGTAACAATTGCTCTTTGCGTTCTATTTACAAAGCTGACAATAATTTTTCACACTCTGACCCACTTCACAGTGAGAAAACAGATGTGCAATGCAATGTAGTTTTTCAACTTCTTGTCTCCACAGAGGGGCAATGACTTTCAAGAGCAATTGGGTGGAAGGTTTTTCCTCATTTGATGGCAAAACTCAAGTTGAGGTTGAATGGGGTCTATCAGATGGACTCTCCTAGCTGATGCTATGAATTTTTATCTGTCCTGATAAGATTAAATGAAGAAATCAAATCTATTTAAGTGAAATATTCGCATCTGAGAAGGTCATAATAGTGAGAATCTGTATTCCCCTCTCACTGAGATCCATTGTATTTTTTATTTGCTTTTCTTTTGGTTCAAGAAAGGAAAAAACTTTGGTAATGAGTTTCTTCAGCCAATTTCTCAGAACAATAATAAGGATTCTGTCATTTATCTTCAATGTTTCATACCTTTGTGTCACACTACACTTCTCCAGCACTTTGCAAATCTTTTGCCTTCTCAAGTACTTGTTTTTCTTCTGGCAAGAGATGTTTTCTAGTGTGACCCACTTACCCACTTGTAACTCCTCTTAAACGATCCCTACAAATTTCTCCCCTGCTGGAGTAACTATTACCTTGCTCACATCAAAAGATAAAAAGTGTTAAAGTTTTTTTTTTTTTTTTTTTTTTTTTTTTTTTTTTTTTTTACTGTGAACTGCCCATAGCACTCTTTGGACAATATTGAATCTGCAGAATTTCACCCTTGTTCAAGGCTTGGGCAAATTCCAGAACTGGAATATTACTATGGATCTGGGCAGCTCTCAAAACAATGATCTATTAATTTTTATTCTGCAATGTAATTTGATTGGCATTTGTATAATGGAAGTTGCTAAATTATATACAGCTATTGTTGATGTTATAAAAAGTAACCAACGACTCTTATCACTTCTTACCTCCACAGAGGTGACCTTTATGCTTCTAGTCTGTCACAAAAGTTGTATGTTAAAAATTACACACAAAATTAATAATTGTGTATGTAGAAATAGCGAGCTGCTGCAGTAGGATGTTGCAGCAACAAGAATTAATTTTGATCATTATTTTGGAAATACTACTTATGTAGAATGATTACTGTAAATAAATTAACTTTGCTAAGCCTTCAAACAAGTTTAATTTGACTTACATGTTGCCCCCCTAGACCATATAGGTTAGTAACCCAGCCCAGAAAATATTCTGATATGGTGGCCAGCTCTTTGGGTTTCAAATTGGAGAGATTTCATTTTTTTCTATTTGATAGCGGTTATTGCTCTCACCCTACCTGGTTTTCTGGTTATAAGGTGAGTTAATGGAAGGGATTTTTTTTTTTTTTTTGGGGGGGGGGGATATTTGATTTTTCCTTGACTTTTTCCTTTTTTTTTTTTTTTTTTAATAATTTCTAAAAGCAGAAATGAAAATGTCCCTTCTCACATTACTATTATTTTTTCAATTGGGATCTTAATGTTTTTCTTTTCACAAGAAATAAAAAAAAACCACACTCATAACATGTCTATTGTAATGTTTTGTTCAAAATAGACTACGTGGTTATTCTTTTTTTTTCCAAATAAATCATTTTTTTTTTTTTCTTCCCTTCCTTTCACTCTTCAACAGCCAAACAAATACAATCAGTTATTCACACAGGTCCTAATAAACATGACAAATGATGAAAGCCAAAGATTTCCTCTGACACTGGAGAGCTGGTGAAAGTCCAGCATTGAAGATTCTCTATAATTCTGATTCCAAGCTTTATCGTTGTTCAGCTCTGGCCACAGTGACAGCAATCCTCTCAGAAACGGCTGGTCCCTGGCCAGTAATGAAAGTAGGAAAGAAAAAACTGGCCAGTGTTCTTCTCCAGTTCTGATAAATGATGGTGATTTTAAATAACCTTTTAATTTACGAACAGATCCTTGGAAATGTAACCAGCATGACCCAAGAAAGGGGTGAGTTCAGACTCAGCCAAGAGGACAAGGCTGGACATGCTTTGGCAGTGGGAGGACCAGGCTGAGTAACGTGCACCCGTGCTTATTGCTGTCTCGGGGACATCTCTGGGAGCTGTGAAACCTGTGTGGACCTTCTCCCATCATAGGCCAAACCAGATGGCATTTTATCAAAAGCCAAAGTGCCTTGCTGGAATAACTCCAATGGAGCCCTCTGATTAGACTCCTATCTATGAATCAAATGGGACACAAGGAGACAGGGCTGGAGTTTAGCAGAGAACTAGATCATACAAGTACTTGGTGTGAAATTCATGATGGGATGCAGTGAAAAGCTGCACCTAGTCCAAACCAGACATCACATCGCATACAACAATATAATTTCCTCCAACACTGTGGACGGAAGCTACATTTCTATCAGATACCAATAATTATTATCTGGGAGCGGACAGGTTTTAATGAAATATTATGGCTTCTAGTTGTTTTATGTTGAAGAGCTTAGAGTTGGGCAGTTGATAAGAAATGATCATTGATAAGGCATCCCAGCAGCATAAGTCTGTAAGTGCTGGAGTAGGTAGATTCTTGGCTGCAGTGACCAACCCAGTATTGAACTCCTTTGTAAAGTAAGATTCACATAAAGGTTCGGGTAAAAGGTGATGATAATTGGGTGCCATCAGGACCTGCCAGAAGGCAGGGAAGGATATACAAACCTGTAGGTGTTGGTATGACACTGTTCCACCCTAGTTTTCTTCATATCACGCACATACAGGCATCACTGTGCTTTAAAAAACTCTGCCCATCTCCCACCCACACCTCTCAGTTTCTAAGGACTGGAAAAGTGCAGAACTCTCTATAGCTAATGAGATGCTTACCGTTGTCACTCTTGTCACATTTTGGCTGGAAACCCAGCTTTGAATCTCCTTCTTCCTTTATTTTGAGCTGATAAGCGGCAGGACTCCTGCTTGTCACCCAGGATTTCTAATGATCAAGGTACTGAAGTTCTGAGTTGAAGTAATTGTCCTGTTAACTGTTGGACAACTAAGAGTGCTGCAGAGTACATGTTTGGTCTTGGTTCCCCAATAAGCTTACTAGCCCTCAGGCTTACAAGTCAGATGTTGTTTTCCTTTCTTCCTCTCCCTCTGTCCTGGTTGACAAGCAATAGGGATGTCCTGTAGAGTTGCTCTGAAAACCTAGAGCAGGACTGATGATATCTGGTTTCAGCACACCACACTCCTGTACCCTTAGGCTGTGTGTGATAAGGGTGCAAGTCCTTGATCTGCAGTGGGCAGAGCAGAGATATCCCCAAAGATATCTCCCAAGGGGAGAGGTTCAAGTAGTATTAGGCAGGACTCTAGGAGAGGGTTCATCACTGAACATGCTAATGGGGAGATTTAGTACCATGTACACAAATCTCTTCCTTCTCTAGTCTTTGTTTGCAAGTCCAATCTGGTTCTTAGAATACTACTATGTAGGAAATGGCTATTTTTAGGTGATATTTCAACTTTTGTCCACATGATCCAACAAAACGTTAAGTGCATAGGGAGTTATGCTGGTAGGACTCAATCCTCTGTGAGCAGTGCTGGAGGAGGAGCTGGTAAGCCTTTGAATGCATATAGTATTATAGCAGTGACACAGTGCCTGGGCTTTCTGTGCCACACTCCCTTGTGATCTGCAGACAATCCAGAGTCTTTCTAAGCTTGTCTGAAAGCAACTGGACTCTTTCTATGGATCGCATTGAGTTGCAGTTCAAACTTTGTGTCCCCAGTGGGAGAGAATGAATGCAACCGGTTGCATGTAGAGGGAAGATAATTTAACAGCTAAAATTGATTCACTACACAGGAAATTGCTTTAATGTCGTGGAGATCACTAAAGTCCTCATCTTGGCATTTTGCCATGGAAACCACAGGGGATCAAAGGAAAAGAATGTCATTGCCCATTTTTAATCACGGCTCTTTTTTTTTTTTTTTTTTTTTTTTTTTTTATTGAGTGATGTTTTTGCAGCCATGAAAAGCCACTTCACCACTGAACTTACGCAATGAAGCTTTAAAAGCCAAGCTCATGAATTTCCAGGTATATGTGACCACATGTTCCATCAAATTCAGAAAGACTGTGAGGATCTAAGCAATGCTACACTCATTATTAACCAGGAAGGATGGCTCTTGCACAGAGGACACTGCAGGCATTTGGGATGGCTGGGTTTTAGTGATGATTTTTGCCTCAGACTTCTCAGGTGACCTTCATTAAAGCTACTTATGTTAATTAATTTCTGGGCAGTGATTGGAGTTCCTCACATGGAAAACAGTTTTTGGCAGCAAGTGATTATCCTTGCTTCCATAGATAATAAATGCAATTGGCTGAGCTTCCCTTTCCTCAGCATTTGTATCATGTTTTTATGATTTCTGAGTTCTGATTTAATCTGTAGAGGGATCCAGTGAAAGTCAGTATGCAATATCGTTGCTTCTCAGAAAGGCCTAGAGCATTAGACCCTTTGCTTTTAAATGAAAATGGTTAATTCACATGGAAAGGAGGGACAGATATAGCAAAGACTTGTCATCCTTAGTTGTAGATTTGGCCTCTACCAGTCATGTGAACTGGTGTAAATCAGCTTAAGAAGGGGGTGATCCGTGGAACTGGCCCCATGGACAAGGAAAAGCTCACTGATCTCTCACTGAGATCTATTTTTCTCTGCCTGATATTCAAGTGCATTATAAAAGACACATTATAAATGTGTCTTTTATACGAATAATTACTGTTCACTTGCAGTTGCCTGCTAGGCATTTCTCCAGCACAGAGGAAGCCTGATGCTTTGTTCTGAGCAATAAAGACCTGAAAAGACAGCACCACTGAGCTGGGCACACAGCAAGGATGAAACACACCCACGATGCAGGGGCAGATGAAGCACCCTCAGGAAAGCTGGGGGGAAGATGCATGGGTAAGGCCACCATGAGGCTCAGGAGGTACCTGGTCACCGGGCAGGGTGGGAAAGCAGCCAGGGATGAGCACAGAGTGCCTGCAGCCAGTGACCAGCACACAAGTTCATGGCATATCAAGGAGGCAGGCAGGCCAGGGCTTTGCATGCCTCTCCATGAAGGGACAGTAGAAATGGAAAGAAAGAGTGTTAAGTCTCATTAGCCCTACTGGGCAATTCTGTGCTTGAAAGAAATATTACTTTAAATGGCTTGCTAATGAATTTAAATCAATGAGCACAGATTTTGATGCCTTGCAAAATCCATGTTAAAAGACTGGTCCTTTTTTTTTTTTTTTTTTTTTTTTTTTTTTTCCCATGGAGGGTGTTATTTTCAACTCAAAGTGCATGTGAAGAGATTTAAGTGGACAGATTTGCACTAGACATCAAAAAGTTACCATGAACTCTGCATTTCCAGAAATCAAAGCATTTCTTTTGAGCTGGATAAACAACACATTTGGGAGATTCACTTAACCTAGCACTATATCCCAGTGCTGAACTAGAGTAGCAACCAAGCAGCAGGATGCTTAACCCCAGACCCAACTGATTTACACCAGCAAGTCATTAATTACCCACTCGTATAATTATTTCTACAGTCAGATCTATTGTGTTTGCATCTGCATGTGCAGGAATGGTGTGCTGAAGCGCTCTCTGTGGTACTTAGGTTGATGGATTGTGGGTGGATAGCTGCAAGAGTTGTGTGCAGGATACCATTGAATCATAGAGTCATCTAGGTTGGAAAAGACCTTCAAGATGAGCAAGTCCAACCGTCAACCCAACCTGATGAGTCTCATTATTAAACTATGCCTGTCAGTGCCACATCCACATGTCTCTGAAATACCTCCAGGCCTGGGGACTCCACCACTTCCCTGGGCAGTCCGTTCCCATCCTTGACCATCCTCTCTGTGAAGAAATTCTTCCTAATGTCCAATCTAAGCCTCCCCTGGCACAACTTGAGTCCATTTCCTCACATCCTATCACTTGTCACCTGACAAAAGAGACTGATGCCCTCCTTGCTGCAACCTCCTTTCAGGTAGTTGTAGAGCAATGAAGTCTCCCCTCAGCCTCCTCTTCTTCAGACTTAACCCAATTCCCTCAGTCACTCCTCATGCCTTGTTTTCTAGTCCTTTCACCAGCTTTGTTGCTCTTCTCTGCACATGCTTGAGCAATTCATCATCCTTGTAGTGAGAGGCCCAAAACCAAACACAATATTTGAGGTGCGGTCTCACCAGTGCCACATACAAGAGGACATATACTCATGATGCACAAATCTAATGAAATTTGTTCCCACCACTACTGCTGCAGTATCATCTGGTTGTGACAAGCCCAAGTCAAACCACTGCCCTGGGCTGGAAACTGCACTGGATGATGTCCTAGGCCATTATATGCCATTACATGTCTGGCATTGCCAGACAGTTGCAGGATACTCCAGCGCTCAACCCTACACTTGCAATAATATACTTACAATGCAGGAATCATTTAACAATTTTTTACCATGGCAAAAGAACTGTAATGTTTTAGTAGTTGCATGATTATTACCTCTATACATGAGTCTTACCTAAAAAATAAAAAACAAAAAACAAACAAAACAAAACCCACATCCAGCCATCTAATTCTTGCAGTGGTGTTGCCTTCACTGTGGTGGTTTTGGGGATCACATATGGTACTGATGCTTCTACTGGCACAGATGTTTTCAATGGTCTCTCATTTTGAGAGTGATGTGGTCTAATTTTGTATGAGGTTGTCATGCTTAATTTTAGGCGACCTCCTTACCAGCTCACTGCCTGTCTCAGCCTTTCTTCCTCCACTGCCTTTGTCTGTGTCTTCCTCAGGACCAAGGAAAATGAAGTAAAATATCAAGTGGAACATCTTAAGACATGATTTCTTCACAATGGTTTTATTGCTTGGTTTCAGCAGTGTCAACCACAGAGAAGAACCTCCTCTGAAGCAAGGAGATTAACCAATACAAAGGAAAAAAAATAGCCAATTCATTGCATATGTACAGAGTCAGAACAAAATAAATAACATCAGGCAAAAGGCCATGAAACAAGGCAGATTTCACCTGTGCTGAGCAAGCAGGCCTGGTCTCACTGGCATGGAGAATACATCACAAGCACCTAGATACATAACAATCCACAGAGATGTGGCTTAACAGTGATTCTCTGTTCACAGCCAGTTTTCATCACTCTTTGCTGTCAAAGCCTATTTACAGGAGGGCAGAGCAGAGGTGCTTACAGTTTGAGTGAGAAGAAAAGAGTCAGTTGGCACCAGCTACTGAGAAAGAACAGCCTGAGCTGCGTTTGAAACAGAGTATGAAAAATACACTCTTGAATTCAAAAGTGCCTTTTTAAACTTAATTTATCATCCACAGAGTATCAAAAGTGTTTTTTTTTTTTCTTTTTTTTTTTTTTTTTCTTTTTTTTTTCAAATCTGCTATTCAGATTTCCTCTACGTACAAGATTACAATATCCACAAAACTAGGGTATAAAACACCAAGTGCTCTGCTGATGCCAATCTGCATGTCCTAAAGGCTTGGCCTTCAGAACCAAAATGGGCATTATTTCCATTAGAGATCCGTTACAGACTTTCCAGTCCCAATGACTATCTTCTTCCCTGTGATTTCACAGTATGCTAGAAATAACTAGGGTTTCAAACCCAGGGCTCTTCAATACATAATGCAACACCATGCAAGCAAACAGGACTTGGGACTTTCAGACAGTAGGGGATGGAAGAGGCTGTCCATTGGCCCAGGAAAGACATGGTCTGTGACTTTACAGATCTCTGAGGGAAATAAGATCAGTCACTGTAATTATATCTCATCATGCTGGTATGTAAATAATGGATTTGGCAACTGGGTGAAAAGTTGACTGTCTGAAAGAAAATGGATAGAAATCTACTCTGCTCTGGATTCGGGGATGTCTGACTCCAAGTACTAGTCCCGGACTTTATTCTTTTTCCTGTTACACCAGTTTATATCCAGAATGATACCATCAGAGTCATTCCAGATTGATATGGGTATGTACGAGGCCAAGAGCTCGGCCTCCTACTCATCGAGGGTCATCTACAATCAGGAGGCGTCATGGTCCTGTAAGCACTGGTCTGTGAAAAGTGCAAAGTTGCATTGCAAGTTGGGGAGCTCAGGACTGTGGTCCTTGTCCCCAAGTCTGGCACATTCGTCCTGGTGCAGAGATGCCATGGGAGGCCAGAACACAGCAGAGAAAGGTCATGTTTTACACGGGCTGTGGTGGTAAACCTAGATTCCTCTTCCATATGGGAGCTTCTCAGGCTCCTTGATTCTGGTATGACATGCAGTCCCAGAGAGCACTAATCAAACCAGGTGCAAACATGACAGAATAAAATGAGCTTTGCTATGGCACATACTGGCACTTCCAAGTTTGAGGAACTTCCTTCTAGTCTGAAAATATCACATATTTCCTGCAGAAACCCAATGGTTTCTGCCTTGTTTGAACATTATGGTGATGGTAGAAGGAATGAGGGCAGAGGGATGCCACAAAAATCTGCTAACCCTTACAGAGCCAAGCAACATTCACTCCTGAGCTTTCTTTGTAACTTCATTTTGCTTTATAAAATCCAACAGGATTTTTTCTAATCAGAAAAAAATAATAAAATCAGATGTTTCATCTCATGGTCTTGCTTGGGATCCCCCCCCCCCCTTTTTTTTTTCAAAACTGCAGTAATGCTGCTGCTGCACATCTTTCTGTTTTTAAAACCTAATTTCAATTTAATGCTCTGAAATTCTGCCACAACCTAGAATTTCTTTACTGCTCTTTTTCAAGCCCTAAATGTGGTCATATTCTCATTTCTAGCTGCTTATGAGAGGGCCACCGAGCTACATAGGTCCCAGCTGAATAGAAACATCTAGTCTAATGTTAGCATTGAACTTTGTACGTCTAGACCTTAAGAAAATAAATTATTTTTTATAATTTAATTGTTCCATGCATATTAATAATTAAGAGTTTAATCACTGAAACCTTGAGTGACTAATTAATGGGATTGGATTTGATCTCTCACTGGTATAAAGAAGGGAGTAAACAGTTCCAGGCTGAAGATAAAGGAATTCTTCTAAAGTCAAATTCCAGTTACAAGCTTGTGTACATCAGGAGTCACTGCAGTGAACTGATAGATGCATGTGGGATCAGAATTTGGCCTGATTTCTGTAAAGTGTTTCAGAGTCCAACTTCAAGATCCTCAAACATGTCAAAAAGCTTAACACATCCAGTTATACCTCCTCAACTTCTTTTGTATTGAAGTAACTCAGTTGCATTCACCGGAGTTGTTCCTGTCTTACCATGAGTTAAAGAGGTCAGACTTGTGCTTTGTGACAAACTGCAGTAGCTCTGAGCACAGTGTTGTGTTTTCTGCATTGCTTTAGCACAACGCGGTTTGGGTTGCCATTTGGGGTTGCAGCAAGGTCCATGAACTCTATGTTATTGATGCGTTGGGTGAAAAAAGAAATCAGAGCAGAGAGGCCAAGTTATCCAGCCAAATTCCTGCACTAAGTCACCTAAACAAGGGCCTGATCCAAAAGCCAGAGCAGGCATGAGAAACATTTTTTCCATCAGTCGATTGTTCATATCCCCAGAGAGAAAAGCTCTGATTTCATCCCCGGCTCCTCTGTTCTCCTGAAATATGGGGCCATCACAGCTGGGCTGGCAGCTCTGCCCTGTCTGCATCCCTGGGATTGCCATGCCTGTCACAGCAGGTATTCACCACATCCATGTCAACCTTTCAGCACCCCTGACAGCATAATGGCAATGCCGTTGGATTTTCAGTGATTAAGTAATTGCAAGCAGGATGCCTGGGAGCACTGTTGCTGGCATGTTAATGTAGTTAATTTCTGAAGGAGCTCCTCAGTTTAGGCCATGGCCTATCTTCAGGCTGGTGGTGCAGCTCAGGGGATGCAGAGGGGCCTGTTGCATGGATAAACGGCCAATTTTTTCCCTGTTGTGTTTCTAAAAGGCAAGCCTCTTCCTGCTGCCTTTGGCATGTGGTTGATGCTGGTACAGCTAAGCACAGGGATGAAACTCACCCTGCTTGTGGCTCTCAGGCAGGGACCTTCTCCCACAGAGATGCTGCCTGAGACAGATGGGACACGTTTCCCTCACGTCTCAGGCAGGAGGCTGCTGCCAGTGGTGCTCCACTTGCACTCAACAGCTTTGGGCTTAAAGTCCCTGCTTTGCTTCTCTGGGACCTGGGATTCACGTTCACACCTTAGACACTGACAAGATTAGGCAGTTCTCCTCTGTAGCCCACCAAGTTTGCTGGGCATTGAGAGCTACCACCATGACAAATGATGAGGGCATGACTTTGTGGCCTGAGGACTCAGGTCTTTCCCAGACTGACACTGCTCCCAGACTCTGAAACAGTTTACAACACCAGGAAACATTTTACAGCAAGTGTGAAAACTTGGAAACCTAATGAGAACTTTCCCCCTCTTCTGCCGGGCATCCCAGCAGCTGGCCCTTCACGTGGTGAAGTGCAGAGCTTTGCAGTCCCTGCTTTGAATCACACATTGGAGAATTGGTTGTGCTTGTGGGACTTCTCCAGCAGGTTCTATGTGAGTCCTGGTCCAGGTCTGATTGCAGTCACCACAGCAGCACCAGCTCCAAACAAAAATTCCCTGCCTCTGAGATCCACAAGGGGACTTCAATGGGGACCTTGCTCCTCAGGGTGTCAGGCCATAAGGGCTTTGGTGCAAGCAACATGTGGGAATTTTAAACACCATATTGGTTTTTCTGGATTTGGGGAATTAGAGAACTGCTAAGAGGATTTTGAAGACCTCATGGCACATTGGTGTTGGATTCTGACTGCTCATGATATGGTTTCAGTGCAGCATAGCCATAGAAATGATAGTTTGTACCTGGCTAGCATTCAGTCTTATCAGCGGTTTAATTCCAGGAGCACGGAGCTCAGTGTGACTATCTTCCTCCACAAATATCTACCTATTCTCTTATTTTTTTTTTCAGGTTGGATAGCCATGGTTACACTGTGACAGCATCTGAGCTAGCTTGCTGGAAACCCATGAGTACACGTCCACCCCTCAGAACAGTTGTATCAGACTATCTGGTGCCCCTTACTGACTTCAGCCCTCTCTGCCATCCTCAGTCCTGCATGTGGAGAAATATTTTGGCAACATCCAGCTCAGATGATGACAAGTATGGCTCCAGAGAGGGGTATGCAGTGGAAAAACAGCTCCTCAGAACTGAGAAAGGAACGGGATGTCCTGGATATCCTGGTCTGCAGCCCTCCTCCTGGGCTCAGTGTGTTTTTCTGGCAGCGAATCAGAGACGCTTCAAGCAAGCAAGCAAACAAGCAAAACAAACAAAACAAACAAAACAAACAAACAAACAAAAACAATCCTCAAACCCATTAAATAAAGAAGTTTCCCTTCAAGGAACTACAACTTAATTTTGAAGAAAGTCCATTTGTTGTTAATACCTGGTGGAAAATTTGAGATCTTGGATTTTCCACCACTAGTGTATAACTGGTATAACCCCAAATCAAAAGCAATTGGGTGAGACACAACTGTGAGCATCTGCATCTTCGTGCTATTTTCTAAGTTTGGATTTGTGGAATTGCCTGTGAGTGTGCGCTGTGATGCCCTATGAGCTGCCAGCTCAGCATATTTGAACAGGATTTGGTTTCTCCTTTCTCCTTCTCCCCTCCATTGAGAAAAGAAAAGAAAACATAAACAAAAAACTCTCCACTATTCCCTTGATTTTAGCAGGCTCTATGTATATTCCTCAAATAGGGATTGCCCCAATATGGAAACTAATAGACCTTCAAAAAAAGATGTAAAATGCACATGCACATCTTAAAGATCTAACAGTGCCTTCATCACAGGATGAAAGCTCCCTGCAAAAGCTGAAGAAGAAATCAATTTAATAGCTCCTTTGCTCCTTCCTGACTCCTGGAGTGCCAGTTACGTGCTGAGCCAACCTTGTTTTGATGAAAGCAATTTTGCTTGCTGCTGTGAAGCTAATTTTTTTCATCTGGAGAGTGGCTCCTTATGGCAGGTCTGATTCAATTAAGGATTACAGGGTTCTACATCTCCCTTCCCTGGCAGTGTGTGCTAAGCAAGTGCAAACGAATTACAGACCAATTGCTTTCCCCTGATCCCTAATGATGCTGGGTGCAGTAATGCACCAAGATCGATGGGCGAACTTAAAAAGAATGAAAAACACAGCCGTTCTCCGCTTTTGGCATCTGTACCTGGTTTTTATACATGCAAATCGAGTTTCCTGTTCATTGAAAACAACCAAACAAGACACGATGCCACGAAGGCAGTGCAGAGAAGGACATTTGTGCTGCTCCTTCTCAGCAAACTGCATTTCCAGAGGGCACCCAATAATGCTCCGAAACCTTTTGCTAATGAAGGTGGTGAGCAATTAGCAGAATTCGCTCCAACATTGGGGCATCCTCCAAGGGGCATTCCTGGTGCCGCAGCTTCTTCTTCGCACGGGTAAAACACAGGGCAGGGGTCATGTGCTGGCCTCTCCCCTTCCTGCTCATGTTCCTCCTGTCCCTTCTTTCCATCTCCAACTCTCTTTGGTGCCTTATCACCACCTCTTAACTGGGCTTTTGGCACATTCAGAAGTTTGTTTTTTTTTTTTAATTTTAATTTTAATTTTAATTTTATTTTATTTTATTTTTTCCACTTCTTGCCTTCCTCTCTCCTTTACTGGCTCATTTCGTAATCTTTTAAAAAGTGCAATTTATCTGTTTCAGAGATGCCGGTTCTGGTAAAGCCACCAAGGACTCAGGCTCTCCCCTCCCTTTCCCCCCTTACTTCAGTATTTATAATAGGATCTCCCAGGCTCTCCTCAAGTGACAGGGACCTTTACTCATAGTTATCAGCCCCTGAGGGCACCAACTTAGAGCGAAAGGTCTGAAAAGAGGGAGAGGAACAGTATTTCTCTGCCTCTTAGCTTGTCTGATCTTGTTCTGGATGCCAGTGGCTTTTCCAGTACTTTGTCCTGTTGGCTCATGCAGAGCACATCATTTCACATGGGTTTGTCAATGTGTCACTGGTTCCTGGGGATCCTTCTCTCCCTTGGATGCTCAGTACTTGGAGAGCCTCTCCCCGTCACACCAGAGAGAATTCGGCCTGGAAGCTGGAGCACCGGCGTGTCTTTGGCGAGCACTTGGTCAGCATGGAGATCTGGGTGCTGAAATTGGTGCCGTTGCTGCCTAAGGAAGGGTGGTGATACTTCATGTCTGAGTCCAGGAACCGTTCCATGTGCCACCTTCGCCACTTTCGCTTGAGCTCAGCTTGGACCTAGGTGGTGGAAAGACAAATATGTCAGCAGAAGGCAGTTTTCTATTGCTCTTGTTTGTGTGAGCAGCAATGGGCAAGCCAAGTACTTGGGGGCCAAGAATTATTTTATACAGGTCACTAAACTCAACCTGGTAAGAACTGTTAGCCACTTAGAGGAGAGGTGACACTCCAGTCAATAAACTAACAGTGCAGAAATTCCTGAGCTTCAGCAGAAAGGCCAGCAGAAAGTTGATAATCTGACAAGGTGAAGGTGTCAGACTACTTAACTTCAACGGAAACATGTTCTATACTTTGTGTGCAATTAGGATTTCTTTTTACTGCCCTGTTTTTGCCCAGATACAACCGATTTAACTACAGCTTGTTTGTACAGCCATCAATACAGCTGCGCTTTTTTGACAGAAGCTCCTTGTTCCTGCTCAGAGAGTTTACACACATCATCCGGTCTGCACTGTTCAGATTCAAAACCTGAACAAATCTGGCCACCGTCCTGTCCCCTCATACAGGCTTCCAGTGCAAAGATTTGGATAATGGTATGAATTAGACAAAATAGCTGTGTCTGAGGGTCTCTGGGATCAGCAAGCACAGGAAGAGTACAACAACACAGATGCAAACCCCAGGACTGGAATTGTGAAAAAGTCAAGATCAATTTCTCTAAGGTAGAATCATATTCTCCTGGCATTGGCCTGTGCCTAACAAGTCACATCAATCCTATTTGGTTTTGGCATTGTTAATAGGTTTGTGTGGCATTGCCCTGCTCTGAGCAGGCTTACCAGCAAAGGTCTCTGCTGGAGCTGCATGCCACTGCGTGATGCACACATGGCATCAGCATGGCTGAGAGAAGAAGCAGAGCTGTAAGACAGCAAGTTGTGATTCTGGACACTCTTCCTCTCCCCAGGAAGCTGGAACACAACCCAGATCACAGCTGTTTCTTGTCAGTTTATTGAGCTGAACGTGCTCCAGCTGACAGCAGCAGCTCCAAGCTCTCAGCTGCTCACACCTACTTGGTAGACTTTGCAGTTTGGGTTTGCTCAGTCTCTGCTGAATTTCTTACAGGCAGATGGAGCATGGTACAAAAATATCAGTGGTAACAGGCCTCCATCCTGGCAGTGGGCCTGAGTCTGTGGAGGTTTCCTTGAGAGGGTAAGCATGAGTAGGACTCAGAAGATGGGCTTTATCACCTGCTGAAGGAGATCCCTTCAGATCAGGGTTTATACAAGGTTATATATGAGTTTTGCTCATGCTGTCTCAAGAGTAAAGGAAAGACTCAGTAGCAGAAATACTAAAGTGCACATTAAAGACCTAAAATGTTTATTAATTATACTGGAAACTGTCTGCCAAATGGCTGAGTTGTTTTTGTGGGGTGAACCATTTGACTTGGAAACGTTCCCCCAGTGTGGTAATATCAGAAAGGGGACACTCCTCAATCTGCTCTCTGCAAGCATTCAATTTGCCTCAGCTGCAAACATTAACCGGAGAACATTGTTGATCTTACCTCCCCATTGAGGAAACAGTACAGAACTGCCACCACAAATCCCTAGGGGAAAGGAGAGAACAGAGTTTTAGCACATCATAGCTTATACTCCTCAAGACCGCAACTCAACCTCACTCCAGCCCTGCAGAAAGGCACTACTGAGGTGCCCCTTAGAAACCACTTGGTTGCATCTTCCCTGTAAAAGCAGCAGGGGAAGATTGGTTAGGGGACACTGAAGCATGGCTATGAGTCCAAAGCTTGCTCCAGATTGATGTTTAAAGCCATCAGCAGTCAGCTCAGCTGTAAGTGGAGCACTTGGTCACTCTGACTTGGATGTTAAAGGCAACTGCATGGGATACCAGAGCCAGATTGTTTCTCACAGCTAAAACTGGGGAGATCTAGCCATGCTCACTAGTGTGTTGTCAAGGTCAGAAATATCTTAGGCACAGAATAGGGCTAAACTGTTCCTTTCCCATCACCCCTATATTTTGAGAATCTCACTTTTCATTGAAAAAAAACAAAATTCTCTCCAGCCCTTATGTTTGCAAACACTAAAGACAGGAACTGAGAACAGGTCCGTCTAACTCTCAGAGTTGCCAGATGTGAAGTGATGATGTAGGCAGGGATGTTAACAAATATACTGAGTTAACATCTAAGCACATCTCTGACATGTGTATGGTACACAGCGAGGGATTCTGCCTGGAGGCTGTGCCAAAGTGGCTAGAGCCAACCAATGGATGGGTACAAATGTACATTATTTTATTTTATTTTATTTTATTTTATTTTATTTTATTTTATTTTATTTTATTTTATTTTATTTTATTTTATTTTATTTTATTTTATTATTATTATTTTTTTCTCAATGCAACAGCAAGGCCAAGGTTAACAGCCCAGTTCTGGAAGTGACTGAAGTGAAGTGTGTGAGAGGTCTTCAAAGAAAACTCTGTCAGGGTTTCCTCAAGATTAATGCATCCTCCTGTGGAATCTGCCTCCTTCACCTGCCCCTTGCCTTGGGCAGGATCTAGAGGCAGGACTTTGCTAACAGAAGAGATGGTGCACAAAAGTCAGTTTGTTGAAAACAGAGTAGAATGCCATTAATGACCAGAAAAACACTCTTGCTGAAGGGTGTTTATCTCATCTTACTGTGTTAGTGATACATAAACTGAATGGAGGTGCTTGATTTTCTCTGTTAAGTAAAACAAACAAACAAACGATAAAACAAAAAACACCTAACAGGGGACTAGCTTATAAAGATATATTTTCTTTCCAACTGCCTAAAATGAGGAGAGAGAATCTCCTCCTGGAATTTCAGGAGGCAAAATATAACATTATCTTCCATCCCTGCTGAGCAGGAGTGAGGAGCTTTTTCCCCAAAGGCATAAGAACTGTATTGGGTACATCCAAGGAAAACCCAGCTCAGATGTTCATATATTCCCGTGACGGATGTGGTGACTAACTGGTGGTCCAAAGGGTGACTTACCTGGAACGACCCAACCACGAGCTCAAAGACCAGCTTAACTTCCGTTTTGAAATTGTCAGGGAAGAAAGCAAACATGATGTAGTGAATGCCAAAGAGAGGGATCAGCAGCAAGGTGGACTTGGCCAGTCTCCTGTTGGAAAGACAAACATGAGTCATAAGGGGAGAGGGAAGAGGAGCTAAAGGGTAAGCTGATGAGAAATCCTGCAGCTGAGCCTTACGCAACCCTGAAACTTTAATTTGCTGCTGTACATATTTGCCGATTGCCAGGATCACGATGTTGTCGCCCGCATCACGAACGTTAAATGTCTTTGTTTGTTGTTAGGCGATGTGATACGGGCCATTGACCCTGAGGTCCTGGGAACATCCAGGTTTTCAACAGCAGCCTCGAGCGAGCAATGTCAGGATGTTGCCCTCACCTACTGGGCAGAAATGTCTGGGATATAGCAAAGCGAGGGAGCTGAGATTAGCTCCTCACAGCTTAACGTCCCTAAGATCCCCCTGACAACTTGGGCTGGGATGCGATGAAATGTGGAACCAGACCCTCAGCTGGGCATGGTTACTCTATGCCTGATCACACGAGCCAAGGACCATTATGGGCACATTTCCACACGCTTACTTTCCTTCTCATTAACAGCTCTCAAAGAAATATACATCTTTGGCTGAAGCAGTGATCAGCCCTAGATCATTTCTCCTTGGCCTGCAGACTGCAGATGGCTGGTGGTTTCAGATGTGGTGACAAATTAAAATGTGATATCTTTATTCCCAGTAACTTCAATGGAGGTATTTCTTTCTCCCCTCCTCTCTTCTTCCCCTCCCACCAGAGATCTTTTTTCATCTCTACAAGCTAAATCATCATCTAGCGCTTTGTTTGCTTAGGATTTCTGAAAATTACAGCTTCTGGGAGAGAAATGGTATGTTTAGCTCAGAATAATGACAGGCTATCGCACAATGAATGTCTCCAAAGGAGGGGGATGAGCAGTATTAGTGCTTAATGGCATCAGGCTGGGTAATCAGTGGTCTAATTAGGAAGAGATGATAATTTATTAAATCTAATCATTATTAGAATCTAGCTGACAAAAAAATAAATAAGGATTTAAGAAATTAAGAATTTAAGGTTGCTTAAGGTGGTTTTGGCTCCCTTGGTCACCTACATCCTCCAGCTTCCTCCTCTCCCAGAGACTTCTGGAGGAATTGAAGGTAAGGCTAAGATGCTGGAAATACTTGTTCTTCCATACACAAACCCTTCACCTCCCAGATCCCATAAGGCTCAATCCCCTCAGATCATCTTCATTTGTTTTCCATCTGTATAAGCCCACCGGGAAGGCTGCTGTGCCAGCTTTATGCAGATGATGTTCATCACTGTATCTCCCAGAAGACATTTCCAGCTTTCCCTGGGCCTGGCCCAAAGACAGTTTGATGTTAAAGCTCTGGTTGGAGGCTGTGGTTCTCCAAGGAAATCCTGCTGGCTGCAGCTCATTCCAGGCAACATCAGTGCCTGCAGGAAGCTGAGGAACTTTCCAGGAATATGCCTTTTTCTCACCCCATCCCACACTAGCAGGCACATCTCTGCTCATAGTTAAAACTGACATAGTTAAATATGAACATATCCCATGCTCAAAGTTAAAACTGGACTCAAAATCTGAGTTTTCGTTCATGTCTTGCTCTGCCAGAGGATGTCCTGTCCCCAGGAAAGCAAGGACTGTCACTGTCATCAGTGACCATCAGAGTTCCATGTTACTTGCTGTAAGATGCAACTCCCTCCATTACCTACATTACTATGATCCACCCCTAATTACCCCCAGCTCCTGACAAATGAGAAAGCAAGTCATTTTCTGAGCAAATCTCATTTTTCTATCAACACTGGCTTTGCAGAGATCTCTCCTCTCCCGTCTTTCAGGAACAAGTCAAGCTAAAGGAATCTGAAGTGATGCCACTTTCATCTACCCTATTTGTAGGGGAGCTGTTTACAGCCTCCAGTGGATTAGAAAATTTTGTCTTATAATTTCAGACAATGTTGAGGTCTCAGGTACAGCTTTTTTTTTTTTTTTTTTTTTTTTTTGTTCCTCCTGGCTGAACTCTAGCAATGAGCAGTGCCTATATACCTGTACGCTTAGGAGCTCCCTCCTCCAGTTTGCACAGCACTTTAAACCAGTCTCTTGCTTCCAGCACTTAGCTTCCCCAAAATACCGCGTGATGTTTTGTCTCTTCTGTCATCTTCAAGGCAAGCTCCCTCTTGTCTGGCCTCATAATATTAAAAAGACCTCCCTGAAAACCACAACAAGGAAAACTGCTGTCCCTAGTCATGGTGTAATTTCTCCGATGAAGCTGACTGTGAAGGAGACAGAACTGCTTGAGAGGTTGTCTCAAGTTGGTTAATGTTACCTGCTGGAAGCCATGGCTTCTCAAAAAAATTAACTTCCACTCCTGGCACAGGTTACATGTCTTATACCTTTCCTTTCTGACAGATATACATGGTGACAGGTAATTTAGGAAAAACAAGTTTCCACTACCCTGCACCAAACCTACTCCTCCCAGTGGGAGTGGTAAGAGTGAACCAACATTTTAGTCATGTTCCTGAACGCATAATGGAAAGTTGCCCAGAAAACTTTGATGGTGATATTGATCTATGAACATGCACAGAATAGAGAGAGATGAATTTTGCTCAACCTTCCTTTTGCAGAAAACAAGATGTTTTCTTCTTCTATTTCCCTGAAATATTGCTGTCCTGTTCTTGCACAAGTCTCTGTCATTTGCAGAAAGCTGTTTTGGGAGACTTGTTTTCACAGTCTCTGATACATTAAAGCCTGGCTCAGTGTGTATGGCATTAATGAGTGAGTCAGTAGCATACCTGAATTTCCAGCCTGCAGCTAAAACCGAAACTGGTTGGAATTGAACAATACGATCAACATATCAAGATGTTATTTTTCAAAAATAAACAATATAAAATAAACAAGAGAAGGAGGGAGAAATTCAGATGAGATATCCCTGATCTTGTTAGTTTAAAACATATTCATCCCAGATTTGGCAGGAGGAACCAGCACTTATCATTAACAACACTTTTTGGTAAGCTCTCTTGGGTCGTGCAGGCCAAACCCCCTGAAGCAAGCAGCAGCATTTCAGATAATAGGGGTATGACATATAAAAGGACTGGAGATCACATGCTGGATGGCATTTATAAAAGGATCTGGACCCCAAATGTACCTAGCTGTCACTGTATAAAAGTACAAGTCTCCCGTAAGTCCTGTGTCCTAGATGCCAGGCGTAGGCAAGTATATCGTGTCCTACAGCATTTCATATGGACTGGACACCTATATGTGAGCAACTGCTTCATGCCCTAATGGAGCTGAGATGCTTTTCCAGGATGAGGAGGAAGGTGAGGAACTGAAGACATGAAGATCATTCATACTTCAGCAATTGGTTCCTGTCTGGCAGGCCAGTGAGGGGAAGTCTGAGTTACTTACTGCCATGTCATGCTAGGCTTGTTTACCAGGCAATGAGAGATTTACTGGCAGCTCACACTTCACTGGAAAATGTGTAGAAAAAAGCCCTGAACTCAAAGCTCAGCATGACCTGCTAGGTAATCTGGGCATAACCCTTCTGATGCTTGTTGGCAGCACTTCTACAGAGATGAATGGGAGCCAACTGCTCCAGGCTGCTGCATAGTGCTAGGACATATTTCAATATGCTGATTTAATCTATCTACCTGGCTAAAGCTGTTGTAGTCCTGAAGGCAGGATGATACAATGCCCAACTGGAAATACATAAAGAGACGTGATAGAAAGCAGGGGACCTGGTAATGTTGGCGTGTTATGATGATGGAAAAAGAAATAATTGGTTTTGGCAGCTGAAGGAAGAAGTTCAGGTGAAATACTGGAATTTCCTTTCATAAATCCGAGAATCTCTAGGAGATGAAATACATCATTTACCATCACTAGAGAGAAAGACTCAGTATTATGGTTGGTTGATATTTAAGAACCATACTGATATTAAGTCTTCCATCTTGCAGAAGGATGAACTGAATTCATATTCTTCAACGTACATAGCTCCCTCCAAAGACAAAGATTTTATGAGCCATGACCAGGTAGACACTGTACTTTTTTCCTTTTCAGTTATTTTCTAGAAATCCTTCAATAAATATCCAGGATATTTAAAATGCTAAGCCAGGACAGTGGCAGGAGACAAAAATGAGGTAAGTCTGAACTTTTATTTTGTTTACTTTGAAGTCATAAGAAATCCATACATATAGACTGATTCTTACAGTCTTAAAGTGCTGCACCTAAGACCAGTCTTGCACACAAAGGCAGATGCTGATCTCACTTGTTGTTCATTACAAAAAGTCCCATTAGGGTCAATTTTTATCCTAGGATAAAAGTGCTACACTAAGCAAAACTTTTAAGACAATGTTAATTATCAACAGTGAAGAGAAATGGGTATATTAGGGATGGATTAATTCAATCTGGTTCAGGGGTCTTCCTTAAGATAGGGAAAATTTGCCACAGGTTGTACTGAATGTATGAATTTTCTGGATCTTTCTTTGAAAAAAGTGTGCTGAGAGTAACTATTTCATTTTAAAAAGCACCTCTACTGTAGATTTTGCTACTTTTTGTTTTCCATCAGGATTTCTTGACCTTCTGAATCCAATATTGAATATACATTGAAAAAGGCCTTTTTGTTTCATGACCATTATTGTTGCTCTCGTGCCCAGCCATTTAGGCAAATGTCCCATTTCCTGATTTCTGATCATCTTTAGTCAATTAACAATTATGAGATTCTGGTGAGTAAAATGCAGACAGGTGCAATACTTCAACTAAGACCCAAACAGGTTTTGCAAAATCATACAATACAATTGAAAAGTCTAGGACTTACGAATATTGGCTGGTTTCATTGTGTCCAACGTCTGGGGAATGCAACTTCTGGACTAAGATACGGATGATGCAAATGAAGAGGATGAAGTTCACCTGTTGGGCCGGGGAGAAAGGAAACAGAAAAAGAAGTAAGAATTATGCTCCTGCAGTATTATTCTCCAGTGAAAAGAGATGATCATTAAAGGGGATTCCTTTCACAGCAATATTTTTGCCATGGAGCAAGCCGTTGTTAACAAGCCATGAGCAGAGAACCCCACTCTAGGAGCACATAGTTAACCGACATAGGATGGCAGCCATCTTGGGCCTGACATCAGCCTGCTTGGGACTTTGTGTCATATATCCCAAGTATGATGATGTCAAACCCATAGAGCACAGCTATGCACGACGTCCTGCTGCGCGGGGGAGAGCCGACGACAGGGTGGGAAAAGAGCCTTGGGAGTTAGCGGAGCGACGGACGTCAAAGCCCTCAGGAAACGGTGACATGGGACCGGCTGCTGAGCATGTCAAAGACTGAGGCGGAAAGCCAAAGAAACCAAAACAAAACACAAAGCAGGATCCACTTAAGCAGGCCTCTTCTCAATGCTACTGGGCATTTCTTCTCTGGAGAGAAGTCAGAGACCTTGTATAGCAACGGACATACCTCACCAACACAGTGGTGGAAAACGTTATCTTCTACAAGGTTAGACCCCACAAATCCAGCTAATACCTAGCTTTTAGATGGTGCTTTTCACTTAAAAATCTCAGAATGCTCCATTAACATACTCAAACAATCCTAATCTTACTTTATAAACAAGGTGTAGAGCTAATAGATGGCAAGAGTTGAAGGAAGATCTACTTGCTTCTAAAGTCCTATCCCTTGAACCATGCTGTTTTTCATGCAACATATACAACAGAAAAAAAGTGATTGTGGATTTCTGTGGACTTAGTTCAGTTTTAGTTTGGCAAACAACCTCTTTCTTTATCCTTTCATGTTTAGTGAAGGCACATATAATTCTGATTTTCAGAGATTTAAAGGCTGGTAGGTGTTGTGTTAACCAGCCAATTTCATTTTCTGCAAAAAAAACAAATTGTGACATTTCCCCTAGCAATTCCTACATTTATCTCAACAACAGGTGAATAAAGTAGATTAAAGTATCTCTCATTTAGACAATCATTCTTTTTTTAGAAGTTTATGAGTGATTGAAATTAATTGTATTTCTTTGTTATGATGCATTACTTAATGATTCTTTATCTACCCCATGCCATTTATTATAGTTTCTGTTCATATTTATTTGTTTATAAAATGGTTTGCATCTGACTTGATGGCAAGTAAAATTTATCAGTTCAAAACAGAATTACTTAGATCAATTACTCTAATGAACATTAATAGCACACAAGTTGCAGCACTGCAGGTAGGATTGGAACTGCTTCCCAGTTTCCTGTCATATATTAAATATTGACTGTGTTGGCTTGTTGTGGCTAAGAGTAAACATGGAGAAAGAAATAGGGCAGTTGTAAGCAGGTGGGGTGTGACTTAAAGGTTTAGTATGGCCTTAGCATTGCATGGTAGAAGATACAGCTGTCAGGCAACTGGAGAAGTTGTTCAGCATATTTTTCAACTTAGAATACAATTAAAGGCACTTGACCCCATTCCCAGTGCTTAATATCTTTAGGTTGGACAGATTTTTCTAACTTTTAACTTATACATATGTATTTCTCCCTTCAGTTGAGGTCTATGCTTTATTTCAGTTGACATGCAGAAAATGTTGCATTCCTCCCTGCAGAAACCTGCTATTCATCAGATAGCTGTTATCATGGCCTTCCTTTGTGACAGATTTATATGATATCTGCAAAAGTAAAATCAGAAATTGCTGGGTAGATTTTGTTTGGTAATGAGGAAATGATTTACTGACAAAAAGAAAACATAGAATCATTGATCCTAGGAGAATAGGGTGTGTTTCTTTACCAAAAGGTTATCTTGGGGAAGGGAAAACACTATTTTATCTTTCTATGGTGACATAAATATTTTGAGACATGTCATTAAGTATTTTATTTCTTTTCAGTAAGGTGAATAGAGTAAAAAGTAATTATTCAAACTACTTCAGTTTGGAATCTCTGTATGACAAATGCTACAGAAAAGGTCTCTGTGCAGTGCACGTAATATATGTGGAATAAGAAGAATGTAAGTCTAAGAAAAGATTTCAGTTTAAAAAGAGACACATTTAGTTTGATTTCTGTTGTACTCTTTTCCTTCCCTTCCCACACATTTTTCTTGATTTGAGAAAACTCAAAGATAAGTTTAACTCAAGTTCATTTGATTTCAAGTTTTGGCTCGATACCTAACATAAGAAACACATAATATTCAACAAGGATGGAAGTACTCAGAGTTCCTTAGAAGTGTCATGGTTTCTGTGGTCAGAATTGATCATATCCAGAGAAGCAGGGAGTGATGCTTTTTTGCTGATCTGTATGGAAATCAGCCAAGCTTCTCAAGAACTTTAAAAACACATAGCTGGAATCCAACTTTGTATTGGATGCTATTACAAAAGGCAAATACCTGGAGGATTTCATCTATCTTCTTTCTAGCTAGGTAGAAATTTAGGGTAGGACTCATCCCATATTACTTTATAGTGTCGACACCTACAACTGAACAAGTCACCCTGGGTTCTGCATATGGTGAGCTCAGAGAACAAAAACATTAATGGCAAAATTCATCTGATCTCATTTAGACATACATTGATTCATTACACAAAATGAGTCTTTCTGGGTTTTTAAGCACGTTCCTTGATCTCCTCTGGCTGCAAATTCCCATGGCTACTGCACCAGAATGCCCAGAGCAACCAGATGAGATGGAGCTGGTCTGAGTTAAGTGAGCTCCACTTTGGATGCCCCAACACTCAAGCTCTTCCTGCAGTCAATGGTTAATGGCAAAGATGTTTATCCAAAAGGTGAGCTTCCTTATCCCAAGACAGATATTCAATATACATCACAGTGTCAGTGCCTTTCTTTGGATTTTTACAGAACACTTCTCAACACGTTTCCACCCCCCGACTTAGTATTAAAGATTTCTTTGCAGAATGTGCTGATACTTTACCAAAATAGACACCAAAATAGGAGCTTTAATGATCCACCAGAAGGGGGATTCTATTATTTCCTCCCAGCACCTAAAAAGAAAAAGAAAAAAAAATCAGACTTAGAATGTCAGGAAAAGCAAACAAGCAGCTGTGTAACCTTCTCAGGTAATTTGTTTCCCTAAATGCTGAAGTTGGCTGTGACAGGTTATATGAAAAGCACTAAACCTGGCGTGCACGATCTGGGAAGGGCTGACAACTTCCTTTGTAGTGGCTTTGAGCACTGGTAGGTAGCATTTGCCCAGATATAATGCTGTGAGAACTTCACTCCTTGGTAATGGAATGGGCTGGAAGATGTTATGTTGGGGTGATAGTGGGGGAGGGCGGATATTTGCTTAATTTCGCCTGCACTGAGGTTTCCTCCAAGGAAGAGTTACCAAAATCACAGATTAGTAAGGCCTCTAATGCTATCCACAATCATGGATAGGGATTTCCTTAAGCACTGATTAGTCAGCACCATCAGGAAAAATAAAATAAAAATCCCCTTCTGAAAAAGATAACAGAAGGCATATGGTGGGATTTGTCTGACTAAATCTAGCTGGCTGCATCTGAGCTATGGATCTAGTCAGACATGTCCATAAGATCCAGGGTGCAATTTACCTCCTCCTGAATCAGAATGATCTGCAAACCACACCACTCACCTAGGTCATCTGGAACTGTATTTAAAGGCAACAAGGAAAAAACAAACTAGGAATAAATTAGAAATGACTAATGCAGCTAGGAACACATTTTTGTGCAGTCCTCAAAACAGTCAGGTGATTAAGGGAACATTTTCAGGAGAGCATTCATGAAAATTGGTCTGCATTCATGTTTGAAATAAATTGTTGGAACCCATTGTAGACAGTTTTGGCTGGATTCAGCTCATCTAACTCAAAATGCTGACAGAGCGAGTAATGGTAGATGGAGAGACTCACATTTAGGGCACAGTTCCTGAGACCTATTTTAAGCATCACCTTTAGGTTGAGAAAAATTACTGAAGAACTACCGTCCATGGACCACACTGGCTAAATCTCTACTGGCTATTAAAGGAGGCTAGAGTGAATTGCTCAGATACAGATATTTATACTTAGTCAGGTGCACACTGCCCTTTCATTTAGAATTAAAGTGGCCCTAATTATGTCTAGTGCACTTCATTTTTAAAATAAATTCAGGCAGTCTGAATGAAGGTCACTTTACTTTGGAGTTAGAATATCTCAATAGAGGCTTAATGCTGTTTAACAAATCTTACATAATTAGATTTTATTTAATCTAGGTTAATTTCTTGTAATTTTTCTCTGTAGGTCATTTTAATATAAAAATAAATAATCTATATTAGGTACTAAAATATCCTGTAAATTCACACTCTGTTTTACTTGGTGCAAAAATGTAGCACTTTAAAGCCTCCAGAAAATGCAAAGCAGTCTGTATTTTTATTAAAAATTGCTGGAGCTGAGTGGGAATATATAGTAAGAAGAATTGGTAGTCAGAGTGGTTAAATCCTTAGGTCTCTTTCTCATTTTAGAGGGTATTTATTAACACAGTAAATAAGGTCAGTTTTATGCATATAGAATGAAATCTTAAAAGAATTCAGTAGCCCTAAGGAAATGTGTTAGCATGACTATATATCAAAAAATGCAATGAGAAATCTGAGCTGCTTCTCTGACTGAAATAAGGACAAATCAGGACACATTTGGAGAGAGAGAATGCAAGGGAGAAAATGGAGTTAACCATATGCTGTAAATGCAAGATGCCAGTGTATGCACAGTGAGTACATAATGAGCACCTGATTCTGTAACTCTCCAGAGTGTTTTCTCATAAAAGCATTTCAAATTACTCTGGTTTGACTGCTTGAGTCAAAGCATGAGGGAGGGCTGCAAGATCAGATCCTGTTTACTTGCATGTCTCCTTGGGTAGCTCAAATATCTGTCTCATTTACTTATCTGTATTCTATCTATTTCATATATAAAGTATCAAAGGCAGTTGTTAGGTTAAAGAGGATGAAGAACAGATCCCAAGATTCGTCTGGAGAGAAAAAAAAAAAAAAAGAAGCAGAGATTTTAAAGCTGTTCTATGGGAGGAAAAAAGGTGTGTTTATTAAGTTTGTGCTGTGCTAGTGTATGTAGGGTCAGTTCTGCAGGATGTCAAGTGCTGCTCTGAGTGTGGGGGACCTGCTAAACTTGTGCACCAAACAGGACCCTTGGGGGCTGGCCACAAATTCTCTGCAAATATCCTCATCATCAGACTGGGAAACAAAGAGAGTAAGCCTAAGTTCATGTAACAGCGTGTCTTCATGGAGATCTGGGAGAATGTCCTGGTGTGTGGTGGCAGGGCAAAAAAAGCCTCTGTTCTGACTGCCTTTGGGGTTACAGAAGGATGGCTGGATTTCTACAACTTCAGGCATTTCATTGGCCTTCCTTGGAGATTAAGGAAGGAAGAATTATACAGAAAAGAGAATTGAGTCCACAGGCTTACCCAACGTTGAAAAAGTAAATCTTCACAATAGTCCAAGCAGTGATGAACACGGAGGGGGCACCTGGAGAGAGAAGAGATGACGCTACTGTTACAAATCATCGTTCACATTTTGAAGGCTGCTCTCCCCCACACTCCCTCTCTCCTGAGTGACTGATGTGATGCCTTCCCTTAACAGTGGGCAAATGTTTCATGCTATCCATGCTCACGTGCCTAGCACACAACATTCTGCCTTTCTCTCCCACTGGCCAGGTGACTTTCCTGTAAATTGCTCCCTACCTGATTTATCATCCCACTGTAAAGCCAAACACAATCAAATAAATAAACAAAAGCAACAAAAATGGCGATGGTGAAACACAAGGAGCACGAATCGTTTTAGACTTCCAGTGTGGACACCAGTAACTAAGCCGGTCACCACATTAGCATCAGTGGAGAGAAACATGCAGTTTTAAGACAGAGACCTTCTGAGCTACTTTAGATGTTTCCTTTAGGGCAAGGAGTATTACCTTGGACTCCCTGACTGTGTTGCCTGAATCTCCATTATCAAGGGAGCCTGCACTGACAAGTTCACATGGTAATGACAGCAGCTGGCCATATGAACCTGCCTTCTCTCCTCACTCCATAATCTTCTCCCTGACTAAGGTGGTCCTGTTCCATCCTTGCGGTCCCTCTTTCCTCTTTGATTAGATTTAGATTGGAAATATGCCAGGAAGGAACATCTCTGTTTTGTGTTAGTCACAGTATTGTACATTGTGTATTACTAGTGATTTCCAAATGCAAACAGAACTGCAATGAGTGTGTCCAAATCATTATTTCTTGCATGATCCATTTCAGACACATCACTGATGCTCTTGCAAATGATGGATGACTGAAAGGCCAAAAATCCTTCAAGCACCTGTCATTTCCTTGAATTCCCCTTCCTTACCCTAGCAACCTCTGAACACATTACCAATGCAAGACATTTCCTTTAAAATCATACATTTTTCCTTAAAATCTTTCAGCTGTACTGTTCCAAAAGGAAGAGTATCTATGTGCAAGGCAGGTTTAAAGAAGGTCTAACCTGATTAACTGCATCCGAAACAAGGCCTGCTAACATCACCTCTTCTTATGCTTATAGTGTGGAGATTCGTCTCCCTTCTGCAGTGTGAACCCAAGCGTAACTCCTGTCACTTTCAATGGAAGTTACTGTATGGCTAACTGCTCAAATCCTGAGTCCAGGCATACCCCCGTAGATGACAGAAATGATTTTTTTTTTTTTCATTTCTTTTCAAGATTACTCCCTGCTCTAATTATTTCCCAGTTTCAGCTATTGAGAACATGGAATAGAAAGCCATTTTTGCTTTATACATAAAACTTTATCTAAGTGGCTTATAATGGAAAAGAGATCTGTTTCCTCTTCAGAGAATGGAGTTGATCTAGTAAGATTAATTTGTGTAAGTTTGCAGTTCAGCTCTGGGCAACTTTGTAAGGAGTTTCACTTTGCCTTCCTCAGCATTTTATTTTTTATTTTATTTTATTTTATTTTATTTTATTTTATTTTATTTTATTTTATTTTATTTTATTTTATTTTATTTTATTTTATTTATTTTATTTTTGTGTGTGAGACTGGATTCACATTAAAGCTGGAGAAATCATGAATGCAGTGGGCAGAAGGTTATCAGCTTTAGCACACAGGTCATGGGATCTCAGGATAGCTACCTAGCTTGAATTCATTAAGACAAGGAGAGCAAGGGACTGCAGTCAGGTTCAGTCCAGGAGTCCTGTTTAGTTGAGACCCCCCTTTACAATCTGAGGTCAATGCATGATACAGCCTTGGGACCCCAGCCAGGATCAAGTGGGAACAACTCACTATAAAGGTGATGAGGAGTCAACAGTTGTGTAAGTTACTGAGGTGGCCAAGTCTCAATGAACCTAGCACAAACTGAGCTCTGAAATACCTTTGAAGATTTAGGCTAATACTGTTAAACTCCTCTAGTCACCCAATCTTGCTCCTGGTTGTACTGAATTCTAGCCTGCAATGTAACATATGGGACGTCTCTGTCCCCCATGAACCTCCAAGTCTGGGGATTAAAATGCTGTTAAAAATGCCTGCCCAGATCACCTCCTGGAATTCAGGTTTGAGAAGATGCGTACCCCAGCCAATCAAGATGTACCACCAGAAGTACTTCCTCTCCGAAAAGAAGGAGATGACCAGCAGGGTGTGAAGGTACAGCCCTTCCACCAGGAGCCAGAAGAAGTTGGCCATGACACAGTATTGGAAGAAAACCATCATGGCTTTGCAGCCTACCTGGAAGAGAAGAAAAAAAATGAGTGGTGAGCTGCAGCATGTTTCCATAGCAAAAAAAAAACAAATTAGCAGTAGACATCTGTATAGGGAGCACATCCTCCAGTGAGCCAGCATCTCTGGGCACTGTTTGACTGTGTGAACCTGGAGATAGAAGCACTCAAGCCTGGTAACCTTGTTAAGCTGTGACCATGATCCCTACCAGCATGGTCCTTCTCTCTGTAGGGTTTGGGTCTGGGGAGCTGGCTTAGTGGCAGAGTGGACACTGGAAGGTCTTGCCCTGATGTGCAGTTACCAGCCCCTCTGCTGGGCTGGGGAGGGCTTGTGGAGTCGAGCTGTGAGGCAAATCATTGCCCTAGTTCAGAAGAACCCTCCGAAAAGGTGTTACTTTGAACGGAGACCAACCCAGGGACTGGTTTATGGTGCAGCCTACAAACTCTTGATTCTGTGCAATGGAGGTGATCTGCACTGGAGAGGATTTTTTTTTTTTATGCTGCTTTTGCCACCAGAGTCAGTGTCCTGATGAACAACATCTTGAGTGATTTTGGCATCATGGTCCCCCCACCATTCTCAGTGGGACTGCTTGCTTAACTGCCTCCCTGAACCCAAAGAAGCAAAGGCTCTGAGTTGAACAAACTGACTGCCCAGGATAAAAATAAAAACAGCAACAAAAATAAACGAATTTGCCCTTGAAAGCAAAGTCCAATTATAATCACTCTGTGGCCTGGAAGATAATGCAAAAAACGAAGGGGTCTGAGACAGGGGTTTGAAGAAAGTCAAGTCTACAAAGAGCTGTGAATGCTCAGTAAAGAAAAGATCTGTGACACATCTTTTTTAAATAAATAAAAGGATAAGGAGACAAAAGAGGGTAAACACTAATGAGCATGGACAGATTTGATTGCATTGGAAGGGGAGAGTTGAAAAGGGAAAGAGGATTATTTTTCTTCGGAAAATGAATAATTAAACGCTGCAACTTGCTGCGAAGATTTCACTGCAGCACAGAAGTAGAATGATTTACAGGCAGTGGGAACAGTCAGCTTACAAATGAAAAAAAAAAAAAAAAGTGAATGGGAAATTTCTGTCTGGCACTCAGGGTGAAAACTGCTGCAAAACACCTGAAGGCAGAAGTCAGATGTCCCAAGAGGTATGGGAGCCCTGGCCATTGCCCCAGCACCTCATGGATGCAGGTCCACAGCTGGGTCCTTATTTCCTACAGATTTACAGAGAATCATTGGTTGCATCATTACACATATCCATGTTGTCTAAACATCCTTGAGATGCTGATTCAGCTGGCTTCAGTGAGTCTGCTTGGGTTATGCCCTGCTCTTGTTGGGACGAGGGCATGAGGACCAGGCTCACAGCACTCCCTGGTTAGCAGCCTGCCCTTGGTGCTCTGCGTGTGCACGATGGAGAATTTAGAGTAGTAATTGATTTGCACCAGTGACAAGCTCATACATCCTCCTGCTCACCTCTCCTGCTGAAAACAGTTGCTATGAAACCCACCAGCTAAAAAAGAAGTGTAGAAAGTGTTTTCTCGGTGCAACATGTTTTGGAGAAAGACTTTTCCCCGCTGATCACTCAAAATTAATTCAACCCTCTCCTAGCACCCGCCAGTATGTCACGCTGGGGGTTCCTCACGGGCTCCTGCTAATCAATTTATATGCACTTCAGCTCCCCTCTGTGAGGCAGATGGCATAAACAGAGACTTGCTGCAGGGTGGCAATGGGGGAAGGTGGAGGCAGAGCAGGCACTTCACTCGCAGGCAGTGAAGGTGACATGGAGCTGAGCTGACAAGGGCTCAGGATGTGGCATCCTCCCCCCTGTGGCATCCCTGTGCTCTTCGTTTCTCCCTGCCTCTGTGTGCATATGGCTGTGTGACACTGACACACCTCATTTCTTTTGCCTGAAGCCTTGGTGTGTCTGCAGCCAGTGGGGATTTGCTGGTGTGAGTGTGCTCAGCAGTGTTTGGCCCTAATTCAGCAGCTTGCAGGTGAGATGTGAGGTTTAAGGGAGCAAACTTCATGCATCTCAACCGCACGCTCCTCAAATATGAATTTGCTTTGGGGAATGAATTTTTGGGGGAATCCTTTCTGGATGATCGTGTTGGAGCTACAGCAGAGTCCTGTGACTGGAGCATGCCACAAGGGGCTGGGATGGTCTACAGAATCGGGAAAAACACCTCACAAAAAATGTGTGTGATTTTTTGTGTAAGAAAGGCTTTCTGACAGAAATCCCCAACTTGAGTTTCCAGAACTACTGCTGTCACAGAGAGGAAACTGCACTGAAATCTGGTTGCGGCAGCATTCGCCCCATGTAAGGGTGCCCAGACCCATCATCTCTTCCCCCATGAGCAATGGCAGCTAGTTTTGTGGTAGTCTCTGGCTTTCACCTCCTTCCCTAACACAGCACTGGTGCCTTGTTACAGCCTCGAGGCAAATTACAAACATGGGCAACAGCTGTTTTTTCTCAACTCCTTTCCTAAGGGGGCTGTAGCTTTGCAATTCTCTGATCTGTGTTGGGAGATATTGGGCTATTTGAGCAGTTGCTACTACACCAGGCATTTTTTACTTTACCTGGAGAAAAGATATTTTTATGCATCAATGCGAGCACATGGCAATAATGTTTTGCAGCCTGGAATCCCCTTTGACACAGGATTGTCCTGCCCCGGAACAGTTTTGGATGCACTGGCATGGACCAAGCTCATCTGGCTGCCTACAGTGAAGCTCTATCACTAAGTCATGGTACTCATGATACTTATGGTACTTCCTTGCTGCCTGGGTTTCTTGCTACCTTTACCTAATGGGTACGATTAAACCAGACCATCTATTTCGCAGAGAGATGCAGTTTCACTGTTGACTGCAGTGTTGCTCTTCCCTTGAATCCTCCTTGACAGCCAGCTCTGTGACACATTCAGAAATCAGTCCTTCCTGGCTTTTGAGAGACCTCTTCATTATTACATGCAGCACTTGGTAATGGGTCTCTGCCTTTCTCATCAGCTGTATTCAGCCTCAGAATGGCTGTTACAATGCTGGGAGACAAAATCCGTGTTTACCTAAGAGGCTTTACCCTTTAGATGACAGGCACTAGGCAGACATGAGCTATAACATCTCATAGATGATTTTTTTCATTAAAGATCAGACCTCACAACATGTCAGTGTTGAAAGACCAATACAGGTTATGTTTAGAAAAGGCATTTCAGCAGGAAAAGCAGCATTAGGAAGAACTTCTTCACTGAAAGGGTTGTGAGGCACTGGAACAGGCTGCCCAGGGAAGTGGTGGAGTCACCATCCCTGGAAGTCTTCAAAAGACGTTTAGATGTAGAGCTTAGGGAAATGGTTTAGTGGGGACTGTTAGCGTTAGGTCAGAGGTTGGACTCGATGATCTTGAGGTCTCTTCCAACCTAGAAAATTCTGTGATTCTGTGATTACAACACTTTTTTTTTTCTTCTATTTTTCCTTCCACTACCTCACTTGAAAAAACCTATTTCCCTGTCTTTCTCCAGGCAGCTTGTCCTGCTTGTGTCCATTCAAGATGTTGCAGTGAGATGATCTTCCCTGGCTTTGCTGGTGTGATATCTACCCAAGTGGCTCCTCTCTGCTTTCCTTCTTTGGGACTGCATTAGACATGAGATATTTGCTTTTCCCATGAAGGTCCCCTTCCTTTCCACATGTGCTACTAGCCACTATCTGTAGAGACTGATTCTGCCTCCAGCTAAGGAGAGATGGAAACCTCTTAACCCCAGACAAGCACATTTGTGCTTCTCTTTAAATTCATCATAGACAATAAGAAAATTTCATCTTAATTATTACAGAAGTTTACTTAAGGATGAGATGAGGCATGCCTTAGAGCTACTGCATGGGCCTCCCTTGCTTTATTGCGGCCAACCATCTATGTTGGACTCTTTAACTGAGGACTATCTGAAAAAGAGAAACTTTGCAATATTCGGCTGCTTATCAGTAAGCTGCTTATGACATCGTAGGCACTGTCACATATTTTGTTGGGCTTCCAGCTGCTGCTCCAGAAGGATGGAGAACTACAGGCTCTGTATCACTTTCCTGTGTGCTGTGTGATGGGACAGTGATATTATTTGGATATTCACAGGTATTCTAAAGGGTATGAGATTTCCATTGTCAGATGGCAGATGTCTGCCCATTATGGAGAATCCTTACAGGTGCTGAGCTAGCAAGTAATGGAAAAATCTTATTTATTGCAGTGCTGAATGTCCTGAAGTACACTAGAAAGAAAGGCTAGTCTTCTCAAATTTAAACACATCTTTGGTCACACCTTTTTCTATTATTATTATTATTATTATTATTATTATTATTATTATTATTTCTGTTATGAACACATCATTTTCTATTATTTTTCATGTTAGTTGTGCAAAACACATGCAAAATGCTGTCTTGCTGATCATGGAGTGTTTAGCATTTAGCTCATATATGGGTGTGAATGTCTGCTTTCTGGATAGGAAACAGGCTCATGGCTTTCAAAGCAATGAGTCCATGTCATGCTGGGCATTTATTGCCCTCCTAGACAGAGCTGCTCTGAGATAGTACTGATTTAGACACGGAGAAGTGTAATGGTCTAAAAGCTAAAAAAAGAATAGAGAAAGTAGAAGACATTACATTTGCTTTGAAAGAGAACATGTTACAGTCATTTTAAGGAAAATATTTAATGGGCTTTTGATACTTAGGGATGTAGCCTGTCCTTCCAAAAAGGAAGGGGTGAGGAGAGATGAAGCACATGAGTGTTTAGACTGCTGGTGTGACTCAAATAAATATATTTAGTTGAGAAGCTGGGCAAAAATTTTAGGATGTCAATAGTGGGTCAAATTCAAAGCTTACTGTAATGATGGTAAAACATCAGAGTTACTCACAGCCAGAACATGTGCTACAGTAACTGCAAAAACCACAGCCCACTTTGTCAAGTCACAGGAAAAAAACACTCAAGACACAACCAGGCTTTCTGAGAGAGGGGTAAAGAGAAAGGGCATAAGGGTGGAAAAAACAAGGCAGAGCAATGACCACAGGCTACCAGGCTCTGTACTACACCTAGCAGCTTTTTGCTTTAATGTTAGCCCTGAGACAAAAAAAAAAAAAAAAAAAAAAACACAAAACTTTTTTGTTGCAAAACTGATGTAATGACTAGCTGACCTACCTAGAGAAATGCAGTCCAGATAAAGGGGGCAGTGATTAACACGGATCTGAACCTGTTGCATTAAATACACAGATATCCTACTCACCAGACATAATAACTCTGCTCAGGGTATCTCTGATCATTATTAACTGCTAAGCACTGGCAGTCTTGACCAGCTGGTCAAGATTTCTGTAGCTCAGTACAAGTAGCTTAGTTGGACAGGAGTTAATCTGAGGTGGATGAGGTTTTGAAGGAGGTGTACACACAACATACACATATGCATGCAGCAGCCTCCCGTGAATGCAACAAAACTTTACAAAACAATAAGTCAGGTAACTAAAGATACGCTGCTGTGCACCAGAGATCATCACTGCACAAGCACAAGTCTCTCTTGGCTTCTGTTCTAGGGATATGGTGTGCTACAGGTTTAGGATTGAGGTTAGAGAAAGATCTAAATCCAATCAAGTGCAAAGGTGCACCACAATGATTGATCATTCTCCTACCCCACACGCTACAGATGGCCTGGGGTGATGTAAATGGTTTGCCTGAGTCTCATCACCCCAGGCACTGGCCTCCCCATCAGGAGACCTGACCTGACCTCCCCATGGTCATGCATGTATGACCATGTCCCCGCATGGATGTGACCCCTATGCATCCCCTGTGTCCTTGCACCTTCAAACTCTGCATCCTGATGCAGTGTGGAACACAGCTTGAGGGGTTTGTGGCAGGGCACCAAGATATATTTAAGTCACCTTAAAGATATATTTAAGTCACTATATGCAATCCTGGGCAATGCCGCGGCTCCCGGCATTATTTATGAAGTTGGAACATTGCCTTCAGCCCAGTCCCTAGTGCCTTTGGCAAAAGTATGGGCTCAGATTGATTGCTATTAATCATGAAATGTGGAAGCCTCTAAATCTCCTTTAAGGTACTTGGGTCCTTTTACCTGGGCTACCACCACTGAAGCAGAATTAAGAGATTTATACAGAGATTTCTGCTGGTCTCTTCAACAGGAGACAGATGAAAACTCATTTTCTCAGTGATAGATTTATCCAGCACTTTTCTTTTATGTTGCCCAGAAGACATGACCTGTCTGAAAGGCTAGTTGTTGAGTGACTCATGCTGAATTTGCCCACAGCAACAGCTGCTCTTCTCCCCAGCCTGGTCAAGGAGGCTTCCTCGATGTTATTTAAAAGCTTTTTATAGATCCCAATTGTGATCCTGTTTCAAAGGTATGGCTGGAAAATGGGGTAGCACAGAGCAACACCACCTGCTTTGTTGAAGCTGAATTTTGGGTCTCCAGGCACAGGAATGGCCTTGCCCTACATCTCCATAACTACAGTGCCATTTTAGTCGTAATCATAACTAAATGCAGGAGTCTTGAACTGATTCCCGCCCCATATGCCCAAATCAGACTGAATCCCATCCCAGCTCTTCTGTTGAGATGTCCACCTCAGCTAAGGCAATGTGTAATTTGTAACAAAGATGTAATAACCACATAGTTGCTCTGCTTGTTTGATTGTACAATATGATTAGTTCCTCATCTCACTATCATCTGGACACTGGAATTCATACAGCTATCCAATTACCAATTGTTTTACAACCTAAATATTTTATGCCACTATCTGTAGCTCTGCATGGCCCACTGAATTCTGTGCATGTTGCATGGAAATGGCAGGATAGACTTAGTTTCCAAATACATGCTTTTGTTTTTCACAGGGTACTTCTCTCTGTTTTAAATTTTCCTTTTATGAGGTTGGTTACTTTCCAAGACAAAAATGTGCTGATAGGAATAGATACACTTTACAAGTCTAGATATTACTGCCTCTGTTAAGAAAGGAAAGGTGAAGGTGATGTTCAGTGAGCTTTTCGTTTAGGAGGGTGGTTACTCCATAATGACTTGATCCTGGCTTAGACCTCTCATGAGGATTTGGCAAAGATGCAACGTTGTATCTTTAAAGCCTACACCTATTTCTTGTCTCATTTCCATGCGTAAGGCTACTGGCTTTTATATATTATCTTTTCACTACTTAGTTGGCTTTGACAGAAAAATGGAAGAGCATGCCTCATCCAAGGTCCTAAAGGAGGAACTGCAGTAGAGAAGACATTTCCAGAAGTTGATTTGGCAAACTGAAAATGTGAATACCAATTGTTATCTCAGCCTTCTGCTGCTGTGTCTAGTCTTCTTCAGAGACAATTAGGGTGATGGTTTGACCCTACAGAGGCCAATGGCAAAGCCCCTGCTGACTTCAACAGGGCTTTATGCTGGAGGCCTAATTTACAGAAATTCTGCGTGACGTCAATGGGAATTGTTGACAGAAATAAAACAGCTTCTTACTGGGTGATTCTGTTTCTCCGAAAATGAGCACCTAGGTCAAGCCAATTTGCTTAGCCACAAAAAATAAAAGGAAAAGAAATTGCTAACTTACCCCTGGCACGCTCCTGCTTTTGTGTAACAACAGAAAAATAAAACAAATTAAAAACACAAACAAACAAGACAGGCTGGCACAAAGCCGCTGCTTATTTCTTCCCTCACTTTAATTGCAGCTGCAGACTAAAATCAAACAGGTAATCAAATAAAAAAAGACCCGCAATGTTCGTGTTCTACCACGAAAGGGAAGCAAGATCTATTCAAAGAAGACTTCTAAGCCACTTGGGTGTATTTCACTCCTTTCTTCCTCCCCTGTCATGGAGTATGACAAGCAAGCAATCTTAAATGCTAAATTGCTACATTAGTGGGCGGCTCTGCAAGCTTTCGTGGGAGATGCATGGAAATTTTGGGTGTTGAGTCCTAGCACTGTCTATGTGTAAAGAAGTTTGATGAAGGAAATTCTTAAAATGTCATCTTGATAGAGATGATGTGGCTTCTGATTGGAGCTTGTAACCTTTAGTTTGTGAGGACCTAAACTGTCAAGTTTAAAGCCTTGGTTAAAGCAAATTTTCATCTTTCAGGAATTAAAATAAAGAAAAAAATGTCTTTAGAGACCTTCATTAGAATAATAATTTTACATCTTGATAACAGATTCTTCAGCTCTTGCTGCCCTAGCAGCTTCAATTGTAAGTCATCCCTACGCAATGTACAGCAGACAGATCAACGTATCTGAATTCAGAGAGGGCTCATGATAACCATCTATCTCAGACACAGGAATAGTAGACCTCAAACACGGATTTTCCCTGTTAACATGCTGCTTTGCAACACCGGTGCCCCAGAAACATTATGTGGGAGTGCTCTTAAGCCTTAGCAATAGCAAATTAATTCAATTTATCTTAACCTTCTTTCCTCTAGGTCACAATGCATTACATTTTCATGCACCCATCTTTGCCTAAGAGCACACACTGGAATACTTACCGAATGTCAGTTGTCACAGGGCAATTTATTAAGCCATTATAACCTGGATTTGTATGTAAGCTTGTTGATTTGTCACTGCCTTCACAAAACAGAAATGCTATTTCTAGACTGATGAGCTGTGCCACACAGCAATATGCATGCACACGCACACACTGCTTCAGCAAACTAAGTCTTCCTGGCTTCCAGTATGACAGTGGAAGGATGTTCATATCAGAAGGAAGGCATTGGGCTCAATCTCCATGTCTCTTTCCTCTGCCCCTACTTCCACTTGTGCTGGCTGGGCTGGGCCAGGACTGAGCCTGGGTAGGGTATTATTTCTCTGGATAGAGTATCATTGCTCTAGCAATAGCCAAATGCATATGGGCCCAAAAGTCCCCTAAGGTAACCTTGTCTTTTTGTGGTGCTTCACGTCTTTAATGCAAATTGAAAGCTAGTTGAAAATGGTAAGGTATTTAAAAGTCTCTCTCTGCTAATACAGAAGTTACATAAAACAACCTCTACTTTATGTGCTTCCAATCCAGCAAAGCACGGAGGGTCAGATCCTCAACTGGCAGAAACCTTGCAAACTCTGCTAAAACAAATGGTGCTATACTCATTTACTCCAACTAAAAAATGTGGTCCAAGTGACTACATTTTATGCCTAGCCCACTTCCCACGAAGGCCTCCTCAAACACAACACTATCTATTCAATTCCGTAGGCAGCTCTTATGTCTGCTGTACATCACATAAGAAGCAAGTTTAAGCCCCGTGACTGCAATCCTCATGGCTATTTAAGCATTTCTCTTCGGCTGACTTTAACAAGGGTTATGTAACTGACAGCCTTGAGGGCCTGGACCTTTCTATTTTGTCTCTTAGGAATATTGGTTTGATTTTTTTTTTTTTTTTTTTTTTTTTTTGGAGGGGAGGGGAAGTTGGTCTTGTGAATATTTGTAAGATGTTGATTAGTTCTAGATGGTCTAGCCTCTGTGTCAGATGACTCAGAGTTGAGCTTAAACATAAAAATAGAATTGTCTTGGTAAATGGGGTAACTGTCCTTATTTCACGCTCATCAGCTGAAGAATGATAACGGCACTTCTGAACGCATCTTCAATAATAAGGCAAGTGAACCACAAGTCAGCAACTAAAGGGAGAAGGTGGTCAGAGTTTTAATAATGTCCTTCTCCACATCTGCCCCATGTTCTCTTGTTGTTCTGCATTGCTCTAAAGTGCCTGCACGTGACTGGGGCATTGCAGTGTCAGGCGAGATAAAGTCACTTTTTCAAAGGAAGTTCCTGCTTCAGAGCTCTCCCACAGTCTAACTTGCTACCTTCACGCCTGGGTTATTTCCAGGAGCAAAGGAGAAAGGTAAGGGATAACTCATTCAAGTAAAACAATATAAAACCATGTTAGAGCTTGGTCTGCAAGGTCTAGACCCTCTCAAGGGTTGCATGACAACAGTCCAAGGAGCAGAAGGGGCATGACCCAGAATCTAATACTTTCTCCTTTAAAGAATGGATCATTGCATCCATGGACCTTCCTCACTTTCCTAGGCAGGCATGCCTCTGGTGCCACATGCCAAGCACCCAATTTTATCCCCCACTGCCATTCATTACCTCCCTGTCTCAAAATGATTGTTTTACCTCCAGCTTCCCTGACACTCAAGGTTTTCTTCATTCTCCAACACTGCACATTCTCTTCTTCCCAAACTCAGACATATGCTCCCTTCTTTTCCCACATCATTTTAGTGGATCTCCATCTCCAGACACCACAACCCTTCTTCCCAACCCATTTTATTCTTTACTTACTAGTGCCAGCCCTGATCAGAGTTGTGTCTTTGTGCAAAGATGGGGTTGCCAGAAACTGCTGTCTCACTAACAAAGAAGGAAGTTACTGTTTGCCAGCAGCTTCACAGCAATTATCTGTGTGCATGCCCTCTTCCTGTGGCATGTATGAGGTGGTTTATGTCTCCTTCATAAATATCAGAATGGTGGCTTGTACAGGTGGAGACCTCTTCTATTCTAGAAGAGATGGTAAGATATCACATTCCTGTGTGGAGTGTTTCTGGCTAATATTAAATTCCAAACAAGAACGTGAAAAAGATGAGGTAGATGGGTTGCCCATCTCTCATGCTGATGGCTGCTGCTGGCCATGGGCAGTACACATCCAAAACCTATTTATAGCTTCTTATAGCTTCTCATTGCTTCACACACCCTTCATCACTGAATTTGCCAGTAAAACCTCAGATTAACTCTGGCCCTGATTTTCAAAGTGTACTTGAAGGCATTATTTTTTATTTTTAGCTTTATTTGCGCATGGGTAATATTTTCACTGTTAGGCCTCTGTTAATTAAAGAATGTAGCTGTAGCCTCTTTGTCTCTCCTTCTCCCCCCACCTCCTCTCCATTTTCTGATCCTTTCTAGAAGTGCCTCAATACCTTTGGTGAAGTGAACCTTGAAATGCTGGTGTGAGATTTGAAAGAGATTTGGCAAACATAAAACAGCCCCATTTCTTTCTTTCTTCCTTTCTTCCTTTCTTCCTTTCTTCCTTTCTTCCTTTCTTCCTTTCTTCCTTTCTTCCTTTCTTCCTTTCTTCCTTTCTTCCTTTCTTCCTTTCTTCCTTTCTTTCTTTCTTTCTTTTCTTTCTTTCTTTCTTTCTTTCTTTCTTTCTTTCTTTCTTTCTTTCTTTCTTTCTTTCTTTCTTTCTTTCCTTCTTTCCTTCTTTCCTTCTTTCCTTCTTTCCTTCTTTCCTTCTTTCCTTCTTTCTTTCCTTCTTTCCTTCTTTCCTTCTTTCCTTCTTTCCTTCTTTCCTTCTTTCCTTCTTTCCTTCTCTCTCTCTCTCTCTCTCTCTCTCTTTCTTTCTTTCTTTCTTTTTCTTTCACTTTTTTTTTTTTTTTTTTTTTTTTTTTTTTTTGTATCACATACAGGAGCTTTCTCTAGTTATTTTTCTTTCTCTGTCATTTACTTTGCTGTAAAACTTCAAATGTAGCAGTGCTCAGCAGATACAGGGATAGCAGCAGCTATGGGGATATCAGATAATATAAAGATTATATTCCACTGCCAGGTACAAGCAAATCTCTCTATCTAACTTAGTGGTAAAAATGTAGACCAAGGAAATGGGTGTGTTAGGTTTGTGTTGTGACAGCAACACCACAGACATTCTCAGGAGATCATAAGTAGAAGCCAAATGCTGTCAAAAAGCTCAGAAAGAACTGAAGCCAGTGTATTTCAACACCTGTCCCTGAAGCCAACAGAAACTGTTTGGCTGTGTTTCACAAATTTTTTTTGGACAGGTAAAGTGGTTCAGGTAAGACTTGAGTGGAAGAGCAGAGTGAGAAATATTCCGCTAACAGTAATTTTTCTTTTTCTCCTTGTGCTGCTCCTTGGGATGAAAACCAAATGTGGCTGCTATCTATCAGGTGGGAAGGCTGAGGGTCTTCATCACCCTACACAGCTGAGCAAAAAGAGGCAGTCCTCACTTCATACCGGGTCTCATTTTCATGGCAGAAGAGACTTTAAAGCCTTTCCTTATCTCAGGCAGCATCTTTGTGCCTGATTTGTCCAACTGAATTCAGTGGATGGGGAGCAGTTCTGCAGCAATGAGCTGAACTACTGAAAGAGTGCCAGCTGATGAATTTACACATTTTGGGGCCTGACCCAACTCCAATTAAAGTCAAGGGAAAAATTCTCTTTGTCTGCAGACAGAGTAGTGCCAGAATCTCCCCCCAAGCCAGTCAGCCAAAGTTCATCAGACACCAGTCTGTGATGCTAAAATGAGCTTGCCCTCTTTTGTGTAGGTGAGAGTAGATGTCTATCACAGAGGATGTAACCCAATAAAAGGGCTGTGTCTCTAATTTCCAACTCTCCCTCCTTCTCAGACTCCTGCCAACTTTTTTCTATTTTTTTTTTTTCAGAGAGTAGAGCAGGGGACCTTCTGTCCTATAAAACACCACTAGATGAACCAGGGTCTGTGTATATGAAGGACTTAGAGTGCTGGGTAAACCACAAGAAAAATCCTTGCAGCAGAACCTGGCTCCGTTGCTCCCTAGTCTAGAGGTCAGATGCAGTCTCCAACCACTAGGTCAGAAACTCTTCATACCTATGGCCTTCTGAATATCAGCTTTATTTTTATACAAGTGCTTAAAAAGATACGTACTCTTCCAGTTTTCACAATAGCCTGCATATCAAAGCACTCTCCATGAAGTTGGATGGATTTGAATCCAGATGGGGATGTGGTGGAAAAGAAAATGTGTCTGTCTTCAACTTCCATATATAAAGTTTATGTAGGAGCCCGTAGCTTTTATCAATTTGGCCTGAGGCAGCTCATATTAAAAAACTAATTTTCTACTCTGAAAATATGAGACATATATATGCTCACTATTGCTAAAGGTCCTGCCCTCCTTTGCAAAAAAGAATTTCTCATTGGAATTTGATTGTCTTACTGGAATGCAAAAGGATAAAGAGAAATGATCCCTCCCTTGGCTGGATTCTCAGCAAAGGCAAATTTGCAGAGCTCAACAGAAGTCTGAATTCAATCTGTAGAACTGAATCTTTATTTATATCAAACTGTTGGCTTCTTTGTCTCCAGCTAGGCTGGAAAAATAAGTGGTTCATCTTTATGCTATCCAGATATTACATTCGTGAAACTAAATCAAAGCTTAGCCATTAAAACACACTCACACACAAAATCAAATGAAAAGACAAGCAAAGAGTTCAGTTCAATCCTTCTACCAGGTTTGCTATTTTGGCTACTGAGCTTCACCTGACATTTTCCAGAGAGAGGAGGAAAGAAGAAGACAAAGTGTGGGAATGCTTAAATGGAAGGTCACAAATCGTAGAGAAAACTAATATGAAAAAAACTAAAATTTAAGAGGGCTCTTCAGTCTGGCAACAACAAAAAAAAAAGAACACAGAAAAATGCAGTCAAATACAGACTGGAAAGTGATGCAAATTTTTGTGCATTATGAGTAACTGAAGCCACATGCCATAAGTTTTCCATCAGAAATGATTGACTAAGTGAAGACTAAATGATTGACTGAATGATTAAACTGAATGTATTCTGAATGAATTGTAACAAATAGTTATTGGAAAAATCGGTGTGGGCGATTTCACAGAACCCTCCTAACCTGATCGTCTCTACATCTGGGTGCTTAAAGCCCATATTCACTAACACATGAGCGTATGCCTATCTTAGAGTAATTTAAGCCAACGTGATGATTCAGTTTCACATAACTACAAACATTACGACTGAGGGCATGACAAAGAAAGTGAGGTTCGGTCTACTACTGACTGCTGGCACATTTGGCAATAAGCTGTGTGTATACATGGGCATGAGATTTCTCTACTGTTTCTACCTCTCCAAAATATTCAAAGTCTCTGGTGCTGCTTTGTTTCCCACTGGAAAATCCCAATGTGTTTTTAGAGCCTTCTCTAAGGGTCAGTCTACACGCTGCTATACGCCTAAAGACACACCTAATTCATTTGGGCAGCTGGGGAGAGATGAAGGAGTGAGGGACATTTGCAAAGCTGCTATTGGTGATCCTTATAGCAGCAGAAAGGGCCTGGGCCACTTTGTGTAGGACTTGGGATCAATGGTCATTTAAGCCTGCTACATTTGCTTATGCAAATGAGCCTTGCTTGTCAGCTCAGGGTTTCTGCCCCATGAAAGGCAGGGTACATTTTTCACTGAAGCAGGAAGACTTTTCTTTCCCTCAGGAGTGAATCTATCAAGGAAGATGAACCAAGGAATTTAAGCAGTTTACTAGTACCACACCCCAACACCAAGTGCACAGTGCATGTTCTGGCTCATGTGATAGCTCAGTGATTGGTGGCATTGGCCCTGAGTCCCTGAAATGCTTATGGCCACATTCTCTCTGGTCATAGAAATACCCAACACACTTTATTTTTCAGGGCATTCATGTTGATCTCAATGGTAATGGTTGGACTTAATGATCTTGAAGGTATTTTTCCAACCTAAATGGTTCTATGAACCTGTGATTCCATAACCCAAAACTACATGTATTTCAGTTTAAATTGCCATAGAATTAGCACTGTAACTGAGCTTTCCTATACTAGATAAAATGAAGTAAAAATGCTGCTGCAGCAAAGCCCATGAACATGTTTTTTCAATTACATATTCATCTATATTAAGTGGAATTCCTAACAGATTGGAGCATTGGCACATATGTTGGTTGTGAGCTTAAAATATTTTTAGGTGGCTAGTGCATAAAACATAATTTTATGTCTTTGTACTGCAACAGTTAAGGTTAAATTCGGGAAATAGATCCCTTCCTCAGTAATGCTGGGAGAGGTTGTAATTCATTTGGATTTTATATATCCCTGAATCTGTTTCAGAAGGGAGATGCTTTTGTCCTTTTTTCCTCAAAGGAACTAAGTGCAGTACTTTCTCTTCTAATAAAAAGACCTCTATTGCTTTGTTTCTCCCCTCTTCTGAAACAGCATAGTGGTGACAGCATTCAGTAAATTAAATTGTTTGTTCAAATCTCTCCTCAGACTGAATGAGCTCAAGGCCATATCTTGCATTATCAGTAGAAACATGAAACCTTCCATAAATCCTATAGTAGGCCCTGGATATATCAACTAGTTAGCACCCATGTGCCCCAAGCCAAAATCATATCCTGCAAGTTCAAAGCACAACAATACAATTATTTCACCTAGCTCAATCCAACCTAATGCAACCAAACCCGACATAAATTCAACAGATTTTATAACTGTTTGCAAGCAGATGAATATTAGGAGAGGCATTGTGATTGAATTCCATACAGGTATTTTTTCCTTATGGCCTAAAATATCGCCCATATTCTGCAAAGGGTAAGCTCAGTCCTGTGTAGTGAAGACATTTATTCCACATACTTTTGTAACCCTTCTGTAGGATCCAACCATTCACCATGAACTGGCATTTCCCATCAAAATCCTCTGATGAGGAGAAACACACAACGGTGGTAGCCGTGAGTCTGGCTTCCAGGAACGACAGATTCTGCAGGACAAAGCCCAGTATTTATACACAGAAGTGCTTCAGGATGGACTATTGCAGCAGACACTTCTCACAGAGCCTTCTGCAGTCATGCCTGAGTCACGTCCTGGTGAAAACTCCCGCAGGAGTGAGAGGTTAGGTCAAACTCCATGGTTCATTGGGTTCTTGGCTCCTCTGCCAATTAGCATTGACAATTATCTGTGGCAGCAGACACCAGCCAATTGTTCATCCATGTTTATATATCATTGTAACCATTCATGGGCCTACATAATAAAGTCCCATTGCTGAAGAATACACATCCCAGTGAACCACAGAGGAAAAAGAAAGAAAAGAAAAAGCAAAGGGTGGGTGGTATGTGGTCACTGCAATGGGGACATGGTGTAGACAGTTCTCAGGGAAATGATGGGAGTAGGCTGCTCTTTGATATTAACTGGGAAGTGCTCAAGCAGAAAAGCCATTACAGCAGCAGGGATGGGACTCAAAGTACGGATACAGAAAAGTCAAAAGACAAGGAAGAGATTGGGTGGTGAGATTGGGAAGAGAAAAGACAGTCTTTTCTGTTGCTTTATGATGCAGAGAAACACAGGTCTTGGAGAGATCTGTTGGACTGCTGTGTCCAGTCCCTTGCTATCGTCAGCAACACTGCCATTAGATAAACAGCTCTCCTTAATGTTTGCTCCTGTTGATTACACTGAGTCTGAAGGAGGAGAAAATACACCAACTCCTTTATTCTCCTCTTTTTTTCATCCCAGAGGAGAAATATCACAGTTCCACGTTAGTGTGGGATACAGATCCAGATGAAAAATAGACAGGGACGTCTATATATAGAATTCCTGCCTGAACTCGTGCAGAAATCTGGTCAATACAATCAGTGGAGCTCAGAGAGCCATCCACCTCACCAGATGTAGGTGCCTTCTTCAAAATGAGGGGGACAGCTGTCTGGACCCTAGCAGACATATTGGTTAGATATCAGCTGACTGTGATTGCACTTTACACATGGAGCTCATGTGTCGGTATTTAACCTGCGAAGTTACCTGAATCTGGATCTCCTACCACCACTGAGGGGAAAGGCTTTATTAAACCCTTAAGCAGAGGATGGCAAGTCTTTGGTCAGAATATCTAAGAAATTAGCACAGAATTGGGAGGTAGGCACAGGATTGACTGGAATCCCAAAATCTTGCAGTGACTAAGTTGTGGGTTTGACCTCAGAAGGGGCTAGAGGTCCACAAACCTTTCAACCTGGTAATTTATTTTATGCCCTTCCCACACAAATTAAGCTTGAACAATCAGCTTTTTGTTTCTTTTCAAATTTTTTTAAAAAATATTGAAGTCTTCCCAAGGTAGTGTCTTACATACATTTGCAAAGTTATTTTTGGTGCATTGTTTAAGAGAGGCAGCAGAACACGGCAGAAACTTCAATGTGCACAGCTACTTACTGAGCTCACAAAGCAGTGTTCAGATTCTCCACTTTCAAATAGGATAACATCTTTTATGAAGACTGCGATGGCTCTCATTATGAAGGACATGAAGAGGTGCATATGAATATAATTTCGAGTACAGTGTAGCTTTCTGTTGAGGAGAGATATAATAACATTTCTGAATAGTAAGGCTTCTCAAAAACATTATTTATCTATTTACATGTTTCTTCTGCCAAGATATAGAATTACAATCAAACATTAGAAACCCTGACACAGACAATGTTCTGATGTAAATCACTGCAAATTCACTTAAGTTTTTTAAAGCCACAAAAGATGTGGCATTCCATATATCTGTAGCACTGTTGCTTCTTTTCCACTTCTCAGAAAAAAAGGTCAAAAGATAGAATGATAGAAAACAGGTCCATCATACTGCTTTCCATTGGAAAAGAAATAGCTTTGACTCAGTAAACTGCACTTATGATAAAGGACTGTTTTCTACAGAATGTTTGTACTATAATAATTTTTTTAAAGGTAAAATATTTCCTCAGGGGGAGAAATAAATTAGCAGCAGCTGCCAAAATTAACACATATTGCAGGTTTTTTGGAGCAATGTGAATAATATATTCACTTAAAATGGCTAGTTATTAATTATATTAAGAACATCACAAGGGTTTTTCTTTCTTGCCCACCAATATTTTGAAGATGAATTTTCATCAAACAGGTCTGCTTTTCAAGTGTATTTTGTTCAGTCATCAGAACCACAACAGACCTCACTCAGCAACATGATCGAATTACCACTTTTTAATGAGTTACTGTGCATCGGCAAGTTTATACTCTTAATCTCTGACGATGAAAGGATAAAGGGACTGAGCTGAGTCCTCTGTTCTTGTGGCAAAACCAAGTCAAATTACACTGTTTCCCACAGATGAGGTGTGTGAACCCTGACAATTTCAACAGCTTTTCTGGCACCTTGTACCTTGTTGAGACAATGTAATTTGAATATGTCTGATTCACTGTTTGGGGAGCAGAGAGAGCATGCATGCTGAGAAGTGCAAAGGAAGCGTTTATCTCTGCTTAAGGATCATGAAGCGTGAGGCCAGTTGTGTACACAAATATACATGCCTGAATCTATTGCAAACAACAGGAACTGAGGATGAATTCAGATGCCATAACTTAGGCATTTCATGCCATTTAATTTGCTCTATCATGTCTACCTTTCAGTCCATAAGGGCCTGTGGCTCCTGAAGGTCCTACATTACACCTGTTCAGTTTGTGCATGACTCAAAGGCTCTAGCACGTCTAATATGGTTCTGGGTGACTCTGTTTTGACCTAGATCTCCATAGGCTACAATAGGAAGTATTTCTGAAATGCATTTCTGGAGGTAGATTTGGGGTGAGAATCATCTATCCCATTCTGAATGCCTACTTTAGCTGAAATTCATCATTAAATATACTCATCCATACTATTCTGACCCAGTCCCTGTATTTCAGATACAGAGATCCACCATGTAAAAGTGTACATTTAGTCAGATGAATCGCACCTTAAATAATTGGACTGGGGGTTGTAACTCTCATAAAAATGCCACAAATCACATATCATAAAACGCCGATACCAAAAAATGGAGGAACATCCCTCTCCTGTCTGTGTTTTACATTCAATCATGGTTTATAGACAAAACAGTTGACTTATTCATATTTAAACAGCCACTATTCCCTTTGAGTCATCCCCTTACCTCTGTCTTTTTTTTGCTCGTGCTCTTACCTGAAGAGACATAAAATGATCATAGCAGCTGTGAGAGCAATGAGCGATAAGGTATGTCCAATGGTGTAGCCGGTCTTGACTGTGCCATAGAATGACGTTTGCTAACATGAAGGAAAGAAGCAAAAAAAGACTTTCAAAGAGCTGCCAATATTTGCCTAAATACCCATGTCACTGATATTTTTCTGATTTTCTTGGTGAAATAAGGGAACCATCCTACTCCGTTATCTTACAAAAAACTTCCTTCACCCTTTAAAATCACATCAGCCAGGCTACATGATTCAAATACCACCAGTGTGAATAAGGGGAATGTGTCTGGTTCCAGCAGAGCTTGGATTGCACCAAAACCAGGTTAATGTTACACGAGGGAAAGATTCATAGAGGAAGGAGTCTGTTTTGACACTGGCAGAGACAGCTACATGGTTATAACCTTGTGAAACTAAACTGACTAATGTTCAGTTAAACAGTGCACGGACATGTCAGCTCTTAGGCAGTGAGCATGATCAGCTTCATTATAATAATGAATTTTGAGGACAGGACTGGTCTGGAAATTGGTTTTGCTTTTGTGGAAGCTAAGCATTGTGTTTTAGCAAGAAAAAAAAAAAAAGAAAAAGAAAAACAACAAACAACTAAAATATCCTCACTGAACACACAGAAATATATGTTAAGTTGGAAATTAGTCCACAGTTTTCTCTCTGATTGCATACAGAGGGAGTCTCTGAACATGGAGCACCATGGGTTTTAAATCCAACAGGGAATCCTGGTCTAAATAATATTGGGGAATAAGGCAAAAAAAAAACCAAAAAAAACCAACACCTCTCCTAAGGCTCACTAGCAACACTAAATCAATATATTTTGATCCTCAGCTTAAAAAGAAAAGATCAGTTGGTATTCAGACATCTGTTTTATCAATGAAAAATCAAAATTTTAATGAGAATCCAACTCAGCTTGTAGAAAGCCTTATTTTTCTAGCCCTTGATTGACCCTTCTCTGCCCTCCTTGCCACCATTTTCTGTAAAACAACCAACCAGCTGTAGTGGGTTTACGTGGCAAGGTTTTGGTAGCAGGGAGCCATAGGGGTGGTTTCTGTGAGAAAGATCTAGAAGCTGCCCCATGTTTGGGAAGGGCCCCATTGTTTTCCAGATCCGAGCCAATAAGCGATGTTGTTTTGCGCCTCTGTGAGAGCATATTTAAGACAGGGAAAAAACGCTGCGCCACACAGCAGCCGGGAGAGTCAAGGGAGTGGGAGAACAGCCTTGCACCAAGGTCAGTGTAGAAGGAGGGGGAGAGGTGCTCCAGGCGCCGGAGCAGAAGTCCCCTGCGGCCTGTGGTGAGGACCATGGTGAAGCAGGATGTCCCCCTGCAGCCCATGGAGTACCACGGTGGAGCAGGGTTCCACGCTGCAGCCCGTGGAGGAGACCACGGTGGAGCAGGTGGCCCTGCACCGACGGAGGCTGCCGCCTGTGGAAGACCCCTGCCGGAGCAGATTCCGGGCCGGACCTGTAGCCCGTGGAGAGGAGCCCACGCAGGAGCAGGTGACCCGGCAGGAGCTGCTACCCGTAGGGGAGCCAGGTTGGAGCAGTTTTCTCCTGAGGGATGGACCCCGTGGTACGGACCCATATCTGGAGCAGTTCTGAAAGAGCTGCTGCCTGTGGGAAGCCCACGCCGGATCAGTTCATCAAGGACTGCATCCCGTGGGTGGGACCCCACAGCACAGGGGACGAGAGTGACCGAGAAGGAGCGGCAGAGAAGAAGTGCTGTAGACTGACCATAACCCCCATTCCCCGTTCCCCTGCGCCGCTCGGGGGGAGGAGGTGGAAGAGGGTGGATGGGGGGGAAGGTGCTTTTGTTTTTTTTTCCTTTGTTTTCTCACTTCTCTCGCTTGTTAGTTGTAGGTAATAAATCTTACTATCTCCTTATGCCGAGTCTGTTTTGCCCGTTACAATAATTATTGCGTGATTTCCTCATCCTTATCTCAATCCTTGAGCACTTTTCACATATTTTCTCCCCATTCCTCTTTGAGGAGGGGGAGTGAGAGAGCGGCTGTGGTGGAGCTCGGCTGCCCACTCGAGCGGAACCACGACAAGCCAAAACCACAAAAAGCAGTTTTGACAGAAAATCTAAACCCAACCTTATCTGGGAAAACACTCTTTAATAACAGTAAGAGCTGAAATTTTTTATAGGTTATTTTCATGGGCCTTGATAAGCACTAGGTGCTGTTCAGGACCAGTGAGGCTGAGATGAGAGGTAATCCTCTAGAATTTACACAACCCAGCTTATAGGGGTGTTAAGACAGAAATTTCAGAGAATGCAGAGGCTACACTGGTCATGTCTATACTGCTCCTTGGACCACAGAGCTCAGAGAAGATAAAAGCACAGTGTCTTTGTAGCCTCATTCAATGAATCCACATCACTAAGCACTTTGTGTCATGATTCATAGCAAGGGCTTCTTTTCTAATTTATTTACCTGATAGACTGATGGAGTCTACAGAATATGGCCATACCTATGCTCGCCCACCTGCAGAGCATGGAGGGACTTGCACTGCATTAAGGAACAGTTGAGGTTCCACCTTGCTGTACTTGCTAATGACAATCACCTCCTGTTTTACAGATATCAAAGGAGATAATTTTATTCAAGATCATAAATGGAACTGAAATTTCACTGTTAATGTTCAGATTACTAAAATACTAATCCTAGAAAGAACAGGGATTTAGAGAAGTGAAGGAAATGTACGTCAGGATGCCTGTGTTCTGTTTCTAGACCTATAGTGATTTACTGAATAAAATTAGACAATTTTATCATTCCCTCTCTGACATCTAAAAGCCTGTCCTTAATTTCACTAGAATGTGATATGAACGATTAGTTAAGGTAGATGCTAAACTCAGATTAACTGAGAACTAGCTTCTTTCACTTCTGTTCAGTAGCCTCTACATTTGTCCCTTGATGAATGGAATTAGAATGTGAAACATTTACATCTGTAAGTGCAAAATAACAGAAACGCTGATATCAAGTCTTCAAGCAGCCCTGCATGCAAACTTGTTTTGTGTTTACATCACCTGTGCTAAAGCCTTCTGTGTTTCCCCTGGTAAATGCAAAGAGGCCCCTCTGGAGAGAACTGTGGGGTGAAATGATCTGTTTTCTTCATTGCCTCAGAGAGAGCCTACAGGGACAGTTGGGTGGCTCCTATCTGAGCAGGTGGGGGAACGGAGTGGGGAAGCTATGCGTCATGCCTAATAATGGGACAGTAAAACAACACCCCATTAGCTAACATATGGGTTTTCAAGGTCAGATTGGAGAAGGAAACGTTACCGTTTCAGACATCATAAATGCACTACTTTGGTGGCTATGTCTTCTATTTCATAAGGACTGACAGAATTTATAATTGAAATCATAGTCACAGCTCTTATTTATTTTTCAAAAATATTTTGCTGTTTCTGACTTGAGACCAGTAGATGTTTAAAGTTCACGAAGTGTTTTAGGCATGGATAGTTATCAGTCTGCTCTGGACCTCATGTTCCATACAGCCTGCAGTTCTCCTTTTTTTCTTATTCCCTTTATTTCTTCCTCCACAAACTGACAGTCAATTCAACAACAACAGAAATCTATTCTTCACAGGCTAGGACTGCATGTTCACCCCCCTCAGCCACCTTTCACACAAATTAGACTTAAACGGCATGACAAAACTGTGCAAATCAAGAGAAAATAATTAAGAAAGAATTAAAAGAGCACAATGCATGTTCTCTTGGTAACGCAGCACTCTGGCAGCGCTGCAATCCATTGGGTTGCCAAAGCATGTCCTAGGAATTCCCAAATCCCTTTGCAGCTGGAACATAAGCTAGAGGTCTTGGTGGAGGGTCTTCCCAGAACAGACCCGTAACGATGGCTTTTGCAATGTGCAACTGGTGCCACAAAACTCCATCTTAGGAATGGGACAGGAGGATATGAAAAGGTGGCTGACCTCGAAGGCAAACTAAAGCTCTCTCTTCAGTAGATCCCTGAAATTCTTTGTGTATCTTTCCCTTTGGTATTTTCCAAATTCTTTTACTCTTAAGGCTGGTAAAGTTCAGCTCAGATTTTCTGTTAACTCTTCGAGTGCCTTTGTAATGTGTGACAATACACAGACCACACACACTAGATATATATTCATTATTAAGTTTCCTATGTCCAGCATTCACAAACACTGGGAAATGTCATACAGCAGAAACAAACAAACAAACAAACAAACAAACAAAAAAACACACATGGACCTAGGTTTAATATAAATATATGGTTGCAGCAAAAGATAATATTTTTTCTAGCATGAGCTTTTTCTGGTTGACTATAGGAGAGCTATAGGTGACTAGTTTAGACTGACTAGATGTTGAACTTTTAGTTGCTTGAGGTGAATACCGCTTCTAACAAGTTTGGTTATCTTCTTTAGACTTTACCCTTCGTGCCTAAGCATGCAGCAAAGCAGTAACAAATTCCTTTCTGTGCAATGACAATACTCTATAATATTTGAAAGCTAATTATATCTAGTTCAGTGATTACTAATTTACCTGCAAGTAATATGCCAGAGAGTTTGTGGATTTTCTTTCAAAATTCAATAACATGGCCTGAAAATGTGTGTGTTGCCTACCTTTCTAGAGTTTATCTGGTTAAGATCAGCACAGCTGCACTGATGACAAATGAGTTATATTGGTTTATCCCTTCTGATCTTTTGATGATTGTGTTTGGCCTACAAATACTGGAATTACCATACCTACTCAAGGCTAAATATAAATAACTCAAGGAAGGCCTTGTTTCAAATTTGAACGTGGAACATGAAGCACCTGAAGTTACACTTGGGCATCACAGAGACACTGGTCTCATTTTCTCAGGTGCTGAGTTCCTGCCACCCCCTTGGAGATCAAGGGGAGGATCATCTATTTGACCAGACACTGATCTCTGCTTCCAGAGATCTTCCAGGTGATCCTTCATTTTCAGGGAATTAGAATAGGAATGGAAAAAATAAAGGATCAGAATACCACATGATTCTGCTATCTATCTACTAATGATAGTAAGTCATGATATACACTTATCCAGCTCTACAAACCTCTTCTGGAGTGCTGTTGGAATCAAATCCACAAGCTACAGCATATGGTGCAGGGTACACATCTGTCCAGCCCTGACTTGTGCAATTCCTGGTCACATTTCCTAAAAAAAAATAAATAGAAAGGTATGATTAACAGAAGAAGCATTGGGCTTGCTCTTAAACATATGTTTGCCTTTTCTTAATTTAAATGTCAGATCACATTTCTTGTAACACAGTAAAAGTCTCATACATTTTCTCTGTTAAGAAGTAAGCATCTTACACATAACACATAGAGTGGGGAGACCAATTTGGTCATATATTCAGTCTTCATATACAAATAGCTTTTAATATTGAGGTGCCCACAAAGCATCTCTTCTAATGGTACCATAATACCACCTGGACTCAGTCTCTTGGATGCGGGCAATGCAAGGATATTGTCTGAGAGTGTTATTGTCTCCGTTCCTGGAAATTTCTTCATCTAACCAGAGCAGTGAAGTATTTACAGCTTTCATTTTGCTTGTGAGAAGCCAAGGCAGGGATAGATAAAGTGATTTTGTGTTAAGGTGGGAGAGCTGGGAACTGAACCCAGTCCTCAAAACCCAGACCTTGCCTATAAAACGAGTCCTGAACTTTATTCAATGCGATTCCCATGAAATCTACTGCACTGGTGCTTGAGAAAAAAAATACTTCAAAAATTGTCTAAGAGGGAAGAAAAAACAGATACTCACCATCTGTATTGCCTGTTCTAACATATGTACAAGACAGATGTTTGTCAGACAGAAACAACAAAGAACCAAACCATCAAAAGTAAATTGCATATTCCCCCAGCACCTTCTCTGACCACTGATCCCTAACCAGTCCATCTCAAATGAATCACATGATTGTGTTATCAACTAATAAAATTTCACAAATTGAATGCTTGGCATTCCTTTGGTGTCTTTTATCACATAAAACATCCTGCCATCCCTGACCGGAAAGCTGGTACAATAAACCAGTATACGCAAATGGTAAACAGTCAAAACTTGCTTACGGCTTTTTAGTTGAAGAATTACATCAGTGAAACTCAAGAGCTTTGCAAACATTTCCAGCAATATGGACCTTTGCACACAAGAATAATAAAACTGCACACAGGAGAAAATCAATTCTGCTGCTATGAGTCATGAAAATATCCAAGCATCACCTACAGGAATTTCTGACTGTTGAGTCATCTGAACATCTTCCTAACTATATAGACCTATCTTGCACTGAAATCATCATCAGCTTATCACCTTACTTAATCCACTTCTTGAATCCCTGTGATAGGTGGATTTTGACACCGAAACTTGCCTCTGTGATTCTGCCTTCTGATTGATCTGAATACAACAAAGGCTCTGGTGCCTTTGCTCCTTTCAGCAGCTGCTCCAAACGCAGTTAACTTGAGCAGTTTGGTGGGCTGTTGTTCCCCAGGCTTTTCCTGCATGGCCACTGTTTACATTTCTTTTTCCAGGGTTCATATCAAGATCATAAGAGATCATGTGCAAACAAAGCAAGGACATGACTGTTCACTATTTATTTATTTTTTAAGGTGTTATGTAATTTCTTCATTACAATGGATCCCATTATCTGAATTTTTCTGCTTCCTATTTCCTGCTCAAGACTTCTCCCTCTGTCTGGAGATGTCTTTAGTTTTCATGGTGGTTTTGCTTATTCTCAGTGAATTAAGGAGTGCCAGTTTCAGTTTCATTCATTTCCTTGTAGTTCTTCTTTTCAAGCGCACTTCCTAAAACCATTTGATACTTTGTAATTCTTGTCCTCCCTGTTCACATGAGTACTTTTCAAAATTGTCTTAATGGTTTAGCAGATATGTAAACTACGGCAGAGGGAAACAAAATAATGTAGCATCACTGAGATTAAAAAAAACAAACAAACAATAATCTGCCTAATTTTAGGAATTCTCACCTCCCTGATAAGTTTTTCTACCACCCTTTGCTGCTCATTTTATTTTTTGATGCACAGATTCGAACACATGGTCTGATACAACACATCTTTATAACTCTCATGTTCTGTGCTAGATGCCTGGGAGGTGCAAAAAGTACAAGGTTAGAAGATATAGATTTTACCTCACTACCATTTTGGGTCAAGTGCTGGATGATATCTCCCCTCAGAGCAAACAACATTTCTAATTACTACTTGACATTAGGTTGATTACTTTCTACTGAAGATGTGCACAAAACTTGGAAAAATGCCTCACAAGCTTAGTACTTACTCTGAGGTTTACCTAATAAACAGGCTGTGAACTTTAGACTAAAGTATTAAGCTGAGATTTTTATGCTACAGGCTCAAAGCTCAGCTCTATCACACACTTCCAGTGAAACTGCAGCCAGTTCATTTGTCCTCCTTAGATTTCCATTTCCTCACCAACAGCAGGGCTTTAGAAATAAAGTCTGCTCTTCTGTCAATGGGAAAGCAAGTGTTTGAAGTGTCAAGATGTTTCTAGGCTATTTTCCATAACAGTTTCTTAAACTCTCTCCAGAATGGTGCACTAATGAAGTACATTGAAGATGCAAAATGTGGCAGTAGTGGAAAAGGCAGAGCTTCTGGACTTGGTATCTTCAATCTGTGAAAGTTCACATTTTTTCCCAATCTTTCCTATTTCCTATCAGACTGAAGCTAAATCTTTTCAAACCGTTTTTCCAGAGAATTAATGAGAAAGGGGATTGGGGCTTACACCTCAGTATCACGTAATTAGCAATGTACAGTGGAGGAGATCCATTGTGAGAGCTGGAAAGCATCCTAATACTGGCTGGAAAGTGAGGTGTTTTGTGTGCCAGGCTCTCCTCCTGAGTTGTGGAAAAAGGAGGTTCAAGTTCCTCGTGCGAGCAGAGTTTATTTTTTTAGAAATTTTTTTAAGAAGGAAAGAGGGTATACTCGTTAATAGCTTTTTCCCTGTCCCTGTCATGAAATTAAGATTTTGTAGGTTTTGTATTTCATTTTTGTCAGAAGCATTACAACTGTCAAACTGGTGCACCTAGTCCTAAAAGCCACAACCATTTCAAAGAGATGAGGTTTTCTATTTAAAGGGGAAAATAAAAAGAAAAAAGAAAAAGCCGCAACTAACTTTCATCTATGATAACAGTAACCTCACAACATGTTTTGCCAGAACTCAGCTTCCTGATTTCAGAGAATCACAGACTGGCTGAGGTTGGAAGGGACCTCTGGAGGCTATCTGGTTCCCTCCTGCTCAATCAGGGCCACTTAGAGCTGCTTGCCCAGGACCATGTCCAATGGCTTTTGGATATCCTCAGATATCTCCTCTCCAAGGAGGGAGACTCCACATGCTCTCTGGGCAACTTGCTCTAGTGCTTGGTCACCCTTACTGTAAAAAAAAGCATTTCCTTAGGTTGCAAGGAAATCTTCTGTGTTTCAGTTTGGTCATGTTTAGAAAATGCAAATGCAATTAGAAAGTGCAAGAAGGGTCTCATTACTTCAGAAGCTCACTATGCATGGGAGCCTTGCATGTAACTGAAGTCCTTTGCTAGGTTCTGCCTTTTCTCTTTGCAGATATCAGGACAAATGTTTTTTAAAGGCAACAAGATGATGACCTTTTCATACGGCTCCCTGCCAGGTAGGAGGGGATGGATGTAGAAAGAAAGGAAAATAACAGTGCAGAAATCTCGGGAAAAAAAAAAAAAAAAACAAAGTTCTCAAGCTGGCAAATATAATGTGCAGAGGTAATCCTTACACAAGCTAAAGGAATTATAGCTATTGCTGGAGAACCGGTAACATAAAAAGCTACTGATTATAGAAGAGAATGACAAGTGTAAATATGAGGCTAGACCTTTGGCTCGTTTATATCAGTGTTTATGACAATCAAGGCATAAAGCACTATTGAAAGGCAAGGGGTAAAGCCGCAGGCCTGAATAACCAGTTTTCACAAAGTTTTACAGCAGCAGCGCCTTAAAGACTCATGTGTAGCATGATGGGCCGTAAATGTTTAATCAAACCACCATATCCCTTGATCCAGCCCCAGATACCAGTAGATGTAGTGTATGAAAGTGCAAACATGTCAGTGGCTTCAGGCTGAGCCCCAGCAGGATCAGCAGGGTCTCTCTCAAGACTTACACAAGCACGTTACACGTTACCCAACCGCAAATTTAATCTTCTGTGGTGGCAGGAAGGGTTATCCAAGCCTACATAAACTGCTGGGCTCCTCCTCATGTGCTCCATACATGGCTCTTCCTCATGTGCTACCTCTGCCTATATTCCTTGAAAATCTGCTTGCAGTGTGCCACGGCAATTAACAATCATCTACATGAAGCACGAGGAGCAACTGCATTTCCTCCGTACACTTCTCGTCTTTCTGGTAGTACGTCTGCTATAGGACAGGACTTTGCCATCTGGCCCAGCAGCTGCTCCTGGTCTAAGCAAATGCTTCCTTAGAGTTCACAATCCCCTCACTAATTTGCTAATCTGCACAGTCTGATGGTATGCCTATTATGAAAATGGAATTGATGGTTGTAAGCAATTAGCAGAATGCTTCAATCTTTCCTTCTGATTAGCTTGTACTAAATCTGGCACATGCCGCACACCTATCCTGAGTAGCTTTGCCTTGCTTGCAGGGTGATTCAGAAGCTCTCTGCTCTGGGAAACAAAGAGAGAGGGAAGGAAAGCCCTCTCACTGAAAACAAGCAGGACTGGCTGAATTCAGAGACACTTTTTGCCTTATGTTTGTTAAAAAAACAAAGCAAAACAATCACAGAATCACAGAATCACAGAATTTTCTAGGTTGGAAGAGACCTCAAGATCATCGAGTCCAACCTCTGACCTAACGCTAACAGTCCCCACTAAACCATTTCCCTAAGCTTTACATCTAAACGTCTTTTGAAGACTTCCAGGGATGGTGACTCCACCACTTCCCTGGGCAGCCTGTTCCAGTGCCTCACAACCCTTTCAGTGAAGAAGTTCTTCCTAACATCTAACCTAAAACTCCCCTGGCTCAACTTAAGCCCATTCCCCCTCGTCCTGTCACCAGGCACGTGGGAGAACAGGCCAACCCCCACCTCGCTACAGCCTCCCTTGAGGTACCCATAGAGAGCGATAACAAACATATTTCTTTTTAGCATTAAAGAAGCAGTAAAAGAAAAAAGACCCAAACCTGTATACTAATGAAAAGATTGTCCAAATATTCCTGTTTTTAATTAAGTTTTTGCATATTCATATTTTGTTAGTTGTTTTAATTCAATTTCTTCTATGGAAAAAAAGCATTCTTCTTGCCTCTTTCTCTCTGACACTACTTTTATCCTTTTTCATTGGATCTACAAATAACAATGAATAGACATTATTGATACTGATCTGGAGACAAGGAGGACTTCTTTTTATCTTTTTCTTCCCCTTGTTTTATCCCAGTTTGGGTGAAGAGCTGTTAAAGATCCCTATGAAGAAAGACAAGTTAAGCAGCAAAATAATTTTACAATTTTTTTGCTTTATGAAGCAAACATCTTCTCAGCTCCCTCAAATAGAGGTTGGGTACAGGCTAGTGTTCCATACATCTAATCACCAAATTTATTCCTATACTCTGAATATATCTTACCTCTTTCTAGTGATTCTGATAGTGCTTTCTACTTCTGGCTTCCACTTGTACTTTCCAGGTCTATCAGCCTTACAAGTTTTTTATATGTTGTGTGAAAACATACCCCTCTATCCTTATTTTAGACCTGCTGATGGACAGTTTCATTTTGTACCTCTTCTCTTGTACACCATGAAACAATCATTCCTCACCTACTTTCTCCACAATGTTATGACTTACATCCTTTGAATCCACATTTTTCTAGTCTGAAGAGTATTAATCTGGATAATCCTTTCTTGGAGAGAACACAGTAAGGTAAAACTTTTAATTCAATTTCCTGATGTATAAACGTATTTGGAGATGATGTGGAAGAAACACGAATCAAAAGAACCTTTCAGATTGTGTTATACCCACCAGTAAAGAGTCTTGTAGAGGAACGACATGATTAATTCATGGCATAGTGAAGGAGGAGTGAACAGTCAGTGCAACTGAGATAGAAACAGAAGATTTTCTTTATAATTTAAAAATAATAGTTAATATATTAATTAATAAAAATATTAATATAAATTAATAATAGTTTGATCTGTGTAGAAGTTAAATACTGAATAAATGAATGGAATAAATACAAAGAGATAACTGTATTATAAGAAATTTGTTGCATATGTCCCACTCTCATAAGGTTTTTCTCTTTCTTAATTATTTTTCTCTCTCATCTGTTTCAAATACACTCCTCAGACTCAAATATATCTGAAAGTTTGTGTCACAGGTGAGATTTTAACACTTTGATCTTAGTGGGAGAAAACTTCTTATTGGCTTTTAATGGGAGCTTAAGTTCGTTCAAAGAGATCTGAGGCCAGTCATTGCTAAAGGATGTTCTCTTTAGTCTTCCTCTTGCTTCTCTTGCCCTCTGTGTAATAGCTTCTAAAGGAGAGGGAAGGTCTGCTCTAAGTAGCTATCTGTCCTGCTGGTCTGCCATTATCTTGTGGTCAGAAATTGATTTTTTCAAGCAGAAGCTATTAAAGCAATAGCAGATCTTATCACTTTTCTTGAGATGTTGCTGAGCCCATTGGAACATGTGTAGTTCCATTTTTATTATCGATCTGCCCTATTGTTGTTGGGAAACACCTGAGACTTCCAGACAGAGCTACAGCTTGTTTTTAACTGGACACAGAAGTGGTTAGATCTGGGAGAAATTTGCGATTTGTCAGACATAGAAAAAATATTTTCCAAACTCGCTTTATGTGTCTCAGCCATGATTTTGTAAAATCCTTCTTTCAGCACAATTTCTGCCAACATGGTGTATCGAACAGACAAACAAACTGTGGCATAGTGTCAGCACATCACGTAACAGTCACAGCCTTTGGTTTCTTCATTTGTTCTTTTTCATATCGCTTGGTCTGCAGCTTGGTCTTACTGTCACAATTCTGCTGCCCTAAAGCTTGCCGCACCTGTGATTTCAGGAAATCTCCCATTTTCCTCTCTCCTCCTTTCCCTTTCCTGCATGTCACATTTCTCAGTGTGAAGATCTCGATCCTTAATAAACACAGATAATTCCTCTCTTCTTAACAGCACATGTTCCCCTTAATTAGGCACCTTTTGCAAACTCCATTTGTTCCCTCACAATAAAAGCAGAGCTGTCAAACTCTAGGACAAATTTCTCATTAGCTCTTTAGACATTGCAAGTACAGTACACCAGGAAGTATTTACAAGAATAAAATGAACAGTTCTGGCTAAGTGGAGGTATTAACTCCACAAGCCATGGGCTGACAGCAGGCTTTCCATCTGAGGATCTCACAGCACTGCTATCCCTGGGTGTACATGACCTTCTCAGCACCAGACCTTCAGAGGAGCAGGGCAACCGTGTCATGACACCTCAGCTGCAAACAAATCTCAAAGGTCTGAAGCAAAACTAAGCTTTAAATAAGCTGCACATCCAGATAGCCACCTGTTTCTTCAGTCAGTTACACCACTGCACGTAGCTGGAGCCAGCTGAAGTGAAGGGTGCACTCTTAAATGCAGATAAAAGATCAACACTGATCTATGGAAACAGAGTAATCCAGCACTGAATTCTGAGCTGGGCCTCCAGTTGTCCATGACAAATGAGCAAAATGGATGTTAAGGAGTGCCGGGAGGCTGCCCTGACAAGCATGGGCAGCAGCAGCATTGGCTGTCCTGTCCCCTTTTCTGTGACTTTCAGGGTGGACTATACAAATAACAGCCACAATTCCATGTGAAAGAGGACGTTTCCTGGCAATTTTATCTTTGTGACATGAAGGCACATTTGGACTGGGGCTGCTTGGCACCTGAGGACATTGACAGATCTCAGTGAACAAACCTGCAAAACAGATAGACTCAACATTTTTTTTTTTTTCTCCTTTCAAATGAACATTGTAGTAAATAAAGAGTGGTTTTGGTTCACTCATTTGGTCATCCCTCTCTCTGTTTTGATCTGTTTTCTTTTCAGTTTCAAACACAAGATAGAAAAAAAAGGAGGAAAGAAAATGAAGAAAATAACCCTGGTTCAAGAGAAGGAAATTAAAATGTTTTGCAAGTAAATGGTAATCATTTTTTGAAGCTGGGGAAATGAGTATCATTCTGCATTTTTGTTTGTTTTTGTCTACTCATAGACCTCCTTTGCATGAGAAAAAGATTGGGGTTCATCTCACTGAACTTTTGCCATTGAAATGTAAGGACGGTAGACTCAGTTTTCATGTGGAGGTTATATCAGACCTCCAAAGGTCATCTCATCCCTTTCTATGACATGTTGTGGGATAACTCATGCCCTGTAAGTGCATCTCTTTCCCACTGGCTAGAGGACAAATTAGACAAGGAGTTAAGATTGGATGCCTAACTGTTAGGTACCCATGCTGTGATGGAAGGAATTTGACTGTTCATTTAACCAACTGCAAAGAAAGACAGCAGAATATCAGATCTCTGTGCCTGTATCCATGTCCTTCTTAGGAATTTCATTTGATTCTCCCAGGACATGGCTACACTTGCCCCAAGATCCACCTTGAGAGACTCAGGTGTTTTTGAAGGACTCCTTGTGGGTCATGCAAAGACTCCACAAGATTGCAGGTGACATCAAGGAGTTAACCCCAGCAGTCTGTTCAACCACATGCTTAAATATCTTCAGGTGGCTCATTCTCATGTTATTTCATGGGCAGCTCTTCCCTTTTCTCTGTGCAGTTGTGTCAGTGTGTGTGCATGCCACAACTGGAGGGGTGGGAAGCTCTGACAGTTGGGAATTGCTTCAGCCTGCACCACTAAGACCTGGATGTTACCAGTGAATTACATACATTGAAAGGATTTGACTTGATTGCCTCTGCACTAATGAGATTAGATAATGCTACAAGGGATTAGTTCATGTCTTTCAAGGTGGAGGTATGGAGAGGGGATGCCATTTCCAAAACTCTCTGCAGATGAATCAGGAAGAAAAATGAGATGACAGAGTTAAATCTTTGCTGTCCATCATACTGAATTTGTTAAAAGGCCATCAGTAAGATGGCAGAAATGAAATGAACCATGTCTTGTGTATAAGTGCTCACATTAACTCGTACCTAGGATCAAACAGTAGTTAAAATAACTTTGGGCACAATACCAAAAAGCAGAATGACAAAAGATAACCAAAAAAAGCTTTTGATTGATATTTGTTGAATTGAAAAGTGCCACAGAGAGAAAGACGCCTTTTAAATTCAAAAGGAAAAGCTATCTGACAGATGATTATGAATGTGCAAGTTTAAAATGATGGAAGACATGCAAAAATCAAAAACCAAATGAAGACTTAATCTTCATGATGGATTATGATTTAAAACATCTACAATAACATAATAAGATCCATAATTTCTCAGGCAATTACTGGGGCTCTGCTTAAGCAGGAAAGGGCTTGTTTAAGGACTTTAAGTCAGATTCTGAATGCTAATGCTGTCATGAACTTTAGTTACTCCAAGTTTAAAAGACTAAACCCAGAGAAGATTTTGTCACACAGTTCTTTAAATATATGCCAATATTCTTATAACTTGCAATAATATTTAACACAAACACTATTTAGCTAAATCTGAAAATTTTACCTATTAGTCTGTGGATGAGCAGATTTGGTCTCCCTATAGCTGACATTTTAAGTGTCTATTCTGAATTACTCCATAGAGCAGTGAGGAAATCAGAGGCTGATTCAAACCACAGAGAATCACCTCCAAGATAAACTGGAGATGTTTCTCTGTTGACTTCAGGAGAAAGTTCACACATCTGGGATTAAATGATGAAATGTCAACCTTTCATATAGCTGACATTAGGTGAGATTATTCTGACCATGACTATACAATATAGACAGAAAAGAGCAAGGCTGAATAGGCAGAAAACACATTTTTATTAACATACACTTTTGTTTAAATTCAGGAATTTATAAATCCCATGACCAGATTGAATCATCTTTCTCAAGCAGCCTGGAACTTTTAGATCCCAGTCATCATGTAGAAGAATAACAACTTGCTATTTTCATTAATCGATGCTGATAAATACCCTTGTCATTTCCAAATTTCTGTTTTAGAGAAAAGACTGCAAACCTAAACACTGTGCACAAATGTGGACCTTAGAGATGCTGCACAATACAACTGCCAATTTTTGTAGTTGGTGTCAGCCACATGAGTATGGTGACATGACTCTCATCCCACTCTAATTCTTGCCTGGAAAACTGCGTGAAACCTTCTGAATGAGCTCCATGGAAATCAGCCTAGCAAACTGTGAGTGCATGTAAAAGCTGTCAGTGATAAGCACAGACAGCTTTATGCTTATTCTAAGACTACAGGTAGCCAGTAAATGCATCACCTCCTTGGACAGCCAAAGCCAAATATGACTTGGAGAATTTGCTTCACAGCATGCAGCATTTGGGATTGCTAAACAGGACGGAGAGAAGCAGCTTGAAGCCAGGAAATTGCCTGAGCCAGATGGTCAGCATTCTTAGTAATGACATTCAGAGGAAGGGACATAATTTCACTGAGACAACAACTCAGGATTCACCTGAGACTAATATGAACCAAGTCTTGGCTTGTTTTATAGTTCATAATGCAGAAATCATAGCCGAGTATTTGGTGAACAGGTGCGGAACTGAGTCCCTCACTGTGCTGGCAGTCAGCAAGCTACACGGTCCCATCTCTTTCTCTCTCTATCTCTTAGGCTCACTGCACATGAAATGTGTTGGGTCCATCAGAAGATCTTATAGAAAGAGTACTAGGGATGTCCCAGATCTTTAACATCATTTAACCACTTTAAAACGCCATCAAGCAATATCTCCAAATCAGTCTTTAATTTCCCCACAAGTCCCCATTGGAGCCTTCTTCCAATTTTCAATCTGACAGTTTCATGGCAGATTGCAGATCGTTTTTCAGCCAGTGTTGGATTTGGCCTTCAAGTACTCCTTTCCCTTGATTTTGCTCTTGCAATGAGAACTCCCACTGTTTGTTTTACTAACCTAAGCAGGTGTCACTGAGCCATGCCACAGTTTCTATTGGAATGACAGACCAGAAGATCTATCTTGTACAGCTTTAGTTTATCTTTGTCACTTACATGCAAGAGGGAGAGACTAAAAAGCATCAGTAAGATTTTTGGAAAGCCATTTCCTATCCTCTTGTATGCTGGAGGAACACAAGGAGCATTGGAGCACCTATCCTGCTGTAGTGGATGGCAGCTTATCTCAGGAGCCTACCAGGTACTAAACTTGGTCCAAGAATCAGACCAGTATGGGGCACAAGATTGAGGAATGATGATTTCCAAGAGGAAATCATTGGCTAAAACCAGTGAGGTTGTGCCCTCTCCGCTCAAAAGTATTTGGAAAAAAATTAAATTCAAGTTATGGGATCCATCAATGCCTACAAATTCTTTTTCCCATTATCATCTGTGCCCAATGTTTGGCAGCACATTTTTAACGTTGTTAAAGAGTTGGTGTTTGGTGTAAAAGTGATGAGGATGAACAAAACAAACAATGAGATGGTGATGTTTTTTACTGGATATCAGGGAATCGGGAAATCAGGAATTCTTGGAACAGAGGAGGGATGATACAGGTAAAGCTATGATGATACCTCATACCTGTGGTGGCATTGCTTCAAGGTATTTGACCAATATTGAAGGATTTGTTGAGCTGAATTGTGAAAATGCATGCATGTATTTAAGTGCACAGGGAAACTACCATGCCTTGGTAACTCTAGAAGTAGGCACTGCTCGCCTGCAGAAATGCAGGATTCAGACAAGTCAGTTTGAGATTACTTGAATATACAAATAAGTAGAATTAACGATGAACTGCAGTTCATCAGGATCTCTTCCTTGCTGAGTGCAGCAATCCTGGCTATTCCCACCCCCACCCCCTTAAGCAATTCATCTCATAGCTGAAGCTTAAAAAATGTCAGTGCTAGTTTTTACTGTTTAACTTGTGCAGAATGGACAATTTGCTCTTGGAGAAACTGTGGGAAACAAATCTCTATTACAAATGTCACATTCCATGTATTGAAAGAAACCTGGAACACTCTGGTGAAGAGATAGCAAGTAGTGCACTTTAATAATAAAAGGTGCCAAAAATATTTTCATCTATCTCCTTCACACGGTACTGACGAATGTCATAAAATAATGAAAATCTTCTGTATTTGTGAATGGCAGAAAAATTTAATGTCAAATGACGTCAGGACTATGCTAGGGATTTTAGGTTTTCTAAATGCCACATGATATTTTATCCTTTATTTACCATGAGATAGCATATTAGTCATTTGAAGAGTATATTCTCCATTAAATGGAAAAATCACATTAACTCTTTTTTTTTTTTTTTCCCAATATCTCACCCTTTTCTTGCTTTAAGTATAGAGAAAATCTTTTATTGCTCAGAACTTTGGTATAAGCTTTCATGATTCTGCAAAGGGATCAAAGCATAAGACATAAACATTTGCTTGATGATTGATTTCCTTGAAAGCTATTTGATGATACTACTACAAAGCAAGAACTGCTTTACAAACTTCAATGACATTAATTTTGCAAGAAATCTTGTAAAACAAGAGGCACTCTTATCCTGCCTTTATTTATGATCATATCTGCTTTACACATTTGTATATGATTGTCCAAAGCACAACGATTGCACATTGCCAGCTGCAAGGCCAGATGACATCTGCCGAGCTCACTGCTCACAGGACAGCTCAAAAGGCAGCAACATGGGTATGCAGAGAAAGGGCACAGGTTGGCTTTTCTTTGAGGCTTGCTCCTGGCCTGGCACATTGCAGTAGGTGCACAGAGAGCCCAGGTGATGTCCTGGTTTATCCTGGTGGAATCTGGGCTTCTCCCAGAATAGGGAGATAGGATACTTGTGTTAAAACAGGTCTTTTGAGATGCCCTTAAGTGCCTGAGATATTCAGAGATATGGGAGAGCTGCACCCTTCTTCAGGGAGCCTGGAGACTAGATGAGATGCCCTAAAACTCTCAGAGAGCAGCAGATGCTTCTGAGTAGGCAACTTGATTGTGTCTCATAAGCCTGTGCTAGTACTCTATTAAAAGCATTACCCTTAGCTTAAGTTCAACACAATCCCAATGACACATATATGTATATATGTATGTATCATACATATGTACACATACCTCATTGTTCTGCTGTGGTGGAATGAAGTATTACAAACTCTTCTCAGGGAGATTTTTTTCTTCCTCTTTAACTAACTGCTGGGTCCCTAAAAACCAGCAAGTGCATGTTTTGCTCAGAAGAGGAGGGTACTAAGCACCGACTACAGGCAATTCTTCCACATGTCTGGGCCAAGGCACAGGGGTTTTGCCCAGTTTTGGATTTCCCTTCTGGCTCTACCAAGGCTTTTGGTGTGGCTCTGGGCAAATCATGTAATCAGTTTGTGCTGGTTAATCAATATAGTGTCCTGCTCTGCTAAGCAGGGACAATATTGTATCCTTACTCCCGTTCATAACCTATCCTGTGTGTTTGTTTATAATTCTGTAAAAGTGAAGACTTGGTGCATAATGTCCACTGAAAAAAAAAAGGCTTCTTTCGCTGTGGAGGCCTGCAGGACTACTATAATAAAAATAGAAAGTAATGACTATAATCTAGAAGGAGACAAAGAGTCCTGTTGCTGCATTGCCCTTGAGACCTGAGTTTTAAATTAAAGCTTCCCAGAACATGCCAACCGGTGTATTAAGCTGCTTTCTCCATTAACCTTCCCTGCCCATTATTTGTCAGCTTAATTTCTTGGCTGGTGGCCAAATTAGTCATTTCTGTGGAAAAATACTTTATTACACACAGTTTCGGCTTGTTTATTTTATGTCAGAGACTTAATTAATTGCAGTGCTAAACTGTCCATTTTGTACAGCAAACATACTATTACACATGTTGATTAAACTTTTGCTGCAAAACACCCATATTATTGGATTTCACCAGGAGCCTCATTTGCATCCCTATGATACCAAGTAGTATGTTGTGCTGGAAGAAGACAGGAAGGATGATTTAATGGTTTGGGCATCCCTGTATGGCTTGGGAACCTTCTTTACCTTGTGCAAATCCTTAGTCCTTCTGAATTTGTTCTCCCTCTGATTACGCCAGAAGCTTTACCCGCAATATGATGTGAAACCCTCCAGGCAATTAAGCCATAAAACCATTCCAGCGAGATGAGCTGTCTTACCAACGAAAGTGGTGAGGAATCTGAAGTACTTTGGGCATGGCTTCACCACAACTGCTCCCACCTGCGCTTCAGGCCAGCATGTGATGTTGTCCCATTGCCTCCTGCAACCTGGGGAAAAGAGAAAAGCTGATGATAGAACAAAAACAAGCAACTCTCTGCTGTCTCTTGTATGGAGCAGAGGAAACCAGCTCTGCAAAGGTGCGTTGAGCATTGGTGCGAGCACCTTTTGTAAGGAGAGTTACAGAAATATCTTGTTTAAACATAGAGTTTTCAGCTACCCCAGTCCCTGAATTGCAGCACTGGTGATACCTGTAATTTTCCCAGAAATTGACACAGAAGGAAGAGAACCAGACAAATCAGAGTTAACAGTTAGCAGTGCCTTTTTAGATGAAAAAGGCAGAAATGCTTAATTAAATCTCTCTCTTCCCTGCCCTTATCTCTCCTTGTTGCATTAAGACACCTCTCCTGAACATACTGAGATGCACAAGCCATACTCCCACTCCTTTTCCTCTCTCCCCAAAGTTTTGTCACCAGTATTTCTTCCCATTGCAATGAGATGGTTCTGCATGGGGTGAGCTCAGTTGGATGGGGACACGGATGACAATCAAGGGATCAGAAGTCAAATTCCTTCTCAAGAAGCAATTTTTCTCTTTAAAAAGGGAGAAGGCACAAAACCATCCTGGAGGCAGAGGAGGGACAGGGCTGTCACCAGGAGTGGTTCTCTATGGGAGGGTGGAGCAAGGTCGTATAAAGCCCTATCTAAGCCAGGAGGGATGGCATAACCAATGGAGCTAACTTTAGAGAGAAATGATGGTGTTTTATTAAAATGAAACATTTTACAAGTTTTTTTGAATTGAATAAATACTTTCTGGGAGAAACAATGGCCAGGCATGCCCTTTCTGCAGAGCTGCAATATGCTCTTATTTTGTCCTTTTATTTCTGCTTTTTCAAAAGACATTAAGGATATCACACATGTACCAGAGTAATGAATAATGTAATATTAGCACTGAAGACAAAAGGAGTCTGCAGACAGGAATTAATAAAATTTCAGATGTGTTTTTGCCAACGTGTTACACATTTTAGAGTTCTTACTAAAATTTTGAAGATTTTTCTTCTTCTTCTTTCCAACAGAAACATTTATGGCTGCCTGGGTTAGACAGATGGGTTGTCAACAGATCTCCCTGAGTTCCTTCGTCATAGCACCTCTGCTCTGGGTTACTCTTTGTGTCCCATTACGTTGTGACACTTCCCCAAACGTGACTAAAGTGTTGCTGTTAAGGTCAACTGCCTAACAAAAAAAATGGAATATGAAGAAAAAAGCCTTGAGAAAATGCTTTCCACATGCAAGTAAAGTGAACTGTGAAAACCACTCTCAAGCTGCAGTGCTTGGTGATGACATCCTGATCAGAATTTCCCCCTTTAAATAATCTTTTAGGCCTTCTGCTCAGGAAAAGGCTGGTGTCATCGTCAGTCTGTTCAGAGTGAGGCAGCTTGCTGTCTCAGATCAATAAAGAGAGCACACAAAAATACTCCAAAGCTGAAAAAGAACCCTCAGCTCTCTTTCAAATTTATTTTACAAGTTTTTCCTTAATTCTTTCATGAGCAAACAGAACTTTTCAAATGAAGTCCTGAGGTGGGTTTATCACAGCCTGAAAAAGGGAATAACTGACGGTATCTTCTTCATGCAAGCTCTTCTGTAGCATTCATTAAAATTCAATTTTCAGATTTCTAATATCAGTTGCAAAGCTCACTTTTCACAATGTCTTACTTATCTGCTACCAAACAGCCAGCAGCTCCAAAAGTATTAAGATATTACATATTCTGCCCCTGGAAAATAGATGATTTCTTGACAAGACCTTTCATGTTCTACAATCTCCATCAGCATCAATAAATTATAATGGGCCCATTACCCCAGGACAGGTTATAATGCAAAATAAAATAAAAGGTGATAGTATCAGATGGCTTTTTAAATGTTCTGTATTAGGCACTTTGAGAATTTTTCTGATCCTCATCTTTTTCCATTATAGCATTTTTCACCACCACCTGTGGTGCATGAAAAAAGCTTTTAGTTGTTTTTGTAACACAAACTCTGACTAAAATAAGGTGAGGACACACAAGACTGATTTTGCAAGACACACAGAGGGGACCTTTAATAATTATTGCTTCTGCAAAGACCTCTCATATCTGCCCATCAGCTCTGCCAGTGCCATTCTTCCTCGTTGCCTCCCCGTATTTGCTGATGCTATTAGTGTAGCTGCCTGGAAGGGTTCAGGTTTCAATTATGGGGTTAATATCCCTGCTTTTACGTGTGAAGAAGCTGGAGGTGTGGACTTGAAGAAGTCAATGGATACCGGAGTTCCAGAAACTTGACTTTAGCTAATTTTGAAGCATTTGAAGTTCAGTGAGATACAATTTACTCGTACTAGGTCTAAGGCAGGAGAAGAGCTTAATGTCTAACACATTATAATAACTTTGTTTGAATAATTTATAATAATAATTTAAAGTAATTTTGTTTGAAATGTGAGGCGGAAAGAACAGGCCTTCACATTTTTAATGAATTGGAACGGTTTGAAGATCTGAGGCAAAATGCTTTGCAGTTGGAGTTTAGCACTCACCGCTTGCCCTGCAGTCAGCCCACTACAACTTCAGGCACAAGTTTGTGCCTGTCCATCCAAATTGTGACACAGACAGCCATTATCAAATAGCCTTGGAGAAATTTGTCTTCTCTCTCCAAAGCTTACCTTGGCAGACTGCTGAGAACACAGGGTTGGTGGGCAATACTCAGCTGTGTCACTGTGACAGATCAGTATCCAAGAAAACTATTTGAGGGTAGAAACAGCTGCACTGGGACTTGGAGAAGGGAAACCTGTCTTCCCTGTGACATCACTTGGCCCTCACAGATGTAAGAAAGACGACAATTTGTTTTGCATGATCAAATCATGTTTGGTGATTGCTAAGTGCTTCCCCATTAATTAATTACAAATGTTTTCTCTGTTGCACTGAGTACCTGCAGGAGGGATGCAAATGTATTTATCTTTCCTTATCCAAGGCAGCAGGTGGAAATGACCCATGGATGCACCTTTCATAAATACTGTGATCCTGAAAACAGTTGGGCAAACCCTTCAATACCATTTCATTCAATGTGACTGTGCTGCTCATTTGCTTGTTACTGCAAACCAAGGAATGCACACTGCTAAGGATTATCCTCTGCTTTGGAAATGATCACTAGTGAGTTGTAAGAAGCCCTGTGTGAAAACAAGTGTGTGACTTTTTCAAAGATGGTGGCATTCACAAATTCTCTGGATAATCAGGCAAACTCTTTAAACTCTTGGTATTATAAGTATGCTCATATATGTAAGAATCTTTCCCTTTTCAAATTTTTGACTGTGACTTCCAGACCTTCAGCTTTGTCCTGATGTTACCTGGTAAATCAGGAAGTGCTCTCTGGAGCCAAGTAACTTCTTCTGGAGGGCTGCGGGGAGAAATCCTTCACAACTTTAATGAAGCTGGCTTTTAACCTTTCTTCCTTCAGCTCAGCACATCAAACTGCTCATCCTCTCACTATAAGGCATGCAATTAGTGTAATTACTAGCAGCCAACTCTCTCCCTCTTTAAACAGGCTCCTGAAGCACTGCTCAAGTACTGTGTTCAGTACTCAAGTACTGAGTTCAGTACTACTACTCGAGTACTGTGTTCAGTTTTGGGCCCCTCGCTACAAGAAGGACATCGAGGTGCTTGAGCGGGTGCAGAGAAGGGCGACGAAGCTGGTGAGGGGCCTGGAGAACAAGTCCTACGAGGAGCGGCTGAGGGAGCTGGGCTTGTTCAGCCTGGAGAAGAGGAGGCTCAGGGGTGACCTTATTGCTCTTTACAGATACCTTAAAGGAGGCTGTAGAGAGGTGGGGGTTGGCCTGTTCTCCCACGTGCCTGGTGACAGGACGAGGGGGAATGGGCTTAAGTTGAGCCAGGGGAGTTTTAGGTTAGATGTTAGGAAGAACTTCTTTACAGAAAGGGTTGTGAGGCATTGGAACAGGCTGCCCAGGGAAGTGGTGGAGTCACCATCCCTGGAAGTCTTCAAAAGACGCTTAGATGTACAGCTTAGGGATATGGTTTAGTGGAGGGCTGTTAGCGTTAGGTTGGAGGTTGGACTCGATGACCTTGAGGTCTCTTCCAACCTAGAAAATTCTGTGATTCTGTGATTCTGTGATTCAAGGAGTGCCATCAATGAATGGGCCGGAGGCTGTCAGCCACGTGCTGAAGCTCAGGTCTTTACATCCAAGAGCTCGGACTCCCTCTTTGCAAGCCAAGCAACTAGGCTGCACCAACCACAGCTGCCTGGGCTTTGGAGAGCCCACCTCTAAGAGGTTCTTACTCAGAAGTCTGTCTTGGGGTGGTCTCCACCCTGGTAGGACATGCCTTTTCTTCCACCCTGGTAGGACATGCCTGTTCCCTGGCTGCCACCACAACAGTGGCTAAAGGCACTGGCAGAGTCCCAGCTGCAGTGATTTAGGAGACCCCACCACAGCTACAGAAGGTGGTAACCTTTTCCACTGTCACTGCTAAATGTGAATCAAAGCTTGGGCTCTCATTTTCTCTCCCTTTAAAAGGTTAATAAACACAAAACATGTCAATTTGCATGAGGCACAGGTATACGGTGCTTTGCAGAAGTGGCAAAGCAGAGCACGAAGAACATTTATTTGAGTTATATCTACACTTACAGAAAATATACAGTCAAAGCTTATCAGGGAAGCAGCAGAGAATAAGTTCCCTTCATGAATAAACATGAATCTGCAGAGCTCTGGCGTGGCTCTGAGACGTGACTGGGTTTGTCTGATGAAAGAACTGAATGGCAGTAGGCTGGTGCCAAGGCATGGTCTTAACCCAGCTGAACTCCCAAGTCAGAGAAAAAGCCTTTCAGCACATCTGTCATTCCCACCGAACACTTCCCAATGAATGGGGTCACTCCTGGCCTCTCCTGGAGGACATGGGCACAGTTTTGCTCTTTGAATCTATGTTCAGATGCAAAGATACCATTTTTTTGCCTGGGACATGTCGGGATCTCTACATGCCTCTTGCTACCCACAAGCAGAAAACAGCAAGCCAAAGGTACAGCTACATTAAACCATGCTGAGATATCACCCAGTACCATCAGAGGCAGCGATGACCTGGTGTGTTTTCAATGGAAACTGATTTTCACTCCAATCTAGTATCAGTAGGCAGTTTCCATCCTCTCTGGAGTTAGGGCTGTAAAGAGCTACCAGGTGACATTTACTCTCCCACTGACATCTTCTGTAGAAGTTATTATACCCAAAGATGCTCTCCCCTGTTTGCCAGTTTGATTTCCTTACAACCAATTATCTTTCTGCTGACTTTCTTGTCCAAGTTGGGTATTATATTCTTTACCTTACTGAAGAAAACAGACCCCAAAAGATGGTCCCTGCAAGGATTTGTTAATAGTGCCTCAGTTCCAGACAGGCAGCTTTAGTTCAGTCTTGGTAGAGAGTGAGAGAGCCCACCATGAACCTCACAGCTATTACTACTGCCCCAGCCTCCAGTGAGCCCAGTCTTCCTGAATCAGGGACGGTTTTCTATTTAAATTTTAAAAATTGTGCGTAATAATAACAAAATTCTGGAAAGATTCTTTTCCTTACATAAATCATTTACATTAAATGTGATTCGATTTTGCTTTTGAACTCATGGAAATTTTTCACATTCACAACCTCCTGGGCCAAGGAATTGCACAGTTCAAGTGTCTGCTGAAAGAACATCCTTTTCTGAATTTGCTTTGAACCTGCTCGTTGCTGGTTTCATTAGGAACCTAGTTCCTTTATGAATACAGAAATATTTATAACCTAGTCACAATCTCCCTTTCCCTGGGGAGGAAAACCATAAAATCCTCTTTTATATCCCTCCTCAAGCATCTCTTTTTCAAGCTGAAGTGTCCTAGCTTATTTAATTACTTTTTGCATGGAAGCAGTTTCCTATCATTTCTCCCTTGTGTCTTTTCTGTTTCTAATTCTACCCCATCTTACCCTGCCTGGACTTACAGAATAGGGCTTTACCTTATTTTTCTGTGACAGATTGGTTTTGACCAGGGCTTGCTTGGCTCAAAAGTTTAACTGCAATCCTCCCACTCTTGTCTGTAAAATTCAACCCTTCTGTCCTGTGTTCACTGCTGTGCCCTCCGTCCCCCAGCCCCACTCCTGCATCCTGTGTGCATTTCTCCTCTGCCGCCTCCACCTCTTGTGGTTTTATTTTTATCAACACTGATGATCTCTTCCAAAGCAAACCTGTCCCCTCAGAGTTTCCCTTTCAACTTTTCATAGCTTTGCATTCAATTTGGATATTTTTTGCCTATCGCTGCATGCTATCACCTCAGCGCCGTGGGCAGGATGTGACAGAGAAACCACTTAGCTGAAGGAAAACCACATTACTGCCAGAGCAGGCAAACCCCTGGCACTGTTGCATTTTCTTCCCACCACTGCTTTGCTCTTTGTGGCACACGTATGCTCCTTTATTCTCCCCTCAATGAGG